>NC_138192.1:82653270-83315457 GCF_964194105.1 Spermophilus citellus
CTTGTTTCTGGGATAATATAATTGATGGTGATCTCCTCTCAAAGACATGGTAGGTTCATTATCAGAGCCTTTTATTCTGCTAAGATGTACCATGGATCCCGCTGAATTTGAGAAGTATGAGCAAACTAATTTAAACAAACAAACAAACAAACATGAATTCAATTATTTTCCAGAAACAGTGTAGATTTGGCAAATTCATTATTGGGACTAAGCACAAATTCTTTTTGAAATGACAAATTTCCCTCAGAATTTTTTGTTAGTTTTTGCAGATGACCCTCTTATTATGTGGAGATTATTTTACCATGAAGGATCTGAATTGCATGTATGTGTAATATCCCTTATTTATTCTACCTTAGCTCTTTTTCTTTGAAACTTTCAAATAATGTTAAGATTTTGGAGGAAACATAGAATGTGCTAATTTTGGACTTAATGCACTAGGTTAAAAATAAGTAATTTTTGATAGGAAAGAATTAGTACAGTATCACCTTTGATCTCTGAGAGCACTCTGACCTCGGCATTCACACTATGTAGAAGAAATCAGCAGTACCTACCACTTTAGTTTTATAAATAAACTGACAACTCACAAGGAGGATTGCTTCTTATTAACTAATAGCCACTCAAGAATGGGATCTTGACTTTCTGTAGTGTTGTAAATCTTCCCTTTTTAGAGTGCAGGATTTTTAGACTTAAAGCAAACACACATCTGTGTTTATACCAGATGGCACATAGACATTTCCTATTATTATTCATTCTTCTGTCCATTGCTACAGATGTTATAAGTATCTTTTACACTTTTCCCCACTCCCACAGGCTAAAAATAGAACCTAGCATTAAACATAACAGTAAATGAAGAGGCAGAGAAAAGTCAAAATGAAAACCAGGTGCATTAGAAGATTAATTTTGTCCTTTCCCTACTTAATCACCTCAACAAAATAATAAACTTGCTGTGTAGCCAAAGCTACAATTTTTTGTTGTTGTTATATAGATATCTTTGGAAGGGAAATTTATTTACTCTTTCTTTCATAAAGTGGACAATTGTATAGTTACCATCCACGTAGAAGATTTTAGACTCTATTTGAAAACCTCAGATCTCCTTTTTCTAGTTCTTATTTAGTTCTGTTTATAACCTGAGAACTGCATTAATTTTATAATGAACAAATATTTGACCCATACTTTCTAACTCTACTATTCAATGCTTAATTTAATGATTTTATTATCTTGAGTCAAGTCAAGGATGTAAACTCCATTATCTGTGAATATACTGGCAATAAACCAACCAGGAATAAAAAACTGAAGGACCCAGTATTCATCTACTTGCACAATAGCTCAATCAGGAGAGGCTGAGGCCATACCCAGTCACATTTCCTAGTTCCTGGTGATCAGAGAGAGGATTTAGAATATGCTCCATTCTCAGCTTTGCTCATTCATTGAATAATATTCATCTAGGGTCTACCATGTACAGAGTTTTCTCAAAGACTTTATTTCCAGAATTGCTTTCTTTCCATAACTTCAAGATTTTGAAAAATTCACATTACAGAAAAACTGCTGACCTGAGAGTTGAGAATGACTCTTAGTCCACTCTCCACACAGTTCTTTCTAATAAGGACAAAATAATGTCAGGTTTACCTCTAGTTAATAGGTATAGATCTGGAGCATCAACTATCTTTCAAGATTTCCAAGAAAATGGAAGCAAAAGGAGTTTTTAAAAACTGTATTTTCGAAGGGACACTCCACTAAGGCAATCAGCGGCCACCATCTTGGAGAGCTGAAGTATCCACCGCCACTCTCCGACAGATTGCAACAACAAAACAGGTGTGTGTCACTCAGCTCAGCCCCCATACATAGGGGGATTTCGCATAAAATCTCTCCTAGACTTTCCGGGGGAGGGAGTATCAGAGTGAGCCTGCATAAAGACTAAGGGGAAACTAGAGGCACCTGACCTTCAACCCCCCCTCCCATCAGCAGCCCAAACAAAACCTGTCTAGCCAGCGCTGGGGGAGGGGCAAGCAGAAAAAATCAAAACCATAGAGTGCTGGGGATCCCAAAAGCCAACTGTGTGACCCCGGAGATCCAGGCTGTCTGATTTGCGCGGCCTGCCCCGTGGCTACAGAAGGCATGGCGCTGCAGAGAAGGGATTAACTAGCAAGCAGGGAGATAAGTGGCTGCGACACAGTGGAATCCCGCCAGCCAAGCCCGCACTGACCCCCGGGCTGAGTTCGGGATTTCAGACGGGGAAGGAAGTGGTACAGTTCTATCCCCCACAAGGGAAACAAAACAATAGAGTGCCGGGGTTCCCAATAGCCACCCTCCACACCCAACAAACGGCAGGCCCAGAGTACAGTTTGAACTGCCGAGAACCATCACTCAGGGGAAATCTGGTCTAGCAGGAGAAACCAAGACTAGCAGGAGAAACCAGGGGACTAGAGGCAAAGCCCTTGCGACTGGGCGGCTGTAAACTGCAGGCCCGCCGGCGACAGTTCACCCACTGCCCGCGTAACTGGGCGGTAGGAGAACGCCCGCCCGCTGGCGACTGATCACCTGCCCGCGGCCTGTGATACTGGGTGGCTGGAGACCGCCCGCCTGCTGCGTGCGACCGGGAGCTGAAACCAAACAGAGACAGTCCAGTCACACCCCCCCATTAGGACACCCCGGCAAGGAGACTGGGGCCCGTGATAGCAGAGTAGTGTCGTCACTGGAGCTCAGACGTCGGAATTCCTTCCCAGCGGAATCCACGTTAGCAGGCATAGTTTAACAACACAAAGGAGAGACATCAGAGTAATACAGAAACAAAACAAATCTATAGAAGAGAGCAGAAACACGACAATCAAATAGAGCTGGAAAGTAACGTGGACAACATGAGAAAACAAGGGAAAAAAGGATTACAAACAATGCAAGACAACTCAATTCTACAGGAGGACATAGAAACATCAGAAACAGGGATAGGGAAAGAACTCAAGGCATACCTAACTCGAATGGAAAGGAATATTAGAGAAGACATGAGACAGCAAGTCCAAGAAATAAAAGTATATTTTGAAAATGAATTAAACAAACAAATTCAAATGGCAAAGAACGAGCTCTACCAGGAGATAGAGATCTTAAAAAAAATCAAACAATAATCCTAGAATTGCAGGAAACTGTAAACCAAATTAAAAACTCAAACGAGAATATTACAAATAGACTTGATCAAGTAGTAGTCAGAACATCAGATAATGAAGACAAGGTTTATCAACTTGAAAAGAATATAGTCAACACAGAAAATATGCTTAAATCCCATGAGCAATCTATTCAAGAGATATGGGATGTCATAAAAAAACCAAATTTGAGAGTCATAGGGATAGAAGAAGGCACAGAGACTCAAACCAAAGGAATGGACAGCATATTAAATGAAATAATTCTAGAAAACTTCCCAGAGATGAAAGATGGAATGGATTGCCAAATCCTGGAAGCCTACAGGACCCCAAACATTCAAAACCATAATAGACCAACTCCAAGACATATAATTATGAAGATAGCCAACGTACAGAACAAGGAGAGAATATTAAAAGCTACGAGAGAAAAGAGGCAGATTACATTCAGGGGTAAACCAATTAGGTTAACGACTGATTTCTCATCACAGACTTTGAAAGCGAGAAGATCCTGGAACAATGTATTTCAAACGCTGAAAAATAATGGATTCCAACCAAGAATACTGTATCCAGCAAAATTGAGCTTCAAATTTGACAACGAAATTAAAATCTTTCACGATAAACAAAAGCTAAAAGAGTTCGCAGCAAGAAAACCAGCTCTGCAAAGCATTTTGAGCAAAACACTACAAGAAGAGGAATTGAAAAATAGTGCCCAAAACTAACAGCAGGAGGTATCTCAGTAAAGGGGGAGGAAAGTAACCAAAAAGTAAAACTAGCCAAACTAAAATAAATAAATAAAGAAGCATGACTGGAAGTACAAATCATATCTCAATTGTAACCTTAAATGTTAATGGCCTAAACTCACCAATCAAGAGACATAGGCTAGTAACCTGGATCAAAAAACCAAATCCAACAATATGCTGCCTTCAGGAGACTCATATGATAGGAAAAGACATACACAGGCTGAAGGTAAAAGGTTGGGAAAAATCATACCACTCACATGGCCCTCGCTCGGAAGCAAGCAGGAGTGGCCATACTCATATCGAATAAAATCAACTTCAAACCTAAGTTAATCAAGAAGGATAAAGAAGGACACTATATACTGTTAAAAGGAACCATCCACCAACAAGACATAACAATCATCAATTTGTATGCACCAAACAATGGAGCTGCAACGTTCATAAAACAAACTCTCCTCAAGTTCAAGAGTTAAATAGACCACAACACAATAATTATGGGTGACTTCAACACACCGCTCTCGCCATTAGACAGATCCTCTAGACAAAAACTGAATAAAGAAACTATAGAACTCAACAGCACAATCAATAACCTAGACTTAACCAACATATATAGAATATATCAACCATCATCAAGTGGATACACGTACTTCTCAGCAGCACATGGATCCTACTCAAAGATAGACCATATATTATGCCATAAGGCAACTCTTAGTAAATATAAAGGCATGGAGATAATACCATGCACCATATCTGATCATAATGGAATGAAATTGGAAATCAATGATAAAAGAAGGAAGGAAAAATCCTACATCACATGGAAAATGAACAATATGTTATTGAATGATCAATGGGTTATAAAGACATAAAGGAGGAGATGAAAAAATTCTTAGAGTCAAATGATAATACAGACACAACATACCGGAATCTATGGGACACAATGAAAGCAGTTTTAAGAAGGAAATTCATTTCTTGGAGTTCTTACCTCAAAAAAAGAAAAAACCAACAAATAAATGAACTCACACAACACCTCAAAAACCTAGAAAAGGAAGAGCAAAACAACAGCAAATGTAGTAGAAGACAAGAAATAATTAAAATTAGAGCAGAAATCAACGAAATTGAAACAAAAGAAACCATTGAAAAAATTGATAAAACTAAAAGTTGGTTCTTTGAAAAAATAAATTAGACAAGCCCTTAGCCATGCTAACGAAAAGAAGAAGAGAGAGAACTCAAATTACTAACATACGGGATGAAAAAGGCAATATCACAACAGACACTACAGAAATACAGAAGATAATTAGAAAGTATTTTGAAACCCTATATTCCAATAAAATAGAAGATAGTGAAGATATCGATAAATTTCTTAAGGCATATGATTTGCCCAGATTGAGACAGGAAGACACACACAATTTAAACAGACCAATAACAAAGGAAGAAATAGAAGAAGCCATCAAAAGACTACCAACCAAGAAAAGCCCTGGACCAGATGGGTATACAGCGGAGTTCTACAAAACCTTCAAAGAAGAATTAATACCAATACTTTTCAAGCTATTTCAAGAAATAGAAAAAGAAGGAGCTCTTCCAAATTCATCTATGAGGCCAACATCACTTTGATCCCAAAACCAGACAAAGATACTTCAAAGAAAGAAAACTACAGACCAATATCTCTAATGAACTTGGATGCAAAAATTCTCAATAAAATTCTGGCGAATCGAATACAAAAACATATCAGAAAACTTGTGCACCATGATCAAGTAGGATTCATTCCTGGGATGCAAGGCTGGTTCAATATACGGAAATCAATAAATGCTATTCACCACATCAATAGACTTAAAGACAAGAACCATATGATCATCTCGATGGATGCAGAAAAAGCATTTGACAAAGTGCAGCATTCCTTTATGTTCAAAACACTAGAAAAACTAGGGATAACAGGAACTTACCTCAACATTGTAAAAGCTATATATGCTAAACCTCAGGCTAGCATCATCCTAAATGGAGAAAAACTGAAGGCATTCCCTCTAAAATCTGGAACAAGACAGGGATGCCCTCTATCACCACTTCTATTCAATTTAGTTCTCGAAGTACTAGCCAGAGCAATTAGACAGACAAAAGAAATTAAAGGCATAAAAAGAGGAAAAGAAGAAATTAAATTATCGCTATTTGCGGATGACATGATAATGTACTTAACAGACCCAAAAGAGTCTACAAAGAAGCTGCTAGAGTTAATAAATGACTTCAACAAAGTGGCAGGTTATAAAATCAACACGCATAAATCAAAGGCATTCCTGTATATCAGCAACAAAACCTCTGAAATGGAAATAAGGAAAACCACTCCATTCACAATATCCTCAAAGAAAATAAGATAACTGGGAATCAACCTAACAAAAGAGGTGAAAGATTTATACAATGAAAACTACAGAACCCTAAAGAGAGAGATAGAAGAAGATCTCAGAAGATGGAAAAATCTACCCTGTTCATGGATAGGCAGAACTAACATCATCAAAATGGCGATATTACCCAAAGTTCTCTACAGGTTTAATGCAATGCCAATCAAAATCCCAACGGCATTTCTTGTAGAAATAGACAAAGCAATCATGAAATTCATATGGAAAAACAAAAGACCCAGAATAGCAAAAGCAATTCTAAGCAGGAAGTGTGAATCTGGAGGTATAGCGATACCAGAGGTCAAACTGTACTACAAAGCAATAGTAACAAAAACAGCATGGTACTGGTACCAAAACAGGCAGGTGGACCAATGGTATAGAATAGAGGACACAGAGACTAATCCACAAAGTTACAACTATCTTATATTTGATAAAGGGGCTAAAAGCATGCAATGGAGGAAGGATAGCATCTTCAACAAATGGTGCTGGGAAAATTGGAAATCCATATGCAACAAAATGAAATTGAATCCCTTTCTCTCACCAGCCACAAAAATTAACTCAAAATGGATCAGGGAGCTAGATATCAAATCAGAGACACTGCGTCTGATAGAAGAAAAAGTTGGCTACGATCTACATATTGTGGGGTCAGGCTCCAAATTCCTTAATAGGACACCCATAGCCCAAGAGTTAATAACAAGAATAAACAAATGGGACTTACTTAAACTAAAAAGTTTTTTCTCAGCAAGAGAAACAATAAAAGAGGTAAATAGAGAGCCTACATCCTGGGAACAAATTTTTACCCCCCACACCTCAGATAGAGCCCTAATATCCAGAATGTACAAAGAACTTAAAAAATTAAACAATAAGATAACAAATAACCCAATCAACAAATGGGCCAAGGACCTGAACAGACACATCTCAGAGGAGGACATAAAATCAATCAACAAGTACATGAAAAAATGCTCACCATCTCTAGCAATCAGAGAAATGCAAATCAAAACCACCCTAAGATACCATCTCACTCCAGTAAGATTGGCAGCCATTATGAAGTCAAACAACAATAAGTGTTGGCGGGGATGTGGGAAAAAGGGTACACTTGTACACTGCTGGTGGGACTGCAAAATGGTGAGGCCAATTTGGAAAGCAGTATGGAGATTCCTGGGAAAGCTGGGAATGGATCCACCATTTGACCCAGCTATCGCACTTCTCGGACTATTCCCTGAGGACCTTAAAAGAGCGCACTATAGGGATACGGCTGCATCAATGATTATAGCGGCACAATTTACAATAGCTAGACTGTGGAACCAATCTAGATGCCCCTCAATAGATGAATGGATAAAAAAATGTGGCATCTATACACAATGGAGTATTATGCAGCACTAAGAAATGACAAAATCATAGAATTTGCAGGGAAATGGATGGCATTAGAGCAGATTATGCTAAGCGAAGCTAGCCAAGCCCTAAAAAACAAATGCCAAATGTCTGCTTTGATATAAAGAGAGCAACTAAGAACAGAACAGGAAGGAAGAGCATGAGGAAAAGACTACAGTAAACAAAGACGAATGGGGGGAGAGAAACGGAGAGAGAAGGGAAAGCATATGGAAATAGTAGGAGACCTTCAATGATACATAAAATTATAAGAGGTCATGAGGGGCAAGGGGGAGGGAAAAAAGGGAGAGAATTGAGCAACAGCAGGGGAGGTAGAGAGGGAAGATGGGAGGGGAGGGGAGGGGAGGGGGGACAGTAGGGGATAGGAAAGGTAGCAGAATACAACAGTCACTAATATGGCATTATGTAAAAATGTGAATATGTAACAGATGTGATTCTGCAATCTGTATTTGGGGTGAAAATGGGAGTTCAAAACACAATTTGAGTCAAATGTATGAAAGATGATATATCATGTGCTATGTAATGCTTTAAATAATCAATAAAAAAATTAATAATAAAAGATTCAGTATTGTGGCCTTCAAAAAAATAAAAAATAAAATAAAATAAAATAAAATTATTAAAATAAAAAAACCTGTATTTTCATCTAATTGTCCAGTGAAAAGACATAAATTTACTTTAAAATGGTTTTATGTAACTAACATTTTCTAAGGTTTACTCTAACAGGAGGAAAGAGAAATGACACTGCATAAGATCACAGAATAAAGGACTCATGTCACTGGGATACTGTTCTTGGAAAATTAATAGGCTTCAAAATCAAGCAAGATGATTAATACTGACTTTCATTTGATCTATAAGCCACAATGACAGGCACAGCATGCCCCTGACTTGCCTGGCATTGTGATTTAATGAAAAGAGAAAAGCTTAGAAGACGAAGATGAAGGGGAAAAAACAGAAACCCTTCTGTATTGGGTCAGAAACTTCTTGATTGATGTACCCAGCTTCTGGTTTCTAAATCTTGATCAGTACCATGTATGTGAATATTTTCTTTCTAAAACTGCAGAATAGAAGGTGTTAGTTTTTTAAACACAGATGACAATTTTATAGAAGGAGAATGATGGACAGCTTCACATTTTCTAAAGGAAATGCCATTTGCAAAGATATAAATAAAAATGATGAAGTGAGGAGGGGAAGGTAGATGTGCTAATCATGAGTGTACTTTTATAATAAAATTAGTATGGAATTTAGACTAAATAAAATCAGCTTTGGAAGACTGTAGGTAAAGCTGATTAGAAAATGGTTAAGGCCACAGAAAACATTGATCTGAGTAAGTGTATTGTGTTTTATCAGATCTCAAGATCTGATAAGGATGACACTAGGCACCTGAAAAACTAACCTTCCTCAGTCCCTTGTCTGTATCTCTTATTAGTTCAAAGCAGTGACTTCAGACTGAGATATTATGTAGGCTGTTTTAGTCAGCTTTTTCACAGCTGCAACTAAAAGATCTGACCAGAACAATTGTAGAGGAGGGAAAGTTTATTTGTGGACTCACAGTTTCAGAGGTCTCAGTCCATAGATAGTCAGCTCCATTCCTCAGGGCTCAAGGTGAGGCAGGACAGCATGGTGGAAGAGTGTGGCAGAAAGGAATCAGCTCACATGATGATCAGAGAGCAGAGCGAGAGACTCCACTCTGCAGATACAAAATACATACCTCAAAGCCACGCCTCCAATGCCCCACCGTCTCCAGCCATATACCACCTGCTTTTAGTTGCCACTCAATTAATACCATCAGGTGATTCATTCACTGGGTTCAGGCTTTCGTAACCCAATCATTTCTTCTCTGAACCTTCTTGCATTGTCTCACATGTGAGCTTTTGGAGGACACTTCACATCCAAACCATAGCACAGTCAGTCCTGGGGCTGAAAGATCACCATGTGATGGAGAGAAATGGAACATTAGCCTCCCAAGTTAAATGTTGATGCTACTGTGGGAACCTGGATCTGTTGTGAAACCAGCCTGGCATCCGCCTCACTGTTTTTCTTAAGATTCCTTCCCTAGTTATTGCTTACCATATCTCAAAGAGCTGCTACCACATGGTTTACACTTGCTCAATCCCTTTTGGATTCTACCATTCACTCTGGCTCCTGTGAAGACTTCCATTCCCTTTTGCTGCTCTCCTGGGCACTTCAGTCTGAGCCTGGTCCAAATTTCCTGCCTAAATCTGCTTCCAGAGATTTCTTCAGAGACCACAGCTTCTTCCTTACTCTGCAGAGCCACTCTCCAGGGGATTGCTTAAATCAAAGCAAATGGGATGTGCTCTGCATCTTCACAAAAAGATTCCTTTTCCTGTGATTGGATACTCAGATCTGCCTCTGTGGCTGTTCATAGAATGCTTTCATATTTTCTTTCATCACTCATTTAAAAAATATTTTGATTCGTGTGTTAAATTACAGACAATAGCAACATTCATTGTGATATATTTGTATCTGCAGGTAACATAATTTGGTCAATTTCATTCCCTAGTACCTCCCGTTTCCTCCTCTTCCTCTCCTTCCTCAATTTAATTGGTCTCCCTTCTGCTTTTATAAGGTCACTTTTTTTTTTCTTTTGTTCTAGCTAGCTTTCACATGTGAGAGAAAACATACGACCCTTGACCTTCCTAGACTGGCTTATTACTTAATGATGATCTTCAGTTCCATCCCTATTCCTGCAAATGACAAAATTTCATTCTTTGTGAATGAGTAAAACTCCATTATGTATGTATACCACATTTTCTTTATGCATTCATCTGTTGATGGACACCTAGGATGGCTTCATACTTGACTATTGTGAATTGTGCTGCTATAACATAATTATGCATGTATCACTATAGTTTGCTTATTTAAATTCTTTTGAATAAATACAGCAGAGTAGTATAGCTGGGCCATATGGTGGTTCTATTCCTTGCCTTTAGAGGAACCTCCATGCTGATTTCCATAGTGGTTGTACTAATTTACAACCACTTATAGATTGCTTGTGTATAAGTGTTTCTTTTTCCCCAAGTCCTCACCAGCATATATGTATACACACACACATATATACATATATATGTATATATATACACATATATACATGTATATATGCATATATATAATACATATATGTATATAAAATTACAAAATGTATATGTATATATTTTTTGGTACCAAGGATTGAACCCAGGGGTGCTTTACCACTGAGCTGCTTACCCAGTTTATTTTGGTTTTTGCTTTGAGACAGGGTCTTGCTAAGTTGCTGAGGGTTTTGCTAAGTTGCTGAGGCAAGCCTCAAACTTGTGATTTCTTGTCTCAGCCTCCTAAGCCACTGAGATTGCCAGTATGCACCACTGCACCCAGCTATTATTTGTACTCCTAATGTTTGCAATTCTAACTCAAGTAAGATGAAATATTGTGTAGTTTTGATTTGCATTTCTCTGATTGATAAAGATGTTGAACATTTTTTATGTATTTGTTGGCTATTTGCATTTCTTTTTATGAGAAATCTGTCTAGTTCCTTGGCCCACTTATTGATTGGTGTGTGTGTGTGTGTGTGTGTGTGTGTTTAGTTCTTTATATAATCTGGATATTAATCCTCTCAGAAAAGTAGCTATCAAAGACTTTCTCCCATTCTGTACTCCACTCACATTTCTCCACTCACATTCTTAATTTTTTTCCTTTATTGTGCAGAAGTTTTTTAATTTTATGCTGTCCCATTTATTGATTCTTGGTATTATTTCCTGAGCATTAAGAGTTCTACTGAGGAAGACTGTCTGTATTTATATGTCAGAGTGTAGACCCTGTGTTTTCTTCTAGCAGTTACGAAGTTTCTGGTCTCATTCCTAGGTCTTTGATCCATTTTGAGTTGACTTCTCTCCAGGTAAGAAATAGGGATCTAGTCTCATTCCTCTACATATGGATAACCAGTTTTTCCCAGCACTATTTGTTTAAAAAGTCATCTTTTCTCTATTCCACATTTTTGCAACCTTTATCAAGGATCAGATGACTCTATATGTGTGGGTTTCCTCTGTGACTTTTATTCTGTTCCACTTGTCTATGTGTTTGTTTTTATGCCAGTACTGATTTTCTTACTAGACTTCTGTAGTTTGAAATAGAGTATTGCTATCATTCATTTTTATTTCTACACATTTACTGAGCATCCACAATATGTGCTGTATTCCTTGTTCCAGTTAAAAACATAGTCCTTATTCTCTTTGATAACTTATCTGGGGAAGGAGAACAGCCAACTTATAGTTCGTGGCATGCAGGTACAATGTACTTTGATAGACATAAGTAATGAGGGCTCTGGGGCCACATAACCAGCCTTCATGAATTGTTTTAAGCTCCCAACACAGAATCATTGTGTTGAAAAATCACACAGAACTCTTTTTTTTAATCAAATTTTATCCACAAATCTCTTGGTACAATTCACTCAAAGTCTGTTTATTGGGTATCCACAACAAACCAGGCACCGTTCTATATACTATCATTTAGTACTGAACAAAATAGAACTATTCCTGCCTTCATGGCCTTTGTATTCTAGTAGATCTCAAACTACTAGATAACACATGGTTAAATACAATATAGAATAAAGAAGATAGTGATATGTACTAAAGAGAAAAATCAGGAAAGAGGAATATCAAACCTAAGAGGGAGGGCAATATACTAGTGCAACCAGGGAAGGACTCCCAGGTTCACACCTCTTTCTGGGTGTTGCACTGCAAGAACACACCTTTTTCAGGACAGATGACAGAGGTGGTAATCTTAACAGACAACCATAAGGAAATCATATTTAAGGACAAGTACAGGAGTGATTGTGTACCCTGAGTATTTGATTTTCCCTACTCCTCTCCAGGTCCTTTTTCAGCCTGGCATCATTTAGCCTGGGAAGCCATCACTCTATTTCCATGAAACAACTTTCTACCAGACCTGATACAATTACAGTAAAGAACTGAGTCTCCAGAGATCTTTGACCCCAAATTGGCTCACTGTCTTGGAAAACATCTCCTAGAGAAACACCAATTAAGCTCTTAGGTCTCAGACAATTCAACGCCCCCCCACCCCTCCCCACACACATATGCACACTCAAAGAAACAAGCCAAAACCCCAGAAAAAATAGAAAATAGGACCTTCATGACTCCCTCTAAAGATAGGTCTTGCCCTGTAATTCATTATAGGCCCCTCAGAGAATCTGATGAAAGATATGGAACCAGGTTCAGATCAGGGCTGGGGTTGTGGCTCAGTGGTAGAGCGCTTGCCTAGCATGTGCGAGGCACTGCTTTCGATTCTCAGCACCACATATAAATAAATGAATAAATAAAGATCCATCAACACCTTAAAAAAATTTTAAAAAAGAAAAATGTGTGTTTTAATTTCAAGAGGGTTATAAATCCCATGAAATGGGATAGCTCCATAGCAATGGGATTTAGAATGCCTGTTTTAAAAGAAAAATTCCTCTCTTTTTCAGAACAGCTACATATTTCTTATCTCCATTTACTATGAATATACTATTTCTTACAACTCAGTAATCAGGATCTAATCTCCCTCTTGACATCAGACAAGTCATAAGGCAGGAGCCGGGAAGGGAGCTAGTGACAATTCAGCTCAGGCTACCTGCTGTTGGAGATGCCACCATCAAACAGCTGCAGGGTGTACCCACAGGGCACAGTCTCTATAACCCCTTGCCAACATCTCTGTGACCCTGCTAGGAGCCCTGTCCCAGGAGAAATACCGACTTATGCAAATAGATTGAGCTGTCTTAGAAAGAAGCTTTTTCTTCCCTCTTTGTGTCAGCGGTATTCCTCTGTCCTACCATTTATGCAGTAAACTCACCTGGAATGGCCTCGAAAATCTCTTTGTAAGCACTGAAGCTCTGTTCCAGCATGTAAAGGAGAAAATTAAGGAGAGAGAAAGAGAAAGATTCTGCCTGCTGGTATTTTTCTCATTTGTGTACCTGCTAATCTACCAACAGCCCTATGAATTTGAGGTTAAACACTGAAGTTAAAATAAAAAAATAAAACAATATGTTTATACTGCTGGGAAGTGGTGCATAATTAGGAAGAGTGTATATATATGTATGTAGTGAAAATAAGATACACACACACACATATATATATATATATATATATACACACACACACATATATAAAAGGATATATATATATACATATATATATATCCTTTTGTTTTTGTATCAAAAAAAGAGAGGTGCTGATACTCTTCTTTTAATAAGCTGCAAAATGCTTCTCCCACTCTTCTCCTGTTCCCACACACCCTCTTCTCTCACTGCATTGGTCTGTGAACTCCGTGTTCTCACCAAACGAGTTAGCTAGGGAGGAAATGACAATTTGTTTAGAATGAGTCATAATCCACTTCAATCTAATGTATGAAATATGATATGTCAAGAGCTTTGTAATGTTGTGAACAACCAATAAAAAAAAAAAAAAGAATGAGTCAGGCCACGCTCCTTTGATAAAGCAGTACCCATAGTCCTTTCTTGCTATGTGACACATTTCCAATCCATGGATTGTGTGTGTGTGTGTGTGTGTGTGTGGTAGGGAGGGGCAGGCATACTTTGTTTTTGTTTTCAATAAACATATTACCAGTGCCTTCTGGTAGAGAAACTGAGTTATTATTTGGGGGAGTGGGTCAGCCTGAAAACCTGGATCCCAAACACAAAGTCTTTCCCTCTGCTGATTGAGACGCAGGATTAAGCCTGCTTGAGAAGAGATCTGTCACTAGAAGAGAGAGGGGATGCCTGAGAAGGTAGGCTCCAGTTCCTTTGATCGTCTCCAGCTTTATGGATTCTTCTTGTCCTTGAGGAGGGCAACCCCAATCAGAGAAATTCTTAGCACACTACAGGAAAAATGCAGTGGCCATAGAGACTAGGAGGGACACTGACTAAATTCTTTACTGGATATAACTAGGATGTCTGCAGTTGCTGCAGATCTCTGCAGGGTGTGCCACAGGCACTGCACCAGCAATGCTTATGCCCATGCAGAACCTCAGAGAACCAGCGTGCCAGAGCTGGTTCTCTAGGGGAGGGGCGATATCTGGAAACACTTGAATATCATGACCAGAGGCTGTGATGATCCAGCACCTGATGGGAGAGGTCAGGGTTGCAGCTAAATGCACAGGACAGCCTGAACACCAAAAGTTATCTAGGTCAAAATGTCATCAGTGCCAAGGTTGAGAAATCCCGATGTACAGGGAATGAGAGGATGGTGACATGGGAGACAAGGAAAAGCAGAATATGTGGGAGCAAAATATAGCAGGGGCCCCACAGACACAGAAGTTTGGCCATTTCAATCACACCTCAAAAGCTCTGGGAATTGGGGCTGGGGATGTGGCTCAAGCGGTAGCGCGCTCGCCTGGCATGCGTGCAGCCCGGGTTCGATCCTCAGCACCACATACAAAGATGTTGTGTCCGCCAAATACTAAAAAATAAATATTAAAATTCTCCATCTCTCTCACTCTCTCTCACTCTTTCTTTAAAAAAAAAAAAGCTCTGGGAATCTCAGAACAGGATGAAAATATTTCTGATTGAATGTTTCATTTCAGTATTAATTTGACAAAAACTGGAATATTCTCTATGGTTGCTGGAAGTTAAAAGATTCCACCCTCCAGGTCAGTCTGTTCAATCCTTAATCCTTTCTGAAATTATAAAAAAAAAAAATCCCACAAAAGTATTTAGAAGGAAGTGTTTGATTTGGTCCCTTGGACACATTCACATGTATCTAATTTTCTAATTATTTTAGTCAAGGCTTTCCCAGTTTAAATCCTAATAACTGTATTTGGGGCACTAGGGTACTTATTCCCACTCCGTGTGTATGCATGGATATGCAAAGAAAGCAACATAAACTCAAACTCGCAGCCCATCTGGGAGAAGACAGTGTATACATTGTCATTAGATAGAACTGGTGTCCTTTGTGCTACAGACACACTGTGGTCACCCATTTTTCTCCACGAAAAACATGTTATGGACCACTGTAAGCTTAAAATCAAGGACAATCTCCCGCCCTTCAAGACTGCAGCACTGGGTCTGAAAATTTTCCTGGGAAGGATTTTGCAGGAGATGCTTTTCAAAGGACAGGCCTAGGTCCATGTCAAGAGCTCCCTCTCTTCACTAAATATCGTCGTGGGGGAGTTTTCTGACAACAGAGGCTGGCAGTGGGCAAGGTGTGAGAGAGTGCACGCATTCTCTGCCTTCATGTGCTTTAAGAGCCCAGTGTGCATTGCCAATAAGGAGCATGGCACCTCCCCACTGGACTTTCGCTTTCTCAAAAAGCGCAGTTAAGTTGAATGAACTCTAGGGTCCTTTTCCTAGTGCTGGAATTCATGTGAATCAAGTCTGGATTCTGTGTAGACAATCATTCTCATGCCTGCAGATGAATATCAAATGGCCACATCCTTTGCTTATTGTCATCTGTGGCCTCGCCTGAACGTCCCAACAAGCTGCTCTGTGGGTGACAGGTGTGAATGAGTGCTCATGGCGTCTGTTTCTCTCACCCCATTCTTGCTTCAGGTTCTCCTCAAGTTATGTAGAAAGGACTTTAGGGGACTGATTTTATGAGTGAATCCAATGATAGAAAAACAATTCGAAGCAGATTCTAGTCAGTGCTTTACTTAGAGGATCATTTCTCAGAAGTTGAGGCTATTTCTAAAGTAGTTTCCAAAGTGGCTTAAAAAATAATGGAGATTCTAAAACTAGATCATTTCCTGATGAAAATTCCAGGGACTGTTCAATTTTTAATCCTTTCTGAAATCAGCATGATTTTTCTTTTTCCCACAAAGGTATTTAGAATGAAGTCCTTGATTTGTCCCTTGGACACAATCCCATGTGTCTAATTTCCTAATTCTTTTAATCAAGGCTTTCCCAGCTTAAATCCTAGAAACTATATTTTGGGGCACTTGGGGACTTATTTTCATTTGTCTGACAAATATATAGCATCAAAAATTCATCATTTAAATGCAATTAAAATATGGAATCATGAAAACATCATTGCAATGATTTAGATTGCCCCAGTTTTATTAAGAGATTAAGGCAGTTGGGAATTTGAAACATAATATGATGCACAATCAAGAGGCCATATTTGTAAAGGCTTTTAATCATTTAAAATGGCTTTAAAGATAAAGAGGTATGTGAATCTGTTTGCAGGCAATGAGTGACACTGGAATAGAATAAGAACATCCAAGTTAAAGATATAAAAATGCAGATTTGCAAAAAAAAATTACCTACCCAGTGAAATGTTCAGCAGTTCCTAATTCAACCAAATTAAAAGCAATACAGCAGAATAAAACTTCTCATATAAGTAATATGGAATTCAGTAAAGTTATAAGGAATCATATCTCTACCTAAAAACAATTCTTACATGTATATTCCTATCTCACAAGGAATACCTTAAGATTAATTGACAATTTCATTATTCATTTGGTCTCCAAAATGACTTCATATAAATTACATTGCCAAGTGTTTAAACTTTAGCTGTCACATTTTCCATGTAAACCAACAACTGCTATAAACACTGTTAAGTGAAGCAAAAAGTGGTTTCCCTATGGAAACTCAAAATATGAAGTCCTCATAAATTTTAGCCCCCTGTACCTTCATCTTTTGTCATATTTTTAATTAGCAGTGGTATCAGTGCTTAATGTAATAGCCACAGTTGCTGGCTACCTGAGGCACACATGCAGGGTTCACAACCTGATAAAGGTACATGTGGGTTCTCACTTGGACCAACTTCAAAATGCTGAAAGGGCAATCTGGTGCTCTTAGGAACTAAGCATCCATGCACTTGCTGTAGTAGACACCTGGACCTTCTGAGAAATTTTTGAAAACTGCCTAATTTTAGAACTTCTTTTCTTTTTTTTTTCCTTTTGTTTGGGGGGGGGTGGGTGGGTACTGGGGATTGAACTCAGGGGCACTCAACCACTGAGCCATATCCACAGCCTTTTTTTGTATTTTACTTAGAGACGGGGCCTCACTGAGTTGCTTAGCACCTCACTGTTGCTGAGGTTGGCTTTGAACTCAATCCTCCTGCCTCAGCCTCCAGAGCTGCTGGATAATTTTAGATTTTCTAAGCTCTCGGTTTAAAAAGTAGAAAGCAAACAAGTATAGGTTCTTCTTCTCATGGTTCCAAAGAATGAGACCCACGGAAATCAGAAGATAGAATAAAATGACAAAATTTCTTTCTTTCTTTAAATGGAGAGAAAATACAACTCCCACAAGAGAAAGGCCCCCCATGCATAGCCACTGAGTTACTGCTGTCTAGGAGTTTTTATGGGATTGCTGGAGGTGACCTTTAAATTTATTGGCTGATGACTTTTGGGGTGGGAAATTTCTTCATCCAATCAGAGTGAAGCACTAAGTGACCATGCACCCCCCTGTCCAGGATGCTGAGCACATGCTGTTCACATGCTTGACTGTACTGTCTGGCCCATCAGATGCTTTGCATACAGAATTGTTGCAATCCAGGCCATGCCCTCTCTGCCTATAAAGGAATTTTATTAATGCTATGCATTTTATATATGCAGCAATTTTGAATTGTATTAGTCACATTTCCTGTGCTCAGCAGTCAAATGTAGGTAGAGGCTGCTCTATCAACAGTGCAGCTCTGACTTAGATCTGGGTGTTTTTTTTTTTAAGTGGCTGGATTTTTTTTTTTTGTTGTTGTTGTTGTTGTTTTGTTACTGAAGAGACAAAATGCCTGTGGCAGGATAATATATCCCCTCCTCCAGAAAGCACTGCTCAGCCTCAGAGATTCAATCAGTAGGGATTAGATTTTTGCAGCTAGTTGTATTGGTAATGCTCTTAAAAGAAATAAATAAGTAGTGTTCTATTCATACAAAACAATACTACACAATAAGAATTAATGACTTACAACCATATGCAACTATAAGAATAAATCTTATAAACATAATAATACAGAGTGAAAAAAACAGGTACAAAAAGTACACATTGTATATATTCAATTACATACAACACACACACACACAGCAAAACCAACCTGAGGAGAAGAGTCAAGGTAGAAATTATCTTAGGTGGGGCAGTGACTGGCTGGGAACAAAAGAGGGCTTCTGAGTATTACTAATATTCTTTTTATTTTATTTTATTGTGTGTTTCATTTGTGAAATTATTGAACTAAATACTTATAAAATATGTATTTGTGTTTCATATGCTATACTTCAATATAACGTTTTTTAAAAGAAAGTGAAAATTCTAATTTCTAAATCTCTACATATTTCTGTTCTAGAATACAAACATATTGTATACTAAATAACAATATGAAAAAGACATGTTAATACTTGTGACATAACTTCTAAAACTTTTTTGATTCCAAAATAAATTTTAAAAAAGAAACAAAATCAAAACTCATAGGTATTGACTTCTGGAAGTCAACTTCAAGGGTGGCCTGGGTAAGGGCACAGGGTTAAAATGGGTTCGGGTTTAGGAATGGCCTGAGAGCTCTCTGCGTGGGTTTAGATGTGGGAGGGACATGGCAAGGCACTCCACTCTCCTTTTCTCTTAAGAATTTTCCATCTTCTTGTTCTCAGTTTCCCTAATAGGCCCTCTAACCCTGAATTTAGAGTCTTTCAACTTGACCTAAGATACAGAGATACTCAAGAGGAAAGCTTGTCTTAAAGAACAAGATTAAGGATGTTTGAGGATGACAAATTGAAGCATCATGGTAGGTTTGATTCTTAGCCTGCTAGCAACTCATGATCATTACCATTTCATTGAACTATACTACCCTGTGGAAATAGATTTAGAATATTTATCCTACGTATAGCTTTAAAAATACTTATTTGTATTTTAAGTTTTATTCTTGAGAAGTTTTTACCCTTGAGAAAAATTACTGACAATTCTGAACTATCTCTGATTCTTTTTAAAATATTTTCCTAGTTGTAGATGGACACAATACCTTTACTTTATTTATTAATTTTTATGTGGTTCTGAGGATTGAACCCAGTATGTGCCTCATGCATGTGAGGCAAGCACTCTACCACTAAGCTACAACCCCAGCCCCCTGATTTTTTAATAGTCAAAAGAAATAAAAAATTAAAGATCTATCCTGTAACTCAGGATGCTGTGATTTACAGCTAACCCAAAACCACTTAGGAGTTTAGTTGGGACACAGTCCTCCAGCCAGAGTTTAACAGCAAAGGAAGCTCTATTTATCTTCCCTCCAGATGTTCCAGTACTACAGCCTGAATGGATTCCTCATCACTTCTACATACGTGCCTTTGGTACTGGGCATTCAAATAAAAATTTAACCTATTAAATATTTAGAATGCTGATTGATGGAGTATCTCAACTTTTCTGCCCATGAAATCCCATAGACCATTATACCAGTACTAGAATCTTCTCTCATTAACTTCCAAGTGTGTATGGCTGACATTTCCAGATATGTTTGAGAATGTTTTAGTAGTTGTTCAGATGTCTGTCATAATTAGATTTGAAACAATGGGTTTATATTTTGGTTAAAGTCCTGAACCCCCCAAAATCTATTTTTGTTGATTAAATTCATAGATTGCAAGAATATGGATTGGACTTTATAAAACTACATTGCTTTCTTTCTGTTGCACATTTATTTGATTATTTCAATAGGAATTTGTAATGAGAGAGGAAATTACCCATGTGCTTAAATGCAACAGAAGTTACCTGCATCTTTGTTGTTGTTGTTGTTCTAATTAGATATACATGACAGTAGAATGCATTTTGACACATTGTATACAAATGGAGCACAACTTCTCATTCTTCTGGCTGTACATGGTGCAGAGTCACACCAGTTGTGTAATCATACATGTATATAGGATAATAATGTCCACCTCATTCCACCTTCCTCCCCTCCCCTCACCCCGCTATGTCCAATCCAAAGTTCCTCCATTCTTCCCTACCCCCACTCCCCATTATGAATTAGCATCCGCTTATCAGAGAAAACATTCAGCCTTTGGTTTTTGGGGTTTGGCTTATTTTGCTTGACATGATATTCTCCAGTTCCATCCATTTACCTGCAAATGCCATAATTTCATTCTTCTTTAAGGTTAAGTAATATCCCATTGTGTATATATACCACAATTCTTTATACATTCATTTGTTGAAGGGCATCTAGGTTAGTTCCATAGTTTAGCTATTGAATTGAGCTGCTATAAACATTAATGTGGCTGCACCAGTAAAATAAGTATGTTGATTTTAAGTACTTTGGATATAAATCAAGGAGTTGGATAGCTGAGTCAGATGATGGTTCCATTCCAAGTTTTCTGAGGAATCTCCTACTGCTTTCCATATTGGTTGCACCATTTTGCAGTCCCACCAGTAATGTATGCGTGTACCTTTTTCCCCCCACATCTTCGCCAACATTTATTGTTGCTTGTATTCTTCATAATTGCCATTCTGACAGGAGGGAGATTAAATCTTAGAGTAGTTTTGATTTACATTTATTGCTAGAGATGTTGAACATTTTTTTTCATACATTTGTTGATTGATTATATTTCTTCTGTGAATTGTCTGTTCAGTTCCTTAGCCTGTTTATTGACTGGGTTATTTGTTTTCTTGGTGTTAAGTTTTTTGATTTCTTCATATATCCTGGAGACTAATGAGGTGCATGTGTAAAGATTTTCTCCCATTCTGTAGGCTCTCTCTTCATGTTATCAATTGTTTCCTTTGCTGAAAAGAAGCTTTTTAGTTTGATACCATCCAATTTATTGATTCTTGATTTTACATTTTGCACTTTAGGAATCTTGTTGAGGAATTCGGTTCCTAAGTTGACATGATGACATTTTTTCTTCTATTATATGCAGGGTCTCTGTTCTAGTGCCTAAGTCTTTGATCCATTTTGAGTTGAGTTTTGTATAGGCTGAGATATAGGGGTTTAGTTTCATTTTGCTACATATGGATTTCCAAAAACTATATCCCTTCTTGAAACTCCCTAGACAATTGGTTTTATTGGTGAAATCATTCAAATTCAAATGTCGAATCACCTATATTCAAATTTAAAGTTTAAAATTTGTTCCTCATGGAAGAGCAGTCAAGCCATAAAAATTAATTTCCCAACATTTCAAGATCTTTGCTTATATTACTTGACTATCATAGGGGAACCATATTGAGCACAATATTTCTTAAAATCTCCTTTTCATCCCTAATACTTTCATTAGTTGACACAGCTTCTCCTGAATCTCCTCCTACCAAGACTCTGATTCTTCTCCCCATCACCTTTCACCTTTTATCAAAACTCTGCAAAGCAGTATGCTGTTCATTTGAGGATGGAGGGGAAGAAAACAGGCAAAAGCTTGATTTCTCTTTGGACGAACAGTTAAAGGAAGACAAGGAGCATTATCACACAGCGTTTGCATGAGATTAGCATTGTCTTGGGTTGAGTTCCAGGGAAAGAGACTGTGAGACAGATTTGCTTGCAAGGAGGTTATTGGGAAGGAATTCTCTGGAACAATACCAGCAAAAGCATGAGGAAGGCAGGAGCTTGTGTCCTAGGCAGCAGAAGGAAAGAACACATCAGCCCAGAATGGGGCACATAGGTAGCCCAAAAATGGGTAAAAAAAAAAAAAAAAAAGCACTATAGTAAAGCTGTTTTCTCACTCGAGACAACAGGAAGCATCTGTCCTCATGTCACTTAGCCATAATCATCATTCTTAACTGTGCCATCTTTGGGACATTCTTGTTCCTAATTACTGTTTTGGAAGGCCTCACATGAAGTCTATTGTTTCAAGTCAGGTAATGGCTACCCCTTACACAGAAATTGTTCTGCCAAATGTCTTTGGGAGTTCTTTCTGCTCAAGCTTCCTCCCGTGAATGTTTCTCTTTAGCTGTCTGCACAGCAGTTCTGCTATCTTCTTGCAATTTACCCTCTGCACATCTCCAAGCCAAGAAAAGTTCATTTTAAGCAATAAAACTGTGGTGTAGTTATGCAGGTTTGATGTTTTTAAGTAGCTGGCACAAATGAACTAGCTCTAGAATGGAACTGCTCAATACTAAAATGCCAAAGTCTCTAAGGCCTTCAGGAATTTTTTCTTTCTTTCTTTCTTTCTTTTTTTTTTATTTTAGCACATCTCAAGTTTGGCCTGAATTTCCCAGCTATGTTGATGCCAATCTAGTTTCCGAGCCATAGATCTGTTTGATTCTATTTTCTCTTGCCCTATCTATTTAGTATGTAGTTTGACTGGGATTGCAAAATGTATTTTTGTTTCAGTTGAAATGCTTAGCTTACTTGTCCACGGTGTATACCATGATGTATAACCTCAATTTCCTTTAGGCTGGTATTCATTTAACTTGGTAATGATTCTATCCTTGTCTTCATGTTAACTTCCAGCACACAGGTATGAGATGAAAACGAAGCAATTCTAAATCAGCTACTAACTAGTGAATTAAAGAACCAGTACTGAGGGCTGGAGTTGTGACTCAGTGGTAAAGCATTTGCCTAGCACGTGTGAGGCATTGAGTTCGATCCTCAGCACCACATAAAAATAAACTAATAAAGGTATTGTGTCCATCTGCAACTAAAAATAAAGAAAGAAAGAACCAGTACTGAATTCTAACCCAGATTTCCTTAGTGAGTGCAACTGGAACATTATTCGCCAAATCTAACATGACAACCTGTTCCCTATTCTCATATCATAAAGATCTTTTTTTTTTTTTTTTAAAGAGAGAGTGAGAGAGGAGAGAGAGGGGAGAGAGAGAGAATTTTTTTTTTTTAAAGAGAGAGTAAGAGAGGAGAGAGAGAATTTTTAATATCTATTTTTTAGTTCTCGGCGGACACAACATCTTTGTTGGTATGTGGTGCTGAGGATCGAACCCGGGCCGCACGCATGCCAGGCGAGCGCGCTACCGCTTGAGCCACATCCCCAGCCCTCATAAAGATCTTGTTGGAATTTTCTGGTAAATAAAACTCCAGTCCCATTGTTGCAGTATATTGCAGAGTCAGAACTGAGGAAACCAAGAGGGTTAGATCCTTGCCTTCAAATAAGTAGGATCCAGAGATCAAAGCCAACCATGAAGCCAACCATGAATTTGAAGTTTGGAGAAGGGAGAGGTTAGGAATCAGGAAGTCCCTGGAGGGTAAAACAAGGAAATGAAGCAGGTAGAAGCAGCTAGATTTTGTTGAAACAGGGAGTTATCATAAGTTCTTGTTGGTGTCTCAAAGTTACTGAATCACTTTGGCTTTGACTTTCTACAGCTAGTTACATTCCAAACCCCTCTAAGTAGTTTACCTGTCAATTAATCAGCTACAAAGAACAAACATGCTACTGTTCAAGGGTACAAAAACTATTTTTTTTTGCCATTACAGAGAGCTTTTAAGAAGTGACTAATTAATCTTCAGAATATCTGTCAGTTAAGTAATAGATTGAAAGAAAGTACATCCTCCAACTGGAATAAAGCCCCATTTGGAACGGAAGCTTTTTTGAGCTATAACTAGATAGCAGCTAAAGACAGAGTGCTGAGGACAACATATGGGACAAAAATCCAAATGGATGGAAGTATGAAAATAGGACAGGAAGCTAAAATAGATGTGGACTCAATTTCTTTAGTATAAATAGCATTGTCTGTAATCTCAGGTAGATGATTCAGCAGTCACTAACGGAAATCATTTCTAGTATAGCAAATGGGCAAGGAACAGCGCCTTAGATTCCTAAACAAACAAAACAAAAACAAAAACAAATGGGTCACTGAAAAATTTGAAACGCTTAGAAGATCAAGTGGATTTCATTTTTGCATTTAGTATGATTGGCATCCAAATTCCCTAAACCAATAGGAATGGCTGATAACCCACCTATATGCAGGTTTAGATTACTGAAGGAAGCCTATCTCATTAAAGATGGGTGCAAAAAAAATATCACTGAACCATATTGATTGGCTGCAGCAAATTCATGACCACCACATGCACCAGGGCTCTTACATTCTCTCTGCCATTCATCCGTTTTCTCCTCTCAGATGAATCCCTCTTCCATTTACAATCAATCTCCTTTTCTCTCTTCCTCAGCTCTCAACTCCATCGTGAAGCCCTCATTCTTAATATAGCACCTGACTTTCTAACTTGAATTGGTCCAGTTTCTCATCCTCCCTCATCCTTTTTGCCATGGAAAACACAACATCCTCACTTATTTCCAAGATCAATCCTTCTGCCTGATTCAATCTCCCCTCTCCCCTTATCTTTGGGGTCACCTTATTTCATTCATCAAACGTCTCTGACAAATATTTTAAAGACATTACCTGTTTCTCCTGCATAATGATCACTCAAAAATGTGAGCATTCATTTGCTTACAGTTTGCAGTTTTGGCAGGGAAAGTTCTCTCTCTCTCTCTCTCTCTCTCTCTCTCTCTCTCTCTCTCTCTTTCTCTCTCTCTCTCTCTCCCCTTCCCTTCCTCCCTCCATACAGGTAGTTCCATGTGAATAATATGGATTTCCCCCACAGCAGAAAGATGTCAGATAGTCATTCTTATATGGAAGCTAACTTTCTTCCAAAGTTCAAAAGCAGAAACTGCTAAGTCTTCCTATTACCTTGCCTTGGAAACCTAAGAGCAGCACATTCTAATAGTCATAGAGCCATCTCAGATTCAAGGGAAGGGGACTTCACTATGGCATTAATACTGACACATAAAACTCATTGTGAGCTACCCACTATAACAGACTAATACTCACCTTGGCATTGTCTCATTTCCATTAAACTAATTAAAATTTCCATTAAACTAATTAAATTTTCTTTCCAACCTATTCTTCCCAAAGAGTTATAACTGTCATTTATACTTATAACAAATTCTCAAAAACAAACCTCTACTTTTGTTTCCTCCAGGGTAACACTTCTTTTTCTCCTTGATCCACTGCAGTTTAGCCTTCAGTATTAATAGGTTATTAAAACTGACTTTCTAATTGTAAAATCTACTTGTTTTTGCCCCCATTTTACTATATTTCTCTGAATCATTTGTTTCCATTGACCTTATTGAAATCCTCTCTTCATTTGACTTCTCAGATATTGTGTGGTCTCTCTACAAACTTACTCCTTTTTAAATATCTTTCTTTAATTCTCCTTTCTCTTCCTGTGCTTAAGTGTAGAGGGTGTCTGCATCTCCCCTATTTCCATGCTACCTCGTCCACTACCAGGTTATCCCAGTCCTATCCAGGTAAAATCTAGAAACCACTTCCTCTTTCTACTCCCATTGCTCTTACATTCATCTAGAGCTTCAAATGATCCCATTTGCAAGAGTCTTGCATTTGATCTCTTGCATTTGATCTCTACATTATAGTTTTCTGCCTCTTCCAATTCTGCAAACTTGTACAAGAGTTACCTTCATTGCAGAGAATATCATGCTCAAGAGTTTTTATCCCAGTTACCTATTGTCCATTACAAAAGTCCAATCTTCTCTTCTTAGTTGGCCAGGCCCTATAATGTTGGTCCCTAGCCATCTTTCCAGATCCCACATCTCATTCCTATACTCTAGCCCCACAGGACATCTCATAGTTCTTTGAAGAAGTCTTATATCTTCCTCTCTTACTGTCTCTGCTCTTCTTTCAGAAGTGTACCCTCCATCATCATTATCCTTGTGGAGAAAAAGGTGGACTCATACATTGCTGGTGGGACTTCAAATTGGTGCAGCCAATATGGAAAGCAGTATGGAGATTCCTTGGAAATCTGAGAATGGAGCCACCATTTGACCCAGCTATCCCTCTCCTGGGTCTATACCCAAAGATCTTAAAAACAGCACACTACAGGGACACAGCAACTTCAATGTTTATAGCAGCACAATTTACAATAGCTAAACTGTGGAGCCAACCTAGATGCCCTTCAGTGGATGAATGGATAAAAAAAATGTGGCATATATACAATGGAATTTTACTCAGCAATAAAAGAGAATAAAATCATGGCATTTGCAGGTAAATGGATGGTGTTGGAGAAGATAATGCTAAGTGAAGTTAGTCAATCCCCAAAAAACAAATGCCGAATGTTTTCTCTGATATAAGGAGGCTGACTCATAGTGGGGTATGGGGGGGGGGAGCATGGGAGGAATAGATGAATTCTAGATATGGAAGAGGGGTGGGAGGGAAAAGGAGGGGGCAGGGGATTAGCAAGGGTGGTAGAATGTGATAGACATCATTATCCAGAGTACATGTATGAAGACACGAATTGGGACCCAAAATACTTTATATATGTGTAATAAAAATTGTACTGCATTCCTCTGTCATTTATTTTTTAAAATCAATTTTAAAAAAAAGAAAAAGAAAACTTCCTCATCCTTAAGGCCAAGCTTAAAATTGATATTTTACAACACTTTGCAATTAGAATAAATCGGTCCACTTGCATTCTACCCTCAGAATTTTGTTTAGACATTGCTTTTAGAGCATATCAATCATAACTTAGATTATGTTATTATTTTGGTGTAGCTCACTAGATTACAAACCCCATGAGACTAGAGCCTGAATACATCTCCACACCTACCTAGTACACTTGATAGGAGCCGAATATTGTAGAGTGTAACTGGATAAGCATTATGAAATATTACCTACTCTCAAAATTTAGCCAAATAGTTGTGTGAAATGAGAGAGGTTTCCTTCAATACATGTGATTTAGTTTCCAGCTGAGATCACAAAGCTTTCTGTAGAGAGAGCTGCTAAAATTCTGCCCTATGCAAATCACTCAGTGGTACAATTAAATTTCAGAGGAAGTTTTTAAAACTCTAGAAACATCAAACAACAAAACATTGCATTTTCTCAAAGTTCCTGGATAATTGCTTTATTTTGCCATCTCGTTTTAAGTTATTACTCAAGAATTTATCACCAAATAATACTCATTAAATTTTAATAACTCTGGATATACATGACAGAGTGACACTATACTTCCTTTTACAAGTAGCACGCACATATAAATATTTCAATTAAGTATAAAATAGGATGCAGATAAATCTGCAGGGAGAGGTAAGGAAATGGTATTTCATGTTTTAAGAAGAAAATGCTTGATTACTCTCTGTTAACAACTACAACAAAATGACTGTATGTCTGGTAAGCAGCAATTAAGGCTCTACTTTCACAAACTGATTTATTTCTAAGACATGTAGATCAATAAATCAATTCTATTTTCATATCTCCTATAATTTATTTAACAATCATTTCTCATCCATCTTTGTCGAACAATTTTCTACCATTAGGCTGTTTAACCCACCCTTAGATTCTCTATCAAGTGGTTAATGGTCTAGAAAGAAACACTAAAGAAGTTCCTGTTTTAAAGGAATCCTAGGGTGTGTACTTCTGCACACTGAGTGATTAGGTACTAATTTGTAATTTGAAAACGAAACCTTTCATAAACAGCTCATGTATTTATTTGCAATTTATGATTATATTGCATTTCAAAGATGGAGTTTGAAAATTGATTGCTGAAAAACTGGAATGAAATTTTTCCATCAAAGTCATCCTAGCCCAGTTCCCCAAAATGATCCATTTTAATTTGAAAGCTCGAGACCTGTAGCACAATAGTGCCATTATTAAGTAGATCAGGGTCAGGATCCTGGGACTGAAAAGCCTTGAAAGTCATAGGAAGAAAGAAGAAAATGGAGAAAAGTCTTGTTTTCTAGTCCTTGCTGGGTAGTCTTAAGAAATATTTCAAAGCTGGGAAATTTATTGTCAAAATTCTTGTACTCCCTATATTTCTCTTTCTGTCCTATCCAGTTCCATTCTGAGTCTTCCTTAAGAGTCTCTGTGGGTCCCTTGCTTGAATGGCATTCAAGGTGACTGAATCTCTGGGAGGTTGGACTGAGTGGGAAATCTCTGGAACACTGGGGACACACTCTCTGAAGGTAATTCTTGGGGGACTCCTTGTTAGTTCTCCCGAAAAGATTGTTATAAAAGCCTCTGTTTAGCCTGAGGCAGTTCTCTCTGCCCCTAGCTTAAAATGTGAGCATTACTCTCTTTTTTTTTTTTTAAAGAGAGAGTGAGAGAGGAGAGAGAGAGAGAATTTTTAATATTTATTTTTTTTTAGTTCTCAGCAGACACAACATCTTTGTTGGTATGTGGTGCTGAGGATCGAACCCGGGCCGCACGCATGCCAGGCGAGCACGCTACCGCTTGAGCCACATCCCCAGCCCTGAGCATTACTCTTATGTGCATCCCCACCATTAGCCACTAGGTCCTCACTAGATCTGAGTCAATGTGGTCACCATGCTCTGAATCTTCAAAACTGTGCTAAATAAACCTTTTCTCTTTATAAAGTTAATTGCTGCCAGTATTTTATTCTGGTAACACAAAGTTGATGATTACAGATGATTTGTTCATCAAGGACTTTTGTTGATTGAGAACTCTGTGGCTTAACATGAGATCTTCCTATGGTCGTGATTCAAGTCAGTAAAAGCTAATAAATCACAATATCAGTATTTTTCACTTTTTTAATTATATCAGGAACAAATGAATTCTGTACTCAGTTTACAAGTTAAAGAAAAATAATTAGAAATGAAAAATTTTTAATCTTAAAAACATAAGTATTTTTCTTTTGTGTTTTAAATAATTCTTGACAAACCATGAACAATCTTTAAACCTTAAGTGTTGCTTGTGATTTCTTGATTTTGGAGTTCTTTTATACAAAAACAAAAGAGAATTTTTAAGGGGGAAACAGGGTAATTTAACCCAGAATCATATAAGCAAAGTTTTATTGCCTAGTTATCCATATGGCTCCTATATTTTTACAGCATTTTGCTTTGCCCAATACACTGTAAAAATAATGAATTGTCTCTGTTCCAATCTAAGGCCAACATTTCCACTTACCCCAAACTCTCTCCCCTACTGAAGGAATTTTCTCCTACAGTTATCATCCTCAACTGCATTCTTCCTGCCATACAAATATGTTTTACTCTCTCATTTAAAGTTTCCTCTTGGAGAAATGAACGATTCCAGGTTTAAGTTAGGAATTATGCAAGATGATCCAAGAACACCTTATTATACCAGATAGCAAAGAAGCTAAAAAAAAAACCTACCAGCACATGTCAAAAGTATTCCAAGGCCAAATTGAAGATGCTCTCACTGAGTGTAAATTGGAGCAATTTGAAGATAGTGTTATCGAAGATAGTAACTTCAAGAAATTGAAACATTAAATATATTTAAATCCATGAACTGATTACTTGAAAAATTGTTCTTTGTTGGAGGATATAAAGAACCTATTATTTTGCAAACAGTTAAAGAGAAACAATACAACATTGTTCTCTGCCTTTCCTAAGCACACTGTAAGAGTGAGAATAAGTGAGGAGGGAAGTATTCCAGCTGGTAAGTAAAAAAGAAATGGTATCATCAGTAGGTCATCTTTTGTAATCTCAAGTGTATTAATGTATCTTGGCATTGAACATGAATGTCTGCTAACATCCCAAAAAGAAAGGCAAGGAAATATTACAGTCTTCTTGATGTATAAACATATAACCTAAGAAATAATCTTGTAAAAAAATTAAACTTAAATCTGATCAAAACTTTGGGTCTGTTAGTGTTGGAGAAATAAAAAAGAAAAGCAATATGTTAAACAAAACCACAGAAGTTTAATCAGGAGCACCTCTGTTGAGTGTATCTGAATGTATCCCTCAAAATCCACGTGATAGAAACTTAATACCCAACACAACTCTGTTAGGAGGTGGGGTCTGGTAGGAAATGTTCAGGTCATGAGGGCTCCACCTCATGAAAGGATAGATGCTGCTATAAAAAGGAGTTTGGGAAAACCCTCTCTTCTGCTTTGTGAGGACAGAGATTTCCCTCTCTGGAAGGATACAAGGCTTCATCTTGGACCCAGAGACCTAGACTGCTGGTGCCTTGATCTTGGCCCCTCCGGCTTCCAGAGATGTAAAAATAAAATTTTTATAATTTACCCAGTCTCAGGTATTCTATTCCAGCAGCCCCAAACAGACAGAAGAATACCCAGACAATAGGAAACTGCAGAAAAACAACCTACATTTCCGGGGAGGAGATGGAGAGAAAATCTAAAGACTAGAAGAAATGTAGAAGACAGCAACTTCAAGCAAAAGGGAATTGTAATGTGTGGCTATTGGTTGGAAATTAAGTCAAACAAATACAAATCTATGACATTTAAGAGATAATTAGGACTTTGAACACTCTGTATATTTGACATTAAGCAATTATTATCTGTTGTTTTCAGTTGTCATGGAGTATTAAGTTTCTTTGCAAAGAGTCCTTATCTTTTAGAGACACACTCTAAATATGTATAGATGGGATTTGCCCCAAAATAACACAAGAATAAATAAGTACATAGCAGTACAGATTAACAAGATTGCTAATTCTTGAAGCCGCTTATAAGTATATCAGGTCTATTATAAAAGTAGTCCTTTTTAATTAGTAGTCCTAATTTTTTAAAAATTCTCTTCCCCCTGCATTCCTTCTATCTACAGCTTTCTTTGATCCCCATTGGAGCAAAATGCCACATAAAACTGGTCTCCACCTTCCAACACTTTGTCTTTTCAATCAGATTTTTTGCTTCTTATTTCACTGAATCTGGGGTGTCACTCTGATGTCCTGTGATTGCCATCTGTCAAACCTAACCTTCAGTCTCTTCACTCAGCTCACTCAGTCTTTTGGCAGTATTTAGTAGCAGGTGAACCGTTGTTGAGCTTTGATGTTCTCCCTCCCTCCCTCCCTCATGAGCTTCTTCTAATTTTACTGCCTCTATGGCTTTGATCTCTCTCAGAATACTAAGATTGATAGGAGCCTCCAGGATCCCTATCAGTGCTTCTTGCCAGGTAATCTCATGCCATGCCACAGCTTTAAACCCAAACAAATGCTGATGACTCCCGATTTGGCATCCTCATCCCTGAGCCCCAACTTGTATGTCTAATGCCACAACAACGTCTGGCAGGCTGATAGTTTACAATTAATGAATGAACAATGAAATTCCTGTCCCGCTTCTTCTCCTTAACATATTCCCGGTACCCTACCCTGGTTTTCCTGTTTCAATTTCCCCAATTACTTAGGCAAAAACATTCAAGGTCATCTTGACACTTTTTCCGCCTCTACTGTACATATTCAATCTGTCAGGGAGTTCTGTAAAGTCTAACTTAAATATATACTAAAACGGATGGTTCGCTAAGTATGGGTTGCCCTAATAAAACACCCACAGAGTCAGTGGCTTAAATAAAAATTTATTTCTCGCTGTTCTGGAGACTAAGAAGCTCAAGCAAGGTGCCCAGCTATTGATTCAGTCTGATGAAGTGTCTCTATCTCTATCAGATGGTCACTTTCTTGCTCTGTCTTACAGGACAGAGTGAGGGAGGGAAGGAGGAAGGAAGAGAGGAGACAAAGAATGTTCTATTGTTACTTCCCATAAGGACACTAACCCTATCATATCAGAGCCCCATCCTATGTCCTCATTTAACCTTAATTACCTCCTTGTAGGTCCTATTTTTAAAATGCAGTTATATTGAAGGATGGGGTTTTAACATACAAATTTTAGAGGGACACAATTCAATTCATAGTACCTGACCATAATTTCAGGGAGTTTACATTTTTTCCTACTGCCTAGAAGTCTTTCTCCAGTCTCAAGCCTAGTTCCTTTTCAAATTCAGATCTCAGGGACAAATATCCCTTCCCAAAAGTCATTCCTTCAACACCTTGTCTAAATACCTTCATAAATCTATCTATTCCCCATTTTTCCTATCATTGCCCCCTGCTTTATTTTATTCATAACTCCTATCTATATCTGAAATATCAAATGCTTATTTGCTCATCAACTTTACTGTGTCTGACCTCACCAGCATTTGAGGATCAGGGGTCTTACCTGACCTGGGCACCACAGCGGGCCCAGACCTGGAGCGGGGGTTCGAAGCAGTAAGACATGAATGAGTAAGTATATCATCAGGAGTCCCGCAAAGAACTCCAGATCCTTGGCAGCTAGACCCTGACTGTTTGGTCATCCCTGAGCTCGAGTCCTAGAACATTACTAGACTCAGTAGAGACTAAATAAAACTTGCTGACTAAATGAATGAATGAGGGAATGAATCCTTAAATTGCTGTTGATTAGTCTGTCTGTCCCAGCCCTAATCTCCAGCATTCTTTGGGATCTGTGCAGCTTTTCTAAAGATGCCCATTTTCCTCCTCCCTTTCTTAATTACATTATAACTTCCAGATTCTTGCATTTGCTTAATGCTTCTAAAGATGATTTAAAGAATAAATGACTAGATATTTATTTTGAAAGCATACAATAATATGCGATCTTCTAGTCATTATTGTGCCAAATTTAGCCCTGTGCTTTGAATTATTTGTTTTACTAACTCTGAGGTTGAAAGGAGTTGTAGTAGCTCAATCTTCTACTATTTTGTATTAGCTATAATAATTCATATATATATATTTTCTTTCATATTACATTTTAAAAATACCTATAAGAAAAAAAGTAAAAATAGAGAAAGCCATTATACAAAATAAAATGATATACAGTAAATTTGAATTCTACTCTACACACAAAGTAAATTCTATTAGCACTTTGATGCTTACCTTTCTATACTCTTCTTTTTATATCTACTTACACAAACACACACACACACACACACACAAACACACACACCTACACATACATGAATGCACATTTTTTTAAACACATCAGTCCCACTATTATTTTTTCTCTTAACAACATACTTTGGTCATCTTCCCAGGGCAGGTAGATCTAACTTGTATTTTTTAAAAAGTTGTATCATATCTGTTGTTTGAAACACAGCTTCTTTATTCATGCCTACACTGATGGGTACTGAAATTATTAATTGCTTCACTTGTTTATTATTATTTCAAATTATTTGTTATTCAAAGTCCTTTGTTTACAAGGACTTATAGACCCATGCTGTTATTTTTGAAGGCTATATTCTCCACATTGAGGTGGTTCTATTAAGTGTAATGAGCATTTTCCTACTCAAATTCATGTGCCTATTTCAATTCTCACACAAAATTTATGACATCGCCCTCATCAGCTCAAAACACTTAAAATGTTATCAGACTTTCATGCCAAACCAACAGACAAAATTATCTTGCAGTTTTAATTTGCATTAATTTAATTTTTAATGAGGTAGAGAATCTTTACATGTATCCATTGGCCATTTGTACACTGATGACTTTTATATTCATGTCTTCTTCATGCATAGATAATTAAAATATCCTACTGAGATTTTTAAGAGCTTATAAGAGAATACATATTGAAACTATTTAAAATGGATAAAATGAAATGTTGAGGGGGCAGGATTAGTCTTCTGTGATGTATATAAAGCACAGACACATTTCATATGTGCATGTCTATAAACATTTATGAGGTACTTACTATGAAGAAAGTATTCTCCTAAGCCCTTGGAGGCAAAGATTAATATGACCCTGTCTCTGAACTTGGAGCTTTTCTTCCTAAGTAAGCATCCTATGATGGGAAATTAAAATAGAAAGAGGTCCAGCTTAGAAGCTTCATGTAAAAAAGTATAAACTTACAAAAGCATTAGAATACAGACCTCTAAATTAGATCATCAATAGCTAAACTAAAGCAAAAGTTCTAATGAGAAAAAAAAGTGCAGGACTGGGTTTTCACCATAATGGGTAAATTGATTACAGGTTAGGATTAAATACATAATAGATTTACATAATAAAATTGTGTTGAGATTTCAGTAGGTAAAAACAAATTTAATTTCCTTAGCAGTGAAGGACATATGCATGAAGAGTTGATGAATTTGCTTTTCTCATTTCTTAAAACCTCTGCTTGTAGATTTTCTGACGGTTTTAAGAATAGATGGTTGTACCAGGAGACTGTCTTTGGTCTCAGATGTATTCACCTATAAAGGAGTCATAGTTTGTAATAAAATCATTCCAAATATTAAAAGAAAATAAGAGTGAGAAGCATGTGCACATTTATCTGCAAAGCTGAGAAACAAAATGCTCTCATTTTAGACACCTTATCCAGCCCTGCTAAAGCAAAAATAATTCAGCTTAGGATTTATAACCCAAAACCCAGATGCTGCACAGTTGGAAAAGTGGGGCTGCCCTGGTTTTGGCACACAGTGGAAGCATTTATGAGACAATATGCAACATCCTTCCCTCAGAACTGCCCATATTATAAAAGGTCTGGAAAGATCAGCCATTGAGATGGCCTTTTCTGCCCTTCCCACAGACAGTCGGGGAGGTGGTGAAGAGAGAAAGCTGAGCTGGGTGAGGAGGCTCCCAGGGGGCTCCCTTCTCACTTCAGGCAGCCATGACCTTTCCATAGGGTCTCTCTCTCTCTCTCTCTCTCTCTCTCTCCAAGAAGGCCTGAACTCATAGGGACCATGTGGACTCCAGGGCCTAAATGGGATAAGTTAAGGAGACAGAAAGAAAGGACATCAGGCAACATGGAGCTGTGGTAGGAGGATTTACATGCTGTCAGCAGAGTTCCTAGTAGTGAGTGAGTGGAGCTCTTTGCTCCAGACACTTCCATCCAATCACAGCTTCCATGCCCTGTCCTCTGGCATATCCTCTCAGGTGGGAGAGAAAGCAGAGAATAAACTCTAGCCTTGGAATTTCTTTGGCATCTGGAATTAGGGTCTCAGCACTATCTCAGGGCTCTACAGCAGTTTCAAACTATTTTAGGGACTGGACTTTGCTCCAGAGTCCATTACAGATGAACATGAAGCCGTCTTATTAGCCTGAGGTAGAGATTTATAGATTCACTTTGGCTGCCTTCCCTGCTCCCAGCTTTTTGAAATACACTTTGTATATGAAAAACTATATACATGGTTAATGTATGCAATTTAGTGATTATGAATAGATATACATATACAGGTATACACACATAAATGTGTGTATATGTATATATATATGTGTGTGTATATAATATATGTACATATATTCATACTATCATCACAAGACTAATAAAACTATCCACTACCTATCATCCCCAAAAGTTTCCTTATGTTCCCACTTTTGTGATTAAAACACTTCCCACAAGACACATGCTCTTAACAAATTCTTAAGTGCATAATATCTCACTGTTAACTATATGAACTATGTTTTTTTTTTTTTTACCAGATCTCTGGGATTTATTCATCTTGTATAATGTAACTTTATACCCATTAAGCAACACAATATTCCTTTCACCTCATCCTCTGGTAACCCCCATTCTATTGTATACTTCTATACATCTGACTATTTTAGATACCTTATATTGGAGGAATTGTGCAGCACAGGATCTCTGTGAACGAGTTATGTCACTTAGCACAATGTCTTCCAGCTCCAGCTATGTTGTAGTAAACGGCAGGATTTCTTTCTGCTTCAAGACTGAATAATATTCCATGAGATGCACACACCACATTTTCTTTACCCATTCATCTCTTGATAGGCAGGTGGGGTGTTTCTGTATCTTGGCTATAGGGAATAATCCTGCAGAGAACATGGGCATGTGGATCACTTTACGTTTTCTATTCCAGTGCAAGTCCAATTCTAGCCTTAATCTAAACAGACTGAACTTTGGTATATGCTGAGCTCTTGACTCACAAAGGAACTGATTGTAATTTGGAAGACTAATAGAAAACTCCTTGTAGTGGTTGAATTGTCGCTCCCAAAAAGATATGTCAAGTTTTAGCCCCCAATATCTGTGAATGTGACCTTATTTGGAAAAAGAATCATTGCAGCTCTAATAAAAAGAAAGGCTCTAGAGATGACATCATCCTGGATTGAGGGTAGTCCCTAAACTGAAGGACCAGTGTCTTTATGAAACAGAAAGAGAGAAGACCCAAAGGCGCAGAGGGAAAGCCATGTGAAGATGGAGACAGAGTGGAGTGCTGTGTCTGTAAGCCGAGTGGCACCAGGGATTGCCAGCAACCGCTGGAAACTAAGAGAGAGGCATGGAAGGGATTCTCTCAGTCTCCAGAAGGAACCAACCCTGGAATTGACTCAGCTTTAGATTTCCCTCCTCCAGAACTTCCAGAGATTAAATTTCCATTGTTTTAAGCCAATCAGTTTGTCATGCTCTGTTATGGTCGTCCTGGAAAATGAATATACCCCACAGTCCGTCCCCAAAGAGTTGTGTGCTCTGTGTTGGCCGTATACATGAGAAACCTATAAAATCACCCTTTATGGCACAGTGGGGTATGGAGTACACAGTGGGTTTGGACTACACTGATCTTGTTAGTTACTGCTGTCTGCACCGTTCTAAGTCCCTCTCTAGGCTTCTGTTTGTTCTGTGGAGACCAGGAAATCAGCCCGGAAATGTGAAACAGAAGGTAGGTAGAAAAAGTCAAGAACACATACATGTGGCTGCACATTAATGTCAACTGGGGAAGTTTTAAAACATTTTGTTGACAAGGCCTCACCTCTGAGCAATTAAGTCAGAGTCTCTGGGGTTGAGCCCTGATAATCTTTAAACTCCTTGAAAATCACTTCACATCCACCAAGATGACTATTTTAAAAACAAAAATAAACATAAACAGAAAATAACAAGTGTTGACAACACTGAAAAATTGGAATGTTTGTGTTTTGCTGATGGGAATATAAAATGGTGCAGCTCCTGGGGTAGTACTTTGAAATGTGTAGTACAGTAGTTCTTCAAAAAAAAAAAAAAACTAAACATAGAATTAGCATATGATCCAACAAATTTACTTCAAGTTATATACTCCAAACAATTGAAAACAGAGAATCATGTCTTATATCAATATTAATAGCAGCATTATTCATAACACCCAAAAGGTAGAAGCAGGTCATGTGGGTGAATGGATAAATGAAACATGGTAGATCTGTGCAATGGAATATTGTTCTGCAATAATAGGAAGTGAAGTTCTGGCATATGCTATATCATGGGTGAACCTTGAGAGTATTTTGTTAAGTCAAATAATACTAGATGCGAAAGGACAACTATTGGATGATTCCACTTATATGAAGTACCTAGAGCAGTCAAGTTCATAGAGAAGTAGAAAGGTTGCCAGAGAATAGGGAAAGGAGAAGAGGGAGGTCATTGCTGAATGAATACAGAATTTCAACTAGAAAAACTTAAAAAGTTCTGGAGATGGGTAGTGATAGTTGCATGACAATGTGAATGTACTTAATGGCACTTAATTATACACCTGAAAATGGTCAAAATGGTAAAATTTATGTTAGGTATTATTTACCATAATAACAAAATGAACAAAATAAATATCTTTCCTAGACAATGTGTATATGCAACCAGAGTTCAAAAATGAGGATAAGCCAGAGTTCAGAAGGCCAAGCCAGGTCAGGGAAGTCATGGGAGAGATCCCCTTGTCAAATGCCAGTCAGGAAACTCAAGAAGATGCAGGACAGGGACTTATGCCTGAGACTCAGATGCTGAGAGGCAGGAAAGTAGTCTCTGCAAGCCTGGGTCCCAAAGTCAGAGAGGGACCAGTGGTGGCACTGATGTGGTGTGGAATCAGTGTTCCTTCCTAACGCTCTACATAGGGCAAAATTGGTTCCTATCATGGGACAAAGCTGCACTCATGAAGTCAGGTGAGATCACCGGACAGGTACTCAGGAAATGGAAAATTCAAAGGCAGTTATCACCCCAAGTCTGCTTTGTTTTGTTCCCGAATCAACTCCAGATATTTTCTTTGTGTACTAAGAAACCTGTAAAGGTTCAACTCTTAACCTCTTGGGTAAACTCCCACTCTGAACATCAGTCTAAAAGAGTTGAGAGCCTGTGAGCCTTGCATAAGTCTGACAAGCAGTCTATCGATCTATTTCCAGCACAGAGTGGGTTGCAGGGAAAAGTTGAACAAGGTGCGTGGGTGAGGGGTGAGGGCGTGCATGAACAGAGGCTAATCCGCTTCATTTCCATTTCAGAGGGAATCGGTGCTGACCTTGTTCTCAGATTTGGACATGTCCTCTCCTTGGAAGCAGATACCCCTGGCACTGCTTTTGGACTCTCTTTCTCTAAATAGTGATGATAATGTTAAAACCAAATTCCAACCCTTTAATTTGAAAAGATAACAGCAATCTCATTAGCAATGAAGGATAAAACAGAGTCAGTTTTACCTATGTATATACTTAGTCTCACCTGAGCCTGTTTTTCCCCATGTAAGGGCTGTGTTCTGCCGCTCCCCTACCCTTGCCTCTACTCTTCCTGTGAGATGAGGTGGCTCCTCAGCACACCTCTTAAAGACAGCATATTAGTGGGGAAGCAGCATTTTACCTTACAATGCTATCTGGGCCAGTTTCCCAGCAGTGGAACCTGCATAAAAGGAAAATATTTCACCTCTCCTATTGTAATGGAGTTATTAAGAACAACTGTAACACTTCCTTCAAACGAATAAGAGGGAAGAAAAAAGGAATGCTACATAACTCCAAGAGTTCTGTTATGGAAACAGAGGGACAGTCTGCATTTATTGTACCTTTCCTGTACCATCTGCATCACCTAGACCTTCAAAGCGACATTTGTGCATAAAAATAGGATATAATTATTCAGTCCTATGCTTAGGGGTGGAACAAGGGCAGATCACAAAGTCTTCTCCCAGTTCGAGAACTCAGCAAATGCTAACTGAGACCCCAGTAAGGCTGCTTTCTTGTGGCTTTAGCATGGAACCAGGACACAGCCTATGCAAGATGAAGGGTATGCAAGGGTGAGAGTGATCGGGGGATCTTCTGTTCTTTGGGAAGCACTCCCCAAATTTGGAGTCCTGGCAGTTGTACAGATTGAGGAGTCCACCAGTTCAGAAGAGCACATAGATGTGTTCACTGTCCTGTATGCTTTTTAGAAAAGGAGAAGTGGGACAAAGATGCAGGGGCTCAGCAGCCTGAAGCGATCAAATGATCATCCAGATTCCTGTGTCAGGATTTCTTCCTGCATCACATTTACACCATCTCCTCTGTCCTCTTTGGCCTCTGGTAGAGACATAGGTCTGTCTACCTGAGACTTGAGTGCAACTGACCTGGCCAAGATCTATTGTACGTGTTAAGAATAAAGACCACCACACTTTCTTAGGGGTGAAACAAAGGAAAAAAAAAAAGCAACCCCAAATTCCACAACAAACAATTGTCTCTAATTCTCTGCCATTTCCACCAAAGAAATTCTAAGGTGAAAAGCGGCCATCTGTGACAGCAACTGTCAGTGCAGGGACCCCTCTGACAATATGTTTGATGGCTGATTTAACAGTGTGATTCCGAGACCTGTCTTGATTGAACTTGCTGGTTACCCTGAGGACTATTTCATCCATGTGTTCCCCCACCTACACCACAATATAGACTTCCTGAGTGCCTGGGATAATCACCTCTGCCAGACAAAGTGCTGGCTAATGCTGGACACACCTACAATTCTTAGCATTTGACTCACTTTTTTCTCTAGATACCAGGCAGACTCTGGCTCATTTATGCAGCTTCCCACATTCTCCTGAATTGAGTCTTCATCCCGGGGCTTTCATATTTTAAATCTTCTCTCAGATCACATCCATTCCCTTTGATTCATTCATTTAATTCACTCCTTCTCCAGAAATAGGCAGACAGTGTGATTTATTTACCAAAGAAGTGTTCCAGGTACTGAGGAAAACAAGGGGCTAAGGAGACCATTTTATCTTCAAGGATTTTACATTCTAGTTGGGAAGGTATACAAATAATCGCCCAATAGAGACCTAAAAAGACTGCCAAAGCCAGCTATATTATATATTAAGTCATTTTCATTTGGGATGGTGTTCTAGACAGTCTCCAAGATGACCTCCAATGATCCTCACCTCCAGGTCTTTATCCTCTTGTAATACCCTCTCCCACATTAATTCAGTGCTAGCCTGTGGGACCAATAAAATGCAGCAGAAGTGACTCCTGAGGTAATAAAAAGCACAGAGCTTACACAGTGGTCTCTTGAATGGCTCTTCAGCCAAACTTATATGACGAGGGCACTAAAGTGACCCATAGAAAGACCACTTAAAGAATTGAAGACCAAAAAACCGCGGGCGCTTTGCGCCCATCTGCTTCCTCTTTCACTTCACTCCCGGCAGAGAAGCTGAATGGGTAATCAGCAGTGGATTGTAAGTACCTGAGGCAAAGAAAGCTCAGTACACCCCCGCCCTTTTTTTTTTTTTGAATATTGTCTATACAGGGAGAGTTAGTGGATTGGAATTGTTGGCGGGGCTGTAGTTTCGGGGCCGAAAATCCACTCCGCGGGAGCCGCCATTTGCTTTCTGCATGCTGTCTTGATGGCCCTGTCTACACGGTCCAGCTGCCGCATCTAGAGACTGGAACTGGGCTGCGTGCCGAGCCCTGTCCTCCGAAGGCTGGACCACGGCCTCAAGTGCCTCGGTCGCCTGTTCCCTGCTGCACCTTGGGGCATAGCCTGCTCTGGGGTCATTCGGCATCCCTCTGTGAGGGGACAGGTGCGGTGGCAGCCGCTTGGGCCCTCCGCAGTGGCGCTGCTAAGGTCGCAGACAAGCGCAGCACCCAAGAGCGCGGACCAGAGGTGGAGGCGACAGCAGCAGGATTTCAGTTCTAGAAAACTGGACTGGAAACAGAAGCAGCAGTTTGTATAACCCCAAGATCTTGCTTATGCCAGGAAACTGTAAGGGTAACATGAATATCATTGAGGAGGTCTAACATGACGGCAGACGCGGAGAGATCAAGTCTCTGACCTCTTCAACTGCGCGGGCATAGGGAGCTGTAAATTATCTAAAGCCTATTTGCTCAGGATTACTAGGCAATGCTGAGCTGACGTGGAGCTAGGGCGTATACTTTGGGCCCCTCAGAAAACACACACTGAGCACGAATTTGCTGCATTTAAGCCCCGGATCGCCTGCTTCTCGTGACTCAGCACTAACGATCCTGCTGAAATAACTAGTCGGCCCACCTGATCTCACAGAGGCAAAAGCCAACTGAGCACCATAGCCAGACCCAGGGAATCAGGAGTGACGTGGAACTAGCGGTGCAGAATCCCCGGCTATCGCTCCCACCAGGGCTGACAACAGAGGTCCCTTACACCAGCTACCAGGGGAGTTGCTACCTAAGGGCAAACAAATTTGCTGGGGGTCCTCAGCCCCAAGCCCTACAAACTTAGGGTTCGAGGGAGACAAAAAGAAAGGGTGTGCCCAGGCATCCGTGAAAACAGGGCTCCCAGGAGCAGCAGACCCGGCGTGTAGCCAGTAATGTGGTAAGCGTCACAGGTGAGTGGGGCCTGGATTGAGGAACCACAAGAGAAGGACCTAGACACTCAGGACAGGAGACTCGCACAGTCTGGGAAGAAGAGCTGAGGCACAGTGATTGGTTCCCACCTATCACGAGGAGAAGCCTTGCCCAGTGGGCATAGCTCCACCTACTGGAAGAGAAGTTAATCGAGCTCTATGACTGCATTTATTATTATTACTATTTTTTTTAATGATTATTATTAGTATTTTTTTTATTCTCACTTTTTGTAGTTGATGTTGTTGTTGTTCTTTAACTTTCTTATTAATGGTTTCAATTTTTTTAATTCTTTTTATTCTGTTATTATTATTATTTTTTAAACTTCAATTTCCATTTTTCTATTATCATTATAATTTTTTTGTTTGTTTTAAAATTTTTATTTTTTCGTTTTTTCTTTCTTTCTTTTCACTTTCTTTTCTTTTGTCTTTTCATTTCTTTTCAATTTTCTTATTCCCCCTCTCTTGAATTCCACCTGCCTACACTCACTCTATTTAGTCACTTCTTCCCTTCCCTTCTAATACCTCTCCTCCCAAGCATCAAATAAATTTATAAGAGTAAACAGTAACTCAGCAGTCAAACAGAACAAGAAGTATCATGAGCATAAAAAAGCAAGGAAGAAAAGGAGTACAAACAATGAAAGACAGCCTAAATATTCAGGAGGACCTGGAGTCATCAGAAAAATGGCCATATAAAGAACTCAAGGAACAACTTAGACAGATGGAAAGGAACCTTAAAGAGCACACTGAAAATGAATTACATAAACAGATAAAAGAAGAAGTTAAGCATATTTATCAGGAGATAGAGATTATAAAAAAAAATCAAACAATAATTCTAGAAATGAAGGAAACGATAAACCAAATTAAAAACTCAATCAAGAGTATCACTAACAGATTGGAGCAAGTAGAAGCCAGAACGTCAGATAATGAAGACAAAATATATCATCTTGAAAAGAGTCTAGCCAACTCAGATAGACTGGTAAAAAATCACGAGAAAAACATCCAAGAGATTTGGGATAATTTAAAAAAATCAAACTTACGGGTCATCGGGATAGAGGAAGGCACAGAGATTCATGCCAAGGGAATGAGTAACTTGCTGAAGGAAATAATTACAGAAAACTTCCCAGAAATGAAAAAGGAAACAGCTATACAAATTGTAGATGCATACAGGACACCGAGCACACAAAATCACGGTAGACCAATGCCAAGACACATTGTTATGAAGCTATCCAATATACAGAACAAAGAGATAATATTAAAAGCTACAAGAGAAAAGAGGCAGATTACATTTAGGGGTAAACCAATAAGGTTGACAACGGATTTTTCATCACAGACGCTGAAAGTGAGAAGATCCTGGAACAACGTATTTCAAACACTGAAAGACAATGGATGCCAACCAAGAATTCTGTATCCAACAAAATTAAGCTTCAGATACGACAACGAAATAAAAATCTTTCATGACAAACAAAAGCTAAAAGAATTTGTAGCCAGAAAACCAGCATTGCAAGGCGTCTTGAGCAAAACTCTACACGAGGAAGAAATGGAAAACGATAACAAAAACCATCAGCGGGAAGTGCCTCGGTAAAGACAGAGGACGGGGGGAAAGCTAATCATGGAGAAACAATCTAAATTAGGGGAAAAAAAGAGATAAATAATCAAACATGGCAGGAAGTACAAACCATATATCAATAGTAACTCTAAATGTTAATGGCTTAAACTCTCCAATAAAGCGACATAGGCTGGTAACATGGATTAAAAAAACAAATCCAACAATATGCTGCCTCCAGGAGACACATCTGATTGGAAAAGACATACACAGGCTCAAGGTAAAAGGTTGGGAAAAAATATACCATGCACACGCTCCTCGTAAGCAAGCAGGGGTGGCCATTCTCATATCGAATAAAATCGACTTCAAGACTAAGTTAATCAAAAGGGATAAGGAAGGACATTATATACTGTTAAAAGGAACCATTGACCAACAAGACATAACAATTATCAATATTTATGCACCAAATAATGGCGCTGCGACGTTCATAAAACAAACTCTCCTCAAGTTCAAGAATCGAATAGACCACAACACAATAATCATGGGTGACTTCAACACACCTCTCTCACCATTGGACAGATCCTCCAAACAAAAGTTGAATAAAGAAACTATTGACCTCAATATCACAATCAATAACCTAGACTTAACTGACATATATAGAATATATCAACCATCATCAAGTGGATATACTTTTTTCTCAGCAGCACATGGAACCTTCTCAAAAATAGATCATATATTATGCCATAGGGCAACCCTCAGTAAATATAAAGGGGTTGAGATAATGCCATGCACTTTATCAGATCATAATGGAATGAAACTGGAAATCAATGATAAAAGAAGGAAGGAAAAATCCTACATCACATGGACAATGAACAATACGTTACTGAATGATCAATGGGTTACAGAAGACATAAAGGAGGAAATCAAAAAATTCTTAGAGATAAATGGAAATACAGACACAACATATCGGAATCTATGGGACACAATGAAAGCAGTTTTGAGAGGGAAATTCATCGCCTGGAGGTCATTCCTCAAAAAAAGGAAAAACCAACAAATAAATGAGCTCACACTTCATCTCAAAGCCCTAGAAAAGGAAGAGCAAAACAACAGCAAATGTAGCAGAAGGCAAGAAATAATTAAAATCAGAGCAGAAATCAATGAAATTGAAACAAAAGAAACTATTGAAAAAATTAACAAAACAAAAAGTTGGTTCTTTGAAAAAATAAATAAGATCGACAGACCCCTAGCCATACTAACGAAGAGAAGAAGAGAGAGAACTCAAATTACTAACATACGGGATGAAAAAGGCAATATTACAACAGATGCTTCAGAAATACAGAAAACAATTAGAAATTATTTTGAAAACCTATATTCCAATAAAATAGAAGATAGTGAAGACATCGATAAATTCCTTAAGTCATATGATTTGCCCAGACTGAGTCAGGAGGAAACTCACAACTTAAACAGACCAATATCAATAGATGAAATAGAATAAGCAATCAAAAGACTTCCAACCAAGAAAAGCCCAGGACCGGATGGGTATACAGCGGAATTCTACAAAACCTTTAAAGAAGAATTAATACCAATACTTTTCAAGTTATTTCAGGAAATAGAAAAAGAGGGAGCTCTTCCAAATTCATTCTATGAGGCCAACATCACCCTGATTCCGAAACCAGACAAAGACACCTCAAAGAAAGAAAACTACAGACCAATATCTCTAATGAACCTAGATGCAAAAATCCTCAATAAAATTCTGGCGAATCGGATACAAAGGCACATCAAAAAAATTGTGCACCATGATCAAGTAGGATTCATCCCTGGGATGCAAGGATGGTTCAATATATGGAAATCAATAAATGTTATTCACCACATCAATAGACTTAAAGATAAGAACCATATGATCATCTCGATAGACGCAGAAAAAGCATTCGACAAAGTACAGCATCCCTTTATGTTCAAAACATTAGAAAAACTAGGGATAACAGGAACCTCCCTCAACATTGTAAAAGCTATCTATGCTAAGCCTCAGGCTAGCATCATTCTGAATGGAGAAAAATTGAAGGCATTCCCTCTAAAATCTGGAACAAGACAGGGATGCCCCCTATCACCACTTCTATTCAATATAGTTCTCGAAACACTGGCCAGAGCAATTAGACAGATGAAAGAAATTAAAGGCATAAAAATAGGAAAAGAAGAACTTAAATTATCACTATTTGCAGATGACATGATTCTATACCTAGAAGACCCAAAAGGGTCTCCAAAAACCTACTAGAACTAATAAATGAATTCAGCAAAGTGGCAGCATATAAAATCAACACACATAAATCAAAGGCATTTCTGTATATCAGCGACAAAACTTCTGAAATGGAAATGAGGAAAAACACTCCATTCACAATATCCTCAAAAAAAATAAAATACTTGGGAATCAACCTAACAAAAGAGGTGAAAGAACTATACAATGAAAACTACAGAACCCTAAAGAAAGAAATAGAAGAGGATCTTAGAAGATGGAAAAATATACCTTGTTCATGGATAGGCAGAACTAACATCATCAAAATGGCGATATTACTAAAAGTTCTCTATAGGTTCAATGCAATGCCAATCAAAATCCCAATGGCATTTCTTGTAGAAATAGATAAAGCAATCATGAAATTCATATGGAAAAATAAAAGACCCAGAATAGCAAAAACAATTTTAAGCAGGAAGTGTGAATCAGGTGGTATAGCGATACCAGATTTCAAACTATATTACAGAGCAATAGTAATAAAAACAGCATGGTACTGGTACCAGAACAGGCGGGTGGACCAATGGTACAGAATAGAGGACACAGAGACTAATCCACAAAGCTACAACTATCTTATATTTGATAAAGGAGCTAAAAACATGCAATGGAGAAAGGATAGCATCTTCAACAAATGGTGTTGGGAAAACTGGAAATCCATATGCAACAAAATGAAACTGAATCCCCTACTCTCGCCATGCACAAAAGTCAACTCAAAGTGGATAAAGGAGCTAGATATCAAATCAGAGACTCTCCGTCTGATAGAAGAAAAAGTTGGCTCCGATCTACAGATTGTGGGGACGGGCTCAAAATTCCTTAACAGGACACCCATAGCACAAGAGTTAATAACAAGAATCAACAAATGGGACTTTCTTAAACTGAAAAGTTTTTTCTCAGCAAGAGAAACAATAAGAGAGGTAAATAGGGAGCCCACATCATGGGAACAAATTTTTACTCCTCACACTTCAGATAGAGCCCTAATATCCAGAGTATACAAAGAACTCAAAAAATTAGACAATAAGAAAACAAACAACCCAATCAACAAATGGGCCAAGGACATGAACAAACACTTCACAGAGGAGGACATACAATCAATCAACAAGTACATGAAAAAATGCTCACCATCTCTAACAGTCAAGGAAATGCAAATCAAAACCACCCTAAGATACCACCTCACCCCAGTAAGATTGGCAGCCATGATGAAGTCAAACAACAACAAGTGCTGGCGAGGATGTGGGGAAAAGGGTACTCTTGTACACTGCTGGTGGGACTGCAAACGGGTGCGGCCAATTTGGAAAGCAGTATGGAGATTCCTGGGAAAGCTGGGAATGGAACCACCATTTGACCCAGCTATTGCCCTTCTCGGACTATTTCCTGAAAACCTTAAAAGAGCACACTACAGGGATACTGCCACATCGATGTTCATAGCAGCACAATTCACAATTGGTAGACTGTGGAATCAACCCAGATGCCCTTCAATAGATGAATGGATAAAAAAAAAATGTGGCATTTATACACCATGGAGTATTACGCAGCACTAAAAAATGACAAAATCATGGAATTTGCAGGGAAATGGATGGCACTAGAGCAGATTATGCTTAGTGAAGCTAGCCAATCCCTAAAAAACAAATACCAAATGTCTTCTTTGATATAATGAGAGCAACTAAGAACAGAACAGGGAGGAAGAGCAGGAAGAAAAGTTTAACATTAAACAGAGACATGAGGCGGGAGGGAAAGGGAGAAAAAAAGGGAAATCACATGGAAATGGAGGGAGACCCTCATTGTTATACAAAATTACATATAAGAGGTTATGAGGGGAATGGGATAACAAACATGGAGGGAAATGAATTACAGTAGATGGGGTAGAGAGAGAAGATGGGAGGGGAGGGGAGGGGGGATAGTAGAGGATGGGAAAGGTAGCAGAATACAACAGTCACTAATATGGCAGTATGTAAAAATGTGATGTGTAACCGATGGGATTCTGCAATCTGTATTTGGGGTAAAAATGGGAGTTCATAACCCACTTGATTCTAATGTATGAAATATGATATGTCAAGAGCTTTGTAATGTTGTGAACAACCAATAAAAAAAAAGAAATAAAGGCCAATAAGCTTAAAAAAAAAAAAAAAGAATTGAAGACCCTGGACATAGCTACATTTTCCTTAGCAGTCATAGCAGTTGGAAGCAAATCCTCCAGCCCTAGTCAAACCTTCAGAGGAATGCACCCCTGGCTGACAAGTGCCTACACCATCATGAGAAATTTCAATCCAGAACTACCCATCCAAACCACCTCAAAGTCCTCACTTATAGATACCCACAAGAGAGAGCAAGTGAATTTTTAGAATTCTGAGCAAATGCGTTTTGGTGAAATTTGTTACCTAGCATTAGATAATTAATACAGATAGGCTGTGTTCTTCCCCCCCCCCCCCCCCCGCTAATATGAGCTCTTCTTCTAACTGGAAATCCCTCTGTACATATTCTCTCATTGCATCTTTCTCACCTTGTAAAGCACAACACAAATATCATCTATTCAAATAATAGTTTTCTTAACACACCACTCTGACCTCTGTATCCTCTTAGCACACCACAGGTATTATAATTATTTGTTTATTAGTAACAACTGTTTCTAGATTATGTGCCTTGTATGGGCAGGCTAGGTTAGATTCTAAGTTTACAATATCATAGCACTAGCCTAAGTTCTGACACATTTAATATATAATAATAAATATTTGTTAAATGAATGATACGAGTGATAAATGGTAACCTTGAATATACACAAGAATTACTATGTTAACTTTAATATTTGTATGTTTCATTTCAAGGTCTCTTTTCTCTTTTGCATTTATTTTTCTGTATCAAAATTGCTCTGGGGCATAAACCTCCTCTGTTATGTCTTTTGGCCTGCCTACAGCATCTAATATACTGCTGGATACTCAATGTGTGTTCAGTAAAGGTTGACTGACTAAGCACTTAATACCTTAAAACAGAAATTCAATAAATGTAGTCCCAGTGACCTGAAAGAGTAATGTTTCTCCTTGTGTGTCTAATGGATTACCAAGAAGTATCTTGGAGCCAGGATTTAAGAAACAACTGTCAATGCCAAACTCAAGGACAACTATCGTCTGAAAGGGCCTTCCCCAGAGAAAGAAAATTCTCCAAAGATAATAAAGGACTGATAAACAGAAACCCGGACTGCTTAAATGTAAAGGATTCCCTATGACCCCTACACCTACCCCCAAATCAGAGATATCTTTGAAGAGAGTGAATACCTGAATATCCCATCCCAGGTCAGAGACCAGTCAGAGCCTAAAAGTCAATATCAGCAATTGAGTTAAGACATAAATGAGCTATCACAGATGAAAGGGTAGATTTCTACAGATAATTCTTGTCAAGGAAGCATCACTGCGGATCCGTTGCCCAGTGCTGGCTCTACTGACCCCATGCATCTGGCTCATGTTGCTGCCTCCAGCACTCTGACCTGATCTCTTTACCTCTCACCCTTTGTTATACAAAGTCCTTAGCTCCAGTCTTGTCTGTGATTGGTTTTATTTCTCTTTTTTCTCTTTATCCATGCTGAGTCCTAACCTTAACCCATCAGCTTACAACTCCTGGATGAATTTCCTGTCATCTGCTCAAGTATCTCTTATGAAGGTGACAATAATTCCTTCTTAGTTTTACTAACTGGGGAGTAAATGATAATGTAATCCATTTCCCCCTTTTTTTTTTGTACTGGAGATTGAACTCAGGCCTTGGGCATGCTAGGTAAGCAGTCTACCACTGAGCTATATCCCCAGTCCCTTGCAAAATTTATTTTCAGACAGGGTTTTGCTAAATTGCCTAGGCTGTCTTTAATTTGCAATCCTCCTGGTTTAGCCTCCCAAGCAGCTGGGATTACAGGCGTGCACCATGACGCCTGTTTCATCTAGGCTTTTATAGGAGGAATGAACTGATTTTTAAAAAGAAAGCATCCTGAGTTTTGATAATAAAATTGTGCTTTAAAGATACTTCTTTATATATCTAGTTTTTCAAGGATCTGGAAATAATAATATTTTTCAAGTGAAAGAAAAATAAAAAGTAGAAGAAATATAATGAATATTCATGTTTTATAATATACTAACATTTACCATTTGGATTTTCAATAATTTAAAGGAGAGCGCAAACAGGTTTTTATTATTCAATGTATTTGCTATTGGATTATCCATCAGAGATGTAAATGCTTCTAATTCAATCATGTGTATCTTGTGGGTATATTAATAACTTCACTGTTGATGGCTTTTGTATTTTATGTTCAACTGTATGTTTGTTATTATGAGAACAATAAATATAATTTTATAAAGGAAAAAGACAAAATTACATAAAGTAGAATGATATCTAATAAGAATGGAATAAAGTAAAAATTATTAATAGAAACAGAGCTTTGGAAAATAAATTGATTTTAAAATAAACATTGTGATATAGACGGTTTTTAAAAAAATTGTAAACCCTGAAAAGAATTAAAATGAGTCATGAATGTCTTTTGGCTCTGAAGCTCTCTTAAATTCAATAATTAAAATAGCCTGAAAAAAATCCTTGGTATTTTATTAAAAAGTTCAATAAAGAAGAGCAAATAAAGGAAAATCATCACAAATTCCAAGTGGTATTTATTGAGCTTCTGTCAATTTTTTAAAAAAACATATCAAGTACATAAATAACAACAACAAGGTGTATTAAAACTCAACACCTATGTTGCTTCTACCTTCACCTCCTCCTGATATTCATTTACAGTGTTTCCCACCCCACAGGACAATGTTTCTGAAGCATTCTCATGGGTCAAGAGCCATGCTGAGCACTCTAAAGCATAATCTCAAGTACTTAACATTCCAAAGAACCCTATAGCTAGGTACACAGCATGTTGCTGATGGAGAAACTGAGGCATGATGGGGAGTTGAAACAATTTGCCTTAGAACACATAGTTGGAGGTGAACTAGAATTTAAACTGAATTTATTCTCAACTCCAGAGCCTGCCTTACTTATTCTACCATGTTTTTGAGAGTTTGAAGTTCCAGCTTCTTCAAAAGACGTGCCAACTTCTCAGTCTACATAGATCTCACTCTCTTTTCTGAATCAAAGCTATCGTTATTTTTATCACGTTTTGATTGTATACTACCTTACATTGTGACACACATTTATATGTATAAAACTTGTTTCTCAACTGGATCCCAAACTTTATGAAGGTAAACTCATGTTTAATATGTGCCATATAATCTTAGTTTACCAAAATACTATATTAGACATATGTACTCAATAAATACAAGAGGAAATAATTGAGTGTAATAATCTTTAAAATAGGTGCTGTTAATGAGGAATATAGCACAGATATCCTAGTGTTGTTTGTACTTTACATATGTTTTACATATGTTGCCTTATTTAATTATGGAGTAACCTCTGAAGCAGGCTTTATCATGTTCATTTACCATTGAAGAAATGAGATAAATGTTAAGGGTCACAGAGGTAGCTAGTGATAGTCAGAGATTTAGATCCAAATTGTCTAAAAAATCTTTGTTCTTATCATCTACTATACTGACGGATTAGGAATTTGTTAGTACAAATGATATTAGCAAAATTATTTTTGCTGTAGGGCAAACAGTTGGCAAGAACTGACCAAATACAAAATATTGCTTATGTGTCATTGGTATACACTCTGTGTCTGAGTACATGCATGGAATATGAGGAAGCTGTCCGACTGACAATTGGAAACCTGCTAGGGAGTGGAGGAGAAGGACATGCATAAAAGAGCCTCCTTCTATCTACACCACTCACTTGGGAGAAAGAAAATTGAACTGAACAAGAATGTTATCTGTAATCCTTCTACAATTACAGTATGATATATAAGTAGTTTCTGATTTCTTATAATATTGTCAACTATTTCTATTGGAGAAGTGAAGTAGCTTTTATTTTCTTTCTAGGATTTAATTTCTTGAAATGATGTAGTTCTGATACAAGGGACATTCCATAGTCCATTGTTAATGCACTACTAAAAAATAACAATTTTGAGTGTTTTCCTTTTGATCACAAATCTCTTGGGAAACATAACCAACTCTTCCTACTTCAAGTTCATAGTATATTTTAAAATATTTTGCTCTTTCCCAAGGGTCAACCTACAGTCATTCTTTGGATTCTTGTTTCTTTGTCCTTTCCTGACAGATGATTTAGTCACAAGAGTCCATCAAAACATATCACAGGCAGCAGGAGAGATGTTGTTGGGGATAAAGGAATCACCCCCATTGCAGTTTCTCATAAACTGATAACACTTCTGTCGCAAACACTGGCTTCAAAGAGGGAAGGTGCTCTGCTATCTCTATATCTTTGCCAGAGATGGCCGTAATAAACTAGCTGTATCTCTATTTGCTGGGAAGCAATATTTGTGAGAGTTTACAAGGAAGCCATATCAATAGTTAATAGAGGCATCAATATCCAGGAGCAAAATTGATTTTTAGTGAATACGGAACTGGAAAAAATATTTTTCTTTGGCCTTTAAAAGTTACTTTTAACAATGTGTCCTATCACAGCACCATTTCTTAAATGGTTAATATATTTGGCTGACAAAGCAAAGGTAGTCCTATAAATAGGATTATTAATGATGAAGAATTGGAGATACAGTAGGAGAAAAGTAAGTTGCTACAGAATGAGATAGAGCTGAGCAAGGCAGAAATACGAAAGGAAGAAAGTGTTCTAACACCATAGAGGACAATTTCTCCATTCCAAGGCCGGGGGAGAACATTCAAGGCCCCAGGGAACTGACCAGAAGCATGTCTTTTATGTTCATTTTGGTGTTATTTGTAATGGCAAGGACTTAGAAACAATATAAATGATCAGCCATGAGTTCACTCTTGTGAGAGAACATAATGCAGCTATAAAAATGAGTTGTTGAGGAACCTCTAATAATGTGAGAAAAATTTATGAAATATTATAAAGATATAAAACCAGCTTACAAAATTGTAGATATAGCATGATGCAAATTAGATAAAAACACACAGAGATCTTTGCATGCATACATATAATCTAAAGATGGAGAAGATAAGCACCAAAATGTTGCCAGTACTTAGCTCCAGGTTATGAGCTTGTGGAGGGTTTTAATATGTTTCTATGTATTTTTGGATATTTCTCAAGTTTTCTATAAATTAACGTGTATTATTATTATTATTATTATTATTATTATTAGTGGTGGTGCTGGGGATTGAACCCAGGGCCTTGTGAATGTGAGGCAAGCACTCTACCAACTGACCTATATCCCCAGCCCTTAACATATATTATTTTTACTATTACAAAATAACAATAATAATTATTATTTTCTAAGAGAAGATAACGATGTAAAAAAGAACTTCTATTTTTGGCAATAAGATTGATGAAATTTTACCTTAAGGACTAAAACAAAAGCAAAACCAAGAAAACTCCTGCCTTGAAAACACACTTCCAAGTAAGTAGAGATGAACAGAGGGCTAAACAAAGTCAGAGTAGAGATCCGGGTAGGTGAGCAACTGCTCCCGTGTCCTGTGGCCAAGGCGTGATGGAGCCACCTACCACCAGCCCTGACAGCTGACTGTACACATCTTTTCCCAATTTCATATTCACTGACATCACACGGATAGCTTGAAATCAACTTGGATGTATTTACAACATACAGATTGGCAAATTCTATACATCAGGATTTATTTTTCAGAAAGCCACTCCTACATTACTGAAGTTGAAGCTTAAGGAACAAATCCTAGGATCCTATAGAACAAAACATCTAATTATAGGCACCACATAAATTTGAGCTCTAAAGAGCTATCTACTCATTATAATTCAGGAGGAGGAATGAACCCATTCCACAGATGGAATCATCAAGGAAACAAACTTAATGCTGGGTGAAAAGCAAAACATCCTTCTTGAAAATTTAACCACAAGCTGATCCTCATGTAGGTTTTAGGACCTGACATTCCAGCTACCTATGGTAACCTACCAAACTCTTTAAGCCACAATTTGAAAGTGGTCCGAGTTGACAGTATCCCCAGGCTCCTGTCTGGTTCCAACACAAATTCTTTCTATGGAAATAAATCTAATTCAGCCTGAAGTATTAGCACAAATATTAGTTCATACATAAAAGTACAGTCAAGAAAATAGTAGCCTGAGTAAGAAACAATAGAAAGGAAAACCAGAACTGTAAAAGTTTTCAATACTTAATCTAGGCAGAAGATAGATAAGTTAAATATATTTAAAGGAATAAAAGAGCATTGTAAATGTGAGAATGGAGTGAAAGTCTATTAAAGAATGAAGAAATAAACAGACAGGAGGGGAACATATGGAAATTCTGGTTATAAAAAAATATAAAGTAATGGGAACTAAAAGCTCAACAGACAAATTAAACAGAATATTAGATACAACTGAAAAGAGAATTAGAAAAATAAGAAGGCAGATGTAAGGAAAGTATTCAGAGGCAGAAAAAGGAAAGAGGTGGCAAATATGTAAGAGAAATGAAGATCCAGTAGATTTATACGTGCATCTAATGTGTGGCAAATCCAAGATCCAATAGATATATATATGTGTATCTAATGTGTGGCAAATCCATAAGTAAAATAAAAGCATGAGATTGTAAACATTACAAGGTGGTTACCTAGGGGGTGGAATGTGACATTAGACCACATGGGACATACAGGCTTCAGAGATTGTTCATTCAGAGTTGTTCCATTTTTTTTATGCCATAAAATATATATAAATATATTATAATTATTCTTTGGTATATTGTTCATGTTTAATAAAAGCATTTTAAAAGTAGCTGGAAAGGAAACACTTCACAGTGTTATCTGTGACTGTATTTGAGTCATAAAATTCTGGCTATTTTTCTTTTCCCATCTTTTCTGATATCCTCAAATATCTCAGCAAGAGACTATTACATTTACAATAATAATATAATGATAAAACACTTTTTTAAAAAAGAAGGAAGCATATCTGTCTATGTCATAATAAATGTCTTTGCATAAAGGGCAAATTCAAATGATCCTGTTAGCTAGGCTCTTCTCTTTTATTTACAGATAGACAAAATTTTCAAATGCTATATGCATCAAAGTGGGAAGGCTCCTTTGGACTCTTCTTTTTCTCTAGTTCCTAATCAATTAAGGAAGCCTTTTAATTACTTCTTGGGATTTATGGAGGTTCTTAAACTGAATTACCTCAGTTTCTTAATTGTATTTAATGACAAATTAATTAGAGATGTGGGACTGACAAAATTACAATCACACTGCTGAGATTTAAATCTGTTTCAGATAAAGTCAGTGGCAAAGATAACACTGATTAAATATTTTTTACTTAATGTGGATATGGGAAGAGCGGGTTAGTATAAGGCCAGTTGGTAAGATAGCACTGACATGAATAGGTTTTCATAGAGAGAATTTGCTTAGGCTTCAAAGCATTTGGTGTGTGTGTGGGGGGTGGGTTACTAGGGATTGAACTCAGGGGCACTCAACCAGTGACCCACATCCCCAGGCCCTATTTTGTATTTAATTTAGAGACAGGTCTCTGAGTTGATTACCGTTGCTGAGGCTGGCTTTGAACTTGCGATTCTCCTTTCTCAACCTCCTGAGCCAATGGGATTACAGGTGTGTACCACAGTGCCAGCTCAAAGCATTTTTAATAACTAATCAGTAATCAAATCATAAAGAGATGACTGTTTTAAAGTCCTAAATTTCACTTGGTATAAAATTACAATTTTCAAATTATTTAAGGGAAACAGATAAAATTGAGCAAAATTTAAATAAAATAATGGGAACTAAAAAATCAACAGGTTAAACAGATTAAAAATTTTTTTAAAATTTTTTTATTTTACTGAACATGGTTTATTGTTGGTTCAGGAGTATGGTACATTTCACTATGTTCAAGGAAAATAGCACAAACCAGAGTGGAGGAATGAAAACCAAGTCTGACTCAAGCAATGAACTCCATTGGATAAATTATAGCTTCCATGGTGTAGGATTCCATCAGTTTTTTCCTGAACTTCTTTTTTTTTTTTCTTAGAAATTTATTGGTTGCTCAAAACATTACATTGATCTTGACACATCATATATCATACATTTGTTTCAAGTGGGGTATGAATTCTTATTATTCCCCCATGTACAGATTGCAGAATGACGTTGATTATACAGCCACGTTTAAAAATTAAAAAAAAAAAAAATTTTAAAAATCTCATTGGATGTTGCTTCAGCTTTTCTAACAAAAAAACATAAGCTATCTTGTAATGTACTTAAAGATGTTTCCTATTTGAAACAGTTTAGGAAATTTTATTTGAAGTCCAAAAATAAATGATCATTGATTTTGTTGGTTTCTAGTCATATTTTGAGATTTAATTTGTATACAATGAAGGGTATAAATGTTAATCATAAGTTTGATCTATTTGGACAAATGCATTCACCTGCATAAGCCAAAAACCTACAGAGATTATTTCTATCACCTCAGGTATTGTCCTTGTGCCACTGCAATGACAGCTCTCAAGTCCCAAGGACAAGTGTCCTGACTTCTAATATCATTGATTTGATTAGATCTTTCTCATTTGGGGGGAGGGGTGGGTACCAGGGATTGAACTCAGGGGCACTTGACTACTGAGCCACATTCCCAGCCCTATTTTTTGTATTTATTTTTATTTTTTATTTTTTTGTTTTTCAGTTGTAGATGGACACAATATCTTTATTTTACTTATTTTTATGTGCTGCTGAGGATCAAACCCAGTGCTTCACATGTGCTAGGCAAGTACTCTACCACTGAGCCATAACCCCAACCCTATTTTTTTTTTGTATTTTATTTAGAGGCAGGGTCTCAATGATTTGCTTAGTGCCTCAATTTTTGCTGAGGCTGGCTTGAACTCGCAATCCTCCTGCCTCAGCCTCCTGAGCCACTGGGATTACAGGCGTGCACCTCTGTGCCCAGCTACATTAGATTTTTCTAGAATCATAATATTCACTGCTGTGTCTAGCTTTTTTTCACCAAGCATGATGTTTTAAATATATTCTATTGTGTACCACAGTTTTATTAATTTTCTTCTTGTTGATGGCCACCTGGGCAGAGTACAGATTTTCGCTATTACAAATAAAGCTGTTATGAATATTCTTGCATAGGGCTTTGATGAGCAATATGTTTTAATTTCTTTTGGATTAACTACCTAGTCATGAAATTGCTAAATCATGGAATAAATACATGTTTAGCTGCCTTTAAAACTTAGTGGGACTTCACCAAAGCAGTTTTGCTATTTTCTACTCTTACCAAGACTGTATATTAGCTGTGGCTGACCCACTCTCAGACACCATTGTGTGGTTCATTTCTCATTTTAGCCATTCTGGGAGGTGATTTTCTCTTTTTGAACATTCTTGTGGCATCTGCCCATACGAGTAATCTGAAACAAGTTGGAAGACATTTCTTCTTATATTTCATGGAACTGCCAGAACTTTTACAATCTGTTTAAAATGAAAGTTTCAATTTCTTTAAAAATATGAAGCTATTGCACCTTTCCATATTTTTTCTTGTTAGTTTTTATAGTTTGTGAATATTTGGAATTTGTATATTTGTTTAACTATTGGCATAAAAATGTTTATAATATCCCTTTTTTTGTTTTTTAATACCTATAGAATTTGTGGTGATAGCCTATCATTCCTAATATTGGAAATATGGACTTTATCTTCTTTCTCAATCAGTTCTCAATGAGATATTTTTCAATTTTATGAATCTTTTCAAAGAATCAGTCTTTAAAATTATTTATTTTTGGAATTAGGCAAAGTAGCAGGGTATAAAATTAACACCCATAAATCAACTGTGTTCCTGTACATCAGTGATGAATCCACTGAAAGAGAAATAAGGAAAACTGTCCCATTCACAATAGCCTCAAAAAAAATTGGGGAATCAATCAAACAAAAGAGGTGAAAGACCTCCACAATGAAAACCACAGAACTCTAAAGAAAGAGACTGAAGAAGACCTTAGAAGATAGAAAGATCTCCCATGTTCTTGGAGAGGCAGAATTAATATTATCAAAATGGCTATACTACCAAAAGTGCTATACAGATTCAATGCAATTCCTATTAAGGGTCCAATGATATTTTCATAGAAATGGAAAAGGTCTTCATGAAATTCATTTGGAAAATAAGAGGTCCAGAACAGCCAAAGCAATCCACAGCAAGAAAAGTGAAGCAGGAGGCATCACAATACCAGAACTTAAATTTTACTACGGAGCTATAGTAACAAAAATGGCATGGAATTGGCACCAAAACAGACATGTAGACCAATGGTACAGAATAGAAGACACAGAGACAAACCCACATAAATACAGTTATAGCATACTAGACAAAGGTGCCAAAAACATATATTGAAGAAAAGATAGCCTCATCAACAAATGGTGCTGGGAAAACTGGAAATCCATATATTACAAAATAAAATTAGACCCCTATCTCTCACCCTGCACAAAACTTAACTTGAAGTGGATCAAGCACCTAGGCATTAGACCAGAGACCCTGTGCCTACTAGAAGAAAAAGTAGGCCCAAGTCTCCCTCATTTCAGCTTAGGAACCAAATTCTTCAACAAGACTCCTAAAGTGCAAAAAGTAAAATTAAGAACCAATAAATGGGATGGTATCAAACTAAAAAGCTTCTTTACAGAAAACAATCAAGAACATGAAGAGATCCTACAGAACAGGAGAAAATCTCTGCCACCTACACCTCAGAGCATGAATTTCCAGGATATGCTAAGAACTCAAAAAACTTAATACCAAAAAACAAACGAACAAAAACTAGTCAATAAATGGCAAAGGAACTGAACAGGTACTTCACAGAAGAAGAAATATGATCAGTCAACAAATACATGAAAAAATGTTCAACAACTCTAGCAATTAGAGGAATGCAAATTAAAAAACTTGGGATTTCATCTTACTCCAGTCAGAATGGCAATTATCAAGAATACAAACAAACTATAAATGTTGATGAGTATGTGGGGAAAAAGGTACATTGTTAGTGGGACTGCAAATTGTTACTACCACTCTGGAAAGCAGTACAGAGATTCCTCAGAAAACTTGGGATAGAACCACCATTTAACCCAGTTATCCCACTCCTCAGCATATAATTAAAATCAGCATACTACAGTGATGCAGCCACATCAATGTTTATACAAGCTCAATTCATAATAGCTAAGCTATGGAACCAACCTAGGTGGCCTTCAGATGATGAATGGATATAGAAAATGTGGTATATATTCACAACGGAATATTACTCAGCCATAAAGATGAATGAAATTATGGCATTTGCTAGTAAATGGATGGATTTGGAGACTATCATGCTAAGTGAAATAAGCCAATCCCCAACAGATATTCTCTCTGATGTATGGATGCTGACTCACAATAGGCTGGGGGGCGGGGGTGGGGGTGGAGGAAGGGTATTCACCAAATTGGATGGGAAGGATTTAGAGGAAGGGAGGAGATGGGAATGGCAAAGACAGTAGAATAAATCGGATATAAATTTGCTATGTTCATATATGGATATAAGGCCAGTATAACTTTACTTCATGCACAACCACAAAAGTGGGAAGTTATACTTCATGTATGTATGATATGTCAAAATACATTCTATCATCATGTAAAACTAAAAAGAATTTAAAAAGAAAAACATTTTATTTTTATCAGGTGTTTTTACTTGACAGAATTCTATATTACTTATTTTACATAGGTTGGTTTAATTAGCTCTGATTATTTCTCCTTATCTTCTTCTCCTTGTCCTTCTTGGTCCTGAGGATTAAATCCAGGCCTCCTACATGCTAAACTAGCTCTCAACCACTGAGCCACACCCCTACTCCTATTCTAGCTGCTTAAGTTAGAATCATAGGTCTTTTAATGTACATCTTTCCAAAGCTTTTCTGTAGTCCTCTTTCCCCATGTATTTATTAGTTCCTTTAACATCTTTACACGGGTGTTTTAAATTCCATGCGTCCTTTACCTAACATTTCCACCATGTTTGGTTTGGTTCTTGTTCAAGTGACCATTTCTTCCTTGATGATGAGTCCCCCAGGTTTGCTTCTTTGCATTTATCACAAGTTTTATTAAATCTACCATTGTATACAAAAGAACAGAGACACAGAATACATCTTTTTTTTTTTTTTTTTTTTCCAGAAAAGAGTACTCTTTCTTCAGTCAGGCTGTGAAGGAGCGGGCTGAGCCAGCCTATCTGCACTGGGGTCAGTGCAGCCTGGTTGGTGCTTTGTTTAGATCTGGTTCACCACAGACTTCAAAGGTTTGAGGATGGGATCAGGGCGTCCCAGGAGCACAGCTGGGGGTCACTGTCATCATGTGTGAGGCACCTGTCCTGCAGGGGATCATCTGTGGCTCTATAAACCCTCCCACTGCTGTAAATGGGGCTGCTGCCTTGGGCCTGGGAGGTCTCAAGTGCCTGGCAGTCCCCCCCCCCCCCCCACCGCCCCGCCGCCCCTGCTGTCCTGATTTCCCATCATCCTTCAGCAGGCCCAGCACACCTCTGGCCACAGGGAGATCTCTTAGCTGCTCTACCCCTCCTGGAGCCATAACAAGCTCCTCGTTCTCAGGCCCAAGGAGCTTAAGGAACCCTCCTTATGCTCCTGTCTGCCTTTGTACTTCAGCTGTGCTTTTGGAAGGGTGAATCTCTCCCTTTTCCTACCCTTTCCCCAATCTTTCCAGGGAAGACCTGTGGATAAGACTTGAAAAAAAGCAGACTTGCGTTTGTGTTCGGGGCTTGTAGGGTTTCTGAATTAACATGCCAGGCTTGACTCAGCCTTTAAAAATGTGTTAAAAGCTGAGCCATTTTATTCTTACTTGCTTTTGTGGCAACTTCCTCCTCCTCCAGCTGTTCTACTAAGATACAGCAGCTGTGGAGCTCTTCTCTCACTTTCTGAATTTTGTTAGGTTTGTGTGTGTGTGTGTGTGTGTGTGTGTGTGTGTGTGTGTGTCCTTAGTGCCCTTCTGTTGAACCAAAACCATGAATTTGTAAGTGGTTCAGTTGTTCTTGGGAGGGTGGGAGCACTGTTTCCACGTGACTTGGTGCATCCTACCCCTTAAGTGGATGCAGAAGGACCAGTGTACATGTTTCCACAAGACAGACCCTTAAAGTCTCCTATAAGTTCTTCGGATAAGTTTATGTGACTTTCCTGTCTTTAGACAGCATTGTGATTATATTAACTTGGATTTGATCCCAGGAGTCCTCAATCCCAGGTAGTCCTCATGACTACCATAGAGACAATGTCCAGTGTAAGTGAACGTCATCTAAGCAAGGCCCTCAGCTGTGACTCCTCTGTCTCCCAGTGCCTCCCCACCACAGACTCTGCTTCTTAGGCCCCTCTAATGTTGCCTGTTCTTCAATCCATCCTGCACTGGCTGAGAAATAACTCCTAAAACACAGACCTGCTCCTGTAACTCCATGACTTTAAAGCCCTTTGAATTCCACAGCCCAATGAATTCCACAGTTCACGGTGATCTTCATGATCTTCATTGTTTCTGCAACCCCTGCATTCCAGATGACAAGATGTGCAATTTTGTTTTTATCCAACAACACTCTACTGTGAACTATTGAGTAGCAGAAAAGTCAATTTAGTCCATTTTGAGTAAACCATAATGAAGTCACAGTTTTAAGTCAGCTTTTTTCATTGCTGTGATTCAAAGGAGCCAATCAGAACAACTGTAGAAGAGGAAAAGTTTATTTAGGGGCTCATGGTTTCAGAGGTCTCAATCTATAGACAGCAGGCTCCATTCCTCAGGAACTGAGGTGAAGCAGGACATCATGGTGGAAGAGTGGGGCAGAGGGAAACAGCGCACATGATGATCAGGAAGCAGAGATACTCCACTCTCCATATACAAAATATAAATCCCATAGCTATGCCCCTAATGAGCTACTTCCTTCACACACCCCACCTGCTTCTAGCTACCACTCAGTTAATCCCATCAGGGATTAATTCACTGATTATGTTAGGGCTATACTCCAATTATTTCACCTCTAAACCTTCTTTCATTGTCTCACACGTGAGCTTTTGGGAAACACCATATTTAAACCATAATAGTCACAGTTTTCTGGCTTCCCATTTTCTCCCCTAGATTGTCTCATTCTTGATTGTTGTGGGTCCATCTTGGAATATTCCAGTTATTACCACTCTTCTTCATGGAAAAATCATGATATCTGAGTCCCCATCTTGCCTTTGGTTGTTTCATACTGTATTTGCTGCTGTGATTTCTTCGCCCTCTCATGTGGTCCAGTACAACAAATCTGCAAGTTCTCAGGGTCATAGCCACAGAAAAAAATCTTTCGGTTCCTTTTGTCTCCTGGTTGTGTCTTGCAAGGAATCCATGAGGCTTCCTAAGATTCTATTCACTGTAGTATTCAGAAATTTCTAATGTACTTTCTATGCTACAGGGATATTAATAATTCTGAAGGACTTGTCACTTTCCCAGAAAACCCATGAAGGCAACAGGAGATAGAACTCTGTAATTCTGATAATTTCAAACATATATGGGGGTTCTTCTTTGAAGTTGAGACAAAGTTGGAGGTGATAATACTGATTCTGCCTCATTGCACCTCCTTTCAAGTATCTCTGTCTTGCTCTTGAACTGTAACTTTTGACACTGAAAAACCAAGACTTGACATCTTTATTCTCTTGTTCTACTGGGCCAACTCCCATTGAGGACAATGGGGTTTTCTGTCTAATGACTTCAAAGCAAACGTGGTACACTGTGTCATGGAAAATATTGGGAGGAGGTGAAAGAGAAACATTGGTTCATATTTCAAAACATTCACCACATTAATTTATTTTTACTCTTTTCAAGTTAAAGAGCTTGCGACAGTAGGAAAAAAAAAGCAAGAACAGAGATAGCATTTTATGCAATGTTGTTAGCAATTTTTTAAAGATGATGCTATTGAGACTCCATCTGTAGAGCATGTTTTCAGGTTGGTTTCCCAATTGTGGCCACATAGTTGTATTAATCATTCACCAGTCTCTCCACTGCATCTCTGATAAGTAATACACATTTGAGGAATAGTGGCCAAGAGATAGAGGTATGGTCTGTAACAGTACAGCCAACAGAGCTTATTGATTATATAGGATTCTCCTAAAAACTCAGATTATAAAACACAAGTATCTTAGAGTTAAGACCATTATAAAAATTGATGGCAGCCCCACTATATTGTGAAAAGATGCATGCCAATTTTTCCTGGCCTTTCTTCTTTATGCTGCTGCATTTGTGGCATAAGGTAAAAATCACAACATCAGTAGGACTTGAGAGATCAAAGAGAAGATGCCCTGTTTGTCCAATTAGGAGAGTGGTCGTTAAGGCTTAATGGAGATATCACAACCCTCCATCGTAAATTTATTCAATGTTTCTCTGGAAGGAAATGCATTGCTTTAAAACAAATCATGCAGCTGCTGAAGAACCACTTAGGCTGTTATTTTCTAAACAGAAAGAGCAACCACCATGGTTTGTGGGGGAAACTTTTAATATATCTGAAGATCCTTTCTGGGGCTTTCTAAGAGGTTGGTATATAAAATAGACAAACAAACTAACAAAAATCTGACAATAATAAAAAATAATAAAGCAGGCATTTAAAAATATTTTAACATTTGTTAAGATAAATATTGAAGTTTTATTTTGTAACACTGACTACCTAGGAGATAAGACTAGAAGAACATGGAAAAGTCTCCATCATTATTAGAAACTTTTATTAGTAGGTGGTAGTATACTAGTTGTTAGGCAAAAAGTTCAGGGACCATCACTGTATTTGCTAGTTTTTGTCATGCAAACTAAACTAGTGGTTTAAAAGAGCAGACATTCCTTGATTCTAAAAGTTCTGAGAGACAGCTGGGTGGTCCTTCTGGTGTGTGTTAGATAGGTCAGGGCTTGCTCACATGTCACTTGTTGGTCTAGTAGAGACTCGAATGTGTGCAGTTGGTTCAGTGTTACAGGGATCACCACAATATCATTATCCAGCAACCTAGCCTGGGCTCATTCTTTTGGTGGCATCAAGGAGAAGCCAAACCCTAATGGACAAGAACTACTCAAGCTTCTATGTGCATGACAGTTAATACTGTTCCATTGACCATAGTAAGTCACATGCCCAGATTCAAGCCACTCATGGAGGTGTAACAATGTATTTCAGTTGTAAAAAGACTAGAATTCCAGCTACAGTTTAGATAAAAACTCAGATTCAGCATTGGGTATCTCTGGTCCCAAGGGTACAGTCACAGAGTATACCTCTTGGTGCTAAGGGGCATGCATGAAGAGATTATAGAAATTTGTGACATGTTGTAATCTCCCATGTTGTATATTTTTGATTATGGTTAAAAAGAGATAATTATTCCAGCTGTATTTGAGTTGGAAAGAGTACAGTTTATCATAGATTTTACAAACATTTTCCCCTTAGACTTGCTTCTGAATTGAAAGTATACAAATCATCAGGATTTAGAATCCAATGCATTAGGACAAATTGAAAACATTTGTGTAACTAATACCTACATATGGAAATATATTTCCAACACTCCAGTTCTCCCATTTATCCCTTCTCCCACATCCTCCTCCCCAAAGGAAACTACTATTCTGACTACATTAGTTTTAGTCAGATAGTGTGCATTCCTTTTTATATTTATGCATTTCTATTGACACTTTATAATTACACATAATACTGTGATTTTTTTTTTGTTACATTCTTGGTCATAGTGTGGATTTCTTTAAGCCTGACTTTTTTGCTCAACATTTATGATTACTAGATTGACCCATGTTGTTAAACACAGCTGTGGTTTTATCTTAAAAATTTCATTTATGTGTAGTATTCTACTGCATGAATATAACACGAATCCAAATTGTTCCCAATTTTTGGTATTATGAATATTGCTACTCCAGACATTCTTGTACATGGCCTTTGGTGCACATTTCTGTTGAATATATGCCTAGCACTGAATTGGCAAATCATAGGAAACATGTTCAAATTTGGATGATATTGTCAAAGAGTTTTATCATACTTTATGCATACATTTTGTCTTTTCTTTGGTGTCTTGGATTTTAAGCTAATATATTCTGACTTCTGCTTTCTCCTGTCTTACCATAAAATGCACTGGAACTCCAACTGGGTTAACAGTAGTTGACCCTGCATTTAAAATTCAATAAAATCTCAAGAATCCTAAAGTATCAAATCACTTGGCCTAGAAATAAATGAAAATAATTGAACAGTTTCTCCATTAATTCATCAAAGGCTTTTTGAACACCAATAAATGACTTTAGATTTGAACCTGGGGATAGAAAGGTACCATTGAACTTCCAAGTGTCTATAGTAGTTGGTGATTCTTCTTCATCACTGTCTGCCCTCTCAGTGCCTCCCTGTCCTCTTACTGCTTCACCAGTATTTGCCTTCCACTCAGGTGAGCAATGTATAACAGGTTGGCAGCTATGAATGGACTATTTGTACTACTGTAGGTAGCATCTTTTATTAACTACAATCACAATTTTCCTGCTCACATTTACCTCTATGCATAACTATCCATAAAAGTTTCATTGTTTCGTTTTTTTTTAGATAAAAATGATGTCAAGGACAGAAGCAATTGTTATTCTCAAAACTTGAGTAATGGTGGTAATAGTTTCCACATTTGCCCTCTATATTAAGGAAGGATTTCTGTATGCTTGTGTGCATATGGGATTTTCAGACTACATTTATGTTATAGCAGATTTAAAAAGTTCCCAGTGTTCCTACTATTCAGTATTTCATATCGTAATGCCATCAGGATAATATATTAGTTGTTAAAGTAATAGGTTCAAGTATCTTTGTGGCTTAAAAGGGGTATGAAAGGTTCCAAAACAGCTAGTTAATCCTTTTCAGTGGCAATATTAAACCAATTTTTGTTTGAAAATTGAATTCCTGCATCTGTGTACATTTCAACATCCAATAAGAGAAGCATAGGAAAGAGAAATTTGCTGTGATTTATAAAATAGTGCTAATTTCTAGTAATACAATTAACTTTGCCTAAAATCACCTATTTGGATGTTTCATAAAGTATTAAGAGCTGCTCAAAAGTCCTTGTTGTATTTTTCACAACCATCTTTATTGGGTCTACATTTATTTCCATTCAAAGTCAAAAGGAAGGGCTGTAAGCAAAAATACTGTGTGGTGGTGTTATAGTTTGAATGTTTGGTGTCCCCCAAAAGTTTTTGTGTGAGACAATGCAAAAAGGTTCAGAGGTGAAATGATGATTATGAGAGGTGTAACCTAATCAGTGGATTAATCCACTGAATGCATTAACTGGGTGGTGGGGTTGTGTGGCTGGAGGAGGTGAGTCACTGGGGCCATGACTTTGGGGTTGTATCTTGTTCCTGATGAGCAGAGCTCTCTCTACTTCTGGTGGCTGTGTTCTGAGCCGCTTTCCTCCTCCACACCCTTCCAAAGTGATGCTCAGCCTCACTAAGGCCCAGAGCTACAGAGTCAGGCATCTCTGGACTGAGAACTCTGAAACTATAAGCCAAAATAAACTCTTCCTCCTCGAATTATTCTTGTTAAGTCTTTTGGTCAGTCACAAAAAAGCTGGTGGGAATAGTATCCTTGCCACTGAAGTGATTCCAACCTGTTCAATAAGAATCACTCTGAATTTACATGGATGCTTTTAGTGCAAGTGGTATAAATCCAAATCAAAGCAGCTTATGTAGAAAAGGGAATTCATTGGCTCCTGTAACTGGGAAGTCTAGCTTTAGAATGATTCAATTCAGAGACTCAAAAGAACGATTTTGAAATCTTCTCCTCCACCTGGCTGTGCTTTCTTTTGAACTTTCCTCACCTGCTGCAAACTAGCTTTTCTTGTAGGGCAGTGGACGGACGACAAACATTCAGCAAACTCCCTTCCTGCTCTTCGGACCCTTAGACATAGCACTGTTTCAGGCTTGAATTGAAAACTACTGGGGAAGGACTCTGAATGGCCCAACTTGGGCCACAGGATCCTTCCTGAACTAATTACAGTGCCCTGGAGATCTGGGTACTATGTATGCAGGCCAGGGAGTCCTTCAGATGGCAGATTCACTAGAATCATCTGTTTGTGGAAAGGAATAATCAATCCTCAGACAAAAGAGTAAATGTTTAGTACAGTCCTCACAGGGGCTTCACATGTATTGGCCACAAAAATAGTTTTGGAGAGGGAAGATCTCTAGCTAAGCAAAACTGGGTGCTATGTAAAGAATGCAACTCACAAGGTCGCCTTATTCAAACTCGAGATGCTTATTCCAGAAAACCTTATTTTTAGGAGGAAAATTGATTTCCACGGGATTCAATCCCATTTGCCCAATCTTTTATATCTTATAATGAAATAAAATTACTGATTAAACAAAAGTTAACTCACTTAACAACCATTTGTCACCAAAGTGCTTCATAAAAATAAATAAATAAATAAAGGTGTGTGTCAGAGTGAACCCTAATGTAGACTATGGACTTAGGTGATGATAGATCGATGAGATTCACTAATTGTAACCCACAAACCACTCTGGTGATGAATATTGATAATGGGGGAGGCTGTAAGGATTGGGCACAGGGGGTACATGGGGATTTTTGTACTGTCTGCTCAACTTTGCTGTGAACTGTAAACTGCTCTTTTTTTTTTTTTTTAAAGATAGAGTGAGAGGAGAGAGAGAGAGAGAGAGAGAGAGAGAGAGAGAGAGAGAGAGAGAATTTTTACTATTTATTTTTTAGTTCTCGGCGGACACAACATTTTTGTTGGTATGTGGTGCTGAGGATCGAACCCGGGCCGCACGCATGCCAGGCGAGCGCGTTACCACTTGAGCCACATCCCCAGCCCCTGTAAACTGCTCTTAACAAAACCTATTAAAGCATTTAAGAAATAGATAAAAGACAAGGTGTTTGGTTGTTGAATGCCCTAATTCTCTAATAGAGAATTAAAAATAAGTAAATAGCCACAGCTGGTTGTTTCCATTCCTGAGATAAGTGTTGGTTATAATAACAGAAACCAAAACCTGTATGGGACCTATTATATTAGTAGGTTAATCACACTTCCATCTGCAGAGAACCATTCATTACAATGTCAACCAAACTGACTTCCCTAGAATGAGACAACAGAATATCTTCCCAGACAAAAACAGTTGGAATATTGCTAACCGCTACTCTAACAAGAGGATTGTGTAAGTCAGCATGTTTTAGATGAAAGGAGAGTGGTAATGTGGCTCAGAACAAGCACTGCCATGGCCATCCCCTGCAAAGTACTTCCTAACTCTAGGTCCAGGGCAGAGGTAGGCAACTAGAGATGACTCAGGCCCCCATCCCCAACACATGTGACAAAGTCTGGAGTCATTATTAGAACTGGGAGATTTGTGATCCTGGCATCTAGAAGATAGGGTCAGGACTCTGTTCAACATCCTACAGTGCACAGGGCAGCCCTACACATCAGAGATTCAACTGGTGCTGGGGGGCTTATCCCTCCAACATTGAGTGTGGGGAGCTTGAGGGCATGGAGAAACCCCTCTGGAGACAGTTTCAAGCTTTTATAGTGGGCATGTGCCGACTTACATATAACAGTCATGATAGGCCAGAGATATACATACATATCGTCTTACGTAAGTCCAGATACCAAGAGTCCAGAAACTGCCATGTAGTCCGACCCCACAATAACAGGGGAATAACTCCTTGTCAAAGGAGCAAGGAAATTGTGCTTCCCAGTATTCTGACAGCACTTTGTCCCCAAACAGTGTTCTGTTAGGACTTGACTGCCGCACAATGAGCAAGATTCTTCCATGAGGGTCCAAATTTAGGCCCTGCAGCAAACTGGTCCAAACTGTCAATGGTGTTGAGGTTAAGAAACCCTGGTCTGTAGCACAGTGGAAAGGAAAAGGCAATGTTTACGACAAAACTCCTGCTTCCCATGAATGGACAATCTATTTGGGGATAAGCATAAGATAAATAATAAAAAGGATCTCACTGTACAATGTCTAAGTGCCAATTACAAAGCCTTTAAACTATGTGCTCTGACACAGCTTAAGTGCTATAGAAAGGAGAGCCAATGCTGTGTTCTACATCAAAGAAAACTCAGCATGAGTAGCAACATAAATGTTCTGAATCCTAAAGGATTTGGACAGGCAAATGCAAAAGGATATTTTAGGTGGATTGAGATATGTAAGCAGATATTCAGTGATCATAAACAGCAAGCAGGGCTTTCAGGGCAATAAATAACCAGCTCAGCCAATGTGAAGTTTGTGTGGCAATCCAAGAAAACACTTTCTTTTGCCTGTCTAGCAGGCTAAGGTGGCCAATGGAGACCTGGCTCTGTCATCTTAGCTGGACAGAAACCAGTGTGTGGGCTCAAAACTGGGATCTCGAACCTTTTAGGTGTTCCTGTAGAATTCAGACACTAAAATGCCTGTCACACAATCATGGTCCAAGGATGACAGCTCTTAGAGCAAACATCAAGGGAAGACAGGTTGAACTTGAGCTTTGAAGAAACTAAAGTAACAGGCTGGGAATTTACTTTAATCCCATTGTCTGGGTGTCATTGAACTTCAATATAAAGGCAGTGACAGGATGGAAATAATGCTTTAATCAGAATCTAGGTAGGTGATGGGCAAGTGGTCACTAGTCTCAGCTTTTCTGAATCACTAACATGTTTTAAAAGTGTATTTTTTAATTTTTTTTTTTCAAATTCTTCATTTCATTTCTCCAAGAATTTAGGTTCATCTGAAAACTTGGCCCCTATTTGCTCATTGTTGCATCTTCGTGAATCAGAACAGTACCTGGCACACAGTAGCTATCAGCAAACTATTGTTGAACAGTGTAGCTACAAAATACAAAGTAAAAAGGGCAGAATCATAGTGGTAGCAATGAGGTGGAGAGATAGGCACCAACTGCTAAACAGAAAAGATGCAAATCTGGAGAAGAAATGGTTTGTTTTGTGGGTACCAGAATTATAGGGAGGGAGTAGGCCAGTGAATTAAACTTGACAAAACTTTAAGAGCAATGTAGCTAAAGGGGACTGCTAAGGTTAGCAAAGTTAATAAGAAGGATGAAGGGCAGAAACTGAAGAAGGACCTCTGTTTAACAAAGTGACATTTCAAAATTAAGTAAATAGTTTTTGAGGATGTAGGGAGGAGAGTCACAAACTAGCTACTCAAAAATTACTTTACCAGTACATCATTTTGTTTGGTCTGCATAGTTCAAGCCCATTTGGAATTTAAAAATTAACATTAACAATTAAAAATCAGAAACTACATAAAAATTGTTTTTTTAATTGTCTTAAACACTAAGCGGTCAACTTAAGGTCTTTGTTTCTTCACACAGGACTGGATGGAGCTGAGCATGGGTTTCTACCTATCTTGAAATGACTTCATCTTACGGCTCAATTCAGTATCTCACTTGTGCTATCCCCCTGGCTCCTATAGATATTAGAGTTTGAAGTTCCTGGTCTAGTGGCACTTGGTCTATGTTGACAACAATGATAACAATAAAACTGGTAACAGTAATAACAGCAAAGCACTTAGTTCCACACACTGTTCTATGTATGCCACAGAGGTCTTTTACCACTAGAGGGACATACTGCTATTGTTCGACTGCAAAGACAAAAAAACTTAAGAAAGCTGTTAAAGGGCCTGTCTAAATGTCAACAGCCAGCCAGTGGAAAAGTGAGATAAAAACTGTCAGAGCTGTTGCCAGACAGTATTCGATTTCAATGGTAATAAGTTACTCTGCATGGACCTGAGTCTTTTTCCAAAAGCAAGCATTTCTGCTTTAGCCAAAAACTTCTACTCTTTTTTGCAGTGTGTCCAGAGACACATACACCCTATGCGACTGTGTGCAGTTAAACATTTTCCTTCTTCAACCTGTGCATAGCAAATCTCTGGTGAACTCCAGTTGAATTCCTCACCACAAAGCATGGACTTCGTGGTACGTAGGGCAGGTGGTAGTGGTAGAGACCTGACCTCACTTTTACACTGTGTTTTATAAAACGCTAAGATATGACTAACCTTAAGAAGAATACTTTCTAACAAGATATGAAACAAACTCAAAAGGTTTTTAAGGACATTTAGAAAGAAACACGGGGATGGCTATGATTGGAAGTTGTAACACTCCAGGCTGAGGAGACACAAGAAATCAAGAGTAAGGAGGACCACCACCTGGTGGTGTTCAGCCAGGGGCCCTAGGGTGTAGCACGGAAATGTCACACACATTAAGGGAACAGAGGCTTCCTAGAGGTAATACTGGGCACTCTGAGCTGAAGAAAATTGACTTGACTGATGAGACATTCTGTAGAATATACATGGAACAGAATGAAAAAATTGGGAAAAGTGAGAATTGGATTGGAAAATAAGCAGTAGGGCTCTAAAAAATCACAAGGCATAAAAGCAGCCATGAAATTAAGGAGTTAAGTCAAATCAAGAGCAGTGTAAACAAGGCATTTAAGAATAAAAAACTCACTCATAACTATTAGAGGTCCCTGCTATTGTAGTATGTTTTTTTCCTGACAACACACTTGAGAAATGTGAAGTAAGTGGTATGATATAAGCAGCAGGTTGCTTGAGTTAAAAGGATATATACATCTGGAAAAGTACTATAAGTGACAAAGAATTACTCCATCACACCTTAACTCTAGAAAACCCACTCATTTTCTGTGTAAATACCGTAATACAATTTTTAAAGAAATTATAATAAATATTATTATAGGTGGGATGAAAGAAATCACTTAATAATGCACCAGTCAATGAGCCTGAATGTCCTTCTAAGTCTTTGCTATGTAGTGGGGGGCCCCACGGTGGGGAGAAGACAACTATTTGTTCTGTGCCCATTTTGTGTTATATACTAGTATAGGCCTTTTGACTTCAATATCTCATTTAATCATCACAACTATGTAAGGTAGACAAGGTAAGAATTTTACAGATGAATTTGAAAGTGAGAGAAGGATCACACAGCTGCTAGATGCCACAGCAGATAAACACTTCTTTTAAGCTTTTATCCTTTACACCTGTTTTGCAATGACGCTGATTGGGGTTAAAAACTGGCCTTGGGAGTTAAGAATTATGAGGCTAATTAGCCTTTCTGGACCTTGGTCTCTTCTTTTGGGAGACAATGCCAATTCTTATAGGGTTGTTTATTTAAATTAGTTGATTTGTTCATTCATCCGTCCAATTAGGCCATGGAACAAGGAAGGGAAGAAATGGTGGTGGACAGAGGTGGTAAGAAAGTCAATGGATCAGAAGTTTGGATGACGTGAAAGAATTCTTAGAATAAATAGTAGTATCAAAACAGGTGATGTGGGGGATGGAAAATTCACTTTTGTTCACTGTTTTACCTGAAGTACATAGAACAAACCTAGGCATATAGTAAAAGTTAATTTTAAGTTATATTTTTAAATCAATTCACTTCAATAGCTTTTTAAGGTCTTAACTGAGGCATGGTAGCACATTCCTGTAATCCCAATTACTTAGGAGACTGAGGCAGGAGAAAGGCAAGTTTGAGGCCAGCCTGGAAAAACCACAAAACACAAAACAAAATAAGTATTAAGATCTTAAGTGCTCAGAAAAAAAAAAGTTTCTTATTTTTCACATTTAAAAGTTATAAGCTAAAGTTAAAATAAAGAAAGTAAACTAAGATTTCTAGTTTAGATCAGCACTCCTTTAGGACTCAAGAACCAACAAGCTCCTTAAATCTAACTGCTTAGCTAGTTCTGTGAAATGCCTGTGATGATCTCTTCTGAGACACTCATCACCTGGCAACCATCATAGTAGAGAAACGCTAAAGAAGAAATCTTTTTCTAAGCTACTGTATCCAATTAATATTTTTTTGAGGGGAGCAGGTAAGTTTATTTACATGGACTTTATTATTAACTATGCTAAATTTTAAATAACAAAAATGAAAGACATTTTGAATCTGGGGATGCCTAAAGGCTAACATTAAGATGGTGGTCCCAGTAGTCTTGAGCCCAGACATTGACTAGAATGGACCATATCTACTTTTAAAGCAGGGAAGCACAAGAAGTTCAGTTAGTAAATAGAGTTAAATACTTGTCACCAAATCTAAGATCTCAGAGGTGATATTTTATTTCAATGGTAATAAATAATATGGTCACATAATAATTAGTAAAGTTACAATGATGGGAACCTTAAAAAATCTTATAAAAAAGTTGGAATTATATCATAGGCTTTTTGCATATCTCATGACCATATGTTTTTCAAAGACATATTAATCCAAATTAAATACACATTAACTCACCAATGATAGAACTTCAGGGCTGAGAAATAGAAGAGTTTTAATTTAACATATGTGGTAGTTCAGAGAGAAAGAACTGTTACCAAACAGAGAAATAATTTTACATAATATAGCCATGCATCATTTTAAAGACTAACAAATACTCTGCTTCACCAAAATACTTGAGAAAAAAATTACACATTACCTAATTTGTTTGACATAATATGAAACTTGTAATAAATCCTCTACTCTGAAAAAAAAATGTGGTAACTTGTAAAAAGTTCATAACATTTCATTACTAAAGTAAAAATACTAAATTAAAATGGTTCATCTATTTTGGTCTTCAGTGAGACACAAAAAGCCACTAATAATTATAGTACATTTTTAAGTAACTAAAAACATTATTTTCAGGAAAAACTATTTTGTCAATGAAAAGAAATCACTGATTCAATAAGCATTTGATCATTTTATTCACAAAATATAAGTAAGACTTAACATCCTCCTTCTGTTGAGACTTTTCTCTCCCAATAATTTTATGTGGAGGGCCTTGAGATATATCAATTACAAAACATGTTGAAAACATTTTTAAAATTTACAAATACAAACCAGTACTTTATACAAGAGTTCTCTACAAAGTTTGTTAATCAATGTAAAAAATACTTTGTTTGAACTGAATATAAGGCATGTTCAGTTTATGTTATTCTGTAGAATCATTTTTGCCTTGTTGGAGATTTTTCTCTTCGCCGGTCCTGATTTTTCTTTGATTCTCTGGAATGTTCAGAGTATCTCCCAGATTTTTCCCATCGTCTCTCGGCACCATTCTGATACCTATCCTCATCACTTTTAGAGCCTGAATGTTTTCTATGCTTTTCCCTTGACTTTGATCTATCTTTTCTTCTAAAATTTTCACTGTCCTGATTTTGGAGTCTGTGTTTCTCATTTTCAGAAAAAGAATTTCTTCTCTCTCTTCTCTTCTTTTTTGGATCACCACGTCTATTTTCCAAATCAATGTACATGTCCTCATCTCGGTTATTCCCAACTCTACTATAATTATTTCCATCGGAAGGAATACTTCTGTCTGACATGTGTTTTGTGATGGGATCTCTCCAATTCAAATCTCTTGAATTTTGACTTCTTTGTTTTTCTGACCTTCTTTCTCTCTCAGTCCTTGTTTCCTGGTGCTTTTGTTCTGGTCTTCTTTCTTCTTGTCTTCTATCATTTGTTTGTTGGTTCTTGATTGATTTATCTACTTCTTTACTTCTAGTCTTCCCTTGTCCCTTCTTTCTTACATCTTTAGCTGCATAGGTAAAATGAAATATAGTTACTTTTTATTTTAATCTTAGTTCATAATTTAACAATAACATTTACTGATACATCATAAGTTTCTCAGTCATATAACTGAATGCAAAGTCAAAATGAATAGAAAGTCTGATGATAAACAATAATTTACATGACGAATAATTTTTAAGAATATACAATATCTCACAATTAGTTACCAAAGCACTGTTTCATACTCAAGACAGTATGCAGAAACTTTATATTCTATAGCAAATGCTGTAGAAGTTTTTAGGAAGTGACTAGAAATGGTACATTTCCACACACACATACTTAATGACAAAATGGAAATTCCAGCCGATGTGTATTATGTTATATGAAATATCATGACAGGTCCCCCAGTACATAATCAAAATACAGTGATTACATTCCCTAGCAACATTATTTCCTAAAGGTGAAAGAATGGTACAACTGGGCTTATATAACAACATCAATATGTTTTTCAAATAAAACTCTTTTTTCTATTAAAACAATAGTTCTGCTTTCTGGTGCTATCAGAGAGAGGCAATAGGTACACCTACAAAGCCTTGGTTTCTGAAACCACTCTTCTAAAAACTCTTGAACAATTCAATTTTACTGACATAACCACAAATATAAATACAGTAAAAAAACTCACCATTTAAGCTATAAAGAAAATTTAATCACCTTACCTGTCTTAATTTGGGTACATAAATCAAAACTGCTAAGATGACTAAAATTTCTTTCAAAAATTTATATATATACAGAAAGAAGAAAACATGGAAGAAAATTGCCTAATCTTGCTCAAAGTCTACCCAAATCTTGTTGAGCCAAATGCCTACCCCTGGCACACAGTATAATCAGTTGATTTGCCACTAAGGACTTATTTCTCTGGTTCCTTTCAAACAACTCAGCTGATCTGCAGCTACCCCAGCAGAAGCCATCTGGCCCTGTACTAAAATCAATGTCCCCTCCTGACCCTGCTCTATACCACTCCCAGGGCTTTGCTGACGCTGAAACCCAGCCACATAATGGTATGCCATCCCCTCTCCCTCTGCTATGTTTGCTTTACAATTTTCTAATATGAGGGCAGTTCATTCTGCTTTTAAGCTACTAAACATATTATTAATAAAACAAAGTTATCTACTAGAATTATATGGTAAGGCAAATTAACATTGAACCAGCAAGCTTCCTTACTGCATCAGTTCATGCTGTGTTGTCATCTGTTCTCAAAACAAAGACTATGAAATAAATTTTGTAGAATTAAAAGAGGGAAATGTTAAATGAACAGTGTTTGTATATTTCAATTCAAGAATAAAAGTTTCTATTAGCAAATGGAATCCTGCTCTAATAATACAAAACACTGAGAGCCCCACAATTCTGGATGTCACATATTATGTGACATACACAGTCTATGTAAAACTATAGATACTATATATACACATAGACTATGAAACATAGTATCACATAATCTATGTGATACTATGTGAAACACTTTGAAATAAGCTAGAAAGGAGAACATAGATCAGCTTTCTGATATAAAGCTCAGGAATAAGTGCTATCTCTCTGAAATATAGCATGAAAATACACAGGCACGTGCACACACATACCAAACAAGAAATAACATGCATTTTAGATAAGCAGACAATTCCCAACCAAGACACTATAATGCATGAAAGCAGAGCTGATCTTGGGTGAAACAAAATAGATCTTTTCAGAAAATATGAACTAGAATTAAACTTTGAAAACATTTCACTACAGCATTTTCATTTCCAAGTAGGATAAAGAAGATTGTAGAAGACCTGTGCTCCTGCTGAAAACAATTAAAAATACCAGATAAAATTTAAAATCTTCCATTTAAAGGCACTGAAGATATGTAGCAACTGTGGCGCTATAACAGAAGTAACTCTTAATTCCAAAGGTGACATAATTTGAACAAAATGAAGTAACAATATTGGATTTGAATCCATAGATTAAGATAAAAATGCATGAGTCCATACTAACCTAAAAATATGGTTGAATTAAAAAAAAAGGGGAGGGGGTGAGTACAACTCTTTCTTACACAACAAATCCAGTTACTAAATGTAGGAAAAAAAAAGAGAGAGAGAGATAAATAGAAAAAAAATCATCATTAGCTAAAACCACAGTAATAAGTGTTGGGGACAAGACCCAACAACGGTTGCCAAAATTAGTAAGTGAAAGCTGAAGGAGAGATTTGCATAGTATTAAATCACTTCCCTATAAAATATTAATTTAATAGAGAAAAATAGTTTCCATGAAGACATCTAGTGGACATCATCTCAATTCGGCAATCAAGGTTAATGTCACTAAAATAAAACACTGATATTATAAACCCCCTAACAAGGTATACAAAAAATAACACACCATTTCTATAGTAGCCTTGCCAAAATGCCTACTCTCATTCTAATCATGAGAAAACTCAAATATCTATTTTGAGGGACTACAAAATAAATGAGCAGAGGATTTCACAAGTGCCAAAACCATTAAACACAAAAAGTCTGGGAGGTTACAGTAGAGGAGAATGCAATGAAATGCAAGTAGGATCCTGAAAGAAAAAAAAGAACATTACTTTGCTGGTTTGTCATCAATTTATGTACATTTTTTACCTCTGATGACATTCAAATAAGATCTGAAGTTTTGGCTGGCAATATTTTTAATAATATTCCAAGGTGAATTTCCATAGTTCAGTTAATAACTAAAACTATGATAATGTCAGAAGTTAACATTAGGAGGAGTTGGATGCAGATTTCTCTGTACTGTTTTTGCATCTATCCTATAAGTCTAAAATAATGCAAAATAAGAAGCTGAAACATTAAAAGGCACCAGGGAATCTATGAAGAAATGAGGACTAGAAAGGCCAAAACTTGAGAACGCAGAAGCACAGAGAAGTAAGCTGACATTCTATAGCCACTTTCTCCCTGGAAGCATCTGTTGATGGAGGGCTGCTGCTGAGGGAAGAGACAGAAAGACAGCAGGGTCCTGGCAGCCTGATAGGACTGGAGAAAAAGGACTGGGGACAGTGACTGGCAAGACATATATATCCAGAATAAAGAAGGAACTCTGTAAATCAATAGGAAAGATAACAGTGTTTGAGCAGCCATTTAACAAAAAAGAAAATATCCAGATAGTCAATAAAAAACAAGTGATACTCAACTTCATTAGTGATTAAGAAAATGCCAATCAAAACTAAAACTACAATGCAATCCCATTACATACCCACCAGAATGGCTAAAATGAAAAGATGGCCAATACCTAGCTGGTGAGAGTATAATTTAAAATAATAGATCAAAAAATGGCAGTATTTACTAATCAAATAAATGCACATCCTCCAAAAGTGATTCCATGTATAGGTACATACCCAAAAGAAATGTGTACAGATGCTATTCAACTTACAATGAGGTTATGTCTTAATAAACTCATTGTAAATTGGAAATACTGTAAAATGAATTTAATATATCATAGCTTAGCCTAGTCTACCTTAAACATCTTCAGAACACTTACATTAACCCACAATTGGGCATTGCAAAAAATATTATACCACATATTGCTTCCTGAAAAAAGATCAAAATTTAAAATTGGAAGTACAGTTTCTATAGAATTCATATAGTACTGGCATCATTGTAAAGTTGAAAAATCTTAAGTTGAATCATGGTAAGTCAGGGACTCTTTGCATACACATATGGTCATCAACGATGCATAGAATATTTGTGAGAATATTATTTGTAAATCTAATGTCCATTAAGTAAAAAGGATAAATTATAGGTTGTGACACATTCACAGAGTAGGAAACTACACAGCAATAGGAACGAATGACCTATAAATGCAATAATTTGGATAAATCTCACAAACACAAAGAAATAAACCACATGAACTTCTAGATACTGGTAATTCTTGATCTGAGTGCTTGTTATTTGGGTGGGATCTCTGAAAATTCTCACGGCACATGAGGAATGCACTAAATGTGTGATACCTGTCAATTACTAAAACAAATTTTTATTATTAAAAGTGAAAATCTACAGCCCCTATATAAAAATTATGAATGAAATTTCAGTCAACACTCAAATAAACACTTGCCAAGGAAATATCTTCACTTCTATAAAAAGAACTCCAAAATATAATTTCAGCACTATAAATGCTGTAATGCACTACAGACAACAACAGTAATAGATCATCATTTATAGTAATTAATTGTGGCTTTTAAACAATCAAATTCTTAAACTAAATAAGCAATTATAAGATGTTATTCTCTCATAAACATTACTAGAGATACACTTGTTAGAAAAAAGCAGAATGAATTATGAATGGGCTTCAGTACCTGAGGCAGAGCTCTGACTACTGGTAGATGAAGAGTCACTCTCCTCACTAGAAGACTCTGAACTGCTCTCGCTGCTGTCAGAATCAGAGTCAGAGGAGTCAGACTCAGAAGAGGACGATGCTGAAGATGAAGAAGTCAGGGAGGATTTATTTTGCTCAACATCTGGTTTTTGTGCCACAACAACCTTTGGTGTATTTTTAAGATGCTCACGAAGTTCATCCCTAATTAGAAATATAATCTGTTAAATTATGCCTCAAAGGCAACTGTAAGATAATTTTTTAAACTGAAAATAAAATTCTGAAAATTATCCTTACGTTAAACCTCCAAGACCTATAGAAGTAAAAAAGTTGATGGCAAACCGAGTATTTCTTGGATTATCTCGTGGTAACAATCCTTCAAAGAATGGTTGTAGAGTTCTAAAACAATAAAAAAGCATTAATAAAAGAGAAAAAATAAAAATAGAAAATTCGTATACAGTCATTTTTCAGCCTACATATTAAATTAGTAAATGAAATGAATAAGGTCAAGTACTAACTTACTCAACTTGATTTCTACAACTATACAATTAAGATTAAAAACTTTTTTATATACACACTAATACAGAGACTAAATATAAACACATATAAACAAGCACATACACATATGTGTGCATATATGTTTTAATATGAATATAGAAAATTAGAGAAACTTCTTCTGTTTTCATACATACACTATATGCATACAAAGCATCAAGCAAAACATAGAGGAAATAGGGGAAGTAGTCAACAAAGGGAGAGAGCAAGGATGAAGACTGTATATAATTGCTTTATCTATGAAGGGGAACAAACAGAAAAACATTAACAATACAATTCGATTTGGGACATATGGTTGTGAGCTCCACATTGCATGACAATCCAATGGAATCAGGGAAAAGTGTTTCCCAGAAAAAGGTGTTTCATAGAATAACGTAAAATATAAGAATGATTAAGCATCTGCTAGACAGGTCAAGCAGAGAGGGACTGGGAGCAGCAGAAACAGAGGTAAGGAAGCATGAAAGAGCCAGACATGCTTAGCAAGCTTGGCAATATTGGTGTGATCACAGTACAACTTGCTGAAGAGGAAATAAATGAGTCTGATAAAGTAGACAGGCATGAAATAAATATCTAAAGCCAAAAGAAGGAGGAACTGGTCAAAAACAGCACGAGAAACCCAGTATAGATCTTAGTGAACTGTAACTCTGGAGATGCAGGCTGGGGAGGACACAAAGACTGACAAGAATGAAAAGAAAGGCAGGATCTACATGAGCAAATGGTTTAATGGGGCAGAGACGTGAAGGAGCACGAGAACTGAGAAAGACTAATGCATTTGGCAAGTAGTCACTGAGAAATTTCAAAGGACAGTCAGTAATGTGAATTAGTAGTTGATCTAACTGAAAATGAACAATGTGAATAAACAGGAAATAAGAAAGTTGAGCCAGAGATTACATAATAGTCCTAGAATAAGACCCTGGTTTTATATAATAATCTGAAAATTACCTAATATTTATTTGTATATAAATACAACTATTCATTCATAACAAAATATTATTTATCATTTCAACACCCAAAACTAGGGTAAAAGTGAAAACAAAAACTCTAATTCTCATCACTGAAACATTCCAGTAAACATGTAAAAATAATTTTGTATATTCCAACTAAATTAAAAGAGGCATGATTCTGTGTTCTTACCACCTGAACATTTTTAGTTGTCTTGTGCCACATACCAGCAGATGCAGAGGAGACTGATGGATAAAGAAAGCCCTGGGGTGATTAACTCATAACTGTTTTACAACCAAGGGCGAATTGTCTGCTAACGTGGGCAAACCCCTCAAGGACAATAAGACTAAAACATACTTACTCATCCTTTAATCTTGCATTAAGTTTAGGAAGGCCCATGTATTCACACAGTTCCTGGAAAAATATTTTGACAAAAATTCTACTAGATGATGTAGTAGTTTCTTCACTCAGTTTTATACATTCTAGAACCTGAAAATTAAAATAGTAATAGATGATTTTATTATCTTTACTGGTTTTTAAACCGATTTTATTGGTTTTCAAAAAGCAAGACAAAGTGACTAATAAATTTAAACCTCTCTTGAAATTATGATATTTTCATCTTCAATCATAATTATATCCAAATATCTTCTCTTATGCTGACATGTATTATTTCTTGGCAAAGTTAAGACTACTTCTCTATACTAATTTTTAAATGTTAAGATGCTGCAGAAATAGATTTCATTTTCTTCCTTGTGTAATGTGCTTTTTATAGCAGGGAAGATATGCTGCTTGAGCACATAATGTTGAAGATATGCTGCTTGAGCTCCTAAACTTCACTCAACAAAATATGGTCTGTATGCCACTTAGAGCATAAGGCCATAGTTCTGTACAGCACATAACAATACACAATAAAAGTAAAGACAGAAACAATGATGGTATATTCTGAACACTAAAACTGTGGCTTAAAAACTGAAACTCAAAGACATAGTTTAGGGGGGAAAAAATGAAAGTAATCTCCAGTTTTTATGGGTTATGTGTTCCAGGAGTCCATCTGTTAGTCAACTGTTCAAAACTTGATTTCATTTTCTCAAACTGGCAAACAAGGAAGTAAAAAATTACTATGATTAGGCAGCTGGGTTGGCTTACAAATGCCTATTAATGTAACTGAGTATACTTGGTATGTAAGGTACCACAAAAATTATCCAATGTTTTAAGATCTGTGCTGCCTTATTCTATCATTATGTTATTCTATCATATGTTGCTCCTCTCTTTCAACCTGGATACAATTCCTTTCTTTTTTCTTTTTAAAATTCCTTTAGTAGCTTGGCTTTTAAAAATAATCTACCACTTTGAAATCTGTATCATTGCCATGGATATATCACTCTTCTATTATATGGTACACTTGCATAAAGCTGGAACATTTCTAATTCACTTTGACTGATAAGCACCTCTCATGACTGGACCCATAGGTGGTAGCTAAATGATGGCAGTGAATGAATAATAACTGTACAAAAAAAAAAAAAAAACAGCTAATAAAGACATTCAAATTTTCAATTCGGTGCACATTCCCTCTTAAAGGATATCTTTCCTTGTTGTATGACTACAGGATCTCTCTTCTATCCCTTACCCAATGTCAAAATGTCTGCTCAAAAGAACAGATTTTGCTATCACAATCATTTCTCTCAAGTCCTAACAAGAGGAACCATGGAAACTTACTCTCTCAGAAAAAGGAACAGTAATTCAGAGATACATGTGCTACCAACATGGGGGGTATGTATTTCTCTCCTTTGTGATGTGAGTATGTGTGAATGTATGTGTGCACAGAAGATGAAAATATTAATATTTTCTCCGAAAATACTGTCATCACTATTAAAAGCATCTGACTGTTATATATCAAGGATATTATTTCTTATACTTTTGTATTATTTAACTTTGCTTTAATCCTGTTACATTAACATAATTTTAAAGATAGCAGCCAGAGTAAAGGTATTCCTTTTCATTTTAATGCATACTTCTTAATAAAATAAATATGGTCACATATTTGAGAATAAAAGGGAATTAGGCAAGAAGTATAAATATTGACCCAACAACTTACACTCCATGGAAGTGAATCAGTGTACAAAAGGTGAGCAAACATCTTAGCAACATTTCTCAATTTGTTTGTTTCCAAGCGATGGATTGTATCATACTGCTCTTTGAATATGCTTTCAAAGGATTCCATGTATTCCTTTTTAAGCATGCAAAATCGCTAATAAGTAAAAAATTGAATGTTAATACCAGCAAAACTGAATGTCAATACAATTATGAACACATTAATATTCTTAAATTTATTGAATCAAAACTAAGTATTTTGTGTATCTTCAAAAAGTCTTATCACTAAATCTTTCTACATGATGTTCAAAAAAAAAGACATTATACACACACACACACACACACACACACACACACACACGTTTTCTACCCGGATTTAAATATCCTAAAACAAAATTAGACATGTAGTTGATCTGAGACACAAACATTTATATACTGAGAATATATACTTCTATCTCTATAGGTGGTTTGGAATAAAAATTACTTTAGATCATGATTTTCTGTGATACCTGAACATGTTCTTGACTTCATTAACTGATTTACAATTTTGAAAAGACATTATATACTTGTCCTCTATAGAGAAATTGTTATAAAGCATGGAGAATTTCAAAAAGTTCTTGAAGGATGATATACAATGTTAAAGCACTGCGAATCTGAAATGGGAATAAAGGAAGCTAAAGATAGTGGGAAACCTAAGGAAGTAAAGAACAATTTGCCTTTAGCGAAGACACATTGTTACATTAGACCAGACCACAAAGCAGAACTATTAATTTACTATGTTGGTGGTCAAAATTCTGACCCTTGGTACTTCTATTAAATTCTTAGAACTCACCCCAGCTAGTAAGCCAAAAAATTTTTCATATGTTCTTTGTTGGGCACAACAATCAAGTATCATATTGCAGAGTTCTTTCTATTTAGAAAAAAAGAAAATTACATTAACCATTTGAAACACAACAGATCTATGCTCCATAATAATTTCTCAATATGATAGTTAAATAAGTTTAAAAAACTTTTACAACTTTGTAAACTTTTAAAAATTATAAGCTTAAGCAAAGACTGAGGGTTTTTTGGAATAAGCCTTTAGTCTAGCTGATAACATCTATAGCCATTTATGCAAATTAGATTAATTATCTCAGGTAGAGACCAAATAAACTGCTAAAAGGAAATAGAATTTTTAAAATATAGACTCACCAACACAATATCTAACAATTCAATTATATACCTCCAAAAGATACAAAAAAAATTGTTAAGAAATAAATGTAGGTAATATGGATAAGGCAGAACATGATGAGTCTTTTACAGAAGCACAAATGGGTGTGACTTCAATTTTAACTTAAATGACCCTCGGGATGATACAGACATATGTATTTAAAAGAACAAAGAAAAAAATGCGCATGGCTGAAATTTTTAGCCTCAAAATAAATGCTATGCATATAGATCTATCTATAGATGGATCTTGATAAATAGGTGGAATCATTCTGTAACTGCTGGAATATACTGTCCAATCACCTATTTGGATACCTTGAAAACTTCTGTGAAAATTCTGTTGATCTAATGAATGAATAAGTCCCTGATCAGAAAATACCACATCACAAATGTTTCGACTGAATTGCAGATTTTAATTAATAAATGTGATTTATTAATTCCTGAAATAATCCTAATAAAATATGTGTTGACTGTAGCAATTTCACAGATGAAGAAACTCAGGCAACACAGTGAATGGAGACAAAATAGGGAGAAATCATTCTCTGACCACCACTATAGAACTGTCTAAACATTAGTTTTTCATAATAAAACATTTATTAGAAAGTTTAAAACATTTTTTCCAAATATAGTAACTAAAATATATTTTCTCTCTTTAAATAGAAAGCAGACCTATGAAAATGTATATGCTTTCAACTAATTTTTAGTTTTTTTATATTTTCAGTTAACAATCTTGACATTTTGTCAAATTTAACTACACAGATACGACCTAAATAAAAATCGTAAATATTCTAAAAATTACGTCAATAAGAATTTATTGTATACACCTATATGTCAGAGACTCTAGGGGGAGGGTCTCAGGGTAAAGAGACAAAAAGGGAACCCTGGAGAAGCAAAGAACATATGTTACAAAATTCTACTACCCTGCATGATAGTTTATAGCTAACTGTGGGCTATTTAAATGACTTGACAGGGCATAATATTTTATATAGTACTACACTAGAAGTTCATAATCTGCCATGAAACAATTACTCCAATCCTCATTTTGAAACATAGGAGTTACTTTCAAATGCCATTATGTTGCTAATTTTTTTAAATACAATATCATTCAACAAGTTAACTCAACTAAATGTTTATAAATGAGTTGTGAAAGGTATACTTTACCAAAATTTCACAGTTCTGAAAATTTATGAGGCTTTCCTAAATTCTTCCATGTTAACTTGATATATTACAATTTACTTTAAACTTTTCCTACCAACATTGAGTTTAACAATAATAAAGCAGTTAATCAGGTTTTAAACAATAAAACATGATAATATGCTGAGAGCATTGCTAACAGTACCACTTGCAAAACAAATTATTTTCTTCCCCAGGCTAAATGCAATTATAAAAGTTTATTCCCTATGGCTTATAATAATTAAATATTTTAACATTTCAATTAAATATTATAGTGATCTTAAGAGTCATTTGAAAATAAATACACTCAGATGCTTCAAAATATCAAAATATGTTGAGGTTGGTGCTAGAATAACTACCGTGTGGATTAATATTAATAAAATTTATGATATAATTATACTCCTCAAATCATGTAATAAGATCATACAGTAATTTTAGTGTCAATTATAATTTTAAAAGCTAATTTACATATTTATTTCCTTCTATGGATGGCATATCAAGTACAGTATAAATAGGGACACTTACTATATATTGTTAAACAAACTGAAGATTTTTTTTAACTTCAAAGGAATTCATTTTACTCAAAATTCTATACCAAGTCATGTTAAGAATGAATCATGTTTAAAGAATTAAGACAAAGAACTTTTTATCTAAAAGTGACTTAGCTCAAATAATCAAGAAAAGCTAGAAGAGCTAGAAATTTAACAGCCTTTTAGCCCCAAACACTCACTGAAGCATCTGTACTGAGTCTACCACTTATATAAAGCAAGGTATGAAAATAAAAACCATCAAAATCTTGGTTCATGTTCCAAGGACCTGAAATCTACACAGGCAGAGAGCAAGTGAAAATAATTTAAAACAAATTACAAGATAATCTATTCGATCTAATCTTTATTATCCAGGCATTAGGGTTCAGAGACTTTGAATAATGAAGTATACTGAGAGAAAAAAAAAAAGAGTATCTTGGGGGCTAAAAGAAGGCACCAAGTGATTTATGATTCACTTAATCCCTGATACTTTGCAGAGTATTGGACATACAGTATATGCTGAATACATTTTTCTTCAATGAATTAATGAGTGAAAAAAATAATAGATTCTTCTGTATCCATTTAGAGCAATGCAAAAGTGTGATCTTTGTAATCTCTACCACAAAAGAAGGCATTTGTTCATAAAGAGATGGACCAAATTTCCTACTATATTTAAGTTACAACTTGATTTATAGGCAATCATTCAGAAATCCTACATCAGGTATGGTATTTTCAGAGAATCATCCTATTTTTCCAATATTCCATTCAAACATCCTGTTTAATTCAATGGAGTGAATAGCATACATGAAACACCCCCAGGACTCCTGAGCTTTGAGTTATTAGAAAATTACAGAAAATGTACATTTTAAAAATAAGTATTTAGCACTGTGTTACTATTTCAATTTATAAAGTCTATTTATTGCCTTAAAGATTTTCATAACCGATATGAACGTTCTACTGAGAGAAAAAGAATGTTAACATACTGTTTGACTTTCAGGAAACTCCATTTTCAGCAGTTTGTGAGCACATTCTTCAAAATCTAAACTGGAAATAAAATGGTAACAATAGGTAAAAGCTTACAGCAATGAAGTGTACCACTCTGTCATACGGGAATACTACTATACTACAGTTTTGAATAAACTCTTTTAACTGTTATTGCTATTATTTTATTATGCATATAAAGCCAACATAGTTCTAATTCTACAAAGAATGTAGCACCAATAATATACTATGTAATATGGATGGAACCTTTAATTATGTTAAGTAGGAGGTGGCCACAAATAAAAGGCCACATATAGTATGATTCTATTTATAAAAGTATTCTGAATAAGCAAATCCATAGATATTAGAAAAAAATTAAGGGGCTAGGCAGTAACTGCCAATGGATATAATAGATATTTGGTTCTGGAGTGAAAAAACTGTTCTGGAATTAGTGATGATGGTTGTACAACTTTGTGAATATACTAGAACAACTACAACATACTTGAAAACAAGGAATTTTATTGTATATGAATAAAATTAATTTTAAAAGGCAAAAAGAGAAAGATAAAGAATATGCATCGATATTTATTATTCTCTCAAACTAGTCAAACTCAAGCTGTAATTAGTCAGATAAAGGGTTTCTATCATGTATGATTTTCTTCATTTTAAGGTGGAAAAAATAATAAAATACATGGCTGACAAGTTTATCTCATTTATATGATCATATTAGGCTTATCAAATGCTCCTCAGCTGCTCACAGGTAACTGACATACAATAGTGGTAAATTCTTCAGTCTTAGCAATCTTTTCTTTCAAAAACTGGGGAATAATAACTGCATATAAAGAATTAATTAACCATTCTGATTTGACAATCCAATATTGGAAGACAAACGTAAGTAATCTAAATCCAGTTACTAGATCTCAAGGAATACTTTGTAATACTTAAGGTTTTCTAAAAAAATCAGCTGTTCTGTTCTACATTTGTTAAATAAATCTAAGGAAGAAAAATATCAGTTAACTACATCCAAAAACTTAGATAAAACAGGTTTCACTTAACACTGAGGACTAATACAAACTAAAGGCATAAAATGTTAACATTTTTCACAAGTATTTATAATCAGCTAAAGCTTCTAAGAAATATATTTTCATTCATCATTCACAAATACATACCTACATCAATAATAATAACTGAAGGTAGAAACATCTACAGGATACTATACTGATTTATATTTAGTCCATAATAAGCACATTAGAAGGATTTTGAGACAAACTGATTTAATCCTCTTGTTTCAAGAGAGAAAAATAAGACTTGGAGGTTTTTGCTAGACTTGCTCCTGGACACAGTCCTGGGAGTAAGACGGGAATACAGAAATACTTTATGACAATTATTCTTTCTCACTCAATAAAGACGTCACAATTAACATTTAATTTGAAAAGCAATTCTTTGATATGTACATTCTGCAGTTAGGAAAAATCGTAATTAAGACAGGGGAAAATATAGATCCAGTTCCTCATGCTTACATTAAAATCCCAACACAGAAGTGGAAATGATATTCTACCATAGTACAACCCCACCTAATTTTACAAGGTATTGTATGTTTTACATTTCTCGAACTCTGTTACATAGTTTTTCATTTCTCCCTGATTTAAGTAAGGAAGAGGTAAAAGATGGTCCAGGAGGCCAGCATGACAGCTAGTGCTTAGTCAATTTATAAGTTATCTTAGTGAACACCCAAACACAGGGCTTCCACACTTATACCAAAAAAAAAAAAAAAAAAGTATAAAAATAGTAAATAATCAGGCAACACTCAATAATACTTAGTATTGACAAACTTCAATAATACAGCCATAACATATTTGCAGGTAAATGAATGAAGTTAGAGAATAGCATGCAAAGCAAAGCAAGCCATTCCCAGAAAACCTAAGGCTGAATATTCTAATATGTGGATGCTGATCCATTATGGGGTATTTGGGTGGGAGTGGGGAGAATGGAGGAACTTTGATTGGGCCAAGGGGAAGGAGTGAAAGGGAGGAGGCATGGGGGTAGGAAAGATGGTGGAATGATACGAACTTCATTACCCTAGGTACATGTATGACTGTATATGTGGTGTGACTCTATCGTGTACAACCAGAGAAATGAAAAATTGTGATACATTTATGAAAAATGAATCAAAAAGCTTTCTGTTGTCATGTATAACTGATTAGAATGAATAAAACATTTTTTAAAAAGAATATTACAGAGCTACCAAGAAAATAAACATACTGGTTCATGTCAAGTACATAAAATTTAACACACACACAATAATACAGCCATACCAAAACATTTTAAAAGATGTTATTATTAGTACAGCAGGACTTCAGCGCGAGCAGTAAGGCTGCAGCCCGAGCCGCCCGGCTCCATCAACCCCTTCTCCTTCTCCCTCCCCTTCTCCTCTCCGCCTTTCCACCTTGCTTCTTTCTCCCCAGCCGTCTCTCCTCCCAAGCTCAGTCTCTAAATTTAGATCTCAACTTCTTTCCCCCACCCCGCCCGCTCTCCTGCGTGTCCGGTACCCGGACCGCGTGGCCTGAGGCGCCGCCTCCCCTCCCCCAACCCGCACCCCCTCCCCGGGGGTCCCGAAGGCCGCCGCCGCTGCCGCCGCCGCTGCCGCCGCCTCCCACAGAGCACCACAGAGCAGACGCTTCACCGCGCGATTGAGCTGCCGAATTATATGAAACAGCTGATAAGATGAGCGACAATTTAAAATCCAAGTGATCCGAGAACACGCACTGAGCTCTGGCCCGCTGAATTCAAACTCCCGGTCACCTGCTTCCCGCAGACAAACAGCTATGACTCGGCATTAATTCATCCCGCTGAAACAACGGGTCAGCCCTTCTCATCCTACGAAGGTAAATGCCTACCGAGCCTTCATAAGTAGAGGCCACAGGTTTGAAACGGGGCTAGGGAGAGAAGGACCCACCAGTAGAATTAGTCTCCCGGCGAAGGGAAACCGTGTCATCAGACTGCTGCGGAGATAACTTTGTTGAAACAGGTGTGTGATCCCATAGCCTTGCCTCTCCACACATCGGGAAAACTCTAAGAGCCCCTCCCAGCTCTCCCCTAAGGGCACCTCCCAGCTCTCTTGTGAGTGCTTCAGCCAGCCCGAGGGAATCAGAGGTGGTGCGGGTCTCGCAAGCGGAAATACCGCTCCCACCTGGGCTGATTGCTGAGGCCTCTTGCACCACCTACGGGAAGTGGATACCAGAGGGCAAGTAAAAGCCGCTGAGGATTCTCAGCCCCAAACTCTACAAGCTTAGGGTCTGAGGGAATGGCAAACTGGAAGAGTGTGCCCAGTCGTTCATGAAAACAGGGCTCCAGGGCTCCCGGGAGCAGCAGACTTGGCTTGTAGCCAGTATTGTGGTGAGAGGGGCCTGGCTAGAGAAAAAGTGGGAAGTGACTAGACACAAGAGGAGGCCCTAGACACTCAGGATTGGAGACTCGCCCAGTCTGGGAGGAGCTGCTGCACAGTGATTGGTTCCCGCGTATTGACAGGAGAAACTTGACCTGGTGGGCACAGCGCCATCTACTGGAAGAGAAGTTAATCAAACTCTAAGACTGCAGTTATTAGGTTTTTTTTTCTTTTTCTTTTCTCCTTTTTTTTTTTTGATTTAGGTTTTTCTTTCATTTTCATTTTTTTCTTTCTTGTTGTTTTATTAATTTTTTTTTACAAAATATTTTTTAAATTTTTTTTCTACTAATTTTAACTTAAATTTTTTTAATTATTATTATTATTTTTTTTTAAATCTTTTTCTTTTTTAGTTCCTATTCTTTTTCTTCTTTAGTCTTCTCATTTTTCTTATCCCCCCTTTTTTCTTGAATTCTACCTGCCTACTCTCATTCTCTTTAGAGACTTCTTCCCTTCCCTTCAAATACCTTTCCTCCCAAGCATCAAACTAATTTATAGGAGTAAACAGTAACTCAGCAGTCAAACAGAACAAGAAACAACATGAGCAGCTTCAAAAAACAAGGAAGAAAAGGAGTACAAACAACGCAGGACAGCCTAAATATTCAGGAGGACCTAGAGTCATCAGAAAAATGGTCATATAAAGAACTCAAGGAACACCTAAGACAGATGGAATGGAACCTTAAAGAGGATACAAGACAGCAAATTCAAGCAGCGAAAGAACACATTGAGAATGCATTTCACAAACAGATAAAAGAAGAAGTTAAGCATCTTTATCAGGAGATAGAGTCTATAAAAAATAATCAAACAATAATTCTAGAAATGAAGGAAACGATAAACCAAATTAAAAACTCAATTGAGAGTATCACTAACAGAGTGGAGCAAGTAGAAACCAGAACATCAGATAATGAAGACAAAATACACCATCTTGAAAAGAGTCTAGCCAACTCAGAAAGGCTGGTAAAAAATCACGAGAAAAACATCCAAGAATTATGGGATAACATTAAGAAACCGAACTTGCGAGTCATCGGGATAGAAGAGGGTACAGAGATTCAAACCAAGGGAATGAGAAACTTACTGAAGGAAATAATTACAGAAAACTTTCCAGAAATAAAAAAGGAAACAGATATACAAATTGAAGATGCATACAGGACACCGAGCACACAAAATCACAGTAGACCAACGCCAAGACACATTGTTATGAAGATATCCAATATACAGAACAAAGAGAAAATATTAAAAGCTACAAGAGAAAGGAGACAGATTACATTTAGGGGTAAACCAATACGGTTAACCACGGATTTTTCATCACAGACACTGAAAGCAAGAAGGTCATGGAACAATGTATTTCAAACACTGAAAGACAATGGATGCCAACCAAGAATTCTGTATCCAGCAAAATTAAGCTTCAGGTATGACAATGAAATAAAAATCTTTCATGATAAACAAAAGTTAAAAGAATTTGCAGCCAGAAAACCAGCATTGCAAAGCATTTTGAGCAAAACACTACACGAGGAAGAAATGAAAAACAATAACCAAAACCATCAGTGGGAAGTGCCGCAGTAAAGACAGAGGGCAAGGGGAAAGACAATCATGGAGAGACAAACTAAATTTTTTTTTTTTTTAAAAAAAGATAAACAATCAAACATGGATGGAAGTTCAAACCACATATCAATAGTAACTCTGAATGTTAATGGCTTAAACTCTCCAATAAAGCGACATAGGCTGGTATCATGGATTAAAAAAATAAATCCAACAATATGCTGCCTCCAGGAGACACATCTGATGGGAAAAGACATACACAGGCTGAAGGTGAAAGGATGGGAAAAAATATACCACGCACATGGTCCTCGTAAGCAAGCAGGGGTGACCATCCTCATATCGAATAAAATCGACTTCAAGACTAAGTCAATCAAAAGGGATAAAGAAGGTCATTATATACTGTTAAAAGGAACCATTCACCAACAAGACATAACAATTATCAATATTTACGCACCAAACAATGGTGCTGCGACATTCACAAAACAAATTCTCCTCAAATTCAAGAATCAAATAGACCACAACACAATAATTATGGGAGACTTCAACACACCTCTCTCACCATTGGACAGATCCTCCAAACAAAAGTTAAATAAAGAAACTATAGAACTCAATACCACAATCAATAACCTAGACTTAACTGACTTATATAGAATATATCAACCATCATCAAATGGATATACTTTCTTCTCAGCAGCACATGGATCCTTCTCAAAAATAGACCATATATTATGCCATAGGGCAAACCTCAGTAAATATAAAGGGGTGGGGATAATACCATGCATTTTATCTGATCATAATGGAATGAAACTGGAAATCAAGGATAAAAGAAGGAAGGAAAAATCCTACATCACATGGAAAATGAACAATATGTTACTGAATGATCAATGGGTTACAGAAGACATAAAGGAGGAAATCAAAAAATTCTTAGAGATAAACGAAAATACAGACACAACATATCGGAATCTATGGGACACAATGAAAGCAGTTTTAAGAGGAAAGTGCATCGCCTGGTGGTCATTCCTCAAAAAAAGAAGAAAGCAACAAATAAATGAGCTCACACTCCAACTCAAAGCCCTAGATAAGGAAGAGCAAAACAACAGCAAATGTAGCAGAAGGCTAGAAATAATTAAAATCAGAGCGGAAATTAATGAAATTGAAACAAAAGAAACTATTGAAAAAATTAACAAAACTAAAAGTTGGTTCTTCGAAAAAATAAATAAGATCGACAGACCTTTAGCCATGCTAACGAAGAGAAGAAGAGAGAGAACTCAAATTACTAACATACGGGATGAAAAAGGCAATATTACAACAGATGCTACAGAAATACAGAAGACAATTAGAAATTATTTTGAAAATCTATATTCCAATAAAATAGAGGATAGTGAAGACATCGATAAATTTCTTAAGTCATATGATTTGCCCAGACTGAGTCAGGAGGATATAGACAATCTGAACAGACCAATATCAATAGATGAAATTGAAGAAGCCATCAAAAGACTACCAACCAAGAAAAGCCCAGGACCGGATGGGTATACAGCGGAGTTTTACAAAACCTTTAAAGAAGAATTAATACCAATACTTTTCAAGTTATTTCAGGAAATAGAAAAAGAGGGAGCTCTTCCAAATTCATCTATGAGGCCAACATCACCCTGATCCCGAAACCAGACAAAGACACCTCAAAGAAAGAAAACTACAGACCAATATCTCTAATGAACCTAGATGCAAAAATCCTCAATAAAATTCTGGCGAATCGAATACAAAAACACATCAAAAAAATAGTGCACCATGATCAAGTAGGATTCATCCCTGGGATGCAAGGATGGTTCAACATACGGAAATCAATAAATGTTATTCACCACATCAATAGACTTAAAGATAAGAACCATATGATCATCTCGATAGATGCAGAGAAAGCATTCGACAAAGTACAGCATGCCTTTATGTTCAAAACATTAGAAAAACTAGGGATAACAGGAACTTACCTTGACATTGTAAAAGCTATCTATGCTAAGCCTCAGGCTAGCATCATTCTGAATGGACAAAAGTTGAAGGCATTCCCTCTAAAATCCGGAACAAGACAGGGATGCCCTCTATCTCCACTTCTATTCAATATAGTTCTCGAAACACTGGCCAGAGCAATTAGACAGACGAAAGAAATTAAAGGCATAAAAATTGGAAAAGAAGAACTTAAATTATCACTATTTGCAGATGACATGATTCTATACCTAGAAGACCCAAAAGGGTCTACAAAGAAACTACTAGAACTAATAAATGAATTCAGCAAAGTGGCAGGATATAAAATCAACACGCATAAATCAAAGGCATTTCTGTATATCAGCAACAAAACTTCTGAAATGGAAATGAGGAAAAACACTCCATTCACAATATCCTCAAAAAAAATAAGATACTTGGGAATCAACCTAACAAAAGAGGTGAAAGATTTATACAATGAAAACTACAGAACCCTAAAGAGAGAAGTAGAAGAAGATCTTAGAAGATGGAAAAATATACCCTGTTCATGGATAGGCAGAACAAACATCATCAAAATGGCGATATTACCAAAAGTTCTTTATAGATTTAATGCAATGCCAATCAAAATCCCAACGGCATTTCTTGTAGAAATAGATAAAGCAATCATGAAATTCATATGGAAAAATAAAAGACCCAGAATAGCAAAAGCAATTCTAAGCAGAAAGAGTGAATCAGGCGGTATAGCGATACCAGATTTCAAACTATATTACAGAGCAATAGTGACAAAAACAGCATGGTACTGGTACCAAAACAGGCGGGTGGACCAATGGTATAAAATAGAGGACACAGAGACTAACCCACAAAGTTACAACTATCTTATATTTGATAAAGGGGCTATAAGCATGCAATGGAGGAAGGATAGCATCTTCAACAAATGGTGTTGGGAAAACTGGAAATCCATATGCAACAAAATGAAACTGAATCCCTTTCTCTCGCCATGCACAAAAGTTAACTCAAAATGGATCAAGGAGCTTGATATCAAATCAGAAACTCTGCGTCTGATAGAAGATAAAGTTGGCTCAGATCTACAGATTGTGGGGTCGGGCTCCAAATTCCTTAATAGGACACCCATAGCACAAGAGTTAACAACTAGAATCAACAAATGGGACTTAATTAAACTTAAAAGTTTTTTTTCAGCAAAAGAAACAATAAGAGAGGTAAATAGGGAGCCTACATCCTGGGAACGAATTTTTACTCCTCACACTTCAGATAGAGCCCTAATATCCAGAGTATACAAAGAACTCAAAAAACTAGACAATAAGATAACAAATAACCCAATCAACAAATGGGCCAAGGACCTGAACAGACACTTCTCAGAGGAGGATATACAATCAATCAACAAGTACATGAAAAAATGCTCTCCATCTCTAGCAGTCAGAGAAATGCAAATCAAAACCACCCTAAGATACCATCTCACTCCAGTAAGATTGGCAGCCACTATGAATTCAAACAACAACAAGTGCTGGCGAGGATGTGGAGAAAAGGGTACACTTGTACATTGCTGGTGGGACTGCAAATTGGTGCGGCCAATTTGGAAAGCAGTTTGGAGATTCCTGGGAAAGCTGGGAATGGAACCACCATTTGACCCTGCTATTGCCCTTCTCGGACTATTCCCTGAAGACCTTAAAAGAGCATGCTACAGGGACACTGCCACATCGATGTTCATAGCAGCACAATTCACAATAGCTAGACTGTGGAACCAACCCAGATGCCCTTCAATAGACGAATGGATAAAAAAAATGTGGCATCTATACACAATGGAGTACTATGCAGCAATAAAAAATGACAAAATCATAGAATTTTCAGGGAAATGGATGGCATTAGAGCAGATTATGCTTAGTGAAGCTAGCCAAACCCTAAAAAACAGATACCAAATGTCTTCTTTGATATAATGAGAGCAAGTATGAACAGAGCAGGGAGGAAGAGTAGGAAGAAAAGAGTAACATTAAACAGAGACTTGAGATGGGAGGGAAAGGGAGAGAAAAGGGAAATTGCATGGAAATGAAGGTAGACACTCATTGCTAAACAAAATTACATATAAGAGGTTGTGAGGGGAATGGGAAAATAAACAAAGAGAGAAATGAATTACAGTTGATGGGGTAGAGAGAGAAGATGGGAGGGGAGGGGAGGGGGGATAGTAGGGGATAGGAAAGGTAGCAGAATACAACAGTCACTAATATGGCATTATGTAAAATTGTGGATGTGTAACTGACGTGATTCTGCAATCTGCATTTGGGGTAAAATTGGGAGTTCATAACCCATGTCAATCTAATGTATGAAATATAATATGTCAAGAGCTTTGTAATGTTGTGAACAACCAATAAAAAAATGTAAAAGATGTTATTATTTTCTTTTCTAGCTCTTAAAACTAGAATGACTACTCAGAAAAAAAAAAATTGGAATTTCTGAAAAATGTCAAAGTGATGAAAAAATTTTACTACTTTCCTCTTATCTAAAAGTATGCATGACAGTCCATTTTCTTTGTTCTTGATTTATTTTTTTGTGATTAACATGTCTTCAGTTTTCACATTATGTCCTCTTTTTTTTTGGTCCAGGATCATATTTAGGATATCTCATTTAGTCATCATGTGTCCTTAGATTACTCCAGATCATAACAATTTCACATATTTATCCACACATTTGTGAATGAATAAAGATAAGACATGTTTTAGACTGGTTTCCTAACTTTAAGAATGTGAACTTGGAGGATTTTTTAAAAAATGTTTTTAGCTGTAGGTGGACACAATACCTTCATTTTATTTATTTAGTTTTTTTTTTCTTTATGTGGTACTGATCAAACCCAGTACCCCATGCATGCTATGAAAGTGCTCTACCACTGAGCCACAATCCCAGCCTAACTTGGAGGATTTTTAACTATTATGGAGTAAATCAGAAAATGTGTAAATATCTGAGAATATCAAAATACTTCAATAAATTTTTAGCAGAATATTCCAACTAATCATTCCTAAAATATATATTCATACAAAAACAAAAAAGCCCATGGATAAGAGCCTTCGAACTTGACAAAGAATCTTTATTAATTCTATTTTTACTTGTCCTTTTAAGTTTGATGGAGTACAACTGTATGAGTTCTAAAAATAATACTGATTATTTCAAGTTAACACACTTAAAATTCATGGAATAAAAATTTAGTAACAAAAGTGTCCGTATAAGTCATTATACTTACATATTTTACTTAGTAAAAGTAATGAAAGTTTGCTAACTAGGAAAGAATGCAAATAAAATTTGAAAAATAAATAAAAATGATTGCATTCTTTCCTAGTTGAGAATTTGTAATATCCCTTAACTATAGAAACAAGGTTTCTTCTTGCTTCCCCCAAATCTCCCCTTTAAATTGAGAATAGTATATTCATCTGCCTACCTCATAGACTTAGTGAAATAAACTGTGGTGCAGAATAATATAACTTGTAGAGCAAGCCATGTTTCTGTAATATAATAAACAGTTTATGTGCTAATCATACATAGCCAAATATATATACCATATCTATCAGTTATAAGAATTAACTGCATTATTATAGGTGATATTAATTATGAAATGTTCTATAAAACTATGAGTGAACTTTGGCAATATCATTATCTTTCTATTTCTAAAGTCAAAAGATTTCTTCCTAAAATCATCCATATTGTTATTTTATTGTTTCAAAACTGAATAAGTTCTTATTTTATCAAAAACGTACTTGATGATTCTTACACACAAGATTGTTTTGAAGTTGCACTATTATACTTATTAAATGAATTAAATTTGCATGATATTTTAGTTCTCAGGTTGCTAAATAAAATGACTTCTAGGTTTAATACAGGTTAGGTTAGTAGTGGTTGAGGAGAGGGTAAGGAAAAAAGAAGACAGAACTGAATTACTGCCTTGATATGATACAAGTTTTCAAGTTGTGTTTAAAAATGCTTGTTGACTTTTCCATTTTAAGAAACATTTAACTTGGCAGGGACATGGTAGGACTCCCTGTGATGCTACCTTACAACTTTAATAATGTCAAATCAGACTAGAACATCATTTAAAAGCAATAATAGGAATAATTTATTTTAATAGGAAAGCAATAATGTAGTTTTATGTTTTGTATTAAGTAAAAAGGAATAATTTTAAGGAGTCATAACAATAAGAATATAAGAGTACTAGAGAGACTAGTCAACAAAAATTTAAGAACTGAAATCTCCACCACAGAGTTATGAAAACTTATACGATTTCTAAAAGTAAATTGTGTGCATATAATGCCCTCAAAGTCATGTGCCTTGCTTGATGGTTATATTGTATTCTTGACTTCTAGCTTGGTAAGCTATAACTGCAAGACTTTTAGAAAATTAAAAAAAAAAATGGGGAAAAAGACATTAAAACAATCCAAACTACAATCCAAACTCCTCTCAGGATAACTGCTGATAATAAGTTGCTGTATCATTTCTACTCTGCTTGTCTATTTTTTTGTTAAGATATTGCAGTTCTATATAGTTTAAACTTTTCCTCACCTAAAACTGTATCAGACTATGCCCACATTTATAATAATTCATCATTAACCTGATTTTCAATGTGGCATAAATTGTACATTTAGACTATTTATCATTTTTTTAATTTGTTGTTGGACACAGTACCTTTATTTTATTTATTTATTTTTATGTGGTGCTGAGGATCGAAACCAGGGCCTTGCATGTGCTAGATAAGCACTCTACCGCTGAGCCACAACCCCAACCCCTAGACTATTTATCTTAGATTGATCTTCTTCCTTTTTTTTTTTTTTTTGCCCAGAAAAATTCCACATATACTTCTCTATCAACATTCATTTCTTTGGGAAATATAATAATGAGAAAGGGTCAAATGACCTGGATAGTCTACCCATCAATAAATAATGTGTATGTCTATCTCACAAAAGTTATCAAGACTGAGTATCATTGTTTTTTTTTTTTTTAAAAGGAAGCCACTTCAGCTATTTTAATGACCAATAACAGCACTTTTTCCAATAACAGCACTTCTTTGTCTCCATATTTTATAACATTTTAATCATGTTTTATTATTTAATTTGATAATTCTCCTATCCAAGTTCTTTAAATACCTATGCATTAAAGTGTTTTTTTATTTTTTTCTAACCTTGTCATATATTAAATTCAGTATTTAGGAACTGGAACTCCTAATACTAACATAAGAGACTTACAACTAGGATCCGTACCACTATGAAGCAGATAGAAGCTGTCCTGTTTCCCAAAGCTTTAATTTTTCATTTCTTTATGTGATCCAGAGATTAAAGTTTGAGGTCAACAACAACAACAAAAGATTTCTTTTAAATAATTATTCAAAGAGTTTACCTGTAACTCCTCAAAGTTAACGTAAAAAGCTACCAACAGTGAACCTGCTGCTCACATCTGATTACTATTAGATTTGTAAAGAACACACAAATGAAAGGTCAAACTATTATTGAGACTATTTACCTTTAACAAAAAATTTCTTCTCTTCTACTTTAGTTTATAGAAAAATGATACTTTATAGTTTTTCATGTAAAAGGCAAAGAAATAGGTAAGGACAAACCAAAATAATTTCTAACCCATGTTCTGCTGTTTAATATTTGAAAATGAATCTAAAGCCAAAAAGTTTTCAGACAGACTGAAAACAGGATGACTCCTACTTATGACTCATTATTACTATTACATCATACTAAATGGAAATATACAAAACCTAGCAACAAAACAAAACTGAGAAAACATTCCTCCTACACTGTAAAATGTAAACACTGCCCACTTAATCAATAGGTTGATTTCACATATAACCTAACAGACGCACTAGCATTTAATATTCTTATTTATCTTCAAAACCAAACTCATAGTCTTCAAAGGAAATAGGTTTTGTTTTTATGACATCATTGTAGTTCTTCCTTAATATGACTTCAAAGGGTCCTCAAAACCTTCCCAAGTCTCAAATCCTATTTCCATTTCCATTTATTTCTATCTGCATAGCAAATCAGTATCCCAAAGTCATCAAAACAGAGCTTCTCTGCTTAGAACCAGAATTAGAAACCAAATTAAAGAAAACAAAACAATAACATTAAGTACCCATTACATAATTAAATCCTGTGTTAGTTTTTAACAGAGTTGTTTTATAAATGTATTTAACTATAAGAGATGACATAGAATGGGTCCATAAATATGGGTGCTGAGAATGCTGAAATGTTCTCTAGTTTTGTGTTATCAGATTCTAAACAATCCCTAATCTCTTTTACCACCACCACCACCACCACCAATACCACCAACAACAATATTTTAATAAATTAATTAAAAAGAATAACCTGAGCAATTATCCTCTTACCTTGACTGAATAGCAAGATATATTGTACGACGAAATGAGACTAGATTAATTTCTGTTTTGTCATGGATAGTCACTTTCTGACCTGAAAGAAATTAAACATAACAATTACAAAATTAGAATAATAAATAAGAAATGAAAAGGTATCTTGATATAATATTTTTCAATACATTCACTTAGAGTCTCTTATACTTTAATAATAAAAATAATAATCCTTTCTACAGTGTAAATCAGTATTTACCTAATTAAAGGTAATAATACTTCAAGTCTGTTATCATATCATTTTGTTAGCATGTAGTCCAGAATCAAGCGAGGAAAACTATTTTTATTTCTGAGTCACCTGTTCATTTAGATATTAGGGAAGACTGCATTCATGCTGCTATTATTTATAACTATAAATAATATTCTGATAATTTGGAAAAACTATAACTTACAGGCAAATATTAATTTTAATAAAATGCTTTGCAATCCTGACAGGCTGGATGGATCCACTATAAATATGTGTATTTATCAAAATTGTCTGCTATTTAATACATGAAAATTTGCCTTATGCATATTTGTTGTTATCTGGACAGTCTTTCCAAATAAAACAAAGAAACTTTTAAAGTATAATGTAGTACACGGATAGTTAGATTATTTAAAGAGAATGCTGGAAAAATTAAATCTATTTTTGTAAAATATGTTATTGAAATAATTATACTGCAAGACAGAACTAAAATATATTATACTCCCTAAAAGAAAAAGATACTTTTAATATTTTCAAATAAATAATGCCTGTAAATAATGTCTGGTTTACATATAAATTCTAATAAATATTAGATTTAACCATAGTAAAGTTCCTACTTATTTTTCTATGAAATGATGTAATCAAAGGGAATAGGAAGAACATCATTCTGCTTCTGTACAAATATAGCTTTTGGTCTCCCCACTCTTATTTTGCCAAAATGAATAGCAAATATCTAGTCATTCACATCTGTCACATTCTTGCCAGGGTTACATAAATCACATGCACTCCACATGAATATACCTTTTCTCTAGTTTCTAATATTATCAAAGACATAAAATGCAAAATTAAAATTATATTGCTAAAAACATGAATTTCCTTTTAGAGCATGATTTCTCAATCTTAGCAATGCTGGCATTTGAGGTTGTATTAATACTTTCTAGTGGAGGGCAGCCTTGTGATATAACTTATTTAACAATATTCCTAGTCTTCACCTACTAGATGCAGTAGCATCATTGTTTTGTAGTATTATATTAGAATTAATTTAATTTTAGAGTATTCAACACTATTATTTAAATATGTTACAGCTTTACCTTCTTCATCTTCTTCTCCTTCCTCCTCTTCTTCCTCCTCCTCTTCACTACTTTCAGCATCTTGGTCTGTGTTTGAATCACTATCTCCTTCATCAAGAATTTCTATAAGACCAAATAAGTTTAAGAAAAAAACTAATGAGCAAGTAATATACATATATCTCATTCTGAGACAATAATTCTAAGTTCATGGAAACCCATAGTGTTGTACCAGTTTACCGGCCAACAAAGATGATCCAAACCTGTGTCAATGTCCAAATGGTCAGAAAGCATTATGAGTGATTTCACTAGAGAGTGCCACACCAATTATTCTTCTGCTATATTAAAAAGTGGCCACAAATCAAGGAAGAGATGAAAAGAACAAAGAAAAAATACATGAAGGTTTCCAAATGAGCAAGAATCTTGAAAAATTTAGGAATGGAAGCTAGCATATGGAAGTCAAAGTATCTCATCACCAGCAAAAGGACAGTTTTTTATGAAAAAATGAGAGCTTGATATAGAAAACAAGGTTTTAAGGTAACAATGTATTGGGAAAAAAAAAGGGAGAGGAAATAATTGTATAATTTCCTGCTCACTTTTAATAAATGAGATCTTTATTAAAATGTATATATATTAAACTGAATGTTACAATCAAAGATTTTTTATGTGTAAAACTAAAACTGAAGTTTTAAGGCCTTTAAGATTTTATTAAGACAATCATTTTATTGCATTTGTAACTTCTTATGATACATCTCATATTTAATATTAAATGAAAATGACTTAAGAGACTAAAATCAATGTTAATTAATAGTAAACAAATGACAAAAACTAAAATTTATATTTTGCCTAACAGTGCTATTAGTAGCCTGATCAAGATTTTACAAACCTAGACAATATTTCACATTTCTATTAAAATCAGTGAGCTTTTTAATACAATTTTGGAGCCAATTCATTTTTAGGAAAATGCTACCTCTTTTTTATTTAACTAAGCAATATAAATCAGAAACTACATATTTAATGTTAGCAGAGAACTCCATACTATGAAGAACAAATCACTTTACAAAAATGTGATGGGGTCATTCAGTTCTTATCTAAGTCTTAAGAATATTTCTAACAAATATGACTTCAAGAAATAAACTAAAATGTCTAGTTATTTATGCAACACAGCTCAGACAGACTTTAAAAAGAAGAAACTATTTAATATTCAATAGTATGAAGACAGGCACTCCTGCTGTTTTCCCAAATGCTATAAAACCTAAAACACAAGTACACCTGGGTCACTCTAAGGTGCTAATTACTAAAGCTGTGCTCACTTCCTGCTGTGGTCATTTTTTTTTATGCCAGCTCTAGAACATTTTACAGAAGAATGAAGGTCAAATGAATTTTCTAATAGTTGACATCATCCTCTTCTCATTTCTCTACTTCAGAATTTACTTACTGAAATCACATAGGCAATGGCAATTGGATTTCACTAAATGAATAAAGCAGTGGTTTCAAAGAATAGTCTATGAATCTTCAGAGGTCTGCTGAGACCTTTCAGGTGGTCCGTGAGGTCAAAATTTTTCTCATAATAATACCAAGACATTACCTCCATTTTCACCATGCTGATACATACAAAGATGATTCATAAGTACTGAGTTTAAAACTGCTGTAAGCTAAGAGCAAATCAAGGCACCAAACTGTACCAACAATCAATGCATTCTTTAGGGCCATACTTGCAGTAGAAAAAAAAAGGCTGTTTCACTTAAAAACTGTCTTTGACGAACAAGTAAAACATTAATTTTATTAAATCTCAGTCCTTGAGGATATGTCTTTATCACTCTCTGAGCAACAAAATATTAAGTTCATATATGAACACTTCTGTTAAATCTAGATGCACAGAGGTGATGGTGATCTCAAGAATAAGAAACAGTGTGACTGTTTGAGTTGCAACATGAATTGCTACTTTCCTTTTTCCAGTTTTTCTTAAAAGAAATGGCCAACAAACTATAGTTGTTAGGTATTTGGCCATCAATTTCATAAATATAAATAAAATTACACTGTTACTTCAAGGAAAACAACTAACAATATCTGCCACCATGATAAAATTCAGAATTTCAAGAGAAAATTTTATTTCTGGAAAACCTATATCTATCTCTCTGAGCCTGTTCACTTCCCAATAACTGGACTTTCCTGCTGAGATAGGCAATAAATTAACAAGTGTGATTTCTTGATATTATATTAATTAATGTTAATTTGATTTTGATAAATTTAATCTGTTAACATTTAGAAGATGCTCATAACTCAGGAAATCAGTATCATTTTCCAAATGACCAATACAACAAGTTGCAAAATCATTTCTGGCTTAGAGACCTAGCTTACTGACATACGATACCAATGGTTTGTAATGTAACAGAAAATTCATTGATACTATTTTAGATTCCTATTAGGCTAGACACTAAATTTGGCAAAACACATAAAATATTCTATTCATCTCACTGAATTACTTTTATAAAATATTTCTGTATATTTCTAACATAATAAATAATAATAAATATAACACACATAAACAGAAACTCTTTAGAGTCAATGATATTTTTCAAGACTGCTAAGGGATCTTGAGATCAAAGAATTTGAGAACTGCTGTAATAAATGAAAAAAACTACCTTTCCAGGTATTGGCCAACTGCCTAGACCCTAACAAAATAGAGAATTTCTAAGTTTAAAAAACAAAGAAATCATACCAGGTAAAACAGTTATAGAAAACAAACAAACAAATAAACATACATTTGGTACCTTTACTGCAGGAAAAGAAGTTTAAAAAAAGTGAAGGCTAAATGGGTTTATCAAGTTCTCCATGTTTAGAAACTAATAAGAGAAAAAAGGAATCTGACCAGTGGCAGTGAAAAGCTCTCCAGAAATTAATATATAAGCAAAGACCTGATTACTGTATCAGGTTTTTAGGATACTGCATAGAAATAGAAGGCTGTTTATACTTTTACCTTCCACTCTAAGCAGGACTACAGCATAAGAATACAGGCAAAGAGAGAGTTCCATGTCTCTGCTTTCTTAAGAGCTTCCCTGAGAATGTTCTTCTCAAGTAAAACTCACAACTGAAGGGAAATAAACTCATAAAACTATTATATAAGTAGGCCTGGATATTAGTTTTAGGAAAATAATAATAGTAATATAGCTTATATATATTATATATATTCATAGTCTGAACACTTCTTCTGGGGCCACACAATACACACAAAAGCATTTCATTTATCGTTCTACAAATGAATAAGATTCATGCTTACATCAAACAAGTAACTTGTTTCAAGTCATGTGGCCAGTAATGTCAAAGAAAAAACAAAAAATGCAAAATCTGTTCAGATTTAATGCTTACAATACACTAATGATGTACAAATAACAATAATTATGAACTTATTAGGTAATAATCTCAGACTAATTTTATCAGGACATCAACCTGCTCTCAAGATGAAATAAAGTATAGCACTTATATAATGCATACCAATTAACTGAATATCAAACTGGGGGGCACAGACTATAATTGGCAAAGAGGTTAAACAAAGGCCACTGGTAATTTATGAATGTTTCTTAAGAGGGGTGAGACTTAAGGATTGAATACCTTATAAAGAATGTAAGAAGAGACAATAAAATAAATGATTCAGAATTAAGCAATAATATGTTAACCAAATACTACAACGAAAAAGCAGTGAAGAGAACTGCTTCATAAGATCACAGATCTCACAGGATGAAGATCAGTGATCTATAAATATTCCTTTCTACCAAAATTATATAACCACCTAAGTTGCTTCTACTTATCCAAAATAAATTTTTTTATAAAATTTTACATACCCTTCTTAATAGCTTTGTACTTGTCTTCATTCTCCATAAAATTAGGATCCATCTTGAAAACATCTTAAAAAAGGAAATTAAAAGTTAAATGTTTATTTTCTATATTTATATTTTTTGGGTGCCTCACTTCCCATTCCCCAACACTCAGACTTACTAAGAACATCTTCTGGATTATAGTCATCCTCCAAAGGAAGCATATGGGTGAACTGATCATCTTCTTCAACCAAGTCAAGTCCTTCCAGGATAATAGGGTGATCCTTGAATCCATCCTTCCGTACAGCAAACATCACTTCAATCATATACTGAACTCTTTTATCAATTTCAGATTCATGCAGAATGTTTCGAAGGCGTTCAAAGATAGCTTAAGTTACACAGGAAAAAAAAAAGAGCAAAATAAGCAATAAATAATATGATTCTAAAAAAAAAAAAAATACATGTATATACAAACCAAGAATATACACTTACCATTGATACCTCTTGGTGACACTTGTGTTAATTTGAGGCCACATTCTTTGAGAAAACCAATGGCTACTTCAACACTATCATCTGTTGGTCTTTCCAGGAGCAAAGTGAGCATCTCTAAGCATAAAACCTCATGTGCCTTAAAGAGAATGCAGAGATATAGGAGAAAAAAAAAAACGCTTTTACATATATTAGTCTACTATTAAAAATAATTTTTAAAAACCAGGATATGTTTCAACAATAATCATATTAAACACATGATGATACAATTTTTTATCATTTTCATTTTTTACCTCTTAGGAATTTATAGATGATTGTTCTAAAATCTTAACATCAAATACAACTAAGTTAACTTTAGCAAATATTCTTTTTAGACATTCAGTACAAGAAATGCCATAGATAATCTCAAAACTCTAAGTGAAAAAACACATACTAATCTTTAATGAAATAATCTTTTCATAATCACTATAAGAAATAGGATTTTTGTTATAATACCTTTCTCTAGGATCATACTCTTTATATTAATTTTTAATTCATTCTATAAATAATTGTTAAATAGTAAATAGTTCCCTAGTTACATGGATACTAATTTTACCACAAAATTAAGTTAATGATTTCTGGTACACAATAAACTATAGTATTTACATGGGCCATGTTCAAAAATTAATATTTGTAAATAATGGCAGGGAGAATATAAAAATCTACTGAATAGTTTGCTATGAAAAAAAATTAACTAGAAACACTGTTTGAAATGCCATCCATATGCATTTATAAGACATGTTTTTTGAGATGGGGAAGGAACGAGACAAAATCTCAAGTCAGAATATCCTTTTCACACTGTGTACAACATCAAAAATACATCCTGCTTTGTGGGGAAAGGGAAGAAGGAGGGTCAAACAGTGTTACATCAATGACAAGAATAGCTGGGAAGATGCAAAATATTTAATGTTCTAAGTATTTTACATTTTGTGGCAATGCCAAAAATTTCCAAAGTATAATACACATTCAAAAGAAGCATATCTCTGTAGTTACAGATATATAAAATTAAGTTTCCATGGTCTTCAGTAGCAAGTTATTCATGCAATAATATAACAAGCAATTAGGTTAACATCTAAAAGATTTCAAAGAACGGAAAGACTTTCAGGTACGTAAGAAATAATGTTAGAGAAATAAAATTAACTGTGGGCATGATTCACAATATCCAATGTAGGAAATCAGTATAGGTAATCATCAACAAATGAATGGATCAAGAAAATATGACAGATATACAAAATGGAATACTATTCAGCCATTAAGAATGAAATCCTGTCATTTGTAAGAAAATGTTGATGGAAATGGAGGGCAGCATGTTAAATAAGACAGACATAGGAAGACAAATATTGCATATTTTCTCTTACATGTGGAAACTGGAAGAAAAAAAATCAGAAAGTAGAAAAGGAACTATTAGGGAACAGGAATGGAAAATGGAAGAGGGTAGAAGAAGGGGGGATAGAAATGACGTGAAGCCCATTAATTTCTACAATCAATGTGTGAACAATTATAATAGAAGTTTTTAAATAAAAATAAACTGAAAAGGAAAGAGCGTGACTTCAAAATTCTTCCTCTTATACACAGTAAAAATATAATATAGATCTAAAGAAAACCTTTGAATATGAACAAGAACAATTTTACCATTTTCAAGGTTAAATAGAAGCTAAATTGAAGCTATCAAGTAGCAGATGAAAATAAAATGAACAATAAAACTGAACAAAAAATACTATGAATTGCATTTAAACAGATTAAAATTATTTGATCTACCATATTTTATAAATATCTGTTTATTTACAGGGACTAGAGATTTTTAAGAATATATTTATTAGGTTCCAATGGATAGTACAGAGAGAGAAGAGAATAAAATGATTTGCATTTCAAAACATTAAAATTATTAAATCTCCTATATTTTATAAACTGATTAAAAATATATGGTTACAGATATGTAGTTGCTGCAGGTTATCAAGTTTTGTGTAGAATGTCAGATATTTATTAGGTTTTCATGAACACCAGGCACAAAGAAAGGAGAGGAGGAGATACCAACTTTACTGTTTTAGAAAATGATTAATTCTTTGAAATAACAGCAGTTATGTACATATATGTATGTGTGTGTGTATCTATCTATCTATCTATCTATACATATATGTATAGTATTAAGTGAGATCAATTTGACAAAGTAGTTAAAATATTGATTCATCTTTATTAAAAAATATTAAATGCATTTATTGCAGTTTGGAAATTAAAATATCATCCAAGGTATTTAATCTCAAGGACTACAATCAAAACAAAATCAGATGTATTACCTGGTATTAAGACCATGGTCTAATGCCACTAAACATGACCAAGTTTTGAAGATAATTACTTACCACATTTTGGTTAATAAGATGTGCCACGAATTTTGAAGCAGTCAGACAAAGTTGCTGAAAAGTGAAAGTAGAGACAAAGTTAATCTATAAAAAACAATTTTCATTTATCTATAAAATCTGTAGTCTGTGAAGACACTCTTAAGATATTTAACACACAAGGATAATTTTTATGTGAAAGTAATATATGTGAAACACTGCCATTACTGGCAAGTTACAAGTCAGGAATTATAGCCATCGTTTTTGTGACTCATAATTAGTGGTCAGAAACATTTAATAGAACCAAAAAAGTTCTCATGAAATATGGTCTTTAAAAAGCACTCCTACAATCAGCATTGTTTATTTTTGATCCTGGTTTATTAGACTCTCTATGTGACAGTCTATTTACAAGCCATCCATACATACCTTATCATTTCTTCTATAGCCTTTTCGAAAATTAAGAATTAACCTCTTGAGGATTAATTCTCCAATTTGTGGAAATTTTGAGTTGATTATTGCCACCAATGCTGCATAAACATGGGTGAAGATTGGAGAAGCACTCTGGGCTTGCAAAACAGATCTGGACAGGAGTCCTCTGTTTAAAAAAAATAAAAATAAAAATGAGTAATGAAAAAAATCAATTAATTAGGAAACAAATACTTAACATTCAGTAATATTATTCCTTTGTAAATAATCCTAAAAGCTCAATCAGGACTACTTTCTCACCACTTTACCTAGAAAATGAGTATGTCTTATTAATAAATATAAATGCCTTTGAAAACACAGAACTTGAATTTGTACTTTTGTAAAACAGAGAGATTTTACTGCAACTTCTCTCAAAACTCCTTTCTAAATGTAATTCTTCTTTTCTTGAATTTGTTACATATAAAAAAATCATCAACTTGAGAATTTTAAAGTTCAAAAAAAATAATTTAACATTTTTAAAATCATGATTAAAAAAATGACCTGTGTAAAAAGTACAAAGTTGATGTATATAAAGTTTCCAATATGGGTCCATATTTATGCAAAGTAATATTGTGATTAAAAACAAATTTGAGTTGTTTACAATTTTAAGTCTAATTTATTGGAGTAAAAATGAAGATTTGGAATACTGCTATCAAAGAAAAAGACACAATAAAAGCACTGCAAGATTAATTTGAAAACAATGACAGTACAATAAAAACTCACTGAAATGAAACTCCCTGAAATTGTCATGGTATTATGTGCATCTGAGGAGGAACAGAAAAGATGCAAAGTGGGCTAACTGAAGTTATTTTTGGTACTATAAAGACAAATAATTATGGGATTGCCAAAGGCTAGGGGAAAAAATGTCTTACTTGTTAGCAGGTTTATATATCAGAACTGAATCATTAAAACAGAAAATAAAAGAACCCAGCTTACAATCTAGAAAGACCTTAAGCAATCCATGTAACTTCTTTAAGTCTACTTATTTTCTAAGACGGGAAGAGCTCCACCAAAATCTGTTAGAATAAACTTAGTATAAAGTTGAAGGATACAAAATCAACACACAAAACTTAGCATTTCTATATGTTAACAATGAATTACCCTAAAGAATTTTAAGAAAATAATCCTAATTTTAAGAACTACCAAAAAGGGGGGGGGGAACCCCACACACAAGTTAGGAATAAATTTAACCAAGGAGTGAAAGATCTTTACTGAACCTATGTATCACTATCAAAAGAAACTGAAGATACAAATAAATGGAAAGACAGTCCATGTTCATGGATTGAAAGAATCAATGGTATGAAGTGCTTCCACTTTCCAAAGCAACTTATAAATTTAATGCAATCCCTATCAAAATTCCAATGACTTTTTTTTGTGGGTGTGTGGGGTGCTGGGGATTGAACTCAGGTCTTTGTGCATGCGAAGCAAGCACTCTACCAACTGAGTTATATCCCCAGTCTCCTCTCAATGACTTACTTTTTTTCCCACAGAAATAGAAAATACAAACCTGATCATTCATATGGAACCACAAAAGACCTCAAGTACCCAAAGAAATCTTTAGCAAAACAACAAAGAGACATCACTACCCAATAATAAAATTTACTACAAAGCTATAGTAATCAAAATAGCATGGTACTGAAATAAACAGAACAGAGACCAACAGAGAACAGAACAGTGAGCTCAGAACAATACACATTTTCAAAGAATTTTTGACAAAAGGTGGTAAAATGCATAATACGGAAAAGATAGTCTCTTTAGTAGACAGAGCCGGTAAAACTAGATATTTAAATGCAGAAGTATAAAAACAGACCCAAACCTTATAACATATTAAAGAAAAATCAACTCAAAATGGCTTAAAGACTTATATAAGACCAAAAATACTCCTGAGAGAAAGCTCCATGGCACTGCTCTGGGTGATGATTTTTCTTAATAAGACCCCCAAAGCACAGGTAACAAAAGCAAAAATAGATCAATAAAACTGCATCAATCTAAAAAAGCTTCTGCATAGCAAAGAAAATAATCAATAAAGTCAAGAGACAACCTAGAAGATGGGGGGAAATATCTGTAAACCATCAACTCATCAGGGGCTAATATCCAAAATAAATAAGGAACTCAAATCAATCATAAAAAAGCACAGAACTCGATTTTAAAAATGGACAAAGGACCTGAATAGACATTCTCAAGAGAAAACATACAAATGGCCAAAAGATAAATGAAATGTTTAACATTACTAATCATCAGGGAAATGCAAATTAAGAATATAAGACATCTGTTGGAATGGCTGTTCTAAGAAAGACAAAAGATAAGTGTTGCCAAAGCCTTCAGAAGAGGGAACTCTTGTAAATTGTTATTGGGAATGTAAAATAGTCTAGCCAGAAAAAAGTATGGAGGTTCTCCCAAAAAATGAAAAATGGAACTACCATATGATTCGACATTCCCCACTACAAAGAATACGTAAACATTATGTCAAAGATATATCAGCATTCCCACATTCATGGTAGCATTATTTACAATAGCCAAGATGTCTATGATGAATAGACAGGAAAAGATGGTGTGTATACATATATACACATACATGTGTGTACATCCATACACATACACACTCACACATAATGAAATACTACTCAGACTTAAGAAAGAAGGCAATCCTATCATTTTAACAACATGAATGAATTAAGAGGACATTAATGAAAAGAGATAGAAGTCAGGCAGAGAAGGACAAATATGATGTGAACTCACTTATATGTGGAATCTAAAAGTGGCACTCATAGAAATAGAATAAAATGGTGGTTTCCAGAGATTGGAAGTAGGAAGATCAAGGAGATGAACATATACAAAATTTTGGTCAGACAGAAGGAATAAAATCAAGAAAATTACTATATATTAAAGAGACTATAGTTAATAATAATGTATAATTGCAAATTACTAAGAATAGATTTTACATGTTCTCACTACAAAAAAAGGTAACTAAGGTGGGCTGGGTATATAGCTCAGTTGGTAGAATGCTTGCCTCTCCTGCACAAGACCTTGGTTCAATCCCTAGCCCTATGAAAGAAAAAAAAAAGGAACTAATGCATATGTTAAATACGCTGATATAGCCATTTCACAATACATACATTAAAACATTGTCGTTTATGACAAATACAATTTCTACCTGTTGACTAAAAAAAAAAAAAAGAAAAAAAAAAAGAAATTAAACTGGCTTGCGGTAGTATGTTGTAATATTCATTATTCTCAGGAGTTTAAATTATTGAAGACATTCAGTAAACAAATATTTGTGCAGAAATCATGTAATACAAAAGTTTCTCAAAAAAGAAAAAATTCCATAAGACCTTTAACAGTGGGGTATAAGTAATTTTTTAGTAGCTTATATTTTTATAAGAGCTGTACTTTTTTTTTTTTTTTTTTGGTACTGAGATTGAACTCAGGGGTGCTTAACCACTGAACCACATTCCCAGCCCTTTTTATTTTATTTTTTTAATTTTAAGGCAGGATCTCACTAAATTGCTGAGGCTGGCCTTGAACTTGCAATCCTCCACCCTCAGCTTCTTGAGCCCCTGGGATTAAAGGTATGAACCACTGTGCACAGTAAGAACTATATTTTAATTAAATATTTTCAACTACTATTAAAATGAATCAGCATAATACACCAATAATTATGGGATATAACAGATATTATGTTCCTTTGAAAAAAATACTACGAAATACTACAAATAAAATAATTAACTTACCTTCCTCTAACTATATTTTCCTGAAGAAGCTCTTGAATAATAATACTTATATTAGAAATGTTGACTTTATTGATAAGACCATTGATTGACTTCTTTAGGGCCTCCCAGCTCATCCTTTGGTATGCTAAGCTAAAAAGAATTTCAATAAAAATTAAAACTTTGTCAACAATTACAATAGCAACAGGCTATTAAGTAGTTTTTTATTAACACTGTTTTCACAAAATGAGTTTTAAGTATAGTAAAATATATTCATAGGATTACACAGATTATATTAAATCATATCTGATTTACTGTACATACAATACCAAACTACAAACCATTTCCCTTCAGTATATGGTAAGATTATGTAAAAATATGTAAGGATATTTTGTTCTTATGTCCATGTTCACTAAAAAAAAACCAATTTTTTTAGTGAAATTCAATGCCTGCTTATTTTGTATTATATTGCTTCACTTAAACTTGTCTTTTGTGGAAACCTTTTAAAATAAATGCAATTTAAAAAATCTGAAACCACAATAAAAATAACCCAAATAGAGGCCACAGAAAGGAAATTTTATTATGACTCTACCCATAAAAGTATCAGAGAGACAACAAAATTAAATGTTTTAATTTTTTTTAAGAAATGGTAATAATTACCGAAAAAGGGAAAGTCACATGGAACATTGTTCTAAGGATTTTAAAGACTACATCTGCTGAGGCAGTAGTCCTACAGCTATATACACCAGCTAAATGATAGATGGCTACAGACTTTCAATTATTTAGCCCCAAAGGTTTCACTAAAATTTATAACGTCTTAACTTTTAAAACTTTAAAATTCTACAGATTTTATAACTATTATCTGGAATTAGATTCCAGCTGCAGAAAGTCTTAACCTTTTTCCTTCCAGACTGTTCTCTGGAAGTCTGATGAAGACAGAGCCGTCTAGAAATACAGAATTACAAAGAATATTGAAATATAGTCTTTAAAACATAGGAAATTTAAGTTTGATATAGTAATCTATGAGCTCCTTAACACATTCAATAATAAGAAGTGACAGTAGGCCAAATTACAACTTTTGTCATAGCCAAAAACCATATTAAAGATATCTGCAACAGACTGTTAAGGTTATAGTCTGTGGCCTATATTCCTAACAGAAAGAAACATTAAATTTTAGTGAGATTAGTAATAACAAATACAACTTTTTTCCATTCACATTCATGGATTGATTGCCTATGCATTGACCTTTTGAAATTCTACATGAAAAATCTGCTTGAAGTAGTATACCAAAGAGGGTCAAAAATGGTGCCTGATGAGCAAGAATATTTAATCAGTGACTGTTTATATATTATCAGTAGATGGTGAGGCTAGAAGACAGACTGACTTGCAGTTCATCTAATTTTTGTTTCTAAGTTCTCTACATCTACCCTCTACTGCCTGCTCCCCAAGTGTAATACTTCCCCTGTCCCACAACTCCAACCCTTTTGTATGCCCTATTTCTAGAGAAATGAGACCTGTGGCTCAACAACTAGCCGAATCAATAAGATACTCCTGGTATCTAATTACAACCTCTCCAATTAAACCGATCAAAAAATTATATCAAGTATTATTATATTTCCTAAGTAGGAAGCCTTCAATTCACCCAATTATTTACTCAAACAAAAGACTAAGACTTCAGACTTCTCTTCAGATATCTAATTCTCATTGTCCCCTTTTCAGCCTTGAATAGACTTCAACTGTAAAAGTACTTTCCAGGAATCTTCTTAAAGTTGCATATAGTGCTGATTCTCCCCTTCGTACTATACTTATAGGGAAGCAAGACTTAGATGAACAATGATGTTTCTAGTCTTTCACAATGAGGATAAGAAGCATTGGAGTCAACTGGAGAAAGTGAATACTTTTCATTAATACTGCCCCTTCTGCCTTCTGCAAGAGAATGCCTAGATAATCATTAAGCTCCCATTAATAAGCCATCCCCAAATTCCTCCTCAATAGTCCAAATACAACAACCACACCTGGAATATGGCACACAAAGAGGAATTTGTTGGTTTGAATTTTATGTCATTTAATACTCCTTTCTAGTTCTTAAGGTTTTAATTTATTTCACAATCTTCATGGGTTTATTTTATGTGACATTTCTATTTCAAGTTAATTGAAATACTTTATATTTTATTTATCTAAGCCTCTCAAGTATTTTGCAAGTTGTCATTAAGACACACATGAAAAGGTATAGGGACATTCCTTGTTGGTTCACCTTGAATCTGTTTTTCTTAAAAGCGTAGCTACATTTTAACCTAATCTTTTTACTAACTTCCTGGCAACTGAGTTATGACTTCATTCCGGGACCATACTTTTCCAATTACCATCTCATTCCCCTGGAGAAAAAGTCTTGAAAACTTAGCTGTACTTTCCTAAAACACTTTTCACCATTTCAATTACTGTGAAAAGGGAGGGGGTATTTCTGTATAAATGTTCACATTTGAATTTTGTTTGTTTACCTTTGAGTAACAGAAAAATAGTCTATTATAGTCTAAATAAAAGCAAGAAAAGGAGAAAACTGTCATCTTCATAGATTTATAGAGGGATTGGAAAACTATACCCCTAAGCCAAAAGCTGTCCACTTCTTTTTGTAAATAAAGTTTTATTGGAACATGTCTACACTCATTTGTTTACATATTACCTATGACAGTTTTCAAATTATAATGATGTTAAATAGCTGCAATACAGACAGAATGACACACAACCTAAAATATTTGTCCTGTGGCATTTTATAGGTTTGCTGACTCCTGGTTTAATACAACTCAAAAGATTCATTTTAGATCAAAATATCAGTGGTATTCTTGATTATATATAAAAAATGTACACAACCACAGTTTTAAAAAATATTAAAATAAAAGATGAATAACTTTTTCTCAAAATTTTAAATTAATTCATTAAAAAATAATAAAGTTATGAATTAATATCCAGGTAAATTATACATAATGTTCTTGTTCAGAGTGTGGAGTAAAGAAGAAAAAAGGTCTCTAATTTGAGATCTCTATTGTTATGGACCAATGCAAAGTCTCAATAACCAAGGTCAACTAGATCATGGTTGATTTTTTGACATATCACTGCCTGGGCAGACCTAGTACCTCAACATACCTGTTCTTATCTGTAATCTGTTCTTGCATCATTCTGAGCTTCGCAGGAGGAATATATGCTCCACCAGTGCGAGTAAGAAGAGGGTCCAATTCATCCTTCTTCTTCTTTGCAGTAGGTTCATCCTGGGAAGAACTCTGGATTACTGATGGTTCTGGGCTTCTTCTCCCAGGAGATGGGGATTTTCGGGACCTTTTCCGATCCATATCTCTTTCTCTCTCTCTGCGTTTTTCTCGATCCCTGCTTCTGTTTAAAAAAAAAAATATATATATATATATATATATATATATATATATATATTATATTTTATATATTTTCTATATATAAAAGTGGTTTAGGATGGTGAATTATGCTTCACAGAGAAAATGTAACTTATATTAGGGCTTCAAAGGCATCACAGTATTTAGACTGGGAGTATGTGGGGAAGGAGGACAGAAAGAAGGAGAATGACATCTGCAACTGGTAGAAGAGAGAATAACAACTGAATAACTGAGCATGAATATTAAAGCTAGAATGGGAAGACCAATAAACAATAAAGAATCATGCATGATAATAGTTTGAAAGATGAGTTTGAGTCAGATTATGAAACCTTAAAGACAACCAAGTTTTTTATATTGGAGATGAAGAGGAATCATGAAAAGCTTCCGAGTGAGAGTGTGACATGAAAAAAAGACAACAAACTGGCCTATGGTATATATGATAAACTGGATAAAGAAAACTCAGTTTTATTTTCAATAATGGTAAATTTAAGTGTAAGACTGCTAAAAAAAAAAGTAATACTTGAAATTGCTCCTTGATAGAATTCATATTTTTATAAGAAACTTCAAAAGCATCTGATTGTTTGAGGCAATGTGGGGAAAAAATAATTTTTCTAGCCAAAATTATGCTTCCCTTTAATGTAAGTAATTATTCTTTCTTAACATTAAAAAAAAAATCAGATTGCTATTTTCTCTGAAACCATCAAGAACTCACAAAACAGTCTTGACTTTTTATTATTTCCCCCCAGAGATGAGTTAGTACACTTAGCTGTTTTTTTAATAAATTGTCTTAGAAACTCAGATAATTTTGTTCCTGCTTTACACAATAAGCTATACATACATAAATAAAAGTGAGTTTCATATCATCACAGCATCACTGAAAGGCTTTAGATAAATCAAGAGGATATGTTTGAGATGATTTGTTCTGAAATAATTTCAATTTACATGGAGAGAGAAAAGCAATCACCTATCCAGGCTGCTATGAAGGAAGAGTTCTGAGTGACTGCCAATAAGGACAGAGACAGTATACACTAAAGCTGAGTCAAAAGGGGAGAAAAGTGGTTTCAAATATAAATCTCAATTAGACACAAATATAGATGCTCCAAATTCTATCCATTGATTTGCAACTGAGTTGCTTCTTACTGTGAATAGTTCTTCTGAGAAACACCACTTCAGATGGCTAGCTATCACACCCTTACAATTATTGTGTTTGTTCTTTTAGAGTGCAGAGGGCATAGAATATTCTTAGTCCAAATAGAAATACCTGTAATCTTCAAATGTTTCTGGTGTGTTAGCCCTCATATTTTAGCCTGCTTGTTTCACAATGTGACTGTGGGTCACATGAGACTTTATGTTCATACATTGGACCACAAGGAGTTACACTACGGAAGTACACTCAAATGTTGCAAAAAGACATGGGCTCTGGAGTCAGAAATGAGTTCCAGTCCTAGTGTCTATATCTACGAGATAGGTAACTGCAACTGTGGTTGTTACTCAATTACTTCAAATCCAATTCCTTATTTGTAATTTATAGAAATAAATAGTATTACGTTTGTATGAGTTTTGACAGTATGAGAAAGTATGCAAAATCCTTAGCTTAACAATTATGTTGGAGTGGTTGTTTTTATTGTCATTAACGTAATAGCTGATAGGCCTGGCTTTTGGAGGCTAATTTAATCTGACATTTTAAGATTGGGTATAAATTAGAATGTATTGAGAAGGATATTTTGACTGCAGATATTCAATAATGTACTTAGCTCCAAAGTGCAGAAGAATTTGATCAAAATTCTAGTGGTGAGTTGGTTAGTCCTGGTGCTTATGGAATGGATAGTAAGAGATAGATCACAAAGGGCACAGACCTTAGTGAACAAAAAACACAGGAGAAAAGTTTTTGAAACTGGAGAACTAACAAGGCAAACAGAAAAATCAGGACAGCTGGTTTTATGAAAATGATAACAAAGGTCTATAAACGGCACATATAGTGATATGAAAATAGTTGTTAGAGAAAAACATGGAATATGAGGACACTTCTTAATACTAAAATAATAATAAAATTTATCAACTATCACTTTTTACATCAGGAAATCTGAATTGTTCCACTTTTTTTTCATTTTTTTTTTATTGGTTGTTCACAACATTACAAAGCTCTTGACATATCATATTTCATACATTAGATTCAAGTGGGTTATGAACCCCCAATTTTACCCCAAATGCAGATTGCAGAATCACGTTGGTTACACATCCACAATTTTACATAATGCCCTATTAGTAATTGTTGTATTCTGCTACCTTTCCTATCCCCTACTATCCCCCCTCCCCTCCCCTCCCATCTTCTCTCTCTACCCCATCTACTGTAATTCATTTCTCTCCTTGTTTATTTTCCCATTCCCCTCACAACCTCTTATATGTAATTTTGTACAGCAATGAGGGTCTCCCTTCATTTCCATGCAATTTCCCTTTTCTCTCCCTTTCCCTCCCATCTCATGTCTCTGTTTAATGTTAATCTTTTCTTCCTGCTCTTCCTCCCTGCTCTGTTCATAGTTGCTCTCATTATATCAAAGAAGACATTTGGTATTTGTTCCACTTTTTTTTTTCCCCACTGTTTTTAGTGGTGCTAAGGCTCAAATCCAGTACCTCACACACCCAGTGCTTTACCACTGAGCCACATCCCCATTCCACTACTTTCTATATGCTACTCAAAGTGCAAATGGTTCACTGCTTATCACTACTCAAATAGATATGCTAAAAAAAATTTTAAAAGTTATCATTTTCTGAGTATTTACTACGTTCAGACATGGTAGTAGGTGACATATTATTTTTAAACCTAAAACACCAGAAAAGTCATGTCATCACATTAATTTTATACAAGAGGAATCTGAGGATCAGAAGGACGTTGGTAAGAAACTAACAAATTTGCATAACTAGAGTTAAGATCTGAATATGTATGACTATGAAATCTATACGTAACACTGCCTCATTAAATAGAATAAGACACAGACATCCCAAAGTCAATTTCAAATGACTAAATTGTCTACATTACTACTTCTCTCATAAGCATGGATATGTGTAAATTAAACTGAGTAGTATATTTGAGTATCTACAAAGTGACTTCTGCTTCGAGAAGTTGAGAATATTCCCACGTTCTGCAGAGTTTCAGTTAAGCTTTTTTCCTTATACTGAGCATCCCCAGTACCTGCCGACTTTCTTTGTGGCACCTATTACTTCTAATTGAGGATTTCTTTTCCCAGACGCATTAAGTAACTTTTTTTTCTATATTATGTTTTCTCTTGAGCAAATACAAAGAATTTTTACTTATGTTTTTAAAGTGAATTCTCAAATGCTGACTCCTGTCAAATATTCATTATAAAAATTCTTACTAATTTCTCTGAGAGAAAAAGAATTAAAACAAAAATTAACAACACAGATTATAATAGTCTGCTTAGTTTTGAATGTAACATGAATGGTACATAGGTTTGTCTCTTAAATACCACCCCTAGAAGATTCCAAACACTCTCATTCCAATGTTTTATGCACTGGAGAAGAGTTTACCTTTCCTCCATTTAGTTTCCTCATCTACCTCTTAACCACATAAATCTTGTAGGTCCTGTTGCTAGATGAACATACAGGTAGGTAGCCAAGTTCTCCAAAACTCAAGTAAAAATCATATACATTTAGAAAAAAAAAATCTACAAATTAGTAACTTCATTCTCAATATTCCTAAACCATGGGCACGAAAGAAAATTTAGATCACTGTCATAACATAAATTTATTTGATTTAGTAAAAAGACTCCCTAAAACAATCACATAAAACAATCCTTCTTGCTGTACAATATAATGAATAAAACTTAGGCCTTATGTCAGATCTAGTGTTTGCCACTATTGTTTCTGAAATACAAACTGCTATTCTCTAGGCCTCAATTTCATTAGCTATAAAGCAAACATAACAGTTCTTACTTTCCAACTGACTATAGTAAGGAGTTAATTTACACGAAGTCCTTATTAGAAAGCCTGGCACATAAAGACATCCAATTAATGCTAGTTGCTATTATTATTGTTTTTATCATAAAATAAATAAAATTAAACCAATTTTTTTATAGTTAAAATTCCCAATACTAACCGTGATTCCATGCCACCATCATAAGAATGTCCTCTTCTTGAATGCTCATAGTCTGACCTGCTATAATCAAAGTAATCTCTATCCCGAGGAGACCTTTCTTGTTCTGCATATCTAACATATAAAATAAGAAAGCCAAAGTTGTAAGTTGAAAACAATTACCTTATAAATATTTAGGAGAGTAGCTAAACCACCTTTATGATTGCACATATTCTCAAACTGGTTTTAAGTAACAATTTATTTTGCTAACACCCATTCAGTCAGAATTACTAACTTTCAGCTTGTATATAGCAAAATGCCTGGAATTCACTTAACCAAACTTGTTCATCTTGTTTTACATTGTCCTGAGAGAAATTTATGGGGAAATCAATTATAATTATCAGGAAAAAGACTATCCTACAAATAATTTCTTTTACTTACCTGGTTCATTTATCAAAGCACTGAACAAATGAGACCAATGTCATTGGTTGGGTCTCCATAAGGCTCAACTGTACTGCAAAAGACTATATTTTATTCTTGAAATTGCATAACTAGATAATAGTGAGAAAGGTTGGAAATTATTAGCAAACAAGGGTTCATTGCCTTAGATCCATTATGTGAATCTTTAAAGTCAATAAAATCAGAGAATTTTATGAGAAGTTATATACATTATAAATATGGATATTAACATAATTCATATTTTATATACACATCTACAATTAAGGTATGCATACATGTAGATTGTTTGTGTTCATGTGTGTAGAGACAGAAATAAATATCTATGTATAAGGATGTGTGAATGAGTATATATGTGAGTATAGAATATGTGATAGGTGGAAGACAGTGAGTAGTCCACAAACCAGGGAAATAAACTTGGTGTTTATAATGCAAACTTTTTGAAAGATTTAGCAAAGTAGAATAAAAATAAAGTATGTAGAGAGTAAGGATGCTTTTCCTTCCAGAAATGTTTTCCTTTAATTTCTTTTGTACTGGGAATTGAACCCAGGGGCACATTACCACTGAGCTACATTCCCAGGCCTTTTTATGCTTTTGTACTTTGAGACAGGGTCTCTTTAGATTGCTGAGACTTGCCACAAACTTGTGATCTTCCTGACTCAGCCTCCCAAGTTGCTGGGATTATAGGCATGGACCACTGCATCTGACCAGAAATTCTTTTTAATAGTTACAGCTTACTAAGATAAATAATATAGTCACAATATGAATACATGGTGAACATATGGTAACATTTCTGGATTGTTAAATCTTAATTATAATAAGATGATATGATGTATATAAAGACATTTTGTAAACTTTACAGAGCTATGTAAAACAGAAATGACAGCAGTAAACACCAAAACCAGTGTTTCAACATCCACCCTAAAATTAGGAAGCTAAGCGCTAAATTATTGCACAAACTTATTATAAAAAATTTAAATTACACTTAGAACATATAAAGCTTATTTACCTGTCTTCTGGAGAAGAGGTCCTCTGATATGAATTATAGTTTTCCCTTCTGTCATGACCAGAAGAATGCTTTCAAAGGGAAAAGAAAGGAGTAGCAAACATTTTTTAAAAAATTTATGTTAAAAAATATATAGATAATGAAATACATGTCTCAGAAAATTGCAAGTACTTTGGCTCACATTTGTGGTTATATTCAAGTCTTATAATACTGCTTTTACCCCAATCTTCCCTATATGAAAAACACAAATAGTAAAGATTACTGTAGATGGGTAAAATAAAGAGCTAGGAGAAACAAACTCTAACTCTATATTTATAAAAATTCTTTTATTTTCAACAAACATTATTTGAGCATCCGAATGTGTAGTGCCATGTCAGATTCTAAGGAATTTAAAACAATAACAACTCTAAAGAAAAACATCCTATGCCAAATCCTCTGAAAAAGAACTAACATACAAATAAATAACTTCATGTAACTTAGGACTGACAGGACATGTGATATGAGACAGATATAAATCAATTTAATTTCAACACATATCCTAATTAAAAAATCCAAATACATTAAGAAGCCAAAATACTTATTTTTACTCAGACAAACATGCCAAATTTTTTATACAACTAGCCAACATTGGTATTGACAAGCTTTTTTAAAAAAATTCAAATAATTCTTTTTTGGTAGTGCTGGGGATTGAACCTAGGCCCTTGTGCATGTGAGGTTAGCACTCTACCAACTGAGCTATATCCCAGCCCCTCAACTAATTTTAATAAATCTTAACTTGAAGAAAAAAAGTATTTGTTAAACAACTGATCTTGAAATCTAAAAACAGAACATAGCAAACAATGAGTTGTGTAAACTTACATGCTTGCCTCTTTAATGAGAAAAAGATACATTTAAAAATAGAAACTTGTTCTGAATGGAAATGCAAACAAGCTCTAACTTCCTCTGATTTTGTGATTATCAAGTTAACAGCAGTATGAATCTAATATTATCACAAGTAAATGGCCGATCTCATCAATTATTGAATTTTTGAATAATGTATGCTAACTAGACTAATCTATGAAGAAACATGAAATAATAATTTAAAGTAGCCATAGTTTTGCTATTATTTTACACTAAATGCAAGCATCTTAAGATCTAAATATGATGCATGGTGATCAATAATAGTAACATTATTGAATACACACACACACCCCTAACAAAGTTTTTAATTTATTTATTACCACAATAAAGTAGAACTGTTTAATGACATAGGTTTTTATAAAACTTTACATCAAGATCCTAAGCCAAGGGCTGTCAGTAGTAGGGCACATGCTTAGCATGCATGAGGCCTTGTGTACAAGCCCCAACACCCAATATAGGGGAAAAAAATCCTAAGCCAAATATAGAGTAAAAAATCCATCCCATTCAGGAGTAACATAAGACACAGCCCTTCCTGTGTAGATATTCTAAAGGAGCTTATGATCTATAAGATTTCCACAAGTAAATATATTCTTTAGATATTCCAGAAAAAGTAAATATATTCTTTAGATATTCCAGAAAAAGAGAGAGAATAATTAAACTGCATTATCTAGTTTTTCTTTTACACAGCCAGACAATTATTTTGACTATATTAGGGAGAAGGCCTCAATTCTGTGGTAATGATTTTTAACACATCTCTGCAACATCTGTTGTGAATAAGGGGGAAGAACCAAAAACACTGAAAGAGAAGGATTTCTTCAACATGATCAAGTAAAAAGGCACAGACAGTAAGTACTGTAACAAGAGACCTTGAGTAGGAAATAATCACTGGGGCACATAGCACTGAGCAATTACAGTAGGACTTGAATTCAGCTTTGATGAATGAATAGGATTTCACTAAGTTAAAAATCATAATATAATTATTATAATATAATTATTATAATATAATTATTATGATTTTTAACTTAGTGAAATAATCCAAATATTAAGAATCTGAATTTCCCTACTTCCCTTATAAGTTTAGCTTATAAGTTAGAATAATAGTTAATGAAAACAGTCAAAATTACCTTTAAAATTCTGCAAATTATTCATTAAGGAAAACAAATATGATGACACTATGCAGTCACTCATGGTCTCTAGCAATGTAGAGAGCAGTGTGAAGAGGCAAGTGGAATAAGAGCCTAAGTCCAGTGGCTGTGAGCATCCAACAGGCTCAGGGAAGAGGTTTCCAAAAGCAAAGGAAGTCAGTTAGCCCCATGCCAGTGGTGATATGAAAGCACAGGCTGGATGTCTACATACCATGGAGGCTAAAGGTTATTCTCTTAATACATAACAGGATGGAAAAGATGGCAGCATAGGCACTTTCCACGTACCAGACCTTGTCCCTACTTCCTGCTGCCAAGTAGCTTATAGTTTGCTGGTTCTCTTTAAAGAAGTAAGTTTAGGGTACAGAGCTAGTGGAGGAGAGGAAGGGAGGAGTATTGATTTTTTATGAAAATATACCCTCCCTTTACTGACTCTGAGCCTAAGAAGTGTTACAATTGAAAAGAGGAGGAGGTTGACTAGTTTGCTTTCCTGCCAAGACCACTCACAGGCAGGAGAGTTTTGAAAGCACATGGAGTTACTCGCCCTGGTACTGTTCTGCAACTCTTTCTACAACTCTTCCCAACCCAGAGAAGTTCCAGCCACAATAGACTCTTTGCTTTTATACTTGCTGTTCTCTCTTTCTGACACACTCTTCCCTCAGGTATCTGGATGGTCAACCCTCTTTTGTATTCTACATGCCTCTGCTCAAATGGCTACCTTTCTTTTCTTTTCTTTTCTTTTCTTTTCTTTTCTTTTCTTTTCTTTTCAGGGCCTCTACACTAACCTGCCTATTATAAGCTATAATTTCTTAATGCCACAAATATCCATACCCTAGCTTATTTCTTTTCTCCATAGCAGAAATCAAGTACTTAAAACTCTAACATACTATATAACTTACCTATGTATTAAGTTTATGGTTTATTTTCTGTATCCTCACACTAGAATATAAACTCCATGAGAACAAGGATTTGTTTTGTTCACTATTTTGCTCAATAGCTTAAAAAGTGTCACTGCAACATTGTAAGAATTCAATATACATTTGTTGAACAAATATAGCATATACATATGAAATACGCAGCAAGAAGCTCACATTATGCAAAGATATACAGGGACCTACACCACTGAAGGAAGGAAATACCTGCCTTCCATGTCACACTCATTCAGGGAAACAAATTCCTTAAGAATGATGGTGCGGGGTAAAAATGGGAGTTCATAACCAACTTGAATCAATCTGTGAAATATGGTATATTAAGAACTATGTAATGTTTTGAACAACCAACAATAATTAAAAAAAAAAAAAAAAAAGAATGATGGTGGAATCTCCTGTCATTTGGTACATATTTTCTTTTGCATGTGCTCACACCATTTGTAGACACACTGATGTATGCACACACATGCACACACACAAACACACACAAAGAAAACATTTCATATATTCTTTTGCACATAGTTACTATTGTCTGGCCAAGTAGCTACCTTTAAAATTGTGTGGAGTTTGAAGCATGTATAATATCACTCTACTATCTAATTCCAATGCCCCAGTTATATAAATGCACTGTTGTTTAAAGGATAGGTAACTAACTATAAGTTTGCATCTTCTATCAAGAGTTTCAAACACTTACTTTTATCTGTGCCACACTACTTTTCATTTTCTATTGCCAACTAGTTTGATCAAAGAATCGTTCCTTAAGTTGATCCAAGTAATAAGTACACAATAGTTGGGATTGCTGGACAGTTTGCTTTTTCTGTCTGCAAACATCACCTATAAAATAAAGCAAAGAAAGCTTTGTTAACAATGATAAATTGTGTATAAAATAATGATATATTCTGTCCACATATTAGACTTTGAACACCTAATTTTTCTTAATCAATAAGCACAGATATAATCAATAATAACAAATTTAAATCCCTAAATAGTTCCACAAAACAATGTATACCTAGCACATACTACTGAAAAAGATGCCACAAACAAAAGAGCACATAGGCTTTATTATAAAGGCAGAACAAATTAATTCAAAAATAGTATAACTTTATTAAAAATGCTCTCAGTGAGGAATACCTATATGATGTAATAGTACCGTAGTATTATAAAAAATGAACTGAGGAAACAGTCATAGAAAAACAACATAAAGGGAGTAAAAATAGCCCATGTTTCTACATAAACTAAGAATGAAGTAACTGATGCTCAGGCAATGATAATCATTCAGAAATAAACTGACTCCATAAGATATATAAGGTACGAAACTAAAATAATTGCCTCAACGTGATCTATAATACTTCAGATAAATATGCACATTTGAGAACTAAATATATGGCTCCAAATAAACCTACTCATCATTAAACGCTAAAATGTCTTTCTATAAAATAAATTTTAGCAATTTCTGCAAAATGCTATGTTATATTCGCATAAAACTGCCATTTAAGCATTTTATTGGAATTACAAACTCAAATGATTTATGGTGTGAGGTAAAGAAAGTATAAAAATAAAATTAAGTAGAATTAATACATATACAGAGAAAGGACTGTGTTCAATACCAAAGTAACTGAATAACTAGGAAAAAGATTTTTAATTTGAGGACTAGAAAAGCTATTATCTGGTCTATTTTCTTCTTTTTAAAGATTGGAACACCAAAAGTCAGACAAGTCATTTCAACATTCTAAATGATAACATCAGTTAGTGGTGGACCTATAAGTAGAAACCCAGGCTAATGACACCTAGTTATACATTCTTTTCACACATATGAATAATTTTGACACTATAAGTGAAAAACAGCTACTATCATTTATGGGGATGTACACAAATCATTAAGTCAAATGGTCAGCATGGAATCCAGGTTAATAAAAGCTATATATTTCTTTACAAACTTATTAATCTATGAAATATCATTGAAATCTAAAAGCATATTACCACTTATTTATCTACAACTACAGTTCAACAGATTAACGTGCCTAACTGTACATAATGAGTTCATATGAAGCCTCTTTCTTTTGACTAGTTACTACGGCAATTGTGGGCAAAGCTTAATCTTATTTTTTGGCTGGCAAGATGTCCCAAATCTTTGTATTTTTCTTCAAGGAATGACTATAATCTTAAATCTTAACAACCACATCAGCCACCAGTCTATCTAGTACCTTATTATGCCCATAACCATAACATTACTGTTTGAACTCAGTTTCAGAGTAACTTTTCCTACTAGAGTCTATACCTCAGGTAGACAACTGAAAAAAAAAAAATCTCAGAATAAGTTACATTAAACATGTTATAAAATCAAATTTGATGGTAGTAGTATGGAGAGGAGAAATATGCTCCCCTTCCTTAAATAGCCTATTTAATATAATGCAAGAATTACAATCTTAATAAACCTGTGTTAACAAATCAAGATTATAAAAATAAGGGCTGAGGATGTAGCTCAGTAGTAGACTGCTTGCCTAGCATGCATGAGGCCTTGAGTTCAAGAAAGAAAGAAAGTTTCAACGGGGAAAAAGGAATGTAGAGACTAAGAAAATTCAGACAAATAATAATTACACTATTTGGGGGGATGTAGTCAATGGTAGAGCACTTGCCGCATGTGTGAGGTCCTGAGTTCATGTCCAACAATACAAATAATAGTAATAATAACAAAACACTATTTTCTTATAAGAATCTAAATAATAAAGGTGTTTTGATTTCCAAGACCACTGTAGCTTATTTGGCATGTTTTGCGCAAATTTTTAAAAAGGGTACCTGTACTTTCAATTTAAAAATGGCTATGTAGTTCCTACTGGTGCCAAACCTTTCAAAGATAACAACTATAAACTCTTCACAAAATACACTACAATCTGAAGGCACTACAGAGAATAAACAAAAACAGGCTAATTGTGGACAGGAGTAGATGCCTAGGAGAAAGGAACATGAGGAAGTTATCTTCCATGTTATGACTGTAAACTTGAGTGCAAGCTGCAGTCCGTACCAAGCATGGCAGCCAAAAACTAATAGAAAAACTGCAGTCATTCTCATTTGAAGAACAGTCTGAGGTAACCACAATTGTTGGAAAGCAAGGAGGAATCAGAGGGGAGACAGCCAGAAAAGGGAAGCCTCCAGTGGCATGGTATAAACTCTCCCCAAATCTCTATCTGCCTCTGAACCAAAACATGAAGAAGGCAGATTACTTCTGAACCAGCTCAGGACACTAGAATTTGCAATTTAGTTCAACTAAGTCAACTGCTTAAAAAGTCACCACTTCTCAGAATGTAACAGAATTCAAAGTCTCTATAAGTAACAGTATCCAGGATATTATTAAAAACAACTTATTAAAGAAAGTAGCTCAGTTTCAAAAGACAATCAGAGGAAACCAATGCTGAAATGATACAGATACTGGGGTTAGTATAGAAGGTTCTAAAAGCAGGGTTTTGAAAACATATGGAAAGATACAATAGGGGGAAAAACTGCCTGGGGGAATTTCAGCAAAGAAAAATAAATGAACCAAATAAACTCAAGAATTGAAAGATATATGAAATATAAAATTTACTGGATATGCTTAGAATAGATGAATGAAAATAACAAAAAGTCAGGGGACTTGAAGATAAATTGACCGAAAATACTCAATCTAAAGAACAGAGAGAAAATATTTATAGAAATGTGGGACAATATTGAAAGGATCCTCATATGTGTAAATAAAAAGTCCAAGAAGCAAAAGAGAGAAAGAATAAGGAAATTTATTTTGAGAAACAGCAGGCAAATTTTCCCCAAATTTGTTGGACAAACCTAAATTTACAGATTGTAAAAGCTCAGAGAACGTAGGATAGGATAAATATAAAGAAAACTACAATCCTACACATATTCATCAACAGAAATCAATATAGACGAAGCATCAGAAAGCAATCAGAAACTTTCATATTTTGGAGCTTTGCAGATTTCAGATTTTCAGATTAGGGATGGTAGAACAATAAAATGCAAATATTCTATGCAAATATTAAAAACCAAAAAAAAAAAATATCCAAACTTTAAAACACTTCTGATCTCAAGCATTTCAGAAAAAGGATCCTCAATCTAGAGTCAAACTGTTGAGGATCAAAGATAATGAGAAAATCCTGAGTAGTAAGAGGAAAAAAAAAATTAACACATCACATATAATTCAAATTATAGACATTACTTAATATTGTAAAAATGGTGTGCTCAGTCACCATGTTAAAAACCAATATGAATTACAGCTAACTTGTTATATAAAATATGAATGAACAAATCTTTCCAGTTAACAAAAGCTACTTCTCTCTCACCTTAGGTAGACACAACTCTGCAGGGACAATGCTTATCTTGGCTGGATTTTAGGCTCCACTTGCCTCAACAAGATGACTCTGTGCCATACACAAGTAGTATGACTCCCTTCAAAAGTCCTGTTTTTATGGCTTTAAAGGTATAGATAGAGCCATAAACTAGAAACTTAACTAAATTCTGCCCAAAAGCAAAGGATTTTTTTTTCTATCTGTATCAGCACAATCACTGGGTCATTTCTGTATTCTTAATACCTTTATTATGCATTAATACATAATTCATGCAACCACAAAAAATATTTACTGCACCTCTAGTATTTGCCAAGAACCTTTGTAGGTGATGGGTGATAACAAAGAATAATCCTAACAAATTCTCCTGCTTATATCATGCTATATTATAGGTGTCAAAAGCAAATTCACAATAAGTGAAACACCTAAAACCTCAAGTAAAGTGGTGGGTTGTACTTTTTTCTACATGTCAGTTTCAGATCATTACTTAATATTCCAAAACTGGTCTGCTAAGTCACTATGTTAAAAAACAATTTGAATGATGAAACTTACACGATAGGGGAATTACTTGTACGTGTATTGGAGCCCATCTAATATACTAAATCAGAAGACAGGGGATGGGAGAAGAGAAGGCTCAGGCCTACTTGTTTTATGAAAACATTCCCAAGATAATTCCAATATCCAACTCTTCCCCAAGTCTCTTCAGCTCTACAATTCTGAATCAAAAGCACACAGTTTCTCAATTTTCTTAGGCCATGAACCACTTAGGTATAACACAGGGCCCCCACAGTCTAACTCCTTTATAGTAAGAAACTTAGTCATAAGCTAACTGGAAAGAAACATCCAAGTTTCAAATGTATTATCTTTACCAATTCACTGGGAAGAAGTCTGCAGATATATGTAAAAGAATATGTGTATCAGTGGGGCTGGGATTGTGGCTCAGAGGTAGAGCGCTTGCCTAGCAGGGCAGGACCGGGGCTCGATCCTCAGCACCACATAAAAATAAAGGCATTGTGTTGTGTCCATCTACATCTAAAAAATAAATAAATATTAAAAAAATAAGAATATGTGTATCAGTGATTTTTATAATTGAGAAATCACGATGTAATTTATGATCACTTTTATAATCTCATTCAGTCCTCATAATTACCTTGATTGGTGGTTTTAGCCTTATTTTTCAATGGCAGAACTAAGTTACTGAGAGTTGAAACAATCTATCCAAGTAACCCATGTCTAGTAAATGGTAGAGCTAAAATTCAAACCCAGGTTTATCAGATGCTTAAATCATTTAATATTGTATCTCAAAGGATCCCAAATAATAAATTGATGTCAAATTGATAAATTATAAAATGCAAACAGGTACAGTCTGTACTACCCAGAAAACTTCCTTATCCTAAATGTATCCATTCCTTTCAGATAACAAAGACTGTAGTGCTAATATAATGAAGCACTACTTCTGGAACATGCATAATAATTTTAAGGATTCCTTTACTTAATTAGCACACTGTGACCAAGTACAGTATAAGTGAATAAATCACTTTACTCTATTGTGGAAGATTAAGTATTTTCTTTTACTTTCCCTCTGGGTTATGAAACCCATTTTCTCTCCCCAATTTTCTATGTATTTTATTTCAAATTGCCTTACTTATTTAAATTTAATGAGTTTTCTTTCTGATCAGTGTTGTTTTTTTTTCCCCTTTCTACTATCCAACCTTCAGCAGCAAATAATTTCTGGCAATCAAGTATAGTCTGTTACATGTCCATGCCTCAAAATGTTAAGAGTAAAATTGATAATATTATAAAAGTAGACTCTTACTTCAGTTGTAACAAAAAATGCATATAGTACTATAACTGTCCAGATTTATACAGAATATGCCTGTAGGGAAATTCTGGAAGTTCAACATGTGCATGCTTGATATTTAGACTAATTGGAAATTCCTGCAATGAGAGTAATTTATCTAGAGTTTATAGTTCTCCCTGCTCTTCTTAGCATCACTGTGGATTTTATGATGAATTATTAAATTTCTCCCCTTGTCACAAGTAAGCAAATCAGCAAACCATTCCTACTTCCCTGAGCAAGGAGGGTATTTTGCAACAGGAGATGTAGCACTCCTGGGAGCACTAGTTTTAACACGATGAAGATTTTCTATCAGCTTCAGCAAGCATCAGAAGGCAAAATATTTAATAACATTTCTAAGAAATACGTCAGACTGCTAACTAGAAGCTATGAAATTGTAAATTCTGCAATTTTGTAAAAAATTTAGAACATGAGAAAACAAACGGATGGCTAGAATACACTACTTTCTAGCTTATTCCCAAAACAGAACATTTCTACCCCTGTTACTTGGGGTCTTCCATTCATGTTAGAAAAACTCACTGAAATGTAATATGATAAAACTGCTAAAGAAAAGGGGAATTGGGGCTGGGGATGTGGCTCAAGTGGTAGCGCGCTCGCCTGGCATGCGTGCGGCCTGGGTTCGATCCTCAGCACCACATACAAAGATGTTGTGCTCGCCGAAAACTAAAAAAAATAAATATTAAAAAACTCTCTTTTTAAAAAAAAGAAAGAAAGAAAGAAAGAAAAGGGGAATCAACAAAGTGAATTTCCTTTAGTTTAGTCTATTCATTCTAAAGACTAATAGAGGCTTGGTGAATTTCAAACATTACTGTGTTAAAAACCAAAACAAAACAACAAAAAAACTCTTGGTTACCCAATGGGGAAAATGATATGTAACAATATTCAAAATTTAAAAATTGCTTAAATTGGTTCTAAATGCCAAAATGTAATGAAGGGAAAATGACAGGACTCTCTGGAAAATCCCCCAACAGAAGCCAAGCCTCCATCATTTCCAAATACTGTTTTTCCTTCTCAGGGAACAAAAAGGAATAACTAATTGGCCATAGTTCTTAAGCAAAATATGACAAGATTGCTATGTAATTTCTATATCTGTACTGAAAGAAAATTCCTTTGTTTTGGAAAATGTATCTTGCTCTTTTTTGTAGGTTATATACTAATGAGAAATTTGACCATGATATGCCACATAAAAAAAAAAAGTGATGTGAAATTTGATTTCAGTGTAGACTCACAATTTCAAGAGAGAAAAAAAGGTCAACACTCTTGTTGCCTTTTCAGAAGAGTCACCAGGTACAGGTTGATAATCCTTTATCTGTAATTCTGAAATATGAAAAACTCTGAAAATATTTAGCAGCAAAACCTGACATGGGTTGGGGTTGTGGCTCAGTGGTAGAGCACTTGCCTAGCATGTGTGAGGCACTGGGTTCAATTCTCAGCACCACATAAAAATGAAATAAATGTTAAAATAAATAAATAAATAAATAAATAAACCTGACACGCTAGGCTAGGGATGTAGTTCAGTGGTAGACTGCTTGCCTAGCATGTGTGAGGCCCTGGGTTTGATCCTCAGCACCACACAAAACAAAAAACAACAACACAACCCTGACACACATCAACTTGAGACTTAACCCATAAACCCTTGAAACAATGCAGGAATATAAACGTGTTTGATTAAAGGATACTAACTGGGAGCCCAAAAGGGAATACTCAATAAATATTACATGCACTTGTATTTCTTTTCTAAATTCTGAACAATTCTGAGATTTGAAACAGTTTTGATTCCAAGAATTACAAATAAAGAACTGTAGACCTATATAATGACCTCCTGGTTGGTAAATCCAGAGGCAACTTTCCTCTTATCAGAAACTGTTCTAGTATTTGATATTGCTATTCCCCCTTTTCTTGAAGCTCTCACTTCTTGACCTACACATTACCTTCATTTGGTTTTCCTCCTCTCTTCTTGGTCCATCCCTTTGGTATTTTTGTGTTTTGTTCATTGCTATATTCTCAACACTTGGGGCTCTCAACACATATGTTAGGTTAACAAATGAAGAGCCTCGACTTTTTCTTTCTCCATATTCTCTCTGGAAGACCATCTGTAATCTCATAGCCTCAACTCACATGTGAGAACAACTTTTCACTCCAGCTCAATAGTCTCTATAAGGATCCAAATCCTATGTCATAGAAAGCTTAGAAATAAATTTGCTCCTGATTTTACTGCATTCTTTCTGTATTCAAGAGCTTAGAAGAAGGCTCCATTCAGGGAAGATAGCATAATGAGACTATAACAGTTTTGTCTTAAAAACATATTGGTTTTGACCTCCCTAAAAATTTTTCTCACCAGGTCTTTACCTGTAGGTTGTAATAACTTATATCCCTGTGTATGTTACTAACTGGTATTCCATTGTATAGAGTAAAAAGATTTTTAAAAATATATAAAGCTGCTCACAGGAAACCCAGTCTTTTATAAAAGTTCATTCCATTTCTAAATATTTGATACTACTCCATATTTTCCAAATGTCCTATGTAAAACAGAAATTGTCTTCATGGCTTCAACAATGTTTCTGCATATATTATTTCATAACAAAAACAGTTCCTCAGTACCAGTCCAGCTCCTAAATAAAATAAATCCTAAAGAACACCCTTCCTGCTACTATACTCTCAATCATTTGCACTGACATGCTCCTAAGACTTCCTCCTCTTTGCCTTACTTTCCCCCTACATCCTTTGGTTAACAGCTCAGCAGCCTGGCAACGGTTTTACCTTTACTGATAAACCTCAGCATCTCATTCACTGAGAAAAATGGCGTCAGTATGGTTTTTCTTGGCCTAATGATTAAGCTAAATATATACCTATTTTCATGACAAGAAAGACAAAACAAAACATTAAATTTCAAACCTGTATCACAACTCTCATCACTCTACTTAGTGAATGCCTTGTGGTAAAGAAAGAGCTCTAATGATTCTAATCACCCACTGAATGCTTCCTTCTTCATGCTAGTTTATGCAAAGAGTCTCTTTGTGAAATAACATGTGAAAACTTGTATTAAAAAACAGGACCAGAAAACAATGAAGCTGGAGCCATAAATGATATTTGTATTATGTTGTGGCTCAGAAAAGTACTTCCAGAGGAAACAAGGAAACACAAAGCTAACAGAAAGAAGTATGGTCAAGGTTTTTTAGTAAAGGAAGTGCCTACTATACTGTGGTGATACATATGTTAACAGCACACTGGTAAACGTTCCTATCCTCAGGTGGAGTAGGAAATGTTAAGTGGTATAGCTATGCTGTAAACACTGCACTGCAGGAAGAGGAAGTACAACCAGTGGGTCTGGAACATGAAGAAAGAAGCAGGTCTAAGGCTGATTTCTGAAGAATAAGTAGGAATTATTCACATGGAAAGGAGGAAGAGGTCATTCAGGAAATAAAATCAGTATGTGTAAAGACAGACAATAAAGAGTTTAGGCAATTCCACGTTGTTAAGAGTAGAGCACAGGGCACATGTAGAGAACTGAACAAATGAGATGGAACATGAAACTGAGGTGTGAAAGGCTTTGTGTGAACTCACTGAATCCTTGATGTTCTTAGCTATTGCTGCACACCCAGAAGCTAGGAGAGTACCTGACACTTAATAGGTTCCAATTTTAAAACTAAATTTTAAAAAAGGGGAGTGTGCCTTTTTGATGATTATTCCCCATTTCTTCCTACACAGAAAACTCTATAATGCTATTTTGATAATTTTCTTATCAAGGAATACGTTGGCAGTCTAATTTCAACTATTAACTCCTTTTGGAACCACCAAGCTTTGTCGTAACTGCTTCAAAGCAGCACTATCAGATGACATATTCTATTTGTCTTCACTCATGTTAACCTGGAGAGCAGCTTGAATAAATTTCCCTGTTGAGTGAGATGAAAAAAATACCAATTCCATTGCAAGCATTGCAAAAGGAATTGTGACCCTAAAGGAGTTCTTTCAACCTCACAAGAACATATCTAAGTAATAGCAATGCCTTATGCCTTCATCTGACCTTCATCCTACCTTGTCTCCTCCCCACCCACCAAGTCTGTTCCTCAGTTTGCCTTGTTAACTATATGGGTTGAATACATTCTGCCAACTCTCACAGAACAGCTTTGAAAACAACCTTTCTGATTATCAGAGAGCCATTTAGTAAACCATAATCAGGATTAAAAAAAAACTTGAAGGACTGAGCTCTATAGAGAAATTTATGAAGTAGCCTCTTAGCTCACAGTACTACATCTTACTGCAGAAGCTCTTGTCACCAGATCTAGAATGAAGCTGTCTAATAAAATAATTCAGGTAAGGACTCACAGGGTACATTTCAGGTGGAAGTACTGTACTGTCTAGCTCAATCCATTCATGAGTTAGGCTCAAAGACAGGTTAAACCTGAGCTGACATTGACTGGCTCAAGTGCACACATTCTATCTTCCATTAACTAATCCATTCTTTAATCACAGAAGCCTTTAGTGTGTACCCAGGGCAGCCCATATTGCCTTTCTGCTATCTGTTCACTTGGAAAGACTTATTAGCCTGGCTACAAAGAGAGAATGTTTAATTTAATCCATTCCTCTCTCTCTCTCTCTCTCTCTCTCTCTCTCTCTTTGTACTGGGGACTGAATCCAGGGGTGCTGTACCACTGAGCTATATTTCCAGTCCCTTTTTCATTTTGAGACAGGGACTCACTAAGGCTGTAACTTACAATCCTACTGCCTCAGATTCCTGAGTTGCTAGGATTACATGTATGTGCCACCATACCTGGTGACAATCCATTCCTCTCTTCATATACTATTTTTGAAGAAAATGCTTTGAAAGTTTGCACTCTGTTGTGAACATTTAAATGTCTCTTCCACTGTCCAACTGGGAAGTGTATATACTGAGAAAAAAGCATAACTCTGGGGGATTGGTGAAATTCATATGCCAGAAGCCTTATTGTTCCATTACCCTCTCATGCTAGGAGTTCCAGATTTAAAAAGAAAAGTAGGGAAAAATGAAAGGGAAACCTTCAAAGTTATCAATTGGGATTAGTTGTATTACTAATAACCATTTCTTTCTATTAGCTCTAGGCCAGCCATAAACAAATCATGGGTATTCTAGGTAGTACAAAATTAGTCTATACATTAGTACATGATAAACAGAAAATACGAATTCAAGTTAGGACATAGTATTACAAATACACAAAGTGTCACTATGTCCTCTTTTGGTAGTTTCAGGTGGAACTAACTGTAGGTCACTTGGCTACATACAATTATTAGGGAGAAGAGCCAGCCTCTAAAGACTCTGGCAGAACTGACAGAGCTAAGAAAGCTGGTTTGGAAAAAATAGTTAAGTAGTCTAGGAAATGTCAGAACTCCAAAAATGATGGCCATTGATCAAATACTTCAAATCAAGGAGGGCAGAAACTCAGATTGGGGAGTGGAAAGGACATAGCATAGCACTAGGGAATGGGCTAGAGTAGTGCTTCTCAAATTAACTGGCATGACAACCACTTGGATGGTTTGGTAAGAGAAGTTTTATGAGCCCACATTCCCCAGTTTCTGATTCAATAGGACTGGCATAAAGTCCAATAGCTTACATTGCTCATAAATTCCCAGGGGATACTGATAGTGTTGGTTTAGGAGAGCACATTTTGGAACTCTGAAGAAAGGATATTAGATCAAGCTTCTTAGCTTCTCAAATATGACCAAGAACAGTCTTGAAGCCCCAGCCAAATGAGTTGGAAAAGATTCCATGAGGGTGCCAAGGACACTTAAAAGTAGAAGGGCAACATTCAGAACCAAACAATAAGAACTTGTGCACAAAGAATGCATCAAATGCACTGCAATAGTAAAAACAATAATCACTAATGCTTTATACAGGCCTTTTGCCTTATGCATATCATTTTTCATCAAACTTAAAGCCACTCACTGAGATAGGCCCTTATTTTTTTTTTTTTTTTCCACATCAGGAAGGCAAGACTAGAATGTTGGGTAACTTGCTCCAAGTGTTAGAGTGAATATGTGCTGCACCAAGACTGAAATTTTGGTTTGGTGGCCCATCAAAAGTGGGTTTCCTCTTCCTACATGTGCTGCCTGTGGCAATGTATCTCCTGGTCAAAACCATACTTTCAGTGCCAATTCTAAATGTGCCTTTTCATAATAGGATGATCACTATGTTGTTAACTCCTGCATTCACAGGAAATCCTAAAACAAGGTAAATTTAAATACAAATAAAACAGACTAAGAAAGAGGCAGATTAACTGATATGAAGACCAAGCTTCCAAGTTTACCTGCTATTTCTAGTCTACAGACATGCAAGGGAAACTCTTACTCTACCTTTTTAAAATTGTTGGTTTGGGTTTTTGTTTTCAGACATGGAACCACAGGGCCTCATGCATGCTACAATGAGCTACATCCAAGACCCTCTTACTGAAATGTAAATCATCTAATTCTTCTATCTAAAATTTAGCCTTTTCTCAAATCTTCCCTTTTTCACTTACCTCAGAAAACTGTGAGGATTAAGTTATGAAGGGATTACTGCAGTTAGACTCAGTGAAAATAACTATGGTGTTGCCATTAAAAAAGCGTATTGTAGGACCAGATCAGTGGAGAGGTGGAGACTGCGACCCAAGTTTAGGAGTTACCGCATTATTGAGGTACCGCTACGGAGGGACAAGGGTCCACAGACGAACACCATACAATGAAAACCAGCGTCCCCTCTGAAGGATCAGTATTTACCCGGCAAGACAGTGAGAAAGAAACATCTAGTGAAATTAAACAAACAAACAAAAAAAAACACCTACAGGGATATTCCGTTGGAAAAAGGCAAGAGCGAAGCTTCCACAAGGTTAATTAACCACAGTTCACTGATCCCACCCCCTTGGTCCCGGGACCCAGGCACTAGGAAAGGGCCCTGGTGAGCCTTTCGGCTCGACAGGCTCCGGTGATCCGCGTATGGAACACGTTGCACACCATGGAGGAAGCAACCAACGCTGGTGCTGGATTTCAGCAACAAAGACGCTGCGAAAGGAAACCCAGAAACCTCACTAGCAAGCAGGGTCCGAACGCGCAGGCGGAAAGCCAGTTCACGGCCGCCCATTCCCCTCCCTCTCTGGACTCCCCGGCCCAACCGGCTCTCACATCCCGACCTCGCGGGCCCACAGGGCTAGAGTGGCCCAGTGCCACCCAAGGTCGTACCGCCGCCGGCACCCCTCGTAAGCCCTTCACTAGCCACCCCACCCAGCCATCCGCCACCCCCACTCTGGGTCGCTGCTCGCGGCCAGTCTACGGAGTTCCATAATTACCTAAAGCTCCACCGCGCCGCCATTACACCGGATGTACATCACTTCCCCTTCCCACAGACTGGCAGCAGGAGGAAGGCGGACCGTAACACAAACCTGACGCAGTAGGCTATGGGACATCAACCCATTAAATTAAGTTTGATAACATGAAGTAACACCAGATTCAAAGCAGTTGATCCGGCCACACGCCTTCCGTACCAACTCTGCGACAAAAGAAAAGTTGATAGGAACTACAAAGCCCAGCATCCACCGGCTGAGCGGGCGGAAATGACGAGTGCAATTGTGGTTTGGGCGTGAGAAGGCCTCAGGGCACGGTGGGAATTGTAGTTTTTAAACATACGCGGGAAAAAGCACATGCAGGTTGCCCATTCTGGACTTGATAAATGGTGCTGACTTTAATCCAAAACTGCTTTTATAACATTACAAAAAAAAAAAAAAAAAAAAAAAAAAAGTCCTTTGTGGTCACATTTCCGTGAAAATAATTTCTTCCGGTCTTGGGGATCAAACCCAGGACCTCACACAAGCTTGGCAAACACTCTACCACTAAGATGAACCTTAGCCCTTTCTGAAAATATACACAGAAAATATAAACCTGTTTTAAAACTTTTTGCAATAGTTCGTCCAAAATATTACCAAATGTTTAGTACTTATTACGTTCCAAGATTTTAAGACTAAGTAAATGAAAGCCGGACTACAAATAAAATGAAATAACGAGAAGCTAATTCCGTAGCCTATGATTCTTCTGTTTTAAGTGACGGTGCCAAATGTTAAGACATTGTGAGGATAAGGAGGTGATTATCTAGCAGAGTTGGAAATAGCAGTCTATAAAGAGTTCAACCATAGGGCATCAATCAAACTGTTTCCTTAAACTTCACCATCGTGGGATTTTTTTTCTTCTTTTTTGCTTAAAACAAAGCTATCTTTGTGTTCCCCAACCGTTTATAAACTAGGTCTGGCTTCTTTATTAAAACTCCTCTGTTACAATTTAAGGTTCTCGTGCTTTCAGCCCTTTCTGAAAGAAGATAATGATTAAAAATAAAAACTGAACCTAGACTACTTGTGCTTGAATCATGTGCCCTTTGATTTATCCACTATTGATGCTGGACAAATTTCTTCACGTTCTTTGCCTGTTAAATAAGAATAATAGTAATAGCCACTTATTTCACAGTTTTAAGAATTGAATTAGTTGATACACATGGTGCATGTAAGATGATCACTAGTATATAATAGTTATTATTTTCATATTCAAGATATTTGGCTATTGTTAAAGGTCCATTTTGGCAATTTGAAATATTTGAACGAATACATTCCAGTTTGTTGCGAGGGGGCAAAATTGCAAGGGGGAGAAATAAAGATTGTCCATGAGCTTCTGACCCTTTCAATGCTTTATTCACTCGAAATACTCAATACAATTTCACTCTATAGGTTCTTGATCAAGAAAACGACAGTTCTTAATGCTAGGCATTGCGATAGAAATAATGAATTCACAGCAAACAATTCTAGATTAATCAATTCACAGCAAACAATTCTAGATTAATTCTAAGCACTACAAAACACACTTAATCAGGACAGGCTAATGACAGACATTCCCTCTGCATGCTAAGTTCAAAAGTCTTAAGCCTTAGGCTTTATGTCCAGCAGATGCACACTCACTCAGACTGCAGTGACCAGATCCAGAACCAAGGCAGGCTTTTCCTGGCATGGAGTGAACAACTGATTGAGTAGAGGTTCATAGGGAGAGGTTGCGACTCTCACCAAGGTCCAGATGAGGCGGTAGAGTTTGAGAGTGGTGAGGATCACATAGAGGATCAGAAACGATGACAAGTGATGGGATGTTAGGTCCTCATCAGGTTCTCCAGCTCAAGTGCATCCTTGTTTTGGCTGGCTGAATCCCTGTCCATTAGCTCTATTATTTATACTAAATTTGGGGGCTTTTGACCCCCCTTTCAATCCTTACCAGTACCACCAGATTTCTCCATAACATCATTTAGCCTGGGGTCAGAAACATCTGGCCTGGTGGTTTCCACCCTGATCTTCTCACCTTTCCCTCTCAGGGAAACAGCCTGCCAGGGGCTTCACTGTTTTTCAGGGTGAGGGGAAATAACTTGTTTGAGGCCATACTGGAGTGTTCTGTGGGAGTGCCTGGTGAGACTGCAGGTTTCAAACTGGAGTTTTTAAAATGGAGTTGCTTAGGCTCAGGCCTAAGGCCATCCTCACAAAGTTGTATCAATACAGTTCACAGAAGATGAATCTGGCAAACATTTGTATCCATACCTGAAAAAAAGAAAACAACAACAACAACAGCAACAACAAAACACATACACAATACTACCTATACAATTATCAGTGGAAAAAGGAAAGTTAGGGTTGAGCCTCCAAGAGCTGAATGGAGCTGGAAAATACTAGGTTTGTCAGTTTGGTCCTTCAGGAGGTAGATAACAAGATAGTATTAGGATCCCTTTGTGGTGATGCACATCTGTAATCCCAGTAGCTTGGAAGGCTGAGGCAGGAGGATCAAAAGTTCAAAGGCAGCCTCAGCAATTTAGGGAGGCCCAAAGCAACTCAGCAAGGCCCTATCTGTAAATAAGATATTAAAAAAGGACTGGAGATGTGGCTCAATCCCTGGTACACACACACACACACACACACACACACACACAGAAAAGAAAGAAAGAAAAGAAAAGAAAAAGAAAAAGAATTAGGAATGTAAAAGAAAAAAAAAAGGAGAGGAACAGGATTGGAAAGGGTACTCTAGAGCAAAAGAGAAAAAGCCTGCATTGGGATAAAATATCCAGACACCTTGTACCACAGTCTTATCTTGCCCAGTGGCTTGTTGGAGTTACCCCAGGAAGAGTCTGATCTGGACTCAAAATTCAAGGCTAATTTGAAGATTTCATAAGTTGGAGGCTGTAACCTAACCATACTCTTTTAAGCTAGACAAGTCTTTTCTTGAACAGGTGTTATAGTAGCAAATCTCTGTGCCTGTCACAGTTCAGCACCACCATATAGGTCTACTCTCCATATACATTTAGGATACAGTTTCTCCAGGATTCTAATGGACCTCTCTTTTTTAAGAGAAATTTATTTATTTATTTAAATTTATTTTTGGTACTGGGGATTAAATACAGGGTTGCTTAACCACTGAGATACATCCCCAAAACATTTTCCTCCAATATTTTGTTCAGAGACAAAGTCTTGCTAAGTTGCTTAGTGCCTTGCTAAATTGCTGAGAGTGGCTCTAAACTCACAATCCTCCTGCCTCTGCCTCCTGAGCCCTGGAATTACAAGCATACACCACTACACAAGGCCCTGAAGGAAATTTAGCAGACAGAATTTAGTGGGGCAAATTACAGTCCCCATCTTGGCAATTTGTCTTGAGGCCACAACTGGACTCTTCATCATTCATTCTAGATTTCTTTTACTGTCAGTTACTACTTCTACTGGTCTCAGTGGTTAACAGTAGTATGAAAAGCCCAATTCCTAGGAATTTGAGCACTTGGTAATTATCTCTTTTTTAGGCAGACATTGTGTTTATCTATTTACTGTCACTATTGAGCAAGGAATTACTAGAAGTTGGCCACATGGGTTACCTGAGTACCACAAATATTAATTTGCTCCCATTGTGTAATACTAGACCTCTATCATCCTGTCAGGCATTGACTTCTTCTTGTCTTCTGGCTCATGAACTCAACAAATCCAAAGCTCCCAGCAGCAACTAAAGCTTAATTCCATGAGACATTTGCTGTGTCCCTTAGCAAAAATATAGCACCTTTGGGGAATGTGACTGCTAATTCCACAGCTCAGAGCAGGAAAGAGAAACATTGAATCCTACAGTGAATCATTTGAAAAATGTTAAGTGGAGCTATTTCTGTTTTCTTTCTTGTTTCCTGGACCATGTAGTTTTTCTGTTGGGGACTCTGAACCATATCAGGATGTCCTACATCCTGATGAACCATACCTCATTCTTATATTAGCTAGTTTGTGAACTGCACCTTAAGCATTCTGTTCCAGTACTCCATTAGGCCACCAGATTCTGGGGCATGCAGCCTGTGATATTACCATCAGAATCCATGGTCACAGGCACCCTCCTGGACCACCTTTGCTGTAAAGTTAGTACTGATTGGATGCTATGTTATATTGTATTTGATGCTGATGATTAAACATTGTTTAAGTCCTCAGATAGTGGTACTGAAAGAATGTTGGTTTATATAAAATGCAAATGCATACCCCAAATAAGTAACCTATTCCCATGAAATTGAACTGCTGTCCGTGGTAGTATGGAAAGGTCCCACTAGAGTCTCTTTGCCACCAAGTGGCTATTTGATCTTCTTACGAAATGGTATCATATTAGGGGCTCAAGATGACAGGTTGAAACTTTGGATGAGAAAACAAGTAGGCAGATCAGCTAAGGTAGGTGAACTTCATACTAATTCATTCGTAGACTCAAATTATGCCTCCCTGGCCATTTGTTCATGTGGGCACTCTCTGCACTGAGTGGCCACTAACAAAGGCTGACATCAACTAACTGAATAATTTTTTTCTACTTGTTTTTAGTGTTTCTTTTAGATTACATTTTTTCTACCTGTTTTTTTTGTGGCTGTTGATGCTTGATAAAATGATCTTCACACTTTTTGTCCACATCAATATAGAAGCACCCCCTTATCTGTGGGGAATGTATTCCAAGACATTCCTGGGATGCCTGAAATCTCACGTAGCACCAAACCTTACATAGATTGATTTGGCTTATATATAGGTACCTATGATAAAGCTTAATTTATAAATTAGACAACAGTAAGAGATTAACTTCACTGAAAATAAATTAGAACAATTATAACAATAGAATAATAAAAGTTGTTGAAAACTTATAAATTGCTTATTTATGGAATTTTCTATGTAATGTTTTTGGACTGTGATTGACAGTGGGTAATTAAACCATGGAAAGTGAAATTGTAGCCAGGAGGAGAGTACTATATGTATATTCACATACCTCTAACCCTCTCATACCTTTTCTCCAGTCTTCTAATTTCTTTTCAATCCTTTGAGCAGCTATCCAGGATGTTTATCATGGCCTTTAAGTCTGTTTATACTCTGATCTCAGGCCTCTTCTCCTTCCATACAAAGTGGATGACCAAATGTACTGCCCAAAGCTCTGTCCATTGGATGATTTTCCCTCTCCACTGTCTTCTAGCATGTTCCTTAGTGAGTCTTCAAAACAGCTGCTGTCCAGTTTCAGCTTTCATCCGTATACTTAGCCAACCCATCCATAAATTAAGATGACTTTTGTTCTTTCTTCAGCTTATTGTTCATGACCACATTCCCTAACCTTTATACTCATCAGTGTAAGCTGAGGGAGGGGCCTTGGTACAGCTGTATTGGTAATGTCAAAGTCTGTACTGTCAGCTTCTGTAGATTGATGTGGTCTTATTTGTTCTTCGTTGCAAGTGCAATATTTTTGTCTTATAATAAATTACAGCAAGGCCTCACCCCAAGAAAATATGCCATGGTGAGTCCAATAAGGCACATTTAATTTTTATTTTTCAATTAAATGTATTTTTAACTGATATGTAAAACATAAAAATTATACATATTAATGAGATACCTTGTGATATTTTGATACATGTATACACTGTGTAATATTTAAATTATGTTAAATACATTTCTTGCCTCAAACATTCATCATTTTTTTTATGGTTAAAACATTCAAAATTCTTTCTTCTAGCTTTTTGAAATATATAATACACCATTGTTTATCACAGTCACCCTGTGGTACAATAGCACACCAAAACTTATTTTTTTGACAAATTTTATTGTTTCTTTTTAGTTATACATGACAGTAGAATCCATTTTGATATAATTATAAAAGCATAGAATATATCTTATTTTAATTAGGACTCCAGTCTTGTGGATGTACACAATGGTGAGATTCACTGTGGTACATTTACATATATACATAGGAAAGTTATGTCAGATTCATTCCACTGTCTTTCCTTTCACTGTCCCCGCTCTCTTCCCTTCATTCTCATTTGTCTAATCAACTGAACTTCTATTTTTTTTTAATCTCCACCCCCTTATTGTGGACTAGCTTCCATATATCAGCTTCCATTTTGACTAAAGGTCAAAAAATATAACATTTTGACCTTTGGTGTTTTGGGATTGGCTTATTTCATGCAGCATAAATAAGTTCCATAAGTATAAGATCCATCCATTTACTGGCAAATGTCATAAAATCATTCTTTTTTATGGGTGAGTAAAACTCCATTGTCTATATACAACACATTTTCTTTATTCATTCATTTGTCAAAGGGCACCTAGGTTGGCTCCCTAGCTTAGCTATTGTGAATTGTGCTGCTATAATATTGATGAGGCTGCATCACTTTAATAGTGCTGACTTTAAATCTTTTGGATATATACTGAGGAGCGAAATAACTGGGTCAAGTGGTGGTTCCATTCCTAGTTTGTTGAGGAATCTCCATAATGCATTTCAGAGTGATTGCAGTTTGTAGTCCCACCAGCAATGTACGAGTGTACCCTTTTTTCCACATCCTTACCAACATTTATTGTTACTTATATTCTTGGTAATTGCCATTCTGACTGGACTGAAATGAAATCTCAGTGTAGTTTTCTTTTAAAAAAATATATATTTTTAGTTGTTTATGGGCCTTTATTTTATTTATTTATTTTTATGTGGTACTGAGGATCAAACCTAGTGCCTCACACATGCTAGGTGAGTGCTCTGCAATTGAGCCAACTCCAGCCCTCAGTGTAGTTTTAATTTGCATTTCTCTAAGTGCCAGAGATGTTGAACATTTTTTCATATATTTCTTCTTTTTCATCTATTTTTTCTTTTGAGAAGTGTCTGTTTAGTTCCTTTACCCATTTATTGATTGGGTTATTCATTTTCTTTGTGGGTGTGTTAAGTTTTTTGAGTTCTTTATATATCCTGGAAATTAATGCTCTATCTGATGTGCCTGTGGCAAAGATTTTCTCCCATTCTGTAGGCTCTCTCTTTATATTCTTGATTGTTTCATTTGCTGTGAAGAGCTTTTTAGTTTGATACCATCCCATTTATTGATTTTTTATTTTACTACTTGTGCTTTAGGTGTCTTATTAAGGAAGTCAGTTCCAGAGTCAACATATTGGAATGTTGGGCATACATTTTCTTCTAGTATGTACAGGGTTTCTGGTCTAATTCCTTTATCTTTGATCCACTTTGAGTTGAGTTTTGCACACTGGAATTTCATACTACTATTTGACTGTAACTTAGTCCCTATTGAGCAATTTGTTCCCATCAGTCCTCCCTCTACTTCTGCAGCCTCTGGTAATCACCTCCTACTCTTAACTTCTATGTGAAATCACCTTTTTTAGATTTCTCATAAGAGTGGCATTATGTCTTTCTGTGTCTGGCTTATTTTAGTTGACATAATGACCTATAGTTCCATCCCTGTTGCAAATTATTGAGTAGCCTTCTTTTTATGGCTGAATAGTATTCTGTTGTGTATATGTCCCCCATTTTTTACTGATTCATCAGTTGACAGACACTTAAGATGTTTTCATTTTTTTGGCTCTTGTGAAGAGTCCTGCAATAAACATAGGAGTACAGACATCTGTTCCACATACTGATTTAATTTCCCTTGGATATATACCTGGTGGTTGAATTGATGGATCATAAGATTGTTCTACTTTTAATGTGTTGAGGAACCTCCATGCTATTTTCCATAATGGCTGCAGTAATGTACATTCCTATCAAAAGTATTCAGGGATTTCCTTTTCTCACATCCTCACCAGCACCGATAATTTTTAGTCTTTTTGATAATAACCTTCTTACTATTGTGCGGTGAACTCTCATTGTGTTTTAATTCGCACTTCCCTGATGATGAGTGACGTTGAGTTTTCTTTTTCCTCATATTCTTGCTGGCCATTCGTATATCTTCTTTTGAGAAGTGTCTATTGAGGCCTTTTGCCCATTTTTAATAGGGGGTTTTTCTTTGTTTTGGTTTTGATGGGTTTTTACTTAGTGTTATTGTGTCTTTGGAGTTCCTTATATATTCTGGATATCTACTCTTGTCACAGTTTGCAAATATTTCCTCCCAACCTGTAGGTCTCTCATTGTTGATTGTTTTCCTTTGCTGTGCAGAAGGCATTTAGTTTGATGTAACCCTGCTTGTCTGTTTTTGCTTTTGTTTTGTGGGCTTTGGGAGTGTTGCTCAAAAATTCCTTGCCTTTTGCAATGTCTTGAAGCATTTCTCTTATGTTTTTTCTATTAGTGTTACAATTTTGCATTTTACATTGTCTTTAATCTAATTTCAGTTAATTTTTGTCACTGGTGAGAGAGGTCTAGTTTTTTGCAAGGGGACATCTAATTTTCCTAGGACTAACTTACTGAGAAGATTGTACTTTCTCAAATGTGTGTCCTTTGGTCCTTTGTAAAAAAAAAAAATCATTTGGCTGTAGGTGTGTCGGTTTACTTCTAGACTCAGTATTGCCCATTGGTCTATCAAATATACTATGCTGCTTTCTTCTCTACAGCTTTGTAGTGTATTTTGAAATCAGGTAATATGTCTATGGCCATAACACCCTGAATGCTTCTGATCTTGTCTGAAATCAGGTAACATAGTACTTCTTGCTTTCTTCTTTTTGCTCAAGATGGTTTTGGCTATTTGGTGGGTTTTCTTTTCTTTCTTTCTTTTTTTTGTGTGTGTATGTGTATGGTTTCGTACAAATTTTAGGTTTGTGTTTTCTAATTCTGTTAAGAATGTTATTGGTATTTTGGTAGGATTTGCCTTGAACCTGTAGATCACCTTGTGTAGTAGGGCATTTTAATAATATTGATTCTGCAAATCCATGAACACAGGATATCTTTCTAATTTTTATATCCTCTTCAATTTTTTCTTCAGTGTTTTATAACTTTCATTACAGAGACCTTGAGACCTTTCACCTCTTCAGTTAAATTTATTCCTTGGTATTTTCTTGTAATTATTGTAAGTGGGATTGCTTTCTTGGTTTCAAGTGCAGATAATTCACTATTGGTGTCTTTAAAAAAGTTACTGATTTTTTTTAAAAGAGAGACTGAGAGAGAGAGAGAGAGAGAGAGAGAGAGAGAGAGAGAGAGAGAGAGAATTTTTAATATTTATTTATTTTTTTAGTTTTTGGAGGACACAACATCTTTGTTCGTATGTGGTGCTGAGGATTGAACCCGGGCCGCACACTTGCCAGGCGAGCACGCTACCGCTTGAGCCTAAGTTACTGATTTTTATATAATAGTTCTGTATTCTGCAACTTTACTGAGTTTGTATATTAATACTTTTAGTTTTTTTGTAGAGTCTTTGGAGTTTCCTGAGTATAAGATCATGTCACCTTTAGACAATGACAACTTGATTTCCTGTTTTCCAATTTTGTTTCCCTTTATTTCTTTCTCTTGCCTGATTTCTCTGCCTTGGACTTCTGGTGCAATATTAAATGATAGTGGTGAAAGTGGGAATCATTGTCTTGTTTCAGATATTAGAGAAAAAGCTTTCATCTTTTTTCTACTCTGTGTTATGTTAGTTGTTGCTTCTTATATGTAGCCTTTATTATGTTGAGATTAATTTTTTCTATACCAAATAGAGGTTTGTTCCAAACCTGCAGTTTGTGTGTTGTATATAATGAATCATAAGAACACCTTGAAAAGTTTGTCTGTCCTCACAAGCTTCTCCCTGGAGCTGGGATAGGTACAGATACCATTGACACAATCAGTGACTTATGGGTCAAGCACTGCAGGCTTCTGTCTGACTCTGGGCAGAATCATCTTGAATGGACCAGTTTCAGGCTCCTGTGCCATGCCTGTGCCCACCAATGTCACCAAACTGCTTCATGCCCTGAGCTCTCAGTCTGCCACAAAGATTACCACACTGGGGGAAGACCAAGGATCACAAGCTACTTTCTGCTGAACTGGACTCATGGCCTAAGAGAGCTGCAACCAGTCGCAGGTGGTGTTGGCCAGAATAGAAGCCTGATAGACTGAGGCTGTATGCCTTCCTTTGGCACCAATGCTATGCCAGAGGCTCCACCTCTGGGCAGGCCCGGAAATAGGAGCCATTAGGATCTATCCAGTGTTAGGTTTCACCAGCCCAGCATTAAATTCTAGAGCAAAGTCCTGTTCTTACTGCCCTGTCCTATTCTCAGTGGTTGAGATCTTACTCCATACTTCACTGCCCAAGGTTGGCATAATATTGGGGAAGGCAGTCTCTTGGTCACTCAGTCTGATGCCAAACTGGCTCATGTGTAAATCTCACAGCTGCAAAGATCTATATACTCTCAGAGGTGCACTGAGGCCCATACTGTAGCTGGTGGTGATGCAGGATGAAACACAAATCTGTCCTACCAGGGTGTCCTACCAGACTTGCCTGGTGCTGGGCAAGTCTAGAGGCTCTGTAAGCATTGCTCTAGAAAGTACTGTGCCTTGCAAGGTTGGGGAAAAACTGGTGGATACAATCTCTTGGCCTCAAAAATTGATGCTAAGCTGTATTACACCTGCGTCATAGTGATAAGGACCTGTTTATCTCCGTGTGCATTTGAGTTGTGCCCTAGAGCCACTATTAAGGTTGGCCATATTGTAGACCAAACTTGAGTCTGGGCTATAGTGGTGCAGGTCTCTGTGTGCTGTTGGGGCAGGTCTAAAGGCTCTGTCTGTGGGCTCTGGTGTGGGAATAGGTCCTTTGGCTTCTATCTGGTTTGAGATTTCACTGCATTGGGCATGGCACTGAGCTCTGGGATAGAATCCTATACTGGTTTTATTCCCTGCTCCCTATAGAGTGGAATCTTGCTCTTCCCTCTGTTACCTGAAGTTGGAAGAGTGGAGCTGTGTCTTTGCTGTCCCGCTACTGCAGTTCCAGGAGCTCAGTCTGCTGGTTTGGGCCTTGAGGTAGCAATCATGGGGCACTGCCTGACACTGGGTTTCACTGTGGCAGATCTGTTGGTGGGTTTCAGGTGTAAGTCCTGGACTTAATTTCCTCTTCTTTCTCATGTGGGAGTCATCTCTTCCCATTCTGCACTGCTTGGAGTAAGAATGACCAAGCCACCTCCTTCCTTCCTGCCTTCTTCAATGCATCTTTTCATGTTTTTTAATACTAAAAGCAGGCAGAATGGTCTCTCATCTGATTTTCTTAGCTCTGATGAAGGTAGTTTGATTATGGGAAGATGATTGCTAGAAGATCTCACTCAGCTGCTATCTTGCTCTGCTTTTTAAAGCACATTTTATTTTATGTCACTTAGTGTTCTATGGTCAGATACTCCTTCTTTATAAGTAGCAAACTTTCCTCTTTACCCTGTGTGTGTGTGTGTGTGTGTGTGTGTGTGTGTGTGTGTGTTGCTGAGGATTGAACCCAAATTTGCTCATCAAACAAAGAGCTATTTTTCAAATGACCTGCAACCCTGCTCCAGACCCTCCAAGCACCTGACCTATTATTCTTCCACTGAGATTTCCATGAACTCCATGCTACATCTTCTTTTTCTACTGTTGACATTTATAACAGGGTAGGATCTAGCCTTTTCTGGTTTCGATATGAGGTGTCCCCCCAAAGCTCATGGGTGAGACAAGCAAGAATGTCTGAATGGTAACTATAGGTAGGCAGGGTATGACTGAAGGAAGCAGGTCACTGGGGGATTATCTTTGAGGTTTGTATTTTGTCCCTGGTGAGCAGAGCTATCTTTCTCTCTGCTTCCTGGTTCCCATGTCCTGAGCTGCTTCCTCTACCACACCCTTCCACCATGATGTTCTGCCTTACCTCAGGCTCAGAACTTGGAGTCAGCTAATCATAGACTAAACCCCTGAAACCATGAGCCAAAATAAGCTTTTTGTCCTTTAATTGTTCTTGTCAGGTGTTTTGGTCAGAGTGATGTGAAAACTGACTAAAACATAGCCCAAGTGTCTAGGCAGATTATATTATAGCTCAGGCACATTTCAGATTCCTTCCTGTGCCAGGATGTAGCTGTGCCTTCTGGTAGCTCTTTTTGTCACCTGGTTTATGGGCCAGATTAAAAAAAATATTCCTCGGTGTGGATTATGGTGCCTATAAAATCCAACACAGCCTGTAAGCACTGTGCTGTGCTTTCTCCTTTTTTATAGGGGATGTAGGATGTAGCAATGTGTCTTTTACTTTTAAGGGGACATCTTAGCCTTGTCCTGAATACTGTCCCTTAGGATCTTTAACTAAGCCAGGTTCAGTGGTGCACATCTATAATTCCAGCAACTTGGGAGACTGAGGCAGGAGGATTGCAAGTTTGAGGCCAGCCTTGGCAGCTTAGTAAAACCCTGTCCCAAAATAAAAAATAAAAAGGACTGGCATGTGGCTCAATGGTAAAATGCCCCTGGGTTCAGACCTCAGCATCAACACTAAAAACAAATAAGCAACAACCCACATACTTTTATGAAAAGACAAGTCCTTGGTGATTCTGAGGGGTCATATCTCACTCCTTGGAACTCAAACCTCCTGCTTACTAGCCACCTTTTGCTCAGTCTTTCTGTTCCGAATGATAATGTCATTGATGTAATCAATATAGTAATCTATAGGCTTTCCGGATGATGCAGATCTCTTTAGATTCTATTATACGACAGAGTAGAAGAGTTAACATCCATGTGGCAAAAGTTTCATTGTAGTCTTTCTTGATAGAAAAAAAAAATGCATTCTCCAAATCAGTGGATGCATAACATGTGCCTGAGGCAGTATTGTCCTGTTTTAGCAATGATGCTATGTTTTATATGACGACAAATGGGGATGTTACTTGGTTGTGCTTGTGGTAATCTACAATTATTATAATTCACCTGGTTTCTGCAGAGGTAAAATAGTCTAAGTAGAGATGTGACAATGGGTGTAACCTCTACATCTTTGCATTTCTATGGATATCGTAAATCTCTACCATCTCTTTGATGTTTGATATTATTTTAGATTTAATCTCTTGGCTAAGGGAGGTAGTTTTAAAGACTTATTCTTAGTCTTCCCCATTATGATAGCTCTTAATCCAACTGTCAAAGTCAATGTATGGAAATTACTCCAACTGTGAAGTGTATCAATTCTAGTTATACACTTGAGTATTGGGTAAATTATCATAGGGTTGGTCTTTGAATCCAGTGGACCTATTGTGAACCAAACTCTGGCCATGACTCCATGGGCTCCATATGCCTTTTTCCAACAGGAGAGCTATGATGTTGCTTCAGACCTTCAGGTACCAATATCTGCTCTGACCCTGAATGTAATAATTCCCAGGATCTATGGGTACTTTCCCTTCTCTAGTGTACAATCATTCGAGTAAATGGAAGTGAATTTCTTTGAAAAGAAACCAGAGGAATCATTACAGCATACACTTGATGTGTTGTTGCAGGATGTTTCTTTCTGAGACCCAACGAAGTCTCAATCAATGGCTTTAAAACTGGGACAGGTCCAGAAACTGAAGAAGAGATTGCAACTTTTATTGGGGTCACATTCTCAGCTCCTGCTCATCCATCCCTCATTGAATGCTCTTATATTGTGCTCTTAGTGATACCATGTTTCATCAAACCATCTTCACAACTCCCTCTTGGCTGCTGCTCTGACTTTGCTGGTCACTGTAATTGTGATCCCTAGCTTTGGGGTTACATGTTGCCTCGACCTTTCTTGTCTCAGGGCCCCAAATCCATTAATAACAATGGTTGCTAATGATCCAGTTTCTTTGACAACCTATCTCTGAACTGTGGGGAAGAGCTAGCACTGGGTGTCTTGGTGATGTTGATACCCCACTTATCAGCACCTTCCCAGTGGTCATAGGGAATGATGAGTCCTCTGTCCTTTTATGGAAAATAATTTTCTGGAAGGTTTTCTGCTCTCCAATCCACTCAGCATGTCCATTTTCCTAGGATTTTTGCTTTCTTTCCCCCATGGTCAGCTATGGCAATTTATGCATTTCGATTTTCCTCATGGGCCATCATTTTCTCAGGTGTTTAGATTCCCTTAGCTGCCATTTTTTCTACCCTTTGGGATTGTTTACAGGATGCTTAATTCTGTATTCCAAGAGAGTACCCCAAAGTCAACAAACTCTCCCTTATCTACTATCATGTTCCAGTGTTCTCTGCCAGTGAAGTTTTAGCATTTGAGCTACTATGGTGGGTCAGGGACTAGTCGTGCTCTTTAAATATGGAGGACAGGCTCTTTGCCATTCAGGCAATAAAAAGTCCAATCTGAGAATCTCAAATTACAGTGGTTTTTTTTTTTTTTGGATAATTCCTGGTGCCATGTGAGTTGGGTCCTCTGAGAAGCAGGCACTGACATAAAAGTTTTTTTAGGTATGAACATCTATGAAAGGCAAGGCAAGTTGGGACATGATACAAGTTTGATAATATCTCTTTAAGTGCAACTGAGAGGTTCAGAGCAAGATTGCCTATTGGAAGAGTCTTGTAGGACCTTATACCACAGTCTTGCTTGGGCATTGGCAAGGGCCACCTTAAGAAAGGCAGGACTTATATCCTAAGGAAAACCTGAAGGAGTAAACAGCTACAGGTCAAATTCTGAACATCCAAAATTTGTGTTTCTATATTTAACCCAATAGGTACTAGCAGTAGGGACATGCTAAAAATAATTAGGTTTGTTTAGTATGCTCCATATTTCTTACTTAGCTCAACACTATTAGGAAGAATGGTCAAATCAGAAGAGATGTTCAGCCTTGCCTAGATTAAGTCAATACAAAAATTTCAAAGATTGTAGATTTTAAGGGAAAGCCCTAGAGATTTGTCACTGTCCTCACTGGCCTAAGGTCTTCCTTAATGGGAAGCACTGGTCTAACCCTTATGAAATAGCTAATAGAGAATTTTACACTCCTTCATTGTGATCTTATTGGTGCTATAATAAATTGGCCACTGCCATTCAACCTCATTATCAAATAGATTTCTACTTCCCTCTTTTTTTTTTTTTTGAATGAAAACTCTAGTTTAGACAATAAGCTAGTCTTTATGTCTTCGTGAAAGACAATCTCAGAGCCCTGTTAAAAAAATAAAAAAACATTACTAGGTACTCTGAACTAAGAAGAGTAAGAAGAGACTCTGGATACATTCTTCCATGATAAGTTTGCTTAGAAAATTCCAGGCTGTACCAGTAGACTAAGTTAGGATTTCCAACAGAAGTAGAACTTTCATCAAACCCAACTGCTTGATCCATGCTCCTGTGGAAGGAGAATTAATTACATTGGCCTTAATAAACTATCGAGGGAAATTATAATGTGATTATGTTTTACTGTTCTATTTTTTTTTTTTTTTTGCAGATAAACAAGACCACCCTTTCTTTTTCTTTGGAAACTATTTCAAAATCTAAGTTTAGTAGGCTATGCCTTTGGGATCTACTTCTAAATTATATCTTAGGATTAAGTAACAACTATTTTTACCAATTTTCTTACTTTCATATCAATATAAATTTTGCATAAAACCCAAAAGAATATATATTTTTTTCATTTTTTACCAAGATATAATTGGGCAAATCAATTTTATAATAAACTTTTATATGAAGTGTCACATTTGGAAAGATTTCTCACTGAAGCAAGTACCAACAAGGGTTGACTTTATATGTGAAGAGCAGCTCATGAATGACACAAGCTGTTAACATTAACTGTGAAGGTCAGCCAGCTGAATAATGACCATTGCTTTGGAGACCAAAGGACCTAGGGACATTACTCTGATGTAAGGATCCTCACTAATCCTTTTTCCTATAAATCCCAGATACCAGTGTGGAGAGGAGGTGGGGAGGGATGAGCTAGACATAGTCGACAGTCTCCTTAAATACCTAAGTGTTACTTAGGACTTTCGTTTGCTGGTGACAACAGCACGGACCCAGAAGGGTTGTTTGGAATTGTATAAGTGTGTTAAAGTTGTCCCCATGCCAGATGGTGGCTTCTGGCATTTTGTAGGGGAAGGAGGTAGGGACAGGGAGTAGGCAAAGAACTGTCCCACTCAGAATGCCCCTTGATTATCATGAGAAATATGAAAATGTGTAGTTTATATCATACCATAATTTTGGTTTAGGGGTGTAGATTAATAGTATTTTTTTTTATTTTGCACAACCTGATGAGTGGGGCTCTTGAGGAAGATAAGTTTAAAGCAAATGAAAAATTACCTTTGCTTCCCATCTGCAATTTCTAATGTGATTAGTCCAATTACACCTGTCTTTAAAAGTACAGTTAATCCAAATATAAGATAATCATGGTCATATTTTTAAAATCTAAGAGTATAGATTCCCAGAAGGAACAAATGATATTCTTTAATCGATTTTCATAAGGTACGTTTTTTTGCTGGGTGCCTAAATCTCAGATGATCATGTTAGTCACACTGAAAAGCTAAAGATTTGACTCACTGTTGGTGACTCAATTCCTATCACGTGTTGAATGTTTTAACAAGTCCCTAGTGCTTATGTAACCCACATGCAATAACTTAAAAGTGCTCTTGGAACTATTTCTGACAGATCCTACAAAAACACTTTAATTGGGGTAGCCAACAGCTTTTAACTGCCTCAGGGGATGTTTTGATATGGAAGGTGGGTGGAAACAAAAACAACCCACTAGAGAGGGTTCTTTTGCACCCCTCCAAGCCCACCCCCCACCTGTGTTTTTCTTTCTGAGGCTTTTTCCGAAAAGCTTTTATTTGCAGACAAATGTTAATGTTTCCAGAAAGTAAACAGTGCCAACTTCTGTAAGTGACAGGAGAGGTAGGAGAAAACACTTTATGGGACAGAGAAAGTAGAGATGAAGAGGAAAATGGAGGCTGAATGGAGAAGAGCAAATGGAGCAAAAAGCAGTGAAAAAAAAAAAGAGAAAGTAGAGAAAAAGAGATAAATGAAATGACATGGGAGTTGACAGCTTGAAGTCATAAATCCATCTGGAATAATCAGCAATGACCCTGTGTTTTAGGCAAGTGGACAGGAATCTTCTTTAGCAATTGAGAAAAAGTTGATATGATACATGCTCGGTGCCAGAATCCCAGCACTACCCCAGCCACTGGGAAGCAGCAGGGAACAGGCAGAACATTTGGCCTCTGAGAAGGAAGCTTAAAGGATCAATCCTAAGTAGAGCATGGTGGTTAAATGATGGTTTCCGGGGCCAGATTGAGTTTAAATGTATCAGCTAAATTAGTTATTTGTTTCCACATAGCACATTGAAATATTTATGATCTCAGTTTCTGTGGGTCAGGAATCTAGGTACAGCTGAGCTGGGTCCTCTGGCTCTTGGTCTTTCATAGGTCGCCATCAGTGTATCAATTAGGGCTTTGTTCGTGACAGGCCTTGATAGGAGAATTGCTTCTGATATGGGGTGAATGTCTATATCTCCCTAAAATCCATCTGCTGAAATCCTATCCCACAATAAGCAATGGTGTTAGAAGGTGGGGCATTTGGGGGGATGACTAGGTCATAGGGAACAGCCCTCAAGAGTGCGACTAGAGCCTGTGTAGAAGAGGTCCAAGGAAGCTTGTTTGCCCTGGCCTTGAGGACAAGGCTGGAAGTTGCCATCTATGAGGAATGGGCCCTCAGTAGACATCAAATCTGCCAGCACTTTGATCTTGAACTACCCAGCCTTCAGAACTGTGAGAAACAAATGTTTATTGTTTTTCTCTTGCTTCACGTTTTTTTTTTTCCCACTTAGAAGCCACCCAGTTTGTGGTAATTTTGTTTTGGCAGACCAAAGAGACTAAGATAGCTTCCAGGCTCACTCATGTGGTCACAGGCAGGCCTCCGGTCCTCACTGGCTGTTGCCTAGAGACATGAGCTCTTTGCTACTGATGTAGACCTCTCCCTCAGCTCAAAACAGCAGCAGCGGGCTTCCCTCAGAGTGACCTAGTGGGAAAGGATGGGAGAGGGCACAGCATCATCTCGAAAGTGACATTCATCTCTTTTGTAATATTCCCCTTGTTAGAATTATTGACATATGGTAAAAGGAAAGGCCTCCCCCCGCCCTCTGAAGGTCCACTGAAATGAACTGATATTAGGCAGATTGGTAGGAGAAAATGGCATACTAGTTTGTTAACATTCACAGGGGGAAAAAAATCACAGCCCGAGAATCATACGCTGAGATAGAATCCGAGGGCCAGATGGATGAGGCTTAAATAACTTCCCAGCTGCAGAAAGCAGCTAAAGGTTGGATAGAGAGGGGATTGGAGTACTGTGTAGGGGTTGGGGTGTTGATAAGCCATGGGAGGGGTGAGAGAAGCAGTACTTGGTGGAACAAAGGTCACCTTGGTCTACAGCCTCTTAGGTAAACTCTTAGAAGAATGGATGAAAAGTCTTTCCAGGGAAAGTATCCTGGGCAGAGACTTACAGTTTCTTCTTACTCTGGTTTATCTTTCCTGGTTATTTGATAAAGTTCTTAGAGAGGAGGTTTAAGATAATTGCTTTTCTTTGTTTAAAAAATTTTAAAACATTTTTATCATATTTTACATTATTATTATTATTTTGTTTGCCTTAGCTTTGGAAGAATCTTTCCTCAGTTATATAAGAGGATTTCAGAGAGAGTCCTTCCCTATGATTGAGGGGAAGAAAAAGATAAAGTTAGATGGACCCTGATTTTAAAGCAGCTTTTAAGGCTTCTCAGCATGTCTAGGTGCCAATCTTTGGTCATAGTTGCTGAACCCCAGTATTAAATCAAAATGAAAGGATGCTGTTGTTTTGGCCTGAACTCCTTCACTAGGCTCCAACAAACCTAGTGAAAAATCAGAATGGAAGACTAGTCATGTTGCTCAGTGGTAGGGTATTTACCTAGTACCTACCAAGGGCCTGGGTTTAATCCACATGGTCACAAAGGGTGAGGGGAACGGAAGAGAGAAAGGAAGGAAGGAAGATCAAAACGGAGTCACTCATGCTGAGATTCCATGTCAACAAACCCAAACTGAATTGTTAATTGGCCTTAAGAAGAGAGAGTCAAATGTCCCAAAAAGGCCGATTTCAAGGTAACCTCAGGTATCCTGATGTTAGCTAATCAAGTTATTTTTCTGTTGTTCTGTCTCTATGTTCCAGCCTTCCAAGGAAAGTACCTTTGAAATGACCAATCTGCTTTTTGTCCTTTGGTTCTGCTTTCTTCACCTCTTTTCAATTATGATTCCAACCTCTTCGTTCAGCTCATTAAAGCACTCATCTACTTTATGAAATGAGGTGTTGCTACGTTTTAAAATCGCAAGTAAAGCCAATTAAGATCTTTAAACTTGTTATAATTTTCTCTTCACAGAACTAAGTCACTAGGGTCAACCTATTGCTCAGTGGGAGGGAATGATGAATCCAAGGGTGTGAATACCAGGAGGTCATCTCAGAGACTGCTTCATCACCACAGCGGGGTAACACATTCTCTAAAATGAGGGTAAATAATAGCACTTACAAAGTTAAACAATTAAAAAAAATAGTTGAGTTAAGGTAATATATCTAAAATTCTGAGTATGGTCCGTACATGGGACATTTTAAACATATTTGACATTTTTTCTTCTTGGGGACTTTCTTTTCCTTTGACGCAATCGGTTTCCTTTGCTTATTTCCTAGAAGAGAGATAGGACAGAACGAGAAACTGAGGGCCTACTGGTTTTACCTGATTTACCTGATTTAGTTTCCAAAAAATCTTAAATGTTTATGGAACTAGGAATTCTGGGGTGGAGACCAAATATTTAGAGAAAACAGCAGGTAAGAACAAGCCCTAGGAAGAAGAGTTAGGTGAATGCTGAATGTTTGTTCAATTCATGTATATTATATGCACCCCCCCACACACCCCCCCCACCCCCGCAAAAAAATCTTTGTTTTTCATTTCTTTTGAAAACAATATGGTGAAAATTATGGGCATTTCAGTAAGCAATCCAATGAAGGAAAATGGCTTGACTTTATCAAATAGGAAGGTCTCCACAATCTCATTTGATCCCTGCTGCATGTGTTCTGTAATCCTTAGATTAAGTCAGAATGAAAGTGCCCTGAAAAAGCAATAATGGGGATTTTGCTACCTGGTTTAGACTTAGACTGAATTAAAATTTAATATCACTTGATAGTATTTTAAAAGTCATGTATCTGTAGTCAGCAAATTAGTTAAAACTATATTAAAATATGACAAATAGTCTGTCAATCAGACTGGCTCTAGGAAAAAGCTTTTAGCTTTTATTTTTATTTTTTTTCCTGAGATGCCCTAATATATTGATATCAATATTGGGACATTTTGGGATAAGGAAACACATTTCTTACATTAATGTTTTTGATCAGCAAAGGGGAATTATTACCAGGCATAGGGCACAGAGGCATTGTGAGGAAATTGATCTCCCCTCTAAATTTTTTATCTAGCTGGGAGCTTTCCTGAAGTGAAGGACCCCAGTTGACATTGTATTCTTTTATTAGCTTTCCTTCTGATTTTTAAAAATCTGCATAGAATAGGAACTTGTTCCACAAACCTGTCCTGAGAGACAGGATATCAGAATGGTTGAGGTTAGTAGCCTGAGGCAAAGCTGTCAGAATTTATACCCTAGCCCTGCTATCTCCTGTTTGATCTTGATTAAGTTTCTTAGCATCTCTGTACCTCAGTTTTCCTACTTTTAAAGCAGGAATAATAATATTACTTAGATTACATGGTTATTATGAGAATCAAATGAGATACTTGGTGAAAATTTTTAAAACTATTAGTGCAAAAGTGACTGGACTAGTGAACGTAAGTGTATTGTTTTTACACTTATGGTTGTTCTAGTTTGAATATGAGATATTCTCCAGAAAGCTCATGTGGCAATGCAGAAAGGTTCAGAATTGAAATCATTAGGTTATGAGAGCTGTGATCTCATCAGTGGATTAATTTATTTGATAGATTAATAATTTGAATGAACTGCTGGTTGGTAATGTGGGCAGGTGGGGCATGCCTGGAAGAAGTAGGTCAGGGGACATGCTCTTGGGGATTATATTTTATTCCTGGAAACTTGCTTGCTCTCTGCTTTCTAGCCACGATGAACTGAGCAACTTTCCTCTGCTCTGTCCTCTGCCATTATGTCCTGCCTCACCTTGGGCCCGGAGCAATGGAGTTGGCCAGCTATGGACTGAACCTTTGATACTATCAGCCCAAAATAAACTTTTCCTCTTCTAAGTTGATCTTGTCACGTATTTTGGTCACAGCAATGAAAAGCTGATGAACACACTGGGTGTTGCTAATTTTTCTCCACAAAATGACTGCTCAGGCTTTTCTGCTCTTTACCTAGTGCCATGTTATTAATCCTTCATGTAGTTACTGTTTTCTTCCCACATATGCCTCAAAGAGCCTTCCTAACACATAATTGTCCCAAAGCACAGCTGTAGCATTTTATAACACTTTACTGAAACATACAGGGAGCAATATATGCATGCATAAGTATGTATGAGGCTATAATTCAGAAATGGAAAATCTACAAAGTATTAGATGCCCTTCCTCCTAAAATCTTTTATGTGTGTGTGTGTGTGTGTGTGTGTGTGTGTGTGTGTGTGTGTCTTCTTCCAGGAGACTCCCCAGAAAGCCATCTCTATCCTGTTCTCTGCTTTGATGTCATGGTCTGGGGCTTGGTTTATTTTTGCATCAACCCTACCCTTTCAGGGTCTAGGATCTCCCCAAACCAGCCAACTTCATAATCTCTTCAAAGATAACACTTGTTCACTAGGGGAAAAAAAAAACAAGAGATTCTTTTCCTCTTTTTTCAAGCATCTCCATTCTTGGTTTCTCCTTTGCTTTTCCTAATATAATGGCCCATAAAAAATGCATTTAAACTGAAGAGTTGTCTTTCCTCCAAAATAAAATTTTTTCCATCCTTAGAACATAGGTTAAAATTTTCAGTCTGATTTTGTCTCTGCCAAACTTCACCCAACGAACTTTTTTAATAGACTCTGTCATAATTCCTGAATTAGTGTTTCTACCTCCCATGGTGTTATTCATTTCCAAGATAATGAATCAAAATCCATATCTCAGTAATGTCTATCCTCTATCAAGTCCAGGTCTCTTTTCATATGGTATACCTTGTCTGATATCTGAAGCTTATCAGTTATCATTGCCTCTTTATACTAGTCTTCTCTTTCTTTATTATATGGAATAGATGAGGAAAACCTCTCTTTAGTTCTACCAACTCCTGGACTGTAGATGAGTTAGAGTTTGTTGTTTGAGTTGAAGTATAACATTGATTGAACATTTTACTGGTTCTCCATTTATTTTTCTATGGGTGTTGCTTCCATTCTAGAAAGAGGAACATGATGATGGGGTTACATTGGGGAACTCCACTAGGGATAACTGAACTGTGGTGCAGTATGGCTGGCTGGACTGGCAAAATGAACTGGGTTCAAAGGAGCTAGCTCTATCAATAACTAAGAAAATGGCAAAGAAACCATGCAGCACACAAACATAACTTCCTAAGACAGGATGGGTTCCATGACCCAAGGGTCAGCTCCAGTGCTGGGAAGGAGCAAGAGAGCGAGCATGCCTGAAACCTTCTATTTATTGGGGGGAAAGACATTCGAAAAAGTTCCACCCAAATAAGGCAAGGGATAGGGTTTCAGGGGGTGCCCATCTCCATTAGGTAACACCCAGATAGGGCTTGAAACAGGCTCTGCTGCCAAGTGAGGGTAAAGACCACTTGCTTTACACAGCTTTTACATGCGTGCCAGACCAATACCCCACCTCTTAAGGCAGGAGGAGCAAGCTCTGCCCAGTGGGGACAGGGGTCTCCCCACAGTGCAGTGCCCAGCTGTATAGAATCATGTAATACCATTGCAACTAAGCTCTTACTTGAACAGAGCTGGGAAATCAAAGTTGGCCTGCAGAGATGGTAACCTCTTTAGTCTCATAGGTTGTAATCTCTTGTCCCAGGTAGAAGTTTGGTGGTTGCACCTCAACACATGGAGAAAGCAGCTTTCCTTCTACAACTTGTTTTCCAGATGGGGCAGCATTTGAGCCTGTGGAATATCCAAATCTCTTGGAATAAGGTGAAAAGAATAGTATCACTGAAGAGCAATGAGCAAAAGGTAGTTTTGGCAGTTGAGAAAAAAGAACAATTTCTATAGATCCTTGCTGTCAGGCTTGACAAATAAAAATATAGGCATCCAGCTACATTTTAATTTCATATAAATAATAAAAATGTTTTTATAATGTTTAGTATAAATATATCCCATGCAATATTTGGAACATCATGTTGATACTAAAAATTATTCACTGTACCTGAGATTGTAATTTAACTGGGTGTATTTAATCTGGCATCTCTACTTTACTGGGAGCTGGGAAATTCACTCCAAACTAGGTAAACTAGGTTTACCCATTAATATCTTAAGGGTATTTAGAGAGGATCTCTTCCATATGGCTAGAAGCTGAAAGGTATGAGGGGAATAATTGTATCAGTTTTGATAGCCCAGTCCTGGTTTACCTATAGCATAGTGAGTGTGGTAGTTGGAAGCTGGCAGTTTGTATATTGTAGCTTTTTGCAAATGATCAAGAAAACATGGAAAGACAGATTTTATACTTTTAAAATAAGTGATCAAGGTCACAATGACCTGACGATTTCTATAATAACTCTGTTCTTCATACCCATCAATGACCATATATAAAATGTATGATGATTGTGTGTTTGGGGTGATAGTTTGAGACTGGGGAAAATACCAGATCCAAATAGAGAAAAGTGTTTGGAACTGAACTAGAGGGAAAACTAGTTAAGCTCAGAGAAACATGCAAACGTGGGGATTGGAGGATGTCATTTTCCCACGGGTTGCTTAAGATGAAAAACCAGTTTCCTGAGGAGCAGAAGGAAATAGATATGCAAAAAGAAATAGAGACAGAGTAGCACATGTGAAAAAGAGAATAAAACAGAGAAAGACAGAAGCATAGTTGTTGATGACTTCCTAGTTTTAATTTGAGATGAGCCTCTTTGTTCCTTATAATAAGTTCCCGTTTTGTATTAGGTAGGATATAAGCTAAGCAATTGTAACAAAAAGATCTAAAACATGCATTGGCTTAACTCAGATAGTTTACTTCTTTTTCATGTGACAAACTGACTGATCCAGGCTGGTGGGGTGACTATACATCACCAGATCATTAAGGGGTCTGGATTCTTCTGTGTTGTTGTTCTTTTCTCCTGAGTGATCCATGACCCTCCCTTCCTCAGTTTTGATGATTCACTAGAATGACTCACAGAACTCAGGAAAGTGCTGTACTATTTCTTTCTTATTATAAGGGTTACAACTCTGGAACAGTCAAATAGAAGAGAGGCAGAAGCACTTCAATGTATTCACCAACCCCGAAGTTCTCTGCACTCCATTTGCTTGGGGGTATTTATCCAGTCTTCCCTATGTAGCCATCATTGGTTAAATCATTGGCCATTGATGATTACTTTCATCTCCTCTCCTCGGAGGTTGGGGGATGATGTTGAAAGTTCCAAACTTCTAATCCAGGTCTGCGTGATCCAGCCAGATCCTGAATCTATCTGGTGTCCTACTGCCAGGTGTCTCATTAGCACACAGGGCACACTCTTCACTCCAGAGATTGCGGAGGAGCTCTGTTCTGGGAGCAGGGGACAAAAACCAGATATCTTTCTACCATACCACAAGAAGATAAAGAGAAAAACCCAAGAAGTACAGCCTAGAAAAAGTGAGTTTGGCTACAAAGAGCACAAAGTATAGCTGACTCTTCTCTGTGAGACTAAATGCAAAGAGACAGTGAAGTGACATCTTAGGATTCTCAAGAAGAAATGTTAGGATTCTGCAAGTTCCTATCAGTTCAAGTTGTATTATTATTAAATGACAACAAAAAGGCACTGATAGACATTCATCAATTGAGGAAATGTATCATTCATTTGTGTATCTGTCTTTAAAAGTGTTTTGGGAAAGTTTCAGGCTTATTGAAAAAGATATCAAAATTAAAATGATCTGAAAAGACTTGTGGGTCTTTCCTATTCAGTTTACCACTTAAAAATCGGGTGGCTTCATAGTACCAGGTAGATCCTGTTAGCTAAGAGAGAAGCTTCTAAACATTTTTTCACTCACCCAGTAGCAAAAAACACCATTCTCAGTACTGCACTTCAATTCCTATCATAAGGAATCTTAAACAATATCACTGTATTAGTTTGGGTCCTTCAGATTCAAATGATTAGGTAAGGATGTGGTTTCTGTGATCTTTGGAAGCAGAGTGAGAGTTGGGAAATAAAGGAAATTCAGTAATGGTGTTAATGATCAGGTTGTTACTGTGGACTATAGTAGTAGGAGACCCTTTACCAAACTGTATACAACAAAATGTAATACAAATCACAAATTTAATTTTAAACTTTCTAGTAAATAAAGTTAAAAATTAAGTTACAAGGAACCCTGGGACTTTGGATGGGAATTCTAGGACAAAGATACTATTTTTTTTTTTTTTTTTGGATCATGTCATAGGAATGTGAAATCTGAAATTGCTGTAGCCATTCTTGCAATGGGGATCCAACTGAGAATACAGGCCCGTGAAGGAGGGAACAGTTGAACAAACAAGAAACCCAATGTATTATTGACCTTACAGTGTCTAGATTAACCCTAATCTGAAGTTTACTGTTGAACTATTCAGTAGAATTTCTAAACCAAGGTTTGTATCATTCACTACAGAAGGAAATGTGGGAGCATCCTTTGTTGTGAGGGTTTATGAGCTACTACCATCAGCAGTTAGCTTCTAAGACCAAGAATGGTAAACATTTTTTAATATAAAGAGTAGTTATGAATAAGAAAAAATTGTTCTAGCCAAAATGCTAATAGAATGCTCTTCATTAAGAAATACTTAATTTTTTAGATTTGGATTGGGATTTTCAATTATTTTGGACTGAAGATATTTTACCTTGAAGGTATACTTATGGGTAGAAATGGATAGTGTGTTTATTCCCAGCATCTTTTGTGATGGTTGGGGCTTATTTGCATATTGTCTCTGAATAGAATTCTTTGTTGTAGTTCTGCTGTGTCTAGGGTGAACCTTAGTTCAGATCTCAGCATTCTATAATAAATTAGTTCAGCAAGGATTGCAGGATATGAATCAATATATAAAAATCAATATTATTTCTACATATTAATAATGAACACACCAAAAATAAAAATAAGAAAACAATTACATTCCCAATAGCATCAAAAAAGAATAAAATATTTAGGAATAAATTAAACAAAAGAAGTGCTAAACTTAAGCTTTGAAATCTATGATATATAGTTAAAAGAAATTAAATATATAAATAAATAGGAAAACATCAATGTTGATAAATAGGAAAACTTAATATTACTCTTATGGCATTATTTACCAATTTGATCAATACAATCCCTGTGAAAATTCCAGATGATTTCTTTAGAAACTGACAAGGTGATTCTAAAATTCATTAAAAAAATTCTCAAAAAAACTATCTTGAGAAAGAAAAAACAAGTAGTAATATTCACACTTTGCATTTTCAAAACTTTCTACCAAGTGGTGGTAATCAATATTGTAGGGAGCTGGCAAACACATAGACACAGAGAGAAGTGGAATAGAATTGAGGGACCCCAAATAAAATTATGTGTAAAGTCAAATGGTTTTCAACAAGGTTACCAAGATCATTTAATGTAGAGTATTCTCAGTAGATGGTGCTGGGGGTATTGATTAGCTACATGTGAAGCTAGATCCTTCCCTTCATATACAAAAAGTAACTCAAAATGGATCAAAGATCTAAATATGAGAGCTAACAGTATAAAACTGTTGGAAGAAACTAAAGGGTAAATCTCATGTCCTTGAATTTGGCAAATGATTCTTGGCTGTGACATCAAATGCACAAGCAACAAAAGGAAAAATAAAGTGGACTTCATCAAAAATAGAAACTTTTGTGCTTCAAAGACTGTCATTGAGAAAGTGAAAAGACAACCCACAGTAAAGGGAAAATATTTGCAAGTCAGATACCTATTAAAGGAGTTGGGTATCAAATATGCAAAGAACTTTTACAACTCAAAAAAGAAACTAACGACCTAACTTAGTAATAGGCAAAAGATCCGAATAGACATTTTTTTCCAAGGAAGGGTACAAATGTTCAATAAGCACTCGAAACCTGCACAACCACATTAGTCATCAGGGAAATGCAAATCAAAACCACAATGAGATATCAATTTACATTAGCTGAAAGATTAGAATTAAAAGCCAAATATAACAAGTGTTGTCAAGGATGTGGAGAAATCATACTATTATACATTGCTGGTAAGAATGTAAAATTGTACAGCCACCTTAGAAAGAATCTAGCATTTCTTCAAACATAGAGTTACCACATGACACAGCGATTACATTTTTTGTTCATACCCACCCACCCTCCCCACCTCCCAAAATATAAAAACATGAATTCAAATAGTTCTTTACAGGCATATTTAGCAGCACAATTCACAATAACTAAAAGGTAGAAATAACCCAAGTGTCTATCAACTCATGAATGGAAAAATAAAATGTCATATATTCATAGAGTGGAACATTATTCAACCATTGTAAGTAATGAGCCACTGATACATTCTACAATGTGGATGATTTTTAAACACGTTTAACTAAATGATAGAAGTCAGTAATGAAGACCACATGTCATATTATGCTATTCATGTAAAATATCTGAAGTGAGAAAATCTATAGAGATCAGTGGTTGTATAGGGCTGGAGATGGGGTGGAGAGTAGGAGGGAAAATAGGTAAAGCAGGGCTGAGGATGTGGCTCAAGCAGTAGCGCGCTCGCCTGGCATGCATGCGGCCCAGGTTCAATCCTCAGCACCACATACAAAACAAAACAAAAAAAAGATGTTGTGTCCGCTGGAAAAAAAAATATTAAAAAATATTCTCTCTCTCTCTCACTCTCTCTTAAAAAAAAATAATAGCTAAAGCACATAGGGTTTCCTTCCGAGTTGATTAAAAGATTTCTAACACTGTTTTGATGGTCACGTATATCTTTGAACGCACTAGAAACCATTGAATTGTACACTTAAAATTAGTTGTGTGGTGTGTGATTGATATCTCAACAAAGCTGTTTTATAAAAAACACCGCTCTATTTTAAAAAAACAAAAGTTATTGGCTCTAAACACAAAACAAAATAATTAAATATCTACAAAAGGAATGTTATGTTTGTTTCATTAATCATAAAATTTAATATTAATAACAATTTCATTACCCTGGATAGAAATTCATAGGTTAGATCGTTTCATTTCAAGATAATTCCCTAGTAAGCACAATAATTCTTTAGAAACTGGAGCTAACCATAAATTAAATAATTTCAAAAACAAAACTATAAAAAGCATTTTCATTCTGTTCACTGCAAAGATATTTTACTTAATGTGGCATGTGGGTATATTTAAGAGAGTTTGATATAATGTGAAACAGGATTTCTAAAAGCAAGTGTTGGGAGTTAGCTGTGTTTTGTAATGTTTCTGCTTTTCTGGTCTTTCCCCACAGGCACATGTCCAGACATTCTGCTTGACAGTAAAAAAAAAAAAAAAAAAAAAAAAAAAAAAACTCTTACTGATTTCAACATCATTCCTCTTGACTTATAATTTGATTTCTAGGGCTCTCAGTTCCAGCTTTCTCCTCCAGGTTTTGATCAGTAATTCTTTATTTGGAATCAGTCACACTCTGAGGTTTGTACTTTCATATAAGAAGGAAAAAGAATGAACTGATAAACCAATGAGAAATCAGCTCATTTTCATGTAGATGTCCTCATTAAGAGAACCTGTCTTTGTGTCAGGAAAGAAGAGTTAAAGGACGAATCTATGGATGCCTGAGCAATTAGAGAGGATATAAAATTATTAAGGCCAAATTATAGCTTTTTAATATTTTTAATTTGGCCCATCATTAAGATAGAAAGCTAGGACAGATTTTGGAGACAGAAGGTTCTAGGTTTAGATTCCTCATCTTTTATTTACTGGTTATATAATTTGAACAAGTTGCCTAAGTTTTTGAATCTCACTTCTAAAATTCATAAAATATGACAAAAGTTATACATATAATAAAGAAAAACAAAAATATGCCTAACAATAGTAGATAATCAAAAAACTTGTGTACCTTAATATTCTAAAATCCATATGACAACATTATTAATGATACCATTGGGCCATTCAATAAATGCAGCTTGGTTCCTAGTAACTAAGCACACTTACTCTGTTCTGAATACCAGGGGTGGGCTACACAGTAATAGTAGACTACATGTGTACCCTCTCCTTCCTGCTTTCTAACCCTTTACAACATCCAATGAATTATTCTATTATAGATCTCTGTGCAAATTGAGAAGAATAGACTCAAGAGAAGGGCAGTCACTGGAATTATAATTGATGATAAATAGGCAACAATTTTGCTAGTAGTAATGTCTCTAGTCATTTTTTCCTCTCTGGTGCAGCACTGAATCAACAGACTGCCTTGTGTCACAGGAATGCTATAAAGAATTAAAGATCTTATGGAAACTCATAATCTGATTATAGGTACCCAATGCCTATTGGATGAATAAATAAACAAAGCATAAAAGAAATAAAGTAGGAAACAAATAAGACCAAGTTAACTTTAGGTGTGGAATAAAGAAAACACAGTTTGAGTGAGATCAAGACCCATGTTAGTAGAATAGTTGAGAGAAGACTTCTGAATGTTTACATAATGCCAATGTGGTTTTGTTTCTCAACTTGCTTTTCTTTCTGTTCCTTATTTTCCAGTCAAGTATCAACTGTATGAAGCTAACTTGTACTCATAAATGCTAACACCTAGAGAGGAAATTTCTGATATAGTGTAGAGATACTTACCCTGTGCGCTCCCAAATATAAGCTTACAGGAGCTGGAATCTGGGAGAATAGGGGATTGATTTAGTCAAGTCAGTTAAGTCAGTTTCTAAAGTAATTGGGAAATAGACCATGTGGAAGAGGAATGGGCTTTCTTGTTTACATTTTTATTTTTTCTTCTGTCATTAAGGATCATATACTTCCTATTAGAGGAGGAAGGAATCAGATAAAGTTTTGAAGGTGTTTTTTAAAATATTTTTTTATTTGTTCCAATTAGTTATACATGATAGTAGAATGCATTTTGACACATCAAAATGGAGTATAACTTCTCACTTGTCTGGTTGTACACGATGTAGGGTTACACAGGTCATGTTATCATATATGCATATATAGAATAATAATGTTCGATTTATCCTATTATGATTCCTTCCCACATTCCCTCTCCCCTCCTTTCACCCCCATCTATCTAGTCCAAAATACCTCTATTTCCTATCCCCTTATTGTAAATTAGAACCCACATATCAGAGAAAACATTCAGCTTTTGGTTCTTTGGTATTGGCTTATTTCACTTAGCATAATATTCTCCAGTTCCATTCATTTACCTGTAAATGCCATAATTTCATTCTTCTTTAAGGCTGAGTAATGCCGCAGTCTTGGCTGGGCACAGAATCACAAGCCACCACACAGCTTTGTAGATTCAAACAGCAATTCTTTATTCCCGAACTCACACTGGCCTCCACACACGCTCTGGGGCAATTCCAGTTCTCTTCCGCCCAATTCACCTACTCCACGAGGCTTTCTTTTCCAATACTTTCTGAATCTCCGGAGAACTCAACGGGAGCTCAGGCAGCAGGAACACCCTAATCCCAGCAGCAATAATCCTCAACCTCCAACTTCCCTAAAACCCCTATTGTCTTAAACCGGGGAACGCCTTAAACTCAAGGAGTGGGATACTTCCTCAAACCTGATCAGCTCTAAACCCGGATCCGCCCTGGTCCTTGAGCAAGGTCACCTTACATGCAATGTCAACAGCGAAATTCTAAGGCAAGTCCATATAACATGGGGTACACTGGCAAGGAAATTTCGATGCGTCATTCCTATTTGGCAATGGCCCTCAGCAGAGTAATATTCCATTGTGTATATACATTTTTCTTTATCCACTCATCTGTTAAAGAGCACCTAGGCTGGTTCCATAGTTTATCTATTGTAAGTTGAGCTGCTAAAAACATTGATGTGGCTGTGTCACTATAGTATGCTAATTTGAAATCCTTTGGGTATAAACTGAGGAGTGAGATGACTGGGTAAATGATGGTTCCATTCCAAGTTTTCTGAGGAATCTCCATATTGCTTTCCAGAGTGGTTGTACCAATTTGCAGTCCCACCAGCAATGTATGAGTGTACCTTTTTCCCCACATCCTTGTCAACATTTGTTGCTGCTTGTATTCTTGATAATTGCTATTCTGACTGGAGTGAGATAAAATCTCAAAGTAGTTTTAATTTGCATTTCTCTAATTGCTAGCGATAATGAACATCTTTTCTTATATTTGTTGATCAATTGTATTTATTCTTCTGTGAAGTGTCTGTTCAGTTCCTTTGCCCATTTATTGATTGGGCTATTTACTTTTTTGGTGTTAAATTTTTTGAGTTCTTTATACATCCTGGAGATTAATGCTCTATCTGATGTACACGTAGGCTCTGTAGGCTCTCTCTTCACGTTATTGATTGTTTCTTTTGCTGTGAAAGATTTTTAGTTTGATTCCATCCCATTTATTGATTATTGATTTTACTTCTTGTGCTTTAGGAATCTTGTTGAGGAAATCGGGTCCTAAGCTGACATGGTAGGGATTTGGTTCTACTTCTTCTTCTTTTAGGTGCAGGGTCTCTGTTCTAGTGCCTAAGTCTTTGATTCAGTTTGAGTTGAGTTTTGTACAGGGTGAGAGATAGGGATTTTTGCTACATATGGATTTCCTGTTTCCCAGCACAATTTGCTGATGAGGCTCTTTTCTCCAATGTATGTTTTTGGCAACTTAGAGAAAGCATTTGACAAAATGCAGCACCTCTTCACATTCAAAACACTAGAAAACCTAGGGCTAGTAGAAACATACTTCAACATTGTAAAAGCTATCTATGCTAAACTCAAGGCCTACATCATTCTTTTTTTTTTTTTAAGAGAGAGTGAGAGAGGAGAGAGAGAGAGAGATAATTTTTTTTTAATATTTATTTTTTAGTTCTCGGCGGACACAACATCTTTGTTGGTATGTGGTGCTCAGGATCGAACCCGGGCCGCACGCATGCCAGGCGAGCGCGCTACCGCTTGAGCCACATCCCCAGTCCCCTACATCATTCTTAATGAAGAAAAATTGAAAGCATTCCCTCTAAGTACTGGGAAAAGACAGGGATGCCCTCTTTCACCACTTTTATTCAACATAGTCCTTGAAATTCTAGCCAGAGCAATCAGAAGAAAGAAATTAAAGGGATACAAATAGGAAAAGATGAACTCAAACTATCACTATCTGCTGATGACAAGATTCTATGTTTAGAAGATCCAAAAAATTTCAGAAACGTTCTAGAACTCATAAATGAATTCAGTAAGGTAGCAGCACATAAAATTAACACCAAATAAACTGATTGTGTTCATCAGTGAAGAATCAACTGAAATAGAAATTAGGAAAACTATCCCACTTACAACAGCCTCAAAAGAAAATAAAATCCTTGGGAATCAATCTAACAAAACAGTTGAAATTCCTCGACAATGAAAACTATATAATATAAAGAAAGGAATTGAAGAAGACCTTAGAAAATGGAAAGATCTGCCTTGTTCTTGGATCTGCAGAATTAAAATTGTCAACATGGAAATACTACCAAAAGCATTATGCAGATTTAATGCAGTTCCAATTAATCCCAATGATACTCTTTATAGAATTAGAAAAAGCAATCATGAAATTCATTTGGAAAAATAAGAGACCCAAAATAGTCAAAGCAATCCTTACCAAGAAAAATGAAGCAGGAAGCATCACAACACAAGACCTTAAATTATACTACAGAGCCATAGTAACAAAAACTGTATGGTATTGGCACCAAGACAGATACGTAGACCAATGGAACAGAATAGAAGACACAGTGACAGACCCACATAAATACAGATAACTCATACTAGACAAAGGTGAAGGTATCTTCACCTTTGTGAAGGATTTGTGAAATGATTTGTGGCATATGCTCAACCAATATATCAGAATGTATTCAGAATATATCAGAGTGGATCTTGAAAAATCACTTGATAAATTTTTAAATTCTTACACTGGGACTTAAAATACTTAATAATAATAAAAAAGTCATTGTAACCCTTTTTAAATGTACAATTCTGTAGTATTGAATATAATCATATTGTTATTCACCAGAACTCTTTCATCTTCAAACCTGAAGCCACATGTATTAAATAATGGCTGTTTCTCTTTCCCTCACATCAGCCGTTGGTAACCAGTGTTCTACTGTTTTATGAATTTTACTAGTTTAGATTTTCATATAAGTAGAATCATCCAATATTTGTCTTTTTTGTGACTGCCTTATTTTCCTAATATAATGTTCTCATAGTTCATCCATGCTGTAGCACACAGCAGTATTTTCTTTCTGAGGGTAAGTAATATTCTACTGTATCTATATATCATATTTTGTGTATCCATTAATCTGCCAATGGACATTTGGGTTGCTTCTACCTCTTGAGAATTGTGATCAATGCTACTGTGAGCATGGGTGTACAGATATCTCTATGAGACCTTGCCTTCAAGTCTTTTTAATATACTCTAAGAAGTGAAATTGCTAGATCATATGATAGTTCTATTTTAACTTTTTGCGGAAACCCCATGCTATTTTCTATACTAGTTGCACCATTTTAAAATTTCACCAGAGGTGCCTGAGGGTTCCAGTTTCTCAACATCCTCTTTAACATTTGTAATTTTTTTGTGCTTTTTTAAAAAAAATAGTGACTAATAGGTGTGGCGTAACATCTCATTATGGTTTTGATTTGTATTTTCCTTGTGATTAGTGAAGTTGAACATTTTCCATATGTTTGTTGGTCATTTGGATATATTTGGAGAAATGCCTTTTCAAGTCCTTTGCTCAATTTTTCACCAGGTTGATTTTTTTTTGTCATAAAATTGCAGGAGTTTTTAAAAAGTATTTTATATTTTCACTCCTTGACAGAATATGTGACTTGCAAATATTTTCTTCCTATAGGTTACCTTTTCACTTTGTTGATTGTGAACTTTGATGCACAAAAGTTCTTTAAGTTTGATATATAGTCTATATACTCCATATCTGCGTGTTCTATATCCATGGATTCATCCAACTACACATTAAACACATTTGAAAAAAATGTGTCTGTACTAAACATACTAGACTTTTTCCCATTGTCATTTCCTCTAAACAAGACAGGATAAAAAATATTTACATAGCTTTTATATTGTAGTAGATTTTATAAATGATCTAGAGATGGTTAGGGAAGATGCCCATAGAGTATAAGAAAATTCTCTGACAATTTAATTTCATTTTTTGGTGCTGGGGATTGAACCCAGGGTGCTACACCACTAAGCTTTTTATTTTGAAGTAGGTTTTACTAAGTGGCCAAGGGTCTTGCTGAATTTCTGAGGCTGCCCTTGAACTTGTGATCTTCTCCTATGGAACCAATCTCTCATGGATCCATGTATAACATCAAACAACTGTCATCCCATTTGTCTGTTTTTGCTTTTGTTGTCTGTAATTTTGGTGCCAGAGCCAAAAAATCATTGTCAAGTCCAAAGTCGTGAAGCTTTCCCTTATATTTTCTTTTAGAACTCTTATAGTTAAGGCTTTTACATTTAGCTCTTTAATCCATTTTAGTTAATTTGTTTTTGTTGGTGTAACAGAAGGATCCACATTCCTTCTTTTGCTTGCAGATGTCTAGTTTCCCCCAACACCATGTGTTGATGAGCCTACCTATTCCTCACTGAGTGGTCTTGGCACGCTTGTTGAAAATCATTAGCTTGTATATATTACAAGGGATTATTTCTGTTCTCTTTATTCTATTTTGTTGGTCTATTTGTTTTTATACCAGTATCACGATTTTGATTACTGTGACTTTGTAATATCACAAAGATTTTGAAAACAGGAAGTGTGAGTCCTCCAAAAATTTCTCCCCCCAAATGTTGTTTTGGCTATTCATGTTCCTTTAATAATCTAGATGAAGTACAGGATGATTTTTTTTTCTGTTTCTCCCAAAAATATCATTGAAATTTTAGTATAGATTGAGTTGAATCTGTAGATTGCTTTAAGTAGTATGAACATTTTTTTTTTTTTTTTTTGTAGTGGGGATTGAACTCAGGGCCACTCGATCACTGTCAATCCCCAGCCCCTATTTTCTATTTTATTTAGAGACGGGGTCTCACTGAATTGCTTAGAGCCTCATTTTAAAAAATATCTTTACTATATTTATTTGGATTTTATGTGATGCTGAGAATCAAACCCAGTGCCCTGCACGTGCTAAGCGAGCACTCTACAAATGAGTCACAACCCCAGCCCCAGCGCCTCGCTTTTGCTTAGGCTGGCTTTGAACTTGCGATCCTCCTGTCTCAGTCTCCTGAGCCACTGGGAGTACAGGCATGCACCACCTCTTTGTGTTTTCTTTAATATGTTTTAATGATGTGTTTAGTTTTCAAAGTTTTGAGTCTTTCATCTCCTTGTAACACTTATTTCTAAATATTTTTTATTTTGAAATAATTTTCTTAATTTTGGGGAGTTGTTCATTGTTACATCAAATAGAATATTTTCCATTAACTGCCTTTCTCCTTGTGAGGATTCCCCCTTCTTTGCTATGTTTACGTGATTTGAGGCAGAGTGAGATGTGATTTGAGGCAGAGTGAGATGCACAGGGAGGTGCTCCTCTGCTGTGCACCCATTTCACTGCCAGCATCCTCCCTATACCTAGCCATGGTGACTTCAATATTTCATAAGATTAAAACAACCCTGACTCACAAAATATTTAGGAACCACTCATTTGGTGGCAAAATTAATATAAAATCCAATGTTAGTGACTATAAACAAAATGAACCTCACTTCATTTTACTTTATTAGTTTGGGGATGTCAATTTCTCGAACGGTATTATCTTAATTCTCCATTCTGTAGTTTAACATCTTACCATCACCCCTTGTCACCCAAGAATCTCTTTGCTTCTATCTGCAGAGAAGGATAAGAAGATGACTACATGTCTTAGAGGATATACAATTCTAATTCCTAAGGAGACTGTCATTATCTGAGAGATCCAGACATGTGTGGCATGGTGGAGAGGATACTGAATCAGCAGAGACAATGTGATGTGAGAAGGAGTAAGTGTACTACATAGATAGCCCTTCACAGAAAAGAGGGACAACTCATAGGGACAATTCCCAGTACCCCCAAAGGAAACTCAAGGATGCCATCTTTACTGGAGGAAATTCATTTAGTCTTGTGGTGTGGCTACAACAACCTCTTGTGGGAACATTTCTAAGAGATAGGTGAGTGGGAGGACTCATGGGAAGCCTGGGACAAACTGTGCTGCAATCATAAGCTTGATGTCAGGGAATGACCATCAGTTTCTGGGAAGAAAAACTGCCTAAGGCTTAGGAAGGAAGAGGGATCTCAGCCAAGAGTTCTAGCCAGTAAATAGGCAAGCTGGTGTGCAAAACCAGGAAACCAAGGCAGAGGTCACCTCATATGGAATTTGTGGATACAGTTAGGAATTGGGGAAATGTGCTGCTATGGTTTGAATACAGTTTGGTGTCCCACAAATATAATGAAGCTTCCATCAAAATGCAAAAGGAAAAAAAATGCAAAAGGAACATATTTGAAAAGCTTCCGGACTGCTGAACACGTGGAGGTGCTGGAGGATAGTGTGCTCAAAGAGGTCATGGAAACCCTACATTCTTCCACCTCTCAATCCCTCATCCTATACATTTTTTTTTCATCTGGCTGTTCATATTTATTCTTTCTAATACCCTTTACAATAAACACAAATATAAGTGCATCTTATAATATAAGTGAGTTCTGTGAGCCATTTTAGAAAATTAATTAAACCCAAAGAGGAGGTTGTGGGAACCCCCAATTTATATAGCCACACAGTCAGAAAAATAGGTAACAACCAACTACTTGCAATTGGCCCCTGAGACTAAGCCCTTTACCTGTGGGATTTGATGCTAACTCTAGGTAGATGGTGTCAAAATTGAGTTCAACTATAGAATACTCAGTTGCTGTCTGCTAGGAAACTGGTTGTTTGGTGGGAGTAAATTCACACACATTTGGTGCCTGGAATATTATATTCTGGGGTGAGAAGCAGGAAAAATACTTTGGGTTTTGTTATCCTTTACATTAATCTTAGGGGGAAGACACCTAGTTTTCCACTATTATGTAAGACATTCGTTATATATTTTTCATAGATGCCCTTTATCAAGTCAAGGAAATCACCTTCCATTCCATGTTTGCTAATTGTCTTTTCACAAAACAACCTTGAATTTTGTCAAATGATCTTCTGTATTTGTTGAGACATTCCTGATACTCAAAAAATTCTGCTGATGCAATGTATTACAGTAATTGGTCTTCAAATATTAAACCAACTTTTATTCCTGAGGTGGATTCTACTAGGTTATGATATATAATTTTGTTAGTTATTAGGTTCAGCTTTTGAATATTTTGAAGATATTTGCATCTGTATTCATAAGAGATATTGGCCTATGGTGTTTTTCTTCTTATACTTATATCTTTGCGTGACTTTGGAATCAGGTAATATTGGCCTTGTAAAATGAGTTGGAATGTATTCTATCTTTTTCTATTTTTTAGAAAAGTTTATGAGAAATTAGTAGTAATTTTTCTGTGTTTAATAGAATTCACCAATGAAACTATCTGAGCCTTGGCTTTCTTTTATGTGAGGTTTTTGATACTAATTCATTCTCTTCACTTGTTATAAGTCCATTCAAACTATTTCTTTTTGAGTTGGTTCCACTGATTTATGTCTTTTAGGAATTTTCCCTTTTCATCACTTTTTTTGGTACACGTAGCATAAATGTCATTTTTGTCATCTTAGTACTCCACCATAATGCATTTTGTTTCTGTGGTAGTAATGTCTGTCTCCTCTTTCATTTATGATTCTAGTAATACGAGTTCTCCTTTTTTCTTGATTAATTTATCCAAAAATTTTTCAGTTTTGTTGATATTTACTAAAAACCTGATTTTTGGTATCATTAATTGTCTTTATCATTTTTTGCCCTAAGTCTTTTTTATTTCCTTCCTCTGCTGGCTCCACATTTACTTTTTACTCTCTTTCCAGGGTTTTAAGAAAATGTTAGGGTTTTGATTTGAGATATTCCTTCTCTTTTTAAAAAATTTCTTCTTTCTTAATATAGGCTTTGCAGGTAAACCTTTCTATACCAACACTGCTTTAGCTACATGCCATAGTTTTGGTATGTTGCGTTCATTTTCATTCATCTCAAAGTATTTTCTGGTTTCCCTTTCTTTTCTTTATTGAACCATTGGTTATTTAGAACCATGCTGTTTAATTTTCATACATTTGTGATTTTTCCCTTTTTTCTTTTACTGATATCTTCTGTCATTCCAGTTTGATAGGAGATTATCTCTGTATTATATTTTCCCTTTAAAGATTTTTGAGTTTAGTTTTGCAGAAGAAAGTCCCATGTGTACTTGAGAAGAATGCATATTCTGTTATTGCTGGATGGAGTATTGTAGTCCAGTGGGTACACTAGTTCTAATATTCTGTTTTCCTGTTAATCTGTGTAGTTGTTCTGTTCATTTTGCAAGTTCGAGTACTGAAGTCTTCAACTATTGCTATTGAATTGTCTGCTGTTTCTTTATATCTGTCAGTTAATAACTCTTTCACATTCTCAATGTTTTTAGATCCTCACATATCACTGGTCATGGTCACTGTGTTTGTGCTGCCTAATGGGAAAATGGCACAAGATAAAAGCTTTCCTTCTGAGCAGGTCTCTGTGTTGCAAAGTACATGAGCTTATTCTGTAAATCTTATTGCTCCCAAAACCTCTGGGCTTCTGGTGATCTCATTTACCATGATCAAATGGTAGCCCAGAATTTTGGTTGCAAGGAGAAGAGAAAGAAAACTTTTATTTTCCCAGCTTACCAAAACTAAAAACAGGAAGATATTCTGTTTGTAAATGGAAGTAAAAAGAGATATTTACTGCTTAGATATGGTGTGTTGAAGCAACAAAAAGAGAAAGAATAAGAGACAGTTATGAAATAATGTAATTTATTATTAGAGAGGATAATTGGGTAATTCATTAAAAATGCTTATTTGCTGTTATGGAACTTATAGACCCTCTTGTCATTATTGCTATACTTAGATTCTCAAGAAATCTAATAATAAAAATTCCTCTAGTCAATTCCTTTGCAGAATTTCTATCTTGAATATTTTTTAATGTTACTTTCCCAGATGAGGTAAACACAAATACCTCATTTACAACAAGCCCTTAAAGTTTCCTTAAGAGTCAGGTGTGAACCTACCAATATCTTGTCCCTTCAGCTTTGAAGGAAAATCACGAAAGTTTACCAAAGGAGAAGAAAATTACAGGATGTAACATCAGACTCTTATAATCCTTTAATTTAACCCCTAAAACATTCCATCTGTTTATGTTGGGGAAAGGAGTGAGTTCAGGGCATTATTTTGTGGTGGCATTTCTATGCTCATCACATCGTGCCTTGACACATTACAAACCCTTTGCTTTAGAAGGAGGAACACTGCTAAAGTTTGTTTGCTCACTATCTTGGAAAATGGTCTTATGAAGAAGTACTGTGAATATTATACATTTGCTTTTAATATATTAGTGTGGGGCTGGGGTTGTGGCTCTGTGGTAGAGCACTTGCCTAGCATGTATGAAGCACTGGGTTCGATCCTCAGCACCACATAAAAATAAATAAATAAAAACTATATTAGTGTTTAATAGTAGAATCACTGAGGAATGGACTTTAGCTTCACAATAAGTCATTTTAAGCTAAGAAAAAGAGAATCTAATAATAGTAGACCATATGACAAGTTAAGCTTTTGATTAGAAGTCAGTGCAAATTAAGTAATGAAGCTGTGTTCAGGGTGGGCCAGTCGGAGGAAGACACCACATAGGAGCACCCATCCCAAGAGACAGTGAGGAGATTTGAGTGCTGGGAGTCTTTATGGGGAGACAAGACATGAAGTAAATGATGTTATGAGAGGCCAAAGAAAACTTTCACTTCTTCATAAATTTGCCTACAGCCAGCTCTGCCCTGTTGACATCAAACTGGCCATCACCAATTTCTGGATCTCAAGACATAGAAGTCAAAATGTTATATTAGCTAATTAATTTTTAAATAACACCATTTACTACTTTGGGACAATTTCTCAGATTGCATCATCCATAAAAACAAGTAACAGGGGAAATTTATCACTCATAATGATCCAAATGAGCACTCATGTACTCCCCATGTGGCTTCCTTGGGTTACTCAGAATAAGTCCTTGGGGATAGAGGGATTCTATGCAATATTCACTTTTAAGTTGCTTCTAGGACTATCTGGTTGGAAAAACACTTGTTAGAAAATTAGAATTGTTAGAAACTTTTAGTATCTTGACTGAAGTAATCACAGGACAGGTGATATGGATCATAAGAGGTAAAAATAATACCCAAATGCTCTGTTCCTGAAGCTCTGAATTTTCCTAAAACAGTTTGTCCCACATCTTGACGAACAAAGAATTGAAGACCAGGCTTCTGGGTATTGCTCTCAGAGTCCAAGCCTTCATCAAGACTGATGGAGTTAAAGATTTCCCCAGGAAGCACATGTGGAATCTTACAGGTGTTGGAAGGGAACAGCTAGGAGTGAAGAAAGAGGGGCCTAGATCTTGCTTGACTTCATTCATTGCTTGAACCTTTTATATAGCAAGTTAAAGCCAAGTCTTTGTCATAATCATTGAATTTTGTTTGAGTCACTTGGAATAGTGCTGAGAGAACCAAGAATAAGAACGGAATTTCCACCATGGCAACCACTGCAGTGCTTAGTTCCTATTCCCCAAATCAGAGACTTGGAGGATTAGACCTAAATTACTAGATTTAGATCTGGGATATAGATTTAGGACTGAGCTGTCTTCCGTTTCCCATTCCAACCATCATTTCTCCCCATCATCTCTCCTTGATTCCTCTTGATGTCATTTTTTTTTCCAGGGGTGGTAAAACCAAAAGTAACAACAACAAACTGTGTAAAATGAAAGCAAAAAATCAAAACCCAAACCAAACAAACAGAAACTTGATCCCTCTGGCTTAATATATAATCTCTTTGTTTCTCCTTGTAAAGGTTCAATGGAGGAAAGAATTTTGATTCCCTTTAAAAATCATACCTTCTTCCCTCCTTCAGCCCTTTCTTCCCTACTAGCCTTTCCCCACAATGATATAATACTGGAGGATGCCATTTCAACATAAATCCACTAGACGTCTTTTCTTTCTTAGACTTGGAGAGGGATGGGTGGAGGATTCTGCAAGGTCAGTATCTCTATTGTTATAGAAACTGTGGGAAAGGGAAAATTGTTTCAAAAATTAAAACAGTAACTTGGACATGATATGTTTTTGCCCAGTAAACCATTTTCCTATTATTTAAAGATGAGAAAATTGAGTCCTAATGAGATTTAAAGGTTTTCCTGAGACCTCAAAATGGTACAACTCAGGATTCTGACTGGAGTAGTTTTCTTTTCACTCTTCCTTGACTACTACTTGACATTTTATTATTTTTGTGTTGTATTTATTTTTTTTCAAAGTCTATGGCCAAGGAAATTTCCTCATCATCATGTATGAAGTTAGTCTGATTCGAGTCAGAGGAATGAAGTCTTGGGAAAATTTCCCAATATAAAAAGGAGAGAAAGAAAAAGAAGGAGAGGGGAAAAAAAAAAGAAAAAATGTAGATAAGCACTATATATCAAAGACACTTATAATAGATTCGACCTAGTTGTCTTATTAAATATAGATTAACTTTAAATGTCTCTAGGGATTTACTGAAAGGAATGTGGTGTCTGTTATTGGATTAACAAAGAGCCTTGATAAAAAGATAGCATGTCTTTTTGTATTCCATTTGCTTTGATCTTATCTTGGTTTTGCAAATATGATACTTAAATGAGAAACTTTTAGTAAATGGTTTGCAAAGAGTAGATTATAACAAATAATGATGTTGAAAAAATATGACCTGTTGAGAATTTGGGAAGTCTGCAAGTGTGTATTTTTTCTCTCTTCATTCCTACAATCCACTCCCTTCCCTAATCAGAAATTGCTTTTCAGAGAGGCAGAACCAACATGTATTTCCACCGATTGTACATTTGTGTATCAATTTCTTTGCTTTTGTTTTGACCAACACTTGGTACTATTTGTCTAATCTTGCCACTTTAATTTGGCAAAATAAAATCTCAATTTATTATGTAGTTTCCTAATTAATAATGAGGTTGAGTAGACCTTATAATAGCAATAATTGACACTTCTGAATGCACATTCCATGGCAATTAGTTGCTAAATCCCTTTTGTGAATTGCCTCCTTTACTCTGACAGTATCCCTGTGAGGTGCTATGTATTCATCCTCATATTACAGATGAAAATAAGGCATAGAGAGATCAGTGACCTGTTGAGGTCAGCTGGGACAGATAGTCTGAGCTTGAAGTTAGATCAGCTTAGTCCAGAGCTCCGTGATCTTAAGAACCACGATTTGTGCTTTTTTGGTGTGTTTCCTGTCCCTTTGACTTTGTTTTTCTGTTACTTACATAGCAACTTGATGACATTTTATTCCCTAAGAGTGAAGGTTTTTGATTGTGCTTCCAATCCTTTTAGACTTGTAGTACATCAAATGACCAACTTGTAGTGGAGCAACATGAAATGACCTTAATAATTTTTAGAAACGCTCAGGTTTATGAAATTATTATGTAGTAGACAATAAAGAACTATTTCACATGTGTTATGTTTTGATGATGGAAAAAATTTTTGGTCTTCTTTCTCAATGTTCCTTAATAATAATTTAAATGATGTTTATGATATACTTAAAATGTTTATTTAGTAGTTGGACCTACTTAAGATATTCTTAAATACTTTAAAAAACCCATAATTTCATTTTTTCAAGATGTGGTTTCTGAGAATATTTTAATCTTTGAGAATATTACATAATTTTAATTGGCAGAATATATTTGTACCAAGTTAAAAATTACTAGGAGAGGTTTCCAAGGAAAATTGTCCGTCTGAGATGTTGACTTCCCTTTTCCTGTTGACATAGTAAAGGTCATTGGTTCCAGTTAATATGGTCTGGTTTGTTTTATAGAAATGAATGCTACAGTCCAATCCCTGCCCTCTTTTTATTCTTACTTTCTTAGATTGATTTGGTAACAAAATTTTTGCCTTTCAATCATTACACTGTTTTTAAAAGAAATATAGAAAAAAATTTCTACTTAACTTTAGTGACATAGAACAGCCAGAATAAACACACATATGTGCCTTGCCTTGTGTTTGAAGGCAAATGAACATTTCAAATGTTATTCTTAGTTATTTGAGTCTAGAATTTTATGGCAACCAAACTATGCTATAAAGGCAGAAAATAAGAGGGAAACTATTGCTAAAGGAGGGTCTAAATATGAGTATTATTGAAGATGCTTAGTTAACATCACTGCAGTGGTGTTTATTCATCATGAATATGGGTGAGAGACCATGACATATTTGTGTGGCTGACACTGGCAACACGGACTTTGGCCTGAATGGTTGATGAATCTCCTATTCATCAGAGGGACTGCACAGACATGGTCCCCTCTGCTCAGGCTTCACCTTTTCTTCTTTCTCCAGCCTAGAATATTATCTCCCCTGTGCCTTTTTTTTTCTTTTGCTTGTTCAAAACTGCCTCATCCATCACTCATTCTCTGACACTACAAGGCTTAAAAAATAAATGCATATACAAATATGTATATGTGTGTTTGTGTACATATATGTATATGTGTGTATATATATACATATATATATCATCACATATATGGATATATATAAAATACAACTTGTGGCAGATAATTTTCTTGGAAATTGATACCCTCTACAGGCATCCTGTGTAATTTGAAAGAAAATGTTAAATATATATGTATGTGTATATATATATATATAAAAATATATATAAAAATATATATTAATATACATAAATTTATATATATATATTTATATATATAAATTAAGAAGAGAATAGAGTAGCACAAATTCTGACATACATCCTCACATATTGTTGACCTTTGTGATTTTTTTTAATCCAGCAAAAATAGCTGAAAAAAAACTTGGTTGAAAGTTTTAATTTATTCATTTGTGTTTTGGTAGAAGGAAGAAATAATATATGCTACGTAAGGTTTCAAAGAAATACCATTTTTTCTTAATAAATTATTAATAATTTTAATATAATAAAACAGAAAAGTATTTCTTTATGGAATTTAAAACCTTAACCTCATTCTTACAGTACCTTATTTTCCTTTTACTGATGACTAACTAGCTCCCAACACACAATGGTAAATTATTTAGCCTTAAAATAGAAGGAAGTTCTACCATCTGCGACAATATGGAACAACCTAGAGGACAGTATACTAAATAAAATAAGCCAGACACAGAAAGGTAAATATTACATGATCTCATTTCTATATGGAATACAAAGGAGTGAAACTTACAGAAAAAGAATAGAATGGTGGTCGCTAAGGGCTGGGGAGTGGTTGGGAAATTAGGGTGATTTTACTCAAAGGATACAAAGTTTAAGTTATAAGATAAATAACTTCCAGAGACCTCAAGTATGGCATGGGACTACAGTTAATAATAATGTATGTATACTTGAAATCTGCTAAGAGATTATCTTAAATCTTACCCCATAAAAAAGGGATATGAGGTGATGGACATGTTAATTAGCTTGATTGTCGTAATCAATTTACATATATACATATATTAAGCTATTTCATTTTATATACATGTTAAATGTATATAGTTTTCACTTATCAATTTTACTCCAGCTGGGGAAAATACATTTTATTATTTGAGCTGTGAGTTGTTGTGCCTGTGAATAATAACCATTAGAAATCAGTAATAACTGAGACTAATCTTCAATTGTGAGTTGACAGGAGAACTTTCCTTTTTGAAGATCACAAATTCAATCTGAGGATGGCTGTTTGAATGAAGATGCTAATTAGCATTTGTTTACATTCTTCCATGCTAACTGCTGTTAAGTTTGGACATTTCTCCCTTTTAGACTGTGATAGCTTTAAAGCACAGGAAAGGCAAAGAAGAGGTATAATATTCTTGGAAATTGTTACCCTCCACTAACATCCTGTGTAATTTGAAAGCAAATTATTTATTTGAGTGAAAATCAATCAATCATCCTTTAAGGAGCAGTTTCAGAATATTGTATCATTAAATAGTAGTAGTGGCTGATTTTTCTTAACCACAGTGGTAAATGTGAAGAAGAAATGGGAGTGAGGGGGACTTTTCTGAGGTTTCTGTAATTCTGTCTAGCTCATAAATACAATAGTACTTTTTAGGATTTTAGCAGCCCTCTTTAATGAGAAGAAAAATTAGGAGGGCAAGAAGAGTTAAAATGGGCCTCTCTTTTGAAGGTGATCTGAAACTTCTTTGGGGCTACAGATCTTTAGAGACTTTGATGGAAATGAACATGCATATGTTTAAAACTCCAACATCAAATTAAGTTTAGGGGTTCACAGATTGCCTGAAACTCTTCCACAAGCCATTTAAAGTTCTGTGGACCTAGAGAAGACATTTTCTCTAGGTATTCCCTTCAAGTTAAGTTATCAGTAATCCAGTGCCCTGTATATATTTTGGCTCAATGATGGTCCAGACTAAAAGATGGCAGACAGCAGCAGGAAGATGTGGAGAGTCCTGTCATGCATTGCTGTGCAGGGATCATAATACATTCTCCAAAGCATCTCATTATTCTTCACCAGACATCAGACTGGAGCTGAGAGTAGAGGGGGCAGGTCTCCATCTCTCCATGTTCAGGTTTATGATCCTTACTGAACAGGACGGCCCAAATAACAGACTGGAATATCAAGCAAGAATTGAGGCAAATCTTCTAGCTTAGGCTAACCTGGTAGGGATTTGGAGAATATTGCTATTTGCAGGGCCCACTGGAGCTAAGGGCTATGCTTACTAAACATCATACTTTAGCAGCAAACTAAATTTACAAGCATCAAGAAAAATTTTTATACTTCGTGTCCTGGTTATAATTGTTGTAGTAATTTCTAAGTTCAGACCACTAGGTAAAAAGTTTCAGAGGCCATAGTTGACTATGGTAAAGAGTTAATGGTACTTGTGCATTTTATTTCTGGATATAAACTTGTACTCAGTTATAGAAAAGCTATGTGGTAGCATTTACTCCTTATATAGAAGGCCACACATAAAGTCACTTTGTACAGAAATGGTATCTTATACACTGCTGTTTTTAGTGAAGAGCAGAGAAGAGCTCCTTATGTTCTTCTGTTTCCCTGTATATAGTTTGTATAAACCAATTCTTGGACCTGGATTTATTTTTCTCGTGTAAGTCAGAGAATGAGCCTGTACTTTAAGGAAGACATTTTCATTATTTGGTAATATTTGGTAGTTTTTTTTTTCTTTCTCTCTCTTTTAAAGGATTACATCATCAGACCCATTCCCCTGAGCACAGTCTGTCTTAGTATGTCATCTGGCATATCCACACCTGCCACGTTTCAGCCCTTGCTCTCTCATGCACAAAAGTCCAAGCAACATGCTGTTTAAATGGAACCATGCCGACAGTTTCCTGTTCATTCAAATAACATCTGTGAGATTTGCATGGATTAACATTCAGATGACAGAAATGTGCTTTTTATTCAAATAAAGAGATAAGGACTGGGCAAGCACTGGAGAAGATTCACATCTCACTGGACTGAATCAGTGTTCGTTATTTTACTAAAGGTTTTTCATTTAGCCTGCCAAGGCATTTAGGCCAAGGTCCTGGAATCCTTATAGAGAAAACATCACAGGAGGGGTAAATAATACTGTGTTTTTTATTATTGGGAGATTGCACTCAATTAATTAAAAACTTCATTAAGTGTCCCTTCTGTTCACTGCAGTTTTGGAATCTCTAAGTATGTTCAAACTCTTCTGTACACCTGCTTCATCCTCTAAGGTAATGAAATAGAAGAGGCTATAGGTGCTAGAATGACAATCATCTTCCAGGCTTTGATTTTGGTAAGATTACCTGATCTATGATCAGAGGGATATTGAAGAGGATGGTGGGAGGAGGTGGTGGGGTCAAGATTCAGAAATACATTTGTTCTATTATGGGAGCTGATCCCTTTTTAAGTATGGAAACCTTGCAGAGAGCTGCCTGTTTACGGGTATAGACCTCAGGACAGTGTACAAAAACACCAGTAGTAAAGAAGGAGGCTTGGGTAAGTTTCCTATTTGTATGGTAGAAGGCACTTACAGTAGTCTTATTGTGGAATTCCTTTTTTATTATTATGAATGCTGAATCACAAAAATGATCTTAGATATAACCCTGAAATTCTTGAACTCTATTTTCAAGTCATCCCCATAAAAAATTGTGAGGTAGAGCAGGTGAGTAGTGATGTCTTCCTGTTCTTTCTTTCTACCCCCAATACCTGTCCCTCTCATTCAATCTAGGTTCAGGTCTCCTTCCTTCCTCATCCCCCTAAAAATCTGTATCTTGTTTTATTCAAAACATCAAGGTCATAATCATATTAAGTTAAAAAATAACTACTGACTTTTGCTTACAGCCAAGATGAAGTTAAGAGAGATGATTGTTATCATTTTGACTGAAATAAAAAAATAGAAAACTGGACAAAATATATGAAAGAATGATTTTGAAGATATCATATGATAAAACACAGTAGTCCCAAAGAAACAGGAGATAAATGGGTTGAGTCCTACAATTGCTTCAATTTACTGCCTTGGAAGAGTGTGCAGACCATAGCACACCGTCGGGGTTGGGGGACCCAGGTGAAGCTTGGCAGATTCCCTGGGCTGAGAAATGAGGACATTTTCAGTTGTCTCTATGACTAAGGATGCTGTGACATGAAGTAGCCAGTCATTCATGGGACAGTCCTGAATAGTAAAGCATTTTCCTCACTGAATAATGCAGTGCCACTGATAGGAAACACTGATAGATGCTGTCTGCCCAGAATGCCAAGGAAGGTTAAGGAACGTCTGAGACTCTACACTTCAATGACACTTTGACACCAAGGACAGAACAATTCCTAAAAGTGCAAGGAGCATACATATTTAGAGAAGAAATTATTATGACATGGTGCATATTTTGACCAGTTTGAAGTCTTCAAGGGGAATTTTCATTGTTCAGGAAGTTAAAACAAATACCGTGACCTTGAAGTACCCTTTTGTTAGTAATACATTCTGATGGCTTGAATTTTAATTTTATGCTGGCATTGCCTTTTGTGACAGGTGTTTCTAAATAAAGAAACATATGGTTTTAATGTGGCTTCATGAACTGGGAGTAACATTCCTGCAGATGAAATGGCACTTCAGGCAAAGTGCTTGCTGCCCACATCTGAGCATTTTAATCATTAATTATAAGTAAACACCTTGGCCTCTTGGTAATTCATCAAAAGAAGAAATTCTTTGTATTTAATCACTATCTCAATTGTGAAAGAAAAAAAAAACACAGTTATACTGGAAAATAAATCTTTAATTTTGAAGAATAAGATTATCTTGTCTTACAACTTATTAGCATAGCTAGGAATCAATATTTGTGCATTAAAGATGATTGACATATTCAACAAAATTAGTTTTATGAAATGCTTGCCTTTACTGAGTAGGATGAAGATAACTGTTGACTGAAAGCATTTCCCTTCCTTTCCTTGATCAATCCTTCTTGCATATATCAAACAGGAAGGAAAACTGTGAGGTGCTAAGAGACAATGGGAACAAGACCTTGGTTTTGCTTCTTCCTTCTTTAAGCTGTTGTTGGTTCACAAACCTCAAGTTTCAGCAGCTGGAGAGACAGAGGCTGAATCTCAAGTAGGTGTTGTGTAGAAAGGGCATAGATAAGGAATCACTCTGGGAAAGCATGGGATTTAGGATCCTGGGGACAGTCTGGCCCTGATACATGAACCTGAGTAAGACACATGATGCACTGGGCATCCATCCGTTCCTTCATCTGTGAAATAACTGTATCGCTATTTGATATCAACAGTTTTTTGTCAGTTTGAATTTATGGACATAGAAGATATTCTCTTTACCTCAAGAAATGAGTCTTTCTCCCAGCAAAGGAAGTAAAGTTCATGAGCTAAGCAGAGAGAGAACATCCAAGCATCCAGTTATGGGCTGGGACGAACACTGGTCAGCAAGGTCAACAATTAGGAAAGGAGCTATACATGGAGCAGAAAAGAGTGAGGATACTCTGGAGCTCATCAAAACTTTGTGTCTATCACTGCAAAGAACTATGAACAGCTTCAAATAGCAACAGCCCCTGCTTCACTTACACTTCCCAAGTTCTATACAAATACCTTTTTTAACCAATTCTAATGCAGAACCATTCAGAGAAGAGGCATCTGGGAACACTGCTCTACTTTAACCAAGTTGAAAATAGAATGGTTCAGCACACTATTCAAGACTGTTGTTTATTTCTCTATTCATTCACGTCCCCCTTTATACCATTCAGTGTTGTTTTATAAGTTAGTTTATAGAACTCTGTATTTTAGTCATGTGTGTTTCATGTGGTTTTGTTATCTTTATTGCTTTCGTCAATGACTTATTTTTCCATACTTTTTGCTTGTCATGTAATGCTTTTCAGAGTACATTTATAACTAGGCAGATTATTTAAATAATTATCATAGCCTTTCCAACAATATAATTGTATTTTCTAGGCAGAAAATCATATGTACTCTTTCTTCTTTCCAAAATTTATAACTCTGAGTTTTCCAAGTTTAGATACACTGGTTAGCACCGCCAAAGAGGCTCTGTTCTTGAGATTTATCCTTTAGATAACCCTGCTTATCTTAGATGCACAATAATAAATTTATTAAAGAATTCTGAGTGCCACACTACTGCTTGAGATTCTGAACTCAATGCTGATATAGTATGATCTGTAAATTTAAATGCCCAGTTTTCTGACTAATGCTGCTCAGGACCTGGGAGTATAAATGAGAAATGCTTTTCTCCAACATCTGCTTGATGTCCTTGAAACAAAAGTCAACAAGACCTTCTGGGTTTGTGCCATTGTGAAGGTTATGCCATTGCCAACCTTAGTGATGGACAGTGCTTTAGAAGGAAAGGAGGCTTTGAACAAGGTAGGCTCTTGGTCATGGAAGACACATTAATTAGCTAAAATAATATTTTCTTCCATTGTATCACAGGTGCAATTAAATTTTGTGTATTTCATTTTTATTTCTCATGCTGAGCATTCATTTTCTTGTTTCCCCATATATTCTAATTCATAATTCTGGAGCAACTTACAAATTAGCACAATGTTTACAACAGTTGCACATAGCAGCTGAGGAATATCTTACAGTATGAAACAATTCATGTGATTTTAAATTTGGTATATAAGTAGATCTACATATGACCTATGAAAACAAACATAATCTTTGCATCTGATATTGCTTTAAAGATGGTAAAAATTGAAATGAGTTATAAATTGCCATAATATAAATAATTATTTTGTGGGCTGTGGTTGTGGCTTAGTGGTAGAGTGCTCACCTAGCATGTATGAGGCCCTGGGTTTAATCCTCAGCACCACATAAAAATAAATAAATAAAATAAAGGTATTGTGTCCAACTACAACTTAAAAACAAATATTTTAAAAAATAATTAGTTTGTTGTATTTTCTGTTATGATAGTTTGAAATATGTGATCCATTACACTGTTTGAAAATTATGTGGAGAATTTGTGGATATTTCTGAGTCTAAACATTACTTTAAGATTTTTATTGACTTTTGGTTTCTCTTGGCATAGCACAATGAAGTTTCTACAAGTGGAATTGTTAAGAATGACCTAAGATTTACAATGACTCAAGGAAGGTTGTCTAATTTGGTGTTACTCTTAATAGAATGCTAACTATATGAAAGTCTTGATCACAACAGTGTAGTTAAGTGATCTCACTGAAATTAAGAGAATGAAGTTATGGAATGGATCTATAATAATTTATCAATTGTGTACATCTTTATTTTATTACTTATTCTCATGTTTCCATCCCATAAACATAATGCCAAAACAGGTGCATTACTAATGAAATGCAGCAGTCTTTGATATTTTGATGAAAGTTAAGTAATAAACTCATTGATTTCCACAGGCTATTTTTTTGGAAGCATCAGAGATGGTAAGTAGGTGAAACCAAGAAACTGGTTCTAGACCATGGATGAACTAGAAAGCTGTGTTGGGAAGCACCCTAAGATAGTGAATTCACTCATGAGTAAAACACTTCAATTAGCATTGTTTTAGATAAATTTGTAACTTCTAATTGTTTAGTCATATGATATCTGGTGCTTATACATGGGCCTTCTTTGTAATTGTTAAACTTGCTGTATTACTAAATATCTGGAAATGTCTTTTTGTTGCTTTCACATATCATCTACTTGGCTATTGAATTCTTTGCTTTTCTATTTTGTGAGGAGATATGATGCGAATCTGAAAATTTCTTATTTCACTCAATTTATGGAATAATTACTTATCACAAGCCTACTCATGTAAAAACTGGATTTCTGCTCCTTATATATTTATGATTTCAATTGTTGAAATTTTTTTACCTGTTATGTTTGTGTTTTTATGTTTTCTTCTGAGTTTGAAGAAAATTTCTCAAGTCAATCTCATTCATGTTTGTGGTATTTCTGCAGTATGTAATTGTCACCATAATGTTTGTAGTTTGACTCTTTCTTTTCATTTAAAAGCAATTTTTTTTCCTAATAGAAGTATTCTCTTGTTATGAAAAAATACCTTTTTAAAGACCTTTGTGAACGTAAATTTGTATTTTATTTATTGTTAAAATAAATCTGTTTCATAGGAGAATATTGGCTTTATTTCTCATTCATTCATTCAACAAGTGTTTACTGAATGCTCATTATATGGTAGACATTTTTCCAGGCACCTGAGATATTTCAATGAACCAAAGGGATTTTATTTGATATATTTTTTATTGCTATTTTGTATGTCAATGAGCTAAAGAGATTTTTTAAATCCTTGCCCTGAGGAGCTTACATGTTAATGGGGGAAACAAACATGATAAGCAATGAACAGTTTTCTGAGGGTATCATGATCTGCTGAAAGGACCCATGGGACTCAGACATACTTGTACTCTGGACACACATCAGGATCTGCCAGGAGAAAAGACACCAGGCAGAGTTTGAAGGAGCCTAAGAACAGCTTTTAGGAATTCTCTCTTCCAAAATTGTCTGTTGGGAGGCCAGGGTAGGTGGGAAGTACAAAGTGTCCTATAGAATTTTCTTCATCTTGTAGCAGTGGAAGGCAGCTATTTGGGCAAAATAGCCATGTTTCTTCCCAAGGAATCCCACTTGAGACTCAGAGTCCAGAGTTTTTATTAGCTGCTGGTCATATAAGCATTCTTCCTGAGCAACAATTACTGAGATTTCAGACTCCCCAAAGTAAAGCGGGTGTGTACCATAAGTCACTTTGTTTTCATGAACATCTAGGCAAGCAGAGCTTTGTGCTCCAGGCATACAAAACAACCTAGTCAGTTAGTAAAATAGATAAGTCCAAAATTCAAATTCCCAGGTGCAGCCAAGGGTCAGCCCCTCAGGTAAGCCATTCTAAGGAGCAACATCAGGTTTGTTAACTCTCTCCTACATAATAATAAATAATTAAATATTGTAGTTTCACGTAACATGATAAGTGCCCTGAAAAATATCTAAGCAGATTAAGGTGAATGGCCGATGCCAGGTAGGGAGACAATAAGAAATAGATTCTAGATTCCAACTGTTTGTCAGAAAGGGCTTCATTGAGCAGGTAATGTTTGAGCTGAGGCATGAAGATGAGGCAGTGGGCCATGTGGGTAGCTAAAGACTCTGCCCTGTAGAAGAACCAAGTCCTTATGGCATGACGGTGTCTATCGTGTAGAATGACAGCAAGAACACTATTGCTAGAGCAAAGATTGTGAAGAAGAGGTGAGGAGATCTGCCCCAAAAGCAATATCTTGATTTTCATTTACTGAAGTTTTTCATATGCTAGTTTCAGATTTTCTTATCTTTACATGGAGATGACTATTACAAGGAATTAAAATTGATTGGTTCAGAGAAGATTTTATAGCTTTCTAGCGAAAATTGTACTCCCCAAACAGAGTAAATTTTACATTTTTAAGATCTTTATTTGATGGATTAAAGATTTTCTTGCCGAGAGAGTAGAGTGAAACAGCACTGGAGCCGTCTGTTGCCAGAGGTCACAGTAGAACCCGTTGGTCATGGTTATGGCAAAGGAGGTCTCTTCCTCTGCTGCTCCTTATGCTGACACCCATTGCTCTCTCTGGAACTGGTTCCTCATCTTTGTGCCCCAAAGCTGCCCCAAGTGGTCCTCACCTCCAGATTCTGAGCTGGTGGTGCTTACGTCAGACTGGAGCTCCAATTGAGTGAGGAAGCTGGTCAGAGAATGAATCTCAGGTTCTGCTGGCATGTGTCCATCTATAGTTAGCTGGGCAGTACCCTCTTTCTATAACTGGCAACACTGTCCTCATTTGGGATTTAGTATGGTAATTTCCTTTTGGATTTGGATATTTGCTGTGTGTGTGTGTGTGTTACTGGGAATTAAACCCAGGGTGCCATGCCACTGAGCTATAACAACAGCTCCACCCCCTCCCCCCCTTTTAAATTTTGATTTTGAGTCAGGGTCTCTTAAGTTGCTGAGGTTGGCCTTGTGCTTTCTATCCTCCTGCCTCAGCCTCCCAACTCTCTGGGAATATAGGTGTGTGCTTCCAGGCTAGTTTGATATTTGCATATTGAGAGGGCTTTTAGCTGGGGCCAGTGAGTAGGTAGTCTCTACATTAGGATGTGCCTGGGAGCCTCCTTCAGTAGACAGATGTAATGCTGAATTGGGAAACATCCAAAGGTGGTGTTGTCACTCAATTGGAGATATTGCTGCCATCAATAACTGATGCCTGCTGTGGCACAGGAGAATGAGCATCTTCCATGTGTTTGCATCTCTGTTCTAGACCAGATGAAAGGCACGGTTGCAGCTGTAGTTCTGGTATTCTTCAGATGACAGAGCCACCAAACCATATAATCTCTAAGGTGTGCATCATACTGGCAGCAGTACTAAGTTTTCTTGCTGTGATACATGACTAAATCAGTCAGGGTCATTCCAGGTGAATTAGGCTGGTTACTAAATAACCAACAGAGACAGAAAATACCTTTTTGGGGGTTCAGTGATGTCTCCTTGACCTCATTTCCCACAAAGGAGGCAAGAGAGGCAGGAGAGAGAGAGAGAGAGAGAGAGAGAGAGAGAGAGAGAGAGAGAGAGAGAGAGAACATACCTGAAACCCTTCTGTTTATTGGGTGGAAGACATTTAAGAAAGTTCCACCCAAATTAGGCAAGATTGAGTTTCAGGGGTTTGCTTCGTGATGTCTTGTGGTCAGCAGATTGACTGACATCTTGGAAAGCCACACCCATCTCAGGTGCTGTGCGGGATCATAGGCAGAGCAAGAGAAAAGGACACATATGTTGCACAGCCCAGCCAGAGCAGCAACGTCAGTCCACTCCCCTCCTGTGCTCAAATGTGCATAACTCACACACACAGCCCATGGTCGGCTCTCGACACTTTCTTGCTGTCAGTCCAGAGATTCTTTTTTTTTTTTTAATTTTTTCAATATTTATTTTTTTAGTTCTCAGCAGACACAACATCTTTGTTTGTATGTGGTGCTGAGGATCGAACCCAGGTCGCACGCATTCCAGGTGAGCGCACTACCGCTTGAGCCACATCCCCAGCCCAGTCCAGAGATTCTTTTTTATTTTATTGGTTGTTCAAAACATTACAAAGCTCTTGACATATCATATTTCATGCATTTGATTCAAGTGGGTTATGAACTCCCATTTTTACCCCAAATACAAATTGCAGAATCACATCGGTTACACATCCACGTTTTTACATACTGCCATATTAGTAACTGTTGTATTCTGCTACCTTTCCTATTCTTGATTTCAGATAACTGCATCATGTCCTCCTGTAATTGGGAAAGAGGTCCAGGAGCCTCTGCAATCATGAAGGAACAGCACAACGCTCAAAGAGGGGTCTGTTTACACTGGCATGGAGATTTATCAGAAAAAAAGTGAGCTTTGTTGTAGTTATCTGTAGTTAGAAGGCATTTGGGAGAAATTTGAGTTAGAAAGAGGACCTATCTGGGATGAGATTTGTATGGAAACCTAAGTAATTGCTATACTCTTAAGGAATCCTCTACACATGTCCTAAGTTATAAGTGTCTTAAGGGCAGAGACCCTGGTTACCTTCAGTCCTGGTTCCCAGTCCAGGCCTCTAAGGGCTGTTAGCACACATGCATCCAATGGTGAGTTCTTGCCAGCTAATCTCATCATGGCTTCTAAAGTCTGAATTAATCACTTGGTTCAGGCATTTGCTTCCACATAAGGAGTTTCAAAAATATGCTCTCGGAAGGATTGTTGCTCCCAGGTCAGTCTTTTTAGTTGCATCAACAGATAGAGTAGCTCCATTATTTTCAGATTTGAAGTCCCTCACCAGAAATCTTTGAAAAATGACATATTCCTTGCAGGGATGTTATGACTGTTAAACTAGATAATTCACAGTTTTTGGCACTTTGCTGAAACATAATAACGTTAGCTAGTTTTCTCCTTTCAAACATGACAACTTAGGAAAAAAAATATAGCACAATCCACAAGATGAGAATAAGGTAATAAAATTCAAAATGGCTTTTAAAGTTTATTGAAGTTGATTACTCTTGCTTAGGTATATTTTTGATTTTTTTTTGTTTAAATGTAGCTCAAATCAAGCTAAGAATCAATCCAAAGCACTTTTTCAATTAATTTTGGCACAAATAGAGTTAGTTTGCTCGTTATGTTATTACTGTCTGGGATTCTGTTTTTTTAGTTTAGTTTATGACTGGGAAAAGCTTTTTGGTCTTATCTAATGGGCCTTTTGAGAACTAGTAGACTCAAGTGGATTTTAGGGAAGAATTCAGTGAATGTTTTGACGATTATTTTAGTTCTATATTACTCAAAATAAATAATAAATAAAGATACCAATACCTATATAAATCTTTAAGATAACTAAAATTGTGTTGGATATTCTCCTATACTTGTAGGGTTGCCAGACTTTTAAATTTCATTAAAAAACTACTCTGTGTTTTTTTTAACTACTAGGATTTATTTCAACTCTGAAAATTTGGCACTTTTAAGACTTAGTAGTGTTCTAAATTTTATTTTTTAAATTTTAAAATAATATTATTGCTTTTCAGAAAAGCCTCTGGCAACATCTCTAACAAGAAGTAGAATATGGCAGAAATAAATGGATGATACTCAGAAATGAAGAATGCACTCAATGAATGAAGTATTTCCTTCAATATGTATACATGTCCAGTTTGAAATCATGCTTGTAAGATATAATTTTAATACTCATGATGAATGTGAAGCAGTATAATTTAATGCTATATTGACATTTTATTAGAATGTCCAGAGACCTCTTAAAATGATTATATGATTACCTAATAAGATCCCAGTCTTTTGCATTAAATTTCAGGGAATTTTAAAGGAAGTTCAGCAATTGTAGTTAGAATATCTTTTTAAAGCAACATATGATTTATTTTGCTGAGTAGCTTCTCAAAGCTGTCATCCTTTTAAAGTTGCATGGGAAAGTTGGAGCCAAAGTCAAAGCATGAAGCATAGTAGATGAAATTCATATTTACTGCCCAGAACTTGCATATTTGATGCCCTTTCCACCTTCTGGTGGCAGAACCTCCATTCCACTTTTAGTTATTGACATACAGTGCTCACGTGCATCCCTCTATAACCGTATGCATTTGTAATAGCCATACATTTATTTAAACAAGTAAATTGGTGATTTGTTGAACCTTTCTGGCTGAGTTATTTTAAGTTTTCTTTGCTGCTATCAGTGATCACTGAGGGCAGGTGTCTAGAACCATGAAAAGATCCTACACTTTGCTCCAACCATGATTGCCTTCATGATATTGTCAAGGTTTACTGACCTGAAAAGAAGCTTTGTGTATTATCTAGCCCTGTTCTTTTACTTTTAGAGGTGATGGTGGTGGGTTGTAGGTTAGAGTGTAGAGAATCCTGAGATCCAGGAATGCCACAGTTCTCCAGCCTCGTCAGTGTGGTGGGGGATTGTAATCCATGCTGCCAGAATACTAGCCCAGAACTTAACCGGTGAAGAGCAAGGTGTCATGTAGTCATTGCATGCACAGGCTCTGGAGTGGCCTTCTGGGTTTAGTTTGGACACCAGTCAGTCCTTACTATCGGCTTAACCTGTGTCTCAGTACCAGTACTGTTTTTGCAGTCTTGATGAGAAGAGCAAATGAGCAAAATGGAGCTTAAGGTGGACTGGCAAGGAAAGAACTCAAGAAACGTTAGTAACACACCAGGTGGTCTTGAGGAGGCTGGGCTGCTCTGCCATGTGACATGTATTTAGAATCATTTCAGCTTTTAGTTGTTTCAGGTTGTGCTGTAGCATTATATATTCTACTTTTTCAGCCCATTAGAGAGGTTATTCCCATTAATTTACTGGCTTGACCCATGAATAAAATGCCATTAGCGCCATCATAAAAAGAAGTATTGGGCTATATATCTCTGGTACTTTTATATATCAATCTGAACTTCCTATAAGTCAGTGCATTAAGCTTGGGGTAGAGAAATTCTTTTTAAGGATTCCTGCTCCCTGTTTCCAGGGAAACAACAATTTAGCTTATTTGACATTTCCCAAATGGACTCTATTAGGATGGTGAAGTAACGCTTGATTTTGTTCTTTTGCACCTACTAATTGCTGCTGTTGTTGAAACAGCAGCTTGCTCCCTAACCTGCTTCTAGGGTGAAGACAGCTTGAGCAGCTGGCACCAGAACCATGGATTTTTTTTTCCCCAGTTCTGGTTGGCAACGTTCCATCGCTACAGCTGTATTAACCCACGAACTTCTTGTTTAGGGAATTATTTGAGTATTTTCCGATATGTAGCACCATGATTTTCCCCCTGATGGTTGTGAGTTAGACTAGACATGGATGCTAAATTGTTTTAATCTTGATATATTAAAAGAAGTTCTTCTATTGCAGCACCTCAGTGAATTACATTGCTCTTATGACAGGAATTTTTAAAAATAAATACTGCCCTCTTGTGTTGTAATATAAAACATAATAGAATTTGGAAAATTAAAAAGATTGTAAATTCAAAATCCTCATTACATAGCAGATTTCACTTAGAAATGAAATAATGTGTACTCTGTATAAAACTTTTTACATACTGACAAGTAACAGTATAAATAAAAAGACAGGATGTCTGTTTCATTGATTTAGAAATACAAGGAGCAGCATAAATATTTTATTTTTAAAAAGTTTTGACCTGTTTTTGGTGAAATGTATTTCTTTGAGGTTTTTTTTTTGTCTTTCCATACTATTTTAGCTGGAAAAATATGTCTACTACACTTAATTGATTTTTTAGAGTGCTTAATAAACAACATGGGACTTTTGCACATGTGACCTTGTTTGGCCATCAAATCAACTGTGTGAAGTTATGTAGTAAAAATTAAATGGACATGCTGGTGTTCAGTTATTGGAAGAATATTTTATTATAGTTCACAGAAATCATTTGAGCTAAAGAAGCTAATCAGAGGGAAATATATCTATAAAAGACACTAAAATGACACACAAATTAAAAATTACATAATCCAAGATTTTTATTTCTTGTTTATTTTATTTGAAATAAACAAATTCCCATGATTAAAATTTTAAACATTATAGGAAAAAGAAATAGAAAGCTGAGAATATTTTCTCCCTGCTTGAATACCATTTTCTCTTCCAAAAGCAAGCACCGTTTGATGGTATACATTTTTCCAGTTCATTTTCTATTTACATGTATTTGCATGCACACATACACACTTATTGCAATTTTCCCAAAACATTTGTAAAATCTGTTTATAAGTATTCTGTTTACTTCTTCTTTTCACTTAAAATATCTTGGAGATTTTTTCATAAAATGCATATAGATCTTCCTTGAATTCCTTTTCACTGATGCAAAGCATCTTGCCTCATTAGTGGTCTTTAGAATGTGATTATCAACAAAGTCAGAATTTCTTCCTTAGATTGAAGTAACTTTGACAATATGTATTTATTCAGAAAATTATTCAAAAGATGACATATTAAAGTGGTGGCATAGAGTATTTTATTACATTTTCAAATATATTTCCTATGTATATAATTACATTTCTTTTTGCATTTATAATGTTATTTATGAATATTTTTACTCAATTATTTTGATACCACTTGGTCAGGGATGATGCTGACCGCTGGGTCGGCCAGCCCTTTATGAAGGGTTACATCACCATGTCCACCAGATATTTTTTTTCTTATCTTTTTTTTCCCCCCGCTTACCATTTCTTTCCATACCTTATTCTGGAATCATCTTTTTTTCTTGAAGTATATCCTTTACAATTTTCTTTATTAAACTATATTTCATAATTTTTTTTGTAAAACATACTTATTTATTCTTACAATGTGGTTTGGCTGGGTATAAGTGTCTTGCTCAGTGTTTTGTGTCTTTATTGGCTCAAACTTTGAAGATATAATTTCATTCTCTTCCTTCCATTGCAACTGCTTAGAAATTCTGTCACTTTGTCTTTCTGTCTTTTAGTAAGTTTCAATTTTCATAAAAATGCAAGTGTCTAGAAAGTTGCAAAGAATAATAAAAACACTCCCACATACCCTTTCAAAGGCCTTAATAATAGTTTGTTTTGATCAATTTGTTTCACCATAATACTTTCTTCTTATGTGTGGTTTAGTTAATATAGCTACATATGATATTTTCCCCAAACTTAGTGACATTAAAGTTTGTTGTACATATAGATTCTTTGGGTCAGGAATTTGGAAAGGGTGGGAGGGTGTGGTCTGTGCCTGCTCCATAATGTCTGTGAGACCCTAAGAACAGTGCATGTTCATTTGCATGTCTGCCAGTTGATGCTGACTAAAGCCTGGTGGGGGTTCAGTTTCTGTCCACATGGGCCTTCATTGTGGGGACCCCATCTCTTTTTAAAACATTTTTATTTTTTTAGTTAGACATGACAGTAGAATGCATTTTGACATATTATACAAACATGGAATATAACTTTTCATTTTTTGTGATCGTATATGACATGGCATGTATTCATGTATCAATGTAGGATCATTATGTCTGATCAATTCTATTGTCTTTCCTAATCCCATTTCCACTCCCTTCCCTTCATTTGCCTTTGTCTAATCCAAATTACTTCTTTTCTTCCCTACCTCCACTCCATTGTTGTGTGTTAGCATCTGCAATTCAGAGAGAACATTTGGCCTTTGGTTTTTTGGGATTGGCTTATTTCATTTAGCATAATAGTATCCAGTTCCATCATTTACTGGCAAATGCCATAATTTCATTTCCTTTATGGCTTAGTAATATTTCATAACAAAATATATTTGTTGGCAATTTGTACTTCTTCTGTGAAGTACCTGTTCAGTTCTTTTGCCCATTTGTTGATTGGGTTATTTGTTTATATATATATATATATATATATATATATATATATATATATATATATATATATATACACACACACACACACACACACACACACACACACACACACACACACATATTTTATCCATTCATCATTGAAGGACACCTGGGTTGGTTCCATAGCTTAGCTATTGTGAATTAAGCTGCTATAGACAGTAATGTGGCTGTGTCACTATATTATCCTGATTTTAAGGTCTTTGGGTATAAATCAAGAAGTGGGATAACTGGGTCAAATGGTGATTCCATTCCAAGTTTTCTGAGGAATCTCCATACTGCTTTCCAGAGTGGTTGCACCAATTTGCAGTCCCACCAGCAACATATGAGTGTACATTTTCCTCCACATCCTTGCCAACATTTATTGTTACTTGTAGTCTTGATAATGGCCATTCTGACTGGAGTGAGATCTCAGTATAGTTTTAATTTGCATTTATATAATTGCTAGAATTGTTGAACATTTTTCATATATTTGTTGACAATTTGTATTTCTTCTGTGAAGTGCCTGTTCTGTTCCTTTGCCCATTTGTTGATTGGGTTATTTGTTTTTTTCGTGTTTAGTTTTTTGTGTTCTTTATATATCCTGGAGATTAATGCTATATCTGAGGTGTAGGTGCAAAAATTTTCTCCCATTCTGCTGGTTCTCTCTTCACGTTATTGTTTCCTTTGCTGTGAAGAAACTTTTTAGGTTGCTACCATTCCATTTATTGATTCTTGATTTTACTTTTTGAATTTTAGGAGTCTTGTTGATGAAGTCAGTTCCTAAGCTGACATGATGGAAAGTTTGACCTACTTTTTCTTCTAGTAGGTGCAGTGTCTCTGATATAATGCCTAGGTCCTCAATCCATTTTGAGTTGAGTTTTTAATGCAGGGTGAGAGATAGAGGTTTAATTTCATTTTGCTACATATGAATTTCCAGTTTTCCTGGCACCATTTGTTGAAGAGGCTTTCTTTTCGTCTAGTATGAGATAACTGTATTTATGTGGGTCTTTCTGTATGTCCTCTCTTCTATACCATTGGTCTTCATGTCTGTTTTGGTGCCAATACCATGCCATTTTTATTACTATAGCTCTGTAGTATAATTTAAGTTCTGATATTGTAATGCCTCCTGCTTTACTTTTTTCATTAAGGATTGCTTTGGCTATTCTTAGCCTCTTATTTTTCCAAATGAATTTCATGATTGCTTTTTCCATTTCTGTGTAGAACATCATTGGAAACTTAATAGGAATTGAACCAACCTTGTAACCCTAGGATGAACCCCACTTGATCATGGTACACTATTTTTTTAGTATGTTTTTTTATGTGATTTGCCAGTATTTTATTAAGATTTTTTGTGTCTATGTTCATGAGGAATGTTGGTCTAAAGTTTTATTTCCTTGATGTGTCTTTTTCTGGTTTTGGTATCAAACTGATACTAGCTTCATAAAATGACTTTGGAAGGATTCTTTCCCTTTCTATTTCATGGAATAATTTTTGGAGGATTGGTGTTAGTTTTTCTTTGAAGATTGTTAGAATGCAGCTGAGAATTCATCTGGTCCTGGGATTTTCTTTGTTGGTAGGCTTTTGATGGCACCCTCAATTTCATTGCTTGGAATTGATCTATTTAAATTTTCTATGTCCACCTGATTAATTGCATTAAATCTGGATAGCACTTTTGGTAGTATGGCCATTTTGATAATATTAATTCTGCCTGTCTAAGAACAAGGGAGATCTTTCCATATTCTAGATCACATCTCTCTAGAAATTTGTCAATGTTTTCAAGATTTTGTATTTTATTAGAGTATAAATTATCAATATATTTTCTGATTATCTGCTGTATTTCAGTAGTGTACATTGTGATATTTCCTTTTTCATCACAAATTTTAGTAATTTGTCTCTTTTTCTTTGTTAGCTTGGCTAAGGGTTTATCAATTTTATTTATTTTTAAACAACTAATGTTTTGTTTCATCAAATTTTTGGAATTTTTTTGCTTTCAATTCCATTGATTTCAGCTCTGATTTTAATTATTTTCTATCTTCTACTGCTTTTTGGTGTTGGTTTGTGCTTCTTTTTCTAGGGCTTTGAGATGTAATGATAAGTGGTTTATTTTTGATTTTTTATTCTTTCAATGAATGATCTCAATGCAATGAATTTTCCTCTTTGCAGTGTCCCAGAGATCTTGATATGTTGTACTGTTACTCTCATTTACCTCTAAGTATTTTTTAGATTTCATCCTTAATTTCTTCTGCTACCCATTGGTCATTCAATAGTGTATATTTTGTCTCCAGGTATTAAAGTAGCTTCTATTTTTTATTTTATCATTGATTTCTAATTTCATTCCACTATGATCTGTTAGAATGTAAGGTATTATCTCCATCCTTTTGTATTTGCTAAGAATTGCTTTGTGTCCTAAGATATGGTCTATTTTAGAGAAGGACCCAAGTACTGCTGAGAAGAAAGTGTCTTCGGTCATTGATGGATGAAATAGTGTATCTATGTCTGTTAAGTCTGAATTATCAAGGTTTTTTTAAAATTCTGTAGCTTCTTTATTTAGTTTTTTTTTTTTTTTTTTTGGAAGAGCTAGCCAGTGGTGAAACAGTTGTGTGAAAGTCACCCAGTATAATTATGATGTGATCTATTTGATTCTTGAAATTAAGAAGGGTTTGTTTGATGTACGTAGATGCTCCATTGTTTAGGGCATAAATATTTATGATTGTTTGTCTTGTTGATATATAATTCCCTTCCTTTTCTTTTACCATTCTGATTAACTTTTGCTTGAAGTCCACTTTATCTGATATGAGGGTGGAAACCTCTGCTTGTTTACGAGATCCATGTGAATGATATGTTTTCTCATACTTTTTCCTTCAGTCTGTGGATGTCTTTGCCTATGTGGTGAGTGTCTTGGAGACAGAATATTGTTGGGTCTTGTTTTTTAATCCAGTCTATCAGTCTGTATCTACCAGGCCATTTACATCCAATGTTATTATTGAGAAATAGTTTTTATTCCCTGTCATTTTGAATTATTTCTGATTTTTAATTTGAATTAGTTTCTTCTTTGCTTGACTATTCTTATAGTGTAGTTTTTCCCTCTGCTGGTTTTTACTTTTATTTTTCATGAACCATTTTATTGAGGATGTTTTGTAAAGCATGCTTTCTAGTTGTGAAGTCTTTTAACTCTTGTTTATCATGGAAGGTTTTTATTTCATCATCAATTCTAAGCTTAATTTTGCAGGGAATAGTATTCTTGGCTGGCATTCATTTTCTTTCAGAACTTGATATATATTACTCCAAGACCTCCTAGCTTTGAGGGTTTGGGTTGAGAAAGCTGCTGAGATCTGGATTGGGTGCCTCTAAATGTGAGCTGTTATTTTTCTCTGGTAGTATATAAAATTTTATCCTTATTCTCTAATGTTAGGCATTTACATATTAATGTGCCTTGGTGTGGATCTTTTGTAATTTTAAATTTGGAGTCCTGTAAGTCTCCTGTATCTCATTTTTTATTTCATTCTTTAGGCTTGGGAAGTTTTTGATATTATTTTATTGAAAATGTTGTGCATTCCTTTGGTTTGTATCTCTGAGCCTTCCTAATAATCTTTAATTTGGTCTCTTAAGGTTATTCTATGTTTCTTGAAAGTTCTGTTCATGGTCTCTTAACATCTTTTTTCCCAAGGTCAACTTAATTTTCATGATTATATTGCCTGAAACTCTGTCTTCCAGGTGATCTAGTCTACTGGTGACACTTTCCATTACATTTTTAATTTGGTTCATTAATTCCTTTGAGTATTTCTGCTTGATTTTTTTTTCAGAATCTCTATTTATTTATCGAGTGATTTTTCACTTCCTGATTTCACTCCTTACACTGTTCTTTACCTTATAAGATCAGTTTAACTATGTACAATATAAGCTCATTTCTGATATTTCTTCTACTGTTGTGTCAATGGATTCTCTTATTGAAGAATCTTGGTTTGTTTGGGGTGTTTTTTCCTCTTGCTTTTTCATATCATTTGTCTGTCTACCTATCTAACAGTATGGACCTGAAGCAGTAGAATTTCTACCCTGCAGACTTATAGTGTCCCTGAAAGTTTCCAGTACCTCACTGTTTAGGAGGAGAAAAATAATAAAAGCAACTGATGCAAACAACGTACAGCATTAAACCAAGTAGTTCCTGCTGTGACATCTACAACAGAAACGATATGATCAGTTATTGTTTACAATAAAAAGAGTAAGTTTGCAAAAGTGTTTACAATTTTGAATGGTAGACAGAGAGAGAAGGGAAGTTATGTAGTATGTGATGATTATAAGAGAAGAGGAGAGAGAAGAGGAGAGAAAATAGAAGTAAAACATTAAAGGAAAAGTAAAATAGAGAACAATAGACATTGGCTGTTAGCAGAAGAAAATATAGAAAATCAAGGGAAACAGATAAGTAAGAGAAAAAATATATAAAGTAAAAATTTAAAAAACTAAATCTATTAAAATAATAGAAGAGAACATGGCTGCGGGAAGGGACTGAGCCGCCCTGTGCCCAGCACTGCCAGATCCGCAGATCTCACCTAATTGCAATACTAAATCTCTGAGAGTGTTAAAGGACCACTATCAAGCTGCTCTCTGCAGAAATGACCAGTGCTGTGACCAGATGCGGGGCTCTGAGCATCAGTGTTTGGGTAAGATGCCTGGCATTGGAGCAGAACCCAAAGCTCAAAGTTCCAGCCAATGCAAGACTCAGTGAGCACCCTAGCAGAATCACATCTACAGATCACCAAGAGTTTGCTCTGCTCCCATGCAAGTCACTCTGCGGCTACCTACCCACAGCACAACACCATCGCCCAGCTCCCCCACCTCACCAGACTCCCTCCACTTCACCAGACATCCCCCACCTCACCAGGCTCCCCCCATCTTGACTCAACATTCTCGCCATTCAGCTGGGGGCAGTTCCCTGATCTGATCTCCAGCGGCCAGGTACCAGATTTCCAACCTTTCCCCCCTCCCCAGTGGTGGTAACCCAACACAGTAGTTGCCCAACACAGGTTTGCAGTGTGACCAGGGAGCCGCCATGGGAGCCCTGGGGTGAGAGTTTCCTCAATTGGGAACTGCTAGGGAAGGGGGAGAGACCAGGAACTGGGAAATCTCCAGGCAAGAGAGAGAGATAGTACAGGGCACTCATTATACAAGCAAGCGGTCCCCAAAAGAGACCGGTGAGGTGCAGTCTCTCTGCAGGGACTGGTGTGTGCCATTCCCCACATCCAGGCTCCCTGCTCCAGGACCAGTATTCCCACCCTGGTTACTTCCATCATCTGTAGGGCAGAGACACCAGCTTACAACAGACGACGCCACCTACTGGATGAGAAGAGAAGCGGGAAAGATACAGATCTCTAAAACTAGCTACAACCCTGGCTTCTTCCTTTGAGTTTTTTTTTTTGTTGTTGTTGTTTCTTTGTTTGTTGATTTGTTTGTTTTTTCTCTTCTACCTCTCCATCTTCTGGCCCTCTTATCCCCAACATATGTGAAACCAAGAACTTTGCATGAAATAGGACTTTGAGAACTGAGTCATCTGAATAATATAATATAGAGATGTTGTATATGCCTTTTTTTCCCTTTTCCTATTTATTCTTTCATTTTTCTTTCCCCTCCAAGTTTTAATGTTTTAACATCTATATTTTTCTAAATACATATGTGTGTTTGTTTTATGTACTCTACTGTCTTCCCACTCTACTTGCCTACCCTAAATTATTTCCTGTCTCTTCTCTTGCTACTAAGCCTTTTTCACTAGATTTCTCCTTCATACTTCCTAAGATATATTAACTCTATCCTCACATCCTATCTCCTCAGCATATCATCCTAAGCCCCACCCTAGTTTATTGTCCACCATAAAAAACTTTAAGCCTTTCTACAAAACTAATGATTATATTTTAGATAATAATTGAATTCAACATTTCTGTACATTGAGACTAAACTGTAAACGTCTTAATAACAAGAAATTGTTCATAGGTGGTATATTGTTGATATTGGGATCTGTTAACATTGTCCTTCCCCACAAAGGAGAGGTCTTGGAACCCTACAAGAGCACTAAAAACCTACAGGGTAAAAACAACAATCTAGACTCACAGAGCTTGGAAGAAGAAACACGAGCAACATGAAAAGAGAAGGGAAGAAAGTGCCCCAAGCAAATGAAGACACCACATCATTAGAATCATTGGCAGCTACAGCAGGAAGAATGGCAGAGAAGGAGTTTAGAATATACATGAATAAAATGTTCTGGGAACTCAAGGAAGATATGAGAGAGCAAATACAGGCAGTGAAAGACCACTTTGACAATGAGCTACATAAACAAATCCAAGAAGCAAAAGATCAACTCAACAGGGAGACAGAGGTGCTAAAAAACAAACAAACAAAAAAAACAATCAAACAGAAATCCTTGAAATGAAAGAAACAATAAACCAAATTAAAAGCTCAAATAAAGCATCACCAACAGAGTAGACCATTTGGAAGATAGGACATCAGACAAAGAAGACAAAATATATAATCTTGAGAAGAATATAGACCACACAATGACAATGGTAAGAAACCATGAGCAGAACATTCAAGAAATATGGGATAGCATAAAAAGACCAGATTTTAGAGTTATTGGGATAGAGGAAGGCACAGAGGTCCAAACCAAAGGAGTGAACAATCTGTTCAATGAAATATCAGAAAAATTTCCAAACAGGAAGAATGAATTGGTAATCCAAATTCAAGAAGCCTATAGGATGCTGAGTGTACAAAATCACAACTGATCCACACCAAGGCACATTATAATGAAAATGCCAACATACAGAAGAAGGAGAGAATTTTAAAGCCACAACAGAAAGGAATAAGATTACATATAGGGGAAAACCAATTAGGATAACGGCAGATTTTTCAACACAGACCCTGAAAACTAGAAGATCCTGGAACAACGTACATCAAGCTCTGAAAGAAAATGGGTGCCAACCAAGAATCTTGTATTCAGCAAAATTAAGCTTTTGATTTGAAGATGAAATAAAAACCTTCCATGATAAACAAAAGTTAAAAGAATTTATAGCTAGAAAACTGACATTACAAAACATCCTTGGAAAAATATTCCATGAAGAGGAAACAAAAAACAACAATGAAAATTAGCAGAGGGAGGTAGTCCCCTAAACGAAAAACTAATCAAAGAAGAAAATCAAGTCAAGTTAAATAACAAAAATAAACAAATATGGCTGGAAATACAAACCATGTCTCAATAGTAACCCTGAAAGTTAATGGCTTAAACTCACCAATCAAAAGACATAGACTAGCAGATTGGATTGGAAAAATACCCAACAATATGCTGCCTCTAGGAGACTCATCTGATTGGTAAAGATATACACAGACTGAAGGTGAAAGGTTGGGAAAAATCATAGCACTCACGCGAACTGTGGAAGCAAGCAGGGGTTTCCATCCTTGTATTAAATAAAGTAGCCTTCAAGCCAAAGTTAATCAAAAGGGATAAAGATAGGCATTTCATACTGCTCAAGGGAACCATACACCAACAAGACCTAACAATCATAAATATATATGCCCCGAACAATGGTACAGCTATGTTCATCAAACAAATTCTTCTCAAATTCAAGAATCAAGTTGATCACAACACAATAATCTTGAGTTACTTTAACACACCTTTCTCACCACTGACTAGGTCTTTGAAACAAAAGTTGAATAAAGAATCTATAGAACTCGGGGCTGGGATTGTGGTTCAGCGGTAGAGCACTCATCTAGTGTGGGTGGGACCTGGTTCAATCCTCAGCACCACATAAAAATAAAGGCATTGTGTTGTGTCCATCTACACCTAAAAAAATATTAAAAAAATTATAGAGCTCAATAATACAACCAATAACTTAGACTTAACTGACATTTTGAATATTTCAAAATGCATCAAGCAAATACACTTTCTTCTCAGCAGCACATGGATCCTTCTCTAAAATAGACCATATACTATGCCACAAAGCAACTCTCAGCAAATATAAAAATGTAGAGATATTACCATGTATTTTATCAGATCATAATGGAATGAAATTGGAAATCAATATAAAGATTACTCCAACACCTGGAGACTACACAATATGCTTCTGAATGAACAATTGGTTACAGAAGACATCAAAGAGGAGATTAAAAAATTCTTAGAGGTAAATGAGAACATAGACACAACATATCAAAATCTCTGGGACACTATGAAAGCAGTTCAAAGAGGAAAGTTCATTGCATGGAGTTCATTCATTCAGAAGGAATGAACTCAAAGCCCTAGAAAAATAAGAATAAATCAACATCAAAAGCAGTAGAAGACAGGACATAATTAAAATCAGAGCTGAAATCAATGAAATTGAAACAAAAGAAATAATTGAAAAAACTGACAAAACTAAAAGTTGGTTCTTTGAAAAAATAAATAAAATTGACAGACTCTTAGCCACGCTAATGAAGAGGAGAGAGAGAACTCAAATTATTAGCCTACATGATGAAAAAGATAATACCACAATAGACACTACAGAAATACAGAGTATAATTAGAAATTATTTTGAAAACTTATACTCCAATAAAATAGAAGATAGCGAAGGCATCGATGAATTCCTTAAATCATACGACTTGCCCAGACTGAATCAGGAAGATATACACAATTTAAACAGACCGATATCAAGTGATGAAATAGAAGATGCCATCAGAAGCCTACCAACCAAGAAAAGTCCAGGACCGAACAGTTACAAAGCCGAGTTCTACAAGACCTTTAAAGAAGAACTAATGCCAATACTCTTCAATTTTTATTTTTTTCAGAAAATAGAAAAAGAGGCAGCACTTCCAAATTCATTCTATGAGGTCAATATCACCCTGATTCCAAAACCAGTCAAAGACACATAAAAGAAAAAAACTTTAGACTAATATCTCTAATGACAATAGATGCAAAAATTTTCAATAAAATTCTGGCAAACCAAATACAAAAACATATCAAATAGATCGTGCACCATGATCAAGTAGGATTTATCCCTGGTATGCAAGGTTGGTTCAACATAAGAAAATCCATAAATGTAATTCATCACATCAATAGACTCAAAGATAAGAATCATATGATTATCTCAATAAATGCAGAAAAAGCAGTTGACAAAATACAGCACCCCTTTATGTTCAAAACACTGGAAGAACTAGGGATAATAACACGCATGGTGACTGCAAAATGGATTCTTCCTTTGTCCTCTGCACACTTCCTGGAGAGATGGTGGCTTCTTTCCTGCACAAGGATATTGTGTGGTGCACCTTTTAGTTTAGTTGGGCAGTGTCTTTGATCTCTAAACTCTCTGTACCCTGACATGCTTCAGTCCTCCTAAAGATGTGGGTTCCTTTAATTCCCTTGTCCCTCCACTGTGCTTTCACAGGGACTGTTCTGACTTGTTCCTTTGGCTGCAGCATTAGCTGTGGCACAGGGAATTTCTTCCCCCATCAGCTTTGAGTGTTCAGTATTGAATTCCAGCAAAGTTCCCCTACATTTATTTTTTCATTTACCCACCTGTCTGATTTCTAGGTTTTATACTACAGAGTAGCCAGGAAAGCAAAATGCTCTGTTCTGCCATCTTGAAACCTCTCTCTGTGGTCCTGTCTTTATCCAAGGAGTGAATCTATTCACCTTGGCCTTATTTCCACTGTCTCATTTTCTATTTTCCTCTTTCCTACATTTCTTATTTCTCTGCCTTTTGTGGATAGATCACATCTATCAAAAACAGACTAACAAACAAAACTTCCTCTGGTTGTTTAAAAGCTGCACACACTCCATTTACATTTATCTCATAGAAGTGACTACATTTTTTGAATACACATAGGATCAGTGCATAAACTTATGATTTTTGAACGAAGTCTAAAATGAATCTACGGAAGAATGTGAGCATTTTGTTTTCTTTCCTCTCTATCCTGCTATCACTGTTAAAATTACCCGGGATTACAGATGGGATTGTCAATAGTTTTGTTACCCAAGGGTTATTTTTGCCTGCATAAATACATATGTTCCAAGTAATTTTATCAGAATAGATAGAATAAACAAGCTGCCTGAAACACACAATGAAGTTCTTGGGAGTCATTTCTATGCCTGGGGTATCCTGCTGAATGGATGTCCACCTGAAATGAGAGCCTCGGATTTGAAGCAGGAACTTTGATTGTTCCTACTTGCCCCATAGTCAGTGCCTTGTTGCCCAGTCCACTGTTTTCCTCTCAAGCATTTCTAGAGGGAACATTCTCTTTAGTAGAGTGTACAATCGTCCAATTGCTTTGGTAAGTACTAGTGGCCCCCACGTCTCTAGATTCTCTTCTAGGTTTAGTCTATTTTATAGATAGGAATTTTATAGAGATATATTGTTCCTCATAAGTATTTAATTTAAGTTAGGAAATGATGTTACAGAGAGAAAAGTAAAAGTTATTTTAGTAACAAGGTGATAGAAACTCAATCCACTTACTTGCATATCCCTATAGCTATCTTAAGCAAAATTTAAAAAAAATTGTCAGTCTCAGTTTTCTTATAGGTAAAATTAAGGGGAAAACCCCACACCCTGCCTTTCAGAGTTGCTATAAAGATTAGAAATACTGTAAGTATAGAGCACAGTATAGAGTAGATGCTCAAGAAATGGTTGTTTTTATTATGTCCCTTATGCTGGTAATATATTTTTCCCCTGTGAAACTTTTAGGATTATTTGCTGTCCACACTTTGTTAATTGGGAGTCCATCTGTTTAGGGAATCCTGATCTGGGCTAGGTGTGAATAATGTAATTCTCAAACCCTGGATCTAGAGATGAGCTGTTTTTCTCTAGTCCAAGAATTTAAAAGTTATAGAATCATTAAAGAATTATGCACTTAGGAGAGAGGGAGCACAAAAACCAAAGGTTTATTTTCTCTTCTAATATTTTCAGTCACTTCAGTGCCACCTTCATGGTTTTTGCATCTATAGGGGCTAGTTACATTTTTATTGTGTAATATTTCCTTAAATGGACCTTATTTAACTCACTTATTTTATTTTGCTTTGTTTTAATCAAGAATACTTCTAAAATTATAACTATTGCACACCACACACACATTTATATTTACATAAAATACTTTTTATTTTGTTGGTTATATGATAAGAATATATGCATTATAACCAGGGGAATTGTGTGTCACCTAAAACCATGTCAGGGCATAACTCATCAGTGCTGTTCTTATTTGGGGAAGCTCTGCCTTAATGAGCAGAGTGTTCCCTCCTCCATTCTGCAATTTGCTGGAGGATTGAGCATGCAGCTAAGCCTTTAGCTAACTCCTTCCATCCTTTCTTTTCTGCCTGCTGTTTGTCCCAACTCCCATTTACTCACGTATCCACAATTTAGTACCCCGATATACTGTGTTTGCCACATGGTAGGTGCTAAGTGAGTATTGTTCAATATTGAACCTGATGCTTTTCAAAAGTGTTTTGAATTATCTAATTTGCCTTTCCATTTTATTTATATTTTAGGTGTCATTTAAACATATAGCTAAATAGACATCATAATTGTGCTACATACACTGTATAGTCATTTTATTTTAAGATTATAAGGACCTTGTATCTGAAAAATCCAGCCATATTATTTTTATAAGTGAGAATATTAAGACTGAGTGACGTGTCATTTACCAGAGACCTCATAGTGAATTAGTACCACAGCTTGATTTTAGACCTGGCAAGTTGACTATTCCAAAACACTTGGGGGATATTTGCCTAGTAGCATCAGCCTGGATATTAGGAAGGCAAAGTTTTATTACTTGTTGTCCACTGTACATTCCTCCAATGTTTCTCTCCCCAACATGATGCCCATTCTATGTACTCAGATGCATACCAATACTCTAACTTCTCCATCAGTCAAATGTGTTTGCAATTCACAACATATTTGAATAGGTAAAAAAATTACTGTGACTTATTTTTCCAATGTAGGGTAATACTACTTTTGAATATATTGTGATTTAATAGAAAGTTCCTATATTTTGGACTTGTGTCTTTATATTAAAGAAATACAGTATATTCTATCCATGTAGATATAGTGACCAAGTTTGGGTTTCAAAATCAAATAAGGATTGCATTAAGACCTTCAGAAAAAAATGTTTCATTGGCTTTGTATTCAAAAGCTCTTTTATATAAGCTGATTTTTATCTGGCAAAAGATGTAAGGTCTGATTGAAAAGCAATCAGATGAGAGCAGGATGTACTTAGTAATACTGTGTAATCTGATAAGCCGTTCCCAGTTTTCCTCCGCTGAGCACAGTGTACAGGAATACCGTTCTCCTAGGAAGAGATGAGCTATAATTTATGCTGATGCCAAGGACAAGCTGCAGCTTCCAATACAGGGAATTTAACAGAAGGGACCATCTTTGTAGTATACGCTAAATTCCTCTCATTTATTAATCTGATATTCTTTTGGTTTTTACAAAGGACTTCAACCACTGGGATACTTATTACTCTGTGAAATTAATGGCTTAAGGCTTTTCTCCAGAATATTAATGAAAAGTGAACAAAATAAATTATTTCTGAAAGCAAGAATCAGGGCTGCCTCTTCTAAACAGAAGTGTGTCCTTCACATCCAACTCCTCATTCCTTGTTCACATCTCTATTGCAGGCACAAATATGAATTTCCCCCTCAACCGAATTTCTTTCTTTCTCACTTCCTCTCTCCTTTCATGTTTCATGTACACACACACACACACACACACACACACACACATACCACATCCTTCTCCCCCTTTGGTCTATAGGTCCTTAGTCTTTGTTTTAGGTCCCTTCTGGTCTGGGGCCTTTTTTCATGACTCCTACCAGCACTAGTAACAGACAGTCATATGTACAAGTTCCCTTTCTCTATAGCTCCTTTTCTTTAGTACAACAGAAAAGTTCTAACTACTCCACATTTTCACCAACGGTTGGTATTGGCTTTTTAACTTTAGCTAGAGCCTCATGTGTGTGCATTAGTCTCATATGGTGGTTTTAATTTGCATTTCCCTAATGACTAGTCAGCCTTTCCAATATCTTCCTTGTTAAGTGTCAGTTTGTCAATTTTTATGTTTCATTGTTTGGCCTTTGTCAGATATGCATATTGTAAACATTTTTCTAAGTCTGTGATCATTCTATTCATTTTCTTAGAATGTCCATTAATCAACAGAAATTTCTAAATTTGAAGTAGATAATTTGTCATTATTTTATCTAGCAAATAATATTTTTAGTGACCTAAAATTTTTTTCCCATCTCAAAATAATAAAAGATATGTAATATTTTATTTTTAGAAACTCTATTCTTTCATTTTTATGTTTAGGTCTATGAACCATATCAGATTTTATAGATAGTGTGGGATTAGGGGTTGTTGCTGTTTTTTTTTTCTGCCATACAAATGTTTAGTTATTCCAGCACCATTTAGTGAAGAGATTCTACTTCTCTGTTGTCTTTCTTGAAAATAAGTTAGTCATATAAGTGTGGGGTTATTTCTGTATTCCCTTCTATTGAGATATTTACTGAATCACAGCAAAACATACTATTTTGATAATTGCAGCTCTGAAATCTAGTAGTTTTGAAATCAGGTGGTGGAGACCCTTAATTTTGTCAAGATTTTTTGTTTTATGTCCCAGTATATAAAGTTCCATGTGCACTTGAAAATAATGTGTGTTTCTTATGTGTTTGAATATCAAAGTTATTTTCATTCTTACTGCCTTTTTTTTGGTTTATTTTTTCCTACCAAATACTGATAAAAGAGTGTTCATCTTTTTTATTTCGGTCATTTGAGTTTTATTTAGCGAAACCTCATTGTGGTTTTCATTTGCATTTCTGTGATGATAATGACTTTAAATATCCTTTTATGTGCACATTGCCTGTTTTTCTTTTTTTACCACTGTTTTTCAGAAAAATTTTGTGCTTGTGAACGAGAAAAGTCTAGTGGTCTCATTTTGTCTTTTCTTTCCAATAGAATCTTAGCTCCCTGCCTTCCTTAGCAGACTGCCATTAAAATAATGCCACCAAAGAAAAAATAAAAAAGAAAGGTTTTTGCTGATACAGACTTAATTCATAAACCCTCAGGTAGGAACGTTAACCTCTGTGCAGAAGTCTTTCTTCTGATTAAAAGATGGCACAGATCCTGCAGTCCTCAGGAGATCGGATTCTATTACAGCAGGTGTAAAACTGTCACAGCTCTGGGTGCATCTCTACAGAGTGCAGGTGTTGAAGTCGGGTAGTCCATTAAAATAAATTATGTGGATGCTCAGATTTTTAAACCAAAAATGTGTAATGAGATTTTATATTACAAAGAGTGCTTTTCTATTTAAAATATATACATTCATTTGAGTAGTATGGATGTTCCCTGTGAGGTATTTTAACTAGGAGATATTAGATACATTCAAAAAGGTTTACAATATACTGTTTTAACCATGTAAATCATACTCTGTGAGATACATTTTTTCTTTTCATAAGGTAACCCTCCTCAAATAGCATTGAGTACCAATATGTTCTTTTTGTAAGCTTTCCCATTGTCAGATTTTCATGCGTACAAACACATAAGTCAGGAAGATAAAAATCTATGAAATTTTAAGCTCTCCTACTAGTGACATATCTCTGGATACATTTATGTATCTACTAAGTACCCTGAGGCAAGAAAACCTGATGTGTAGGCTTGAGTTCTTTTTTTACAATAAAATATAATAGTCTTAATCTAGTGTCACAAAATTCTTGTGATAGATGGTAAAATAATAGTAGGGAATCTTTAGGCAAGAAGGTTTATCAGCTGAGACAGAGCTGGATTTCTTGGAGTTTTTTGAACAATATACCCTAGACATTGTCAGGATGATGTGGGTAATCAGTCATGAATATCAGAAAAAATATTTAAGGACCCTGAAATAAGCACTTAGCCTCATCCTTGGTTTCCATGAGGGTTCAGGAACTTTATGGGTCCTGGCCATAAAAGAGATTCCAATATATCTGATGAGAGGCTGAGTGGACAGAAAACAGATTACAGGGAAGGGTGAATAAAACCTTTATGAAAAGTCATGACATTTAGGTCCAAGGAGTCTGGTCCCTATGGGTAGTCTTTATAAGGTTCTGAGGATTAAGAAGAAGCTGTTCTTTATCCTTTCCTGACTCAGCTCCCCTTTGTGCCTCTCCACAACCTCTATGCAGCCTAAGAAATATGCTATGTGATTAAAAGAGAATCATACTATTGGGGACCCTCTGAAAGAAGTGGACATTGGAAAAAAAGGACAGAGATAGACAGTATGCTGCACAGGATTTGGGATCTGTAACTACAGCAGTGGAGAAGATAGGTGGTACAGGGGATACTGGAGACCAAGTTTGGGTCACCGTTTGACTGAGCGTGACTGTATCAGTTTTCTATATTTACCATAACAACACATCACAGGTTGGATGACTTAAACCACAGAAATTTATTTCTTCCCAGTCCTGGAGGCAAGATATCTGAGATCAAGGTGTTGGGAGGGGTTGGTTTCTTCTTGTTCTTTGTTTTGCAGTTAACTGTCTTCTCCTTGTTTCTTCATATGGTCTTCCTGCTATGCTTCTCTGTTTCCTGATCTCCTCTTTTTATAAGGAAACTAGTCATATTGGATTAGGGACCACCCATATGACCTTATTTTGACTTAATTATTTTTTTAAGGGCCCTCACTCCGAATATAGTCACATTGTGAGACACTGGGCATTCAACAAATGAATTTGCAGTGAATACTATTCAGCCTATAGCAGTGAACTTGTGTGACATTGGCAGCCACATTAAATTCCCAGAGATTTAGACTGGTGGTGATGACCAGGCTACAGCAGGAACTTCGAGTAGTGGGAATTAACAGTCTGTGAGGAATTTCCATTTTCCTTGAAAAACAAGGATTCATGGTTCTGCCACCCGGTCGATGAGGCAAATGGTCCAACAACTTGGAGGCAAATTGTGACAGTGACTCTTTTCAGTATCTATGGTGGGAAGATTCTAGGGTTGTTTGGGTTACAGACAAATTACAATTACAAAATTATGTGAATGACATAATGTCTTAAATACACAGAAAGTCACTGAAGTAAATACATAAAATTATTAAGTCTTATTTTTTACTTGTTTTGAGTTGGAAATAGCCATAGAAAATATCTTAGGCAATTTTCAAGAGTTTTTGTATAGATCATTTCCTTCTGAAAAGTGTGTGTAGGAGGCAGAAGATTCTCAGAACTCAACAATAAAGAAGCTAGGCGTGGTGGCACACACCTGTAATGCCAGCAGTTCTGGGGGCTGAGGCAGGAGGACAGTGAGTTCAACGCCAGCCTCAGCAAATTTAGTGAAGCCCTAAGCAACTCAGTGAGACTCTGTCTCTAAATAAAATATAAAAAATAGCTGGGTATGTGGCTACATTAAATGTAGCTCTAGGTTTAATTCTCGGTACCCCAAACAAAACAAACAAAAACAGTAAAGACACTGAATCTGAAAAAGTTAGAATTACCCATGCTTGGTCATAAAATCAGGAAACAAAAGAGTTTAGACTCAAAACACAATGTTTTGAAGCACTACAATATAGAAATATATGGGTAGAATAAAGAGAACACAAGAGAAAAGAATCATAAGCAACTATATAGTACTGTCTAGAAATTAACGTGTTAGAATATTTTTTTTTGTATCCATAAAATGAAAAGTCAGCAGTTTCAGTGGAACTTAATATACATACTCTTTTATGAAATTTCTGTGTCGGTGTGGTATTGGTGTATATTATAAGGTGCTTTCTTCCATCCATTCCTATTTAGATCAGCAGGACATGTGCATTGTTGTGAGGTAGTTTGGGGCTTCTTCTGTTTGTATGCTTCGTTGTTTATCATGGATTTTCCCCGGTACTTTGAAGGACCTGATAGATGGTACCTTACAAATAAGGTGAGTGTTGCCTTAGAGTTCCATGCTGAGATGACTGGCAGAAACCATTAATTCAACAGGACCCTCAGTTGTGATGAATCTTGATCCCTAAAGCTTATGGGTATGGGCCAGATGAATGTCTTGGAGACTGTGCCAAGACCTGATTTTTAGATAATAACTTCAGAGAGAAATGCTAAAACAACCTAGGATATTTGCTCAAATGATGGAAGGAAATGAAACCTGATGTAGTGAATTTATTATGACATAAAGTAGAAAAGATACATTAATATGGAGCATATAAAAGAGTCTTTAAAATTTTCTGTGATTTTTCTTCTCAAATTACATATTTAATTAAAGTATTCATAGCAGAGGGATCAACAGTCTAAGCTACTTATTTCTTTAATAAATACTTAACATAGCACACACTCTCAGCTAGGCTCTTTTCTATGTGATGGCAACTCTATGAGCCAGGAACTAACATCTCTGCTTTATAGTTGATGAAACTGAGTATCTTGTCCAAGGTCACATGAGCATTGAGTATCTTCTCAACCTAATGAAAACAACAATGATAAAAAGACATCAAATAGCATGAGGGCAATTATACCTAGGAGGAAGAACAAATAAGTTTCCCAATAATAATACATTCCCATTTGAAAAATGTCTGAATTGTGCTAAAGAACAGGATTTTGTTTCATGTTCAAATACTATGGAATCTCATGGAATGTACATTTAATTAATGTGAAGGAGAGAGAGAGAGAGGAGAGAGAAAGTGCAGGGGGAGGAATTGAGAGAGCAAGGAAGAGGGCTAGGGAGAAGAGGAGAAAAAACAGTGAATGTATTGTTACAACTCTTCCCACCAATCTACTTAACTGGTGTTGGCTCCAGAGTGAATATACAGGCAATCTGTTATCCTTCCTTCCTCATTTCCTCTGGGTATATAACCTTGTTAGTATTATTTTAATACTTAAAGTCATGGATTTTTCATATACCAGGATTCCTACATAATAGTCAACACATTCATCCTCAAAGACCAGTGTATTCCAAGTCTAGAGAAAAAGCTGTCTTTAATGGATTTAAAGAAGGTAGATTCTCCATGGATCTGCAATGTTTTGCCATTTTAAAGGATTTTTAAAGGTATTTGGACAAGATGTGTTTTTTTTGAACTTCAGTTTTTATTACACAAACTGTCTTTATTGCCGAATCTCCACTGAAGAGGTAGCTTGGCTCATGTTATTCAAATGCACCAGGAGAAGTCACTCAGCTTCTCCAAAGCACCTGAAGAAATGTCTTAAGGAGACCTGAAAAATTGACATATTTCCTTTCACACCAGGTAAGACAAAGTCATATTTTCAAATCTCTCTCTGTTTCCTCCTGTCCCTCTGTTTCGTTTTGCCCAAAGTGCTTCACTCACTCATAACCAACAGACATCTGTGTAAGGCTCGTTGAGTCACACTAACCCGACAGTTTAGGTGCAGCCCCTTGCTGTGCAGCGACTTTCCAGGTTAAAGTTTGAGTCTGAAAAATCTACCCTTTTCTGCAACCTACCTCAAGGTGGAGGGGTTGGTGAAGAGCTGGAAATAGGTATAAGCAGGAAGAGTAAGGTTTCAAAATTATTTATAGGGCCATTGATGGACTGAGTCCTAAATGTTCATATAGATCCTTGAGCCTTTACCAAATTTTCTGATTTAAAGATAATTAAATATAAGAGTGAATTATATTTAAATTTCCAGTGTTCATTAACCTGTTCAACAAGTATTTTGTGAGTCCTCTATATATGTTGTCCTAGGACTGAATATTCCTTTTCTCTTAATAGACTTATTGTAAGTCTCTGCCTTTGTGGGTAATATCTATGCTGATGGTTTCCAACCTCCTGAATAAAGAGTTAACATAATCTTATAATTTAACTTAACTAAGTGTTTTAATGTCCTTAGAGCCAGAAAGCATTGGATCTGTCTTGGAATTGGGGTCTCTCTCTCTCTCTCTCATATATATATATATATATATATGTATATATATATATATATATATACATATATATATATATATATATATATATATACACACATACATATACACATACATATACACATACATACACACACACAAATACATATTCATCTCACAAACTTTTTAAAAAGGTAAAATGTTTATTGAATTGTGAGTTATAACAAATACAGAAAGTGGACAAATCATACATGAACATCTATCTTATTTTTTTCAGGCAGCTCCAACAAAATATTATAGACTAGGCAGTTGTAAACAGCAAACATTTATTTCTCATAGCTCTTCAGGCTTGGGAAGTCTAAGGTCAAAGCACTGGCAAATGCAGTGCCCATTAAGGGACATTTTCTACATGGCCATATTGTTGCTGTAATCTCAAGGGGGAAAATGGCAACGGATTTTCAACAAGTATTTTGTGGAGTCCTCTATATATGTTGTCCTAGGACTGAATATTCCTTTTCTCTTAATAGACTTATTGTAAGTCTCTGCCTTTGTGGGTAATATCTATGCTGATGGTTTTTATAAAGCCACCAATCCCATTCATAAAGGCTCCATATTCATGACCTTATCATCTCTCAAAGACCCCCACCTCCAAATACCTCATGTTGAAGATTAGTTTTCAATATGTCCATTTTGGGGGACATAAACAGTCTATAGCAAAACCTCAATGATTTTCACCAAATTTGAACAGACCCCACTTAACCACTACTTACATCAGGAAATTGAATTTTACCATCACTCAGATGCCCCCTTTCCCAATCTAGTTGTTAAGCGCTTTGCAGTGTAAATATTATTCTTTTTCATTCTCATCACTCTATGGTATAGGACTCAATTATATGGATTTGCCACCAATTATCTGTTCTACTGAAATTGAACATTTGGTTTATTAAAATATATTTTGGCAACTGTGTAGGACAACTAAGAACACTCTTTTGCTAAATGTCTGTATGCATTTTGTTTGATGTATATACCCAGGAGTCATATTTATATTCAGTTTCAGTGACAAGTTCCATTTCCAAAGTGATAATATTATTATACTCCTCCCAGTAGCATGTACTCTAGAACATCATCAAAATCTCAGAATGTTCTACCATTTTTAATTTTAGATAATCTGATGAGTGTGTAGTACTCCATTGCAATTTATTTTTTTATGATAATTAATGAAGTTGAGAATTTTCATATTAATTGGCAATTCATCATCATCTTTTATAAAGTTTGTCCATTTTTATGAGATGTGTCTTTGTATTATTGCTTTAAATGCGTAGACACAGATTTAGATGTAGTTAATGACAAATTCATGCTTAGATAAAATTTCTTTGTAAGAAATATATATGGCAGTTATATTTGTCACTGTATGGTTTTATCCTTTTACTTTCTTCTTGGTTTTGTAAGTTGAGTGGACATCTAAAATTTTAACTTATATAACTGGATCATTTATTTTCTATCATGGTTAACTATTTTGGTCTTGTGTAAGAAATCTGTATCTATCCAAAGTTTATGAAGAATATTTCCTATGCTTCATTTCAGAAGTTTTACAGCTTTATGTTCACATACTTGTTGAACAGATTAAATCTTGAATACATCTATAATAAATTTTGGGGAGTGGTGTGAGCTAGGCATCAAAATTCATTTTTTTAAAAAATACAGATGTCAAATTATCCCATTATTATTAATTGAAAAAACATTTTTTCCTCACGATTCTGTCACTATGGTTACAAATGGAGTAATGGTTCTAGACTCTTCATTCTGTACCTTAATCTATTTGTTTACCATGTTGTCAATTCTACATTGACTTAATGCAATTTCAGGTAAGTCTTGATATTTGGTAATGTAAGGGCTCTAGCCTTCTTATTTACCTTAGTAGTACTTGGACATTTGGATTTACATATAAGTTTGAAAGTCTATTTATAAGTTCCTATGAAAGCACTAACTAGGATTTGATTGTGATTTTATTGAACTGTGGAGTAACTTGGGAAAATTGGTATATTTTTAGTGTTGAGTATTCTAGTTGAGAAACATGATATATTTCTCTATGATTTAGTCTACAGAAGTTTCTTCCCAATAATTTTTCTACAAATTTCAAAGAAAAGATCTTATACATATTTATTTCCAGTTTACTCTTAGATATTTGATGTTAGTATCATTTTAATTTTTCACTTTTTGTTCACTGTTAGTGCATAGAAAAATACAGTTAAAAATATTGACTATATTCTTGACTTTGCCAAATTAATTTATTAATTCTAATATTTGGTAGACTTTTTGCATTTTCAAAGTGTATAATCATGGCATGTTCAAACAATGACTTTTTTTTCTTTCCAATTCTTATCTATTTTTCTTTCCTGTTGCATTTTATAGAACATCCAATATAATAGTGAAATAGAAGTGGTAATAGAATATTTTTTTCATGCCTAATCTTTGAGAAAAAGCTCTTAATAATTCACAAATAAGTAAGATGCTTGTTATAGTGTTTTTTAGAAACTTTAAGAATTTTCCTTACAGCAAATATTTCTATGCATTTATTGAGCTGTTCATGGAGTTCTTTTTCTTTATTCTGATATTTTCGAGAATCAAACCAACTGATTTTTCAAATATTAAAATAACCTCATATTCTTGGAATAATCCCTAGAATCATGATCTGTATTATCCTTTTTTATATTGCTATGTTAGATTTGTTAATATTTTGCTTAGGGTTTTGCATACAAGTTCCAAACTCAGGAGAGAGTTCAGCGTAGGATTTTCCTTAGTTGTAGTGCTCATCAGATTCCATTTCATACTAACCCCACAAAATGAGTTGAGGAATTTCCTCTTTTTCTAATTTCTAGATGAGTGTATGTATGGTTGGTGTTGTTTCTTCCTTGAATTCTTGTCTCTAGTGATGCCACCTAAGTTTAGAGATTTATTTTTGTGTAGGTTTTAAATTACAGATTTAATATCTTTAAAAGTATGAGGATATTCAGGTCTTTCCATTTATTTTTGCTCGGTCAAGCTTTTCTGGGAGTTTGTCTACTTCATCTAAATTTTCAAATTCACTGATAAATGAGTTTTTCCATAAAATGCTCATCTTTTTCTCTGTAGGATCTGTGGTGTTGCCTACTTCTCATTTCTGCTATTGGTACTTTGAATCTTCCTAATATATTAAGGGAAAGGAAACAATTCCAAAGGGTTGAACAGCTATACAGCTTTGCATGTGGTCAGTGTGAGATGACTAAAACATCTAAGTGGAGAGGGTAGGTAGAAGGTTGGATACATGATGGGGAATTTGGGAATCTGGGTAAGAGATACATATTTAGAAGGTATCAAATGTTTGAAGCAATGAGACCGGATCACAGAGGGACTAAAGAAACCATTGTAGGATTGAGTACTGGTCCACTCTGAAGGTTAGGGAGAGGAGGAGGAAACAGTAAAAACACCCAAGAAGAAAAGCCAGAAAAGTAAGAAAACCAAGGGGATTGTGTGTATAGATAGCCAATCGAAGATATTTTTTTCAAGGAAAAGAGTATTGAATGCTGTCAATAGATCAAAAAAGACAAAATCAAAGAATTAACCACTGGATTTGGTAATGTGGGGGTTGTGACTTTGGAACAGTTTTGGTACAGTAGATAAATGATGGTGACATGGAAGTGTTTAGCCCACTGCTAAATCATGTCTATCTATATAATATATAAAATTAAAAATATATCTCTATTATACCTATGTTACATAGAGTTTAACAAATATAGAAAAATCTACTTAATAATTTGTTAAAATCTATGTAACAAATTAAATAGGATATAGTTTAATAAACTTTAACATCTATACAATAAACACACATAATACACACATGTATGTATATATTTCATATGTGTGTATATTCTCCATGTTTTTGTTATTAAAAATATATATTCATCATATAAAATCTTAAATTAGATAAAGTATATAAAAAGAATACAAAATATTAGCAACTAAGGGTAAAAGTATAACAAAATATAACAAAAATAAATTAAAAGGAAAAAAATTTTCGTAGTCTAGATGGAAGAGATGATTGTGGCCTGGAATGTGGGAGTGGCAATAGAGAAGGGGAGAAATGGATGGAGATTGATGTGGGTCTTAGGTAGAGCAGGCAGGATTTGATGATGGCTTGACTGATGGATTGTGGTGATGGGAGAGCAGGTATTGAGGATAACTCAGAGAGGTTGTGTGAATCTGTACTAAATACTTCTTATAAGTCTCTTGAGAATATTTGAAGTACATATTTTTCTGTGAAAGTTTTAATTTGTGTCAATTAAGACAAAAGTTATTTTTAAAAAATTGTTTTAGTTGTCGATGGACCTTTACTTAATTTATTTATATACAGTGCTAAGGATTGAATGCAGTGCCTCACACATGCTAGGCAAGCGCTCCACTACTGAACTACAACTCCAGCCCAAGACAAAAGTTTTAAATAAATTTGTTCTAAATGCAGGTTTGACATTAAAATAGTTGTGCTCAACATCAATGTTAGGAATTTGAATCTCTTGCTGTATGTGGACATGGGTTATTGTCTTTACCCACTCATTCTCTTGGGGATTGTGCTTTCCATGACATAATTATTATTTACCTTTTCAGGCTATTTCATTCCAGAAAATTGTTAAATAATTTAAAAGTGTTTTAAATTAATAAAAAAGTTATCTGCCATTTTATGAAAACTAAAATATTATATAAATCTTTTGTGTATGGATGAAAGTAAAAATAAATCATTGAAATATTTATTTTGAAAGTAATTCTTTCTAAGCCAAAAAAACAATGCTTGAGGCATCACCATACCTGACTTCAAATTATATTACTGAGCTAGAGTAATAAAAATTTATATAGTTCTGGCATAAAAACAAACACAAAAACCAATGGTACAGAATAGAAGATGCAGAGACAAACCCACACATCTATAGCTATATGATCCTTGACAAAGATGCCCAAAACATATATTGGAGGAAAAACAGCTTTTTTAACAAATGGTGCAAGGAAAACTGGTTATCCATATGTAGAAGAATCAAAGTAAATCTTATCTCTCATCCAGAACAAAAATCAACTCAAAATGGATCAAAGACCTAGAATTGTACCCAAAACTATGCAACTTCTAGAAGAAAATTTAAGGTCAACACTCCAGCATATAAGCACAGACAATAACTTCCTCAATAGGATCCCTAAAGCCAATACCAAGAGCTAATAAATGGATGGCATTCAATTAAAAAAAAAAACAAAAAACAAAAAACTTCTGTACAGCAAAGGAAACAATTTGTAATGTGAAGAGAACCTACAGATTAGAGAAAATCTTTGCTAGCTACACTTCTGGAAGAGGATGTATCTAGAATATATAAAGAACATGAAAAAATACCAAATAACCTGATTAATAGATATGCAAATGAATCAAACAGATATTTCTCAAAAGAAGAAATACAAATTGCCAACAAATATATGGAAAAAAAGTCAATATCATTAGCAATTGAGGAAATGCAAATCAAATCACACCAGTCAGAATGGCAGTCATCATGATACAGAGAATAGTAAATGCTGGAGAAGATGTGGAGAAAAAGGAACACTTTTACATTTTTGGTGGGACTGTAAATTAGCACAACCACTATGGAAACCAGCATGGAAATTCCTCAAAAGTCTAAGAATGGAAGCACCATATAACCTAGCTCTACCACTCCTCAGTATTCATTCTGAAGAATTAAAGTGATGTATGTGCATCCATGTTTATAGCAGCATAATTCGTAACAGCCCAACTATGGAAAAAGCCTAGGTGTCCATCAATGGACGAATGGATAAAGAAAATACTATATATGAACAATGGAGTTTTATTCCACCATAAAGAGAAATGGAGTCATGTCATTTGCAGGGAAATGGTTGAAACTTGAGACCATTATGTCAAGTGAAATAAGCCAAACTCAGAAGGTCAAGAATTGGATATTCTCTTTCATATGTGGAAGACTAAGAGGAAAAAGGAAAAGTAGTGTGTGTGTGTGTGTGTGTGTGTGTGTGTGTGTGTGTGTGTGGTGGAGATCTCATGAAAATCTAAAAGAAATTAGAAGAGAAAAGGGACCAAAGGCTGAGAGGAAGGGGGTGGCGGGAGGTGGTGGTCATGACTCAGTTTCCTCTGCTTCTTCATTTTGGGATTGGCTGTATTAGGAATGGGATGACTGAAATTTGTTCTCTTGGGACCTGAGAATGAAATCCTAAATTCTTTTAATGAAGAAGATAATCTTCCTGCTCTTCTTCTTTTTTTAAAGCGGTGCCTGGAGTTTATCTTTTTTTTCTATTTTTAATTGATTTTTAAAAAATAAATGACAGCAGAATGCATTAAAATTCATATTATACACTTATAGCTGACTTTCCTTATTACTTAGAATGTGGGTTGCAACAGTCAGAAAGAACCTAAGACCAACTGATTTCTAAGTATGGCTGTACTATAGTCCTGTTTCCTTAAAATTGAAAATCAATAACTTTTGGTTGAATACTGAAGGCCGAGACATAGTGAAGTTCTCAATTTATAATTTATGTATAAATATATGAGAGAAGTGTGCATAAAAAGTTAACCAGGAATTTGAATTGTCATGGTATAAGAATTCACATCTGGGAGCAATCTCAGTGAGCTAGTATGATTAGAAAAACCTGCCTGGGATGGGACTGCTTATATTTGATGTATTTGTTCAAGTGATTGAAATTGTCAAGAATTTGAGGGTGGGGAAGAGATAGCATGAATAAATCAATAGTGGAAACAATATTAGTACTCATAAAAGAAAATGATAATTGTAATTAGAAACTTAATAATTGTTAGGTATGCAGGACCCATTTCCTATTCCTATCTCCACTGCTATGACTATGGGCCCTAAGGTAAAGGATATCAGTAGAAGGATATTAGAATTTTTTGTAGTGGGGTGGGGGATATAGCTCAGTTGGTAGAGTGCTTGCCTTGCATGCACAAAGCCCTGGATTCAATCCCCAGCACCACCAAAAAAAAAAAAAAAAAAAAGCCCAGAATTTTTTTTTTATAATTATCAGCATTCCCCAAGCCACTAGAATCAGGCATTGTCCTAAAACATACCTCTCTCAGAAAGAAAAGCATTCACAAAGATATTACAGCATTCCAGATTTCAGTTATTTTCCAAGACCCACAGCTCCTTTCTCTTCCTGGTATAGCACAGAAGTCACTTGTTTCCAGATGACAAGAGTGATTAGAGTAGGGGTGAAGGTAGGACTTGCAGCTTCAGTCTTGGTCTGGAGGTCTGTCCTGGTAAATCTTTGATTCTTTGCATCTTCAGCAGAGAAGAATCTTGGCAGCATAACACAGAACTTTAAAACGTTAGCTCTGGCATCAGAATGAGTTCAAATCCTGATTCCACATTCACCAGCCTTGGGACTTTGTACATTTTACTAAGTGCTTTAAGCTTCATTTTTTCTTTCCACATAAAAAAGGAAAATAATTATGCTGACCTCATTGTTATTGAGGGATTGAATAAGAGAGTCTATATAAAGTGCTTAAGATGTGTTAAACACATAGAAATAGAAGATAAATATTGATTATTGTTGACTTGTTCACCTGACATGGGACAAAATTTTGGCACCTTATACCAAACTCCAAAGTCCTATATGTGTCTTTTTCTTCTTTTTAAAACTAGTAGTATTATAAATCAGTGTAGGGATTTAAAAATATTTTTAAAAATACGTATTATATTACATAAAAGAAAAAAAACACTGGTCATTCAAAAATCATCTAAAGTGTGAGACTATATCAGAACAAACTGTCCTTCATTTATCATTCTTCTTTATAATTGATACTATTATAAAATAGCAATAATAGGTAACATATATTGATCATATACAGTGTACCAGGCTTTGGGCTGATACTTTAAAGAAATATCTTATTTAGGAGGTAGTAATTATATTATCATAATTATCGTATTATCTCCATTTTTTTTTTCAACAGATAGTGGAACAGTGTCTTAAAAAAGAGGCTGAGCAACTTAGGCACAGCCACATTGACCTTAAGAACAGAGTATGGGAATATGCCCAGATGTTATGAGTTCAAAGTCCTCTTAACTGTTTGCTGTATTGTGCAACTGTTGTGGAGATGGTGTCTAACAACTTTATCAAGGTTGCAGATTAGATGGGAGAGTAATGAAAGATTGGCCAGGTCATTTGGGGACAAATTATGTAGGATTTTCATGCACAGGAACTCTAAACATCTACCTTGATCACTCTTAAAAAAATATTACTCTGTTTACATGTTAGAAAACATTATCACATTGAACACATCTCTCTGTCTGCTGGCTTATCTAATCCAGACAGATGGTCAGTAAGCACTTGGCATAGTGCCAAGGTCCATTGCAAATTGTACAAAGATAGTAACTGTTTTCCTTATTACACTGAGGTTCTTCTCTAACCTCCATTTAAGAGACTCACCAGATTATCCACTGCTCTCCATTTACTTTGCTAAACTTTTTGACAGATATCCATAAAATGCCATGGCCATGCCAATGCTATGAGTTCTTACTAAGTGCCTTGAGTAATGGATTCTTACTGAAAATTAATTGTGCTTGTTCTTAGGCCCATTGGTCAGAAATACTTGCTATTTTCATTATGTAATCTAAACGAGTTGTTATATAAATGAATAAATCATAAATATGGGAAGAAAGATATTTCTCCATAAATAAACCTAATTGAATGCCTTGGAGGAGCTTGACAAAAGTAAGGCATTAAAATTATGTAAAATTAGTTGTGGGCAAGAAAAATGAAAATATAAGAAATTCATATAAAAATCCAGAAAGATTCTATACTCAGCTCTCTTCCTAAGGGATTTATAATTTTTGCTTCACTTTATCATATAGAACTTGAGTAAATGTTCAACCCACCTGCTTCTACTATAAAAAAGAAAAGGCAGGGTAATTTACATAATAAATATAGAGCATATAGGTAGTTTTTTGTTGTTCTTGTTTACTTAAAAAATTGCTATATGTCTTAAAGATCCTGCATCTTGTTTACATTTATAAAAATAGGAAATTAGAGATGAAATAGTGTGCTTTTATTTATGATGGTGACCTTTCTGTAAAGTATCTCAGTCAGCTCCTGAAGGGAGATGATGGCCCACTCGTTGATAGAGAGGCTTCTATTTAATGCAGGGTTTCAAATTTAGAACTTCTCTGGTTTAGAAACTATAAATTATTTATGTAGTATCAAGCTTTAAAACCCTGTTTATGACAGGTTGGGATTTTGCCAACCTCAATTGAAACAGTCTAAATAATTTATCTTGTGTTCCTTCAATATACAATACATTGTGAAGCCCAAGAAATGTTAAGTAAGTTTTATTTTCCTCTGCTCTGCTGAGGTCAGGGAGGTTAAGCTCTTGGACACTCTTTGAACACTTCCTGATCCCTTGTCTTCTCCCAGTGTGCTAGGTTTCTTTCTTTACCTTCATGTTGTGCCTTTTCTTTCATGACCTTTCCACTTTTTTGAACTCTCTTTTTTTTTTTTTTGTTTTCTTTTTAGAATCTTTAGCTCCCATTAATTATCTCTACTGAATTTCCATACATTGTAACTTCAGTTATAAATAAAAGAGTATCTTTACAGGTAAAGAATGCAGTTATTCTTAGATCCCAATATCTTCCAGGAGCATGCACAATGAATGACCCCGATTTAATTTACTGAAAAGGCTGTATCATGAATGATAAAGATTAGAAGAGTTCAAGATTTAGATAGATAGATAGATAAAAATTGAGAATTTATTTTTAGGTTCACTATATTAACTATGAGATAATACAAATATAGGTAGTTTTATTCTGTGAATCCTAATCATCTGGGACTATCACATGCTAGTAAACATTGCTATTCATTTTAAAAATAGGGAGGTCTGAGAAAAAGAAAGGGTATGTGTAGTTATTTAAGTATTAGCCCTAGTCCTGTTGATCTTCACCCCATTTCATTAAGCAAGTACAGAATGAAAAGAAAACAGTAAACAGGGAAGTATGAAGTTCTTACATTTAATAGAATGCATGCTTGATATTGCTAGTGGCATTTACTCTTTTCTATCATCCATTCAGCTATTTTAGGAGACACTTCAACTTTTAAACTTGGAGTCTGCTCATCACTTACTCTCAGTAAATGTAATTAGGTCAGAGTGATGTGAATCAGGTGTGGCCAATCACCCCTCTCCCCCTGCCATTCAGTGATTAGTTCAGATATTCCCCAGTGATGCCTTCAGAGCCAATGTGATATCCTGAGATTCTTGGAAGGGAGGTGGATAAAGAGGAAAGTATTGGAAAGCTGAGATCATAGGCTTCTGAAATGCTCTAATTTTCTTGCTTCTCTAAGGGAGGAGGCTATCTGCAAGTGGACCAAGAAATACAGTTAGAAATATTCCAGGACCTGGTAACACAGTTGGAGCTTCTGCATCAAGACGAACCTATCCCTAGAATTTTTCATTTTATTGTCATTAAATTCTTTTTTGCTTCAGCTACTTTAAATTAGTATTTTTCTCACTTGCAAAGAAAAAGTTCTAATTGAATAAAAAATCATACAGATGGAACAATAAGCTGACTATATATTGCAATATGCATGTGGGATTCACTATAATGACAAACTTTCATTTATGGATTATTGATTAATAAATATGATAATTTATGTCTACAGCCAAGCTCAAAGCAGTTCCAGTTACATCTTTCATTAAAGGCAAACAGTACCTTCCACAATGCCTGGATTATATAAACCTATTACTGATGTTTAAAATGTTTTTTTTTTCTTTAGAGATATTTTGTCACTGCAGTTTTAGCTTTTCATTTAAAATTGTATTTATTCAGAACTTCATTGTTATGAGAGATAAATTGATAAAAATTATGGAAAATTTATAGAAACAATACACTCAGAAAATGCTCATAAGCACAAAAATAATGTGTTGAAAAGTCCCTGTATACTTTGAACCCCACATGGACTCATGATTATTAAGGACCTGGTTGTATAGTCAGAAAATGAGTCCTTGAACATTTTGATTTGTGAGATTCTGAAAGTTTTCTTTGTTATCTACCACATGGTAAAGTTTTACATTTACTCTAGAGATTCTTGAGAATAGTATATATTCGATCTTTATATAAGATATAGAATTCTAAAAAAATGAATCTTATTAATAAGATTCAAGTTCAATAATTTATAAAAATCTCTCAGATTTTTCCTAGAACTTTTCATAATGTTTACATATTTTAATGATATTAATGATCATAATTCACAGTAGTCAAATACTTCTTATTGATTTATTCTTCATAAAAATAAATAGACCATTAATATCTTTGAAGATTTGGGTCTTTAATTATATAAAAAAGCTTTCTTTTTCCTTTTATTTCTATTTGCTTAACGCTTATCTGTCTACCCTTTTTATTTTGAACCCTTCTCTATTATGTCATTTTAGAAATGTTGCTAGTGACAGATGAAATTTGCTTTGAACTAAATGAGTATTTGATTTTTACTGGTGTTATTTAATCCTTTTCTGTAATAAAGGGTATGGTTCATCTTTGTTTTTATGTTTCTGTTGACTTTATTTTATCTTCTTCTAAAAGGACTATAATTTTTTTTAAAAATGAGTCAAGTTCTCTCTGTGTTGACCAGGCTGCCTGTGAACTCACTTTCTTCCTGCCCAGCTTCCTGAATACCTGGGACTATAGGTGCAAGCCACCACACACAGCAAGTCTATGATTTTTTTTTTCTTTACCTACTGCAGTAGGTATACTTATTTTTTTTTATCTGTTAACTATTTCTTAATAAACTGCCTTAAAATCAGGTGGCTCAAAACAACAAATATTTGTTTAACTTAAATTCAGTGGGTCAGCCATTTAAGCTTCCTAGGAGTTTTCTGGCTGTCAGCCACGGTGATGGAGGGGCAACTGATCACTCATCATGGAGCAGGCTTATGTTCATGGTAATCTGGCAGAATGAAGAAAGATACAGTGTGAAGTCAAGGGTTCATGGAGAACAATCTGTTGAGAAAGGAATCCTGGGAATCAGAACTGGGACTTAATAAAAGAAGATTTCTTATATCTAAGTAGGGGGACCTAGGAGAATTTTAGAGTACATAGGAGTATCTTAGATCCTTGTCTATTTGGATGAGAGTGTCTTATGGCTTCCCTCCTGTAATAGGGTTCTAGAGGAACCAACAAGATATATATATATATATCTACTTTTTAAATAGATATTAAAAGTAGATTTATTAGATTGGCTTCCACCACCAGAGAATGAATAGTCCCACAATGGCCATCTGCAGGTTAGAGATTTGAAGGAACCAGTAACCAGTATCTGCTTAGTCCAAGAAGCTGAAGTTTCAGAACAAGAAGGATCAATGATGTAGCCCAGTCCAGGACCAAATGCCTCTAAAGTCCTTGGAGAGTCACTGGTTACTGACACTTTGGTAGAGTAAAGAAGTTGTAGAGTCCGATGTCCTCAAGAGTCTCAGCTGCAATTGAAAAACTCACACAAGAATTGGGCTCTTGCCTGCAGCTGTTTCCTTATCCTTCCAAGTGAGATTGTACAGTAACAAACCCCTGTTTTCTTAAATTGGATTCTTTGACTATTTTTGCATTAATAATGCTCTGAATTCTGCATGTATTCTTCTCATTCTCAGCCAACTTCTTTGGTTTTTCTGCTAAGTCAATGACTCAAATATCAGTATATTATTTCAATCTGTGAATCAGAAATCCCAAGGTTTTATCTAAATCCTCCATCTCAGAGTTTCTCAGGAGATTGCAATCAATTTGGCAGCTGGAACTGCTTTTTCTTCTGAATGCTCAACTAAAGAAAGATCTGTTTCCAAACTCTCCTGTTTATTGGTAGGATTCAATTCCTTGTAGGCTACTGGCTGGGGGACTTCAGTTCTTTGTTATGTGGTCAACGCACAATATGGTAGTTGTCTTCCCTAAGAGCAAGTGAGAGAGCAACGGAGTGGTGCCAAGATGGAGGCAAAGTCTTGGTGACCTAAGGGAATTGAGGTCTCAAAGCTTTTGTATTTTATCTGTTGGAAACCCATCACTAAATCCAGCCTGTGATCAACAGGTTGAGATTACACAATGGCTTTCTTTGTTATCTACCACATGGTAAAGTTTTACATATATTCTAGAGATGCCTGAGAATAGTATATATTCTTACGTTACCTAGAGGCAAGGATCACTGGGGTCACCTTGAAGGCTGCCTACCACAAGACTTTTGTTCATTCACACAGATTAGTGTATGTCCGTACCTCTGTCTCCTCTACTTTCTATATTTAGTCAGATGTAATCTTATTTTTAGGTTTTCTGATGATTACAATTAGGACTTTAAATGATACAGTCAATTCCCTACATCCATAAATTCCACATTTAGGACTCAAACAATGAGTAATAGAAAATATTTGGGAAATAGTTTCTGTACTAAACATCATGTACAGGCATTTTGGGGCATTATTACTTAAAATTACTGTATAACAGCTATTATATAACATTTACATTGTATTATCATAAGTAATCTAAAGGTAATTTGAAGTATATGAGAAGATACTGTACCAATTTACAGAAGGGACATGAACATCTGCAGATTTTGGTGTGTGTTTGTGTGGTGGGGGACATTTGGCTGGAACCAGTAAACTGTAGCTACCAAGGTACAACTGTATTTCCAAATTTATTTTGTATCCTGTCTCTTTAAAATAGCTTCTCTTTCTTCTGTGCTATTTAATGTGACAACAATAGGTTCTTAGACCTCTATTAGGTTTCATCCCATCTCTCTTTTCCAAATTATTAGTGATAAATTACAGTCTACATCACTGGAATTTAAGCCTTCTATAACTTGTCAATGGGTTGATTCTGTAAAATAAAAATCAATAACCAGAGATTACTATACACTGAATATATAAACATTGCTTACTATAGAAATTATATATTTATTTAATTATCTTCCTTCTTCCTTCTTCAATTCTCCTCCCTCTCCTCTCTCTCACTCCCTTATTATTTGCATGGTAGAGCTCCTGGGACCCCTTTACATTTCTTGAAACCTTTTATTTTCCACATTTTTTTTTTGGTTTTATTTTTTTGCTCTTAATTTTGGTAGATTTTCTTGACCTTATCTTTCAGGTTTTCTCAGTATTTTAGCAACATGTTTTCATTTCTCAGATCTCTTTCCTATTCTATGAACCTTTAGTATTATGTCAAATCTATTTGTGAGAAAATATAGGTCTACTCAATCAATTCTTAGAATTTCAGTTTAATCAAGTGATGAAAAAGACATAGAAAATGGGTACATTTTATGCTATGCCCTTTTATATGCTGGAATAATATCATCAAAATTTTAAATATCAAGTTCACTTTTGTGTCCCACAGAAGTCATTTAGAGATTCAGAGATTTTCCCACATCTGCCTTGGCTTGAATTATCACCTTCATGCTAATGACTACTCATCCATCTATATCTTTCACCTTTATTTCTTTATTTTGTCTTACTGATTTATTATAAGAGATATTATAATGAATAGGGATGAACAGACACATGAAAAAGATGCATAGTGCAAAGGATAGGGGACAGGTGTGCAGAGCTTCCATGACCTCTCTGGGCATGCCATCCTCTTGACACCTCAATATGTTCACCAGCCTGGAAGCGCTCTGAACACTGTTGTTCAGTGTTTCCATGGAGGTTCCCTTACATGTGCATTGCTTAATCTCCAGCTCTTCTCCCCTCCCCTGAGGTGGGGTGGGTGATGGTGGGGTGGGGTTGGGGTTGAAAGTTCCCACCTCTAAGCACATAGTTGTTTCCTCTGGAAACAAAACCCCATTCAGAATTTATCTGAGCACAAAACAAGAGTCGCCTCATTAACATAAACTGAGGAAAGGCTTATTATGAACAAACAAACACACTACACTGTTCACACCATTTACTCAGGACACCCCAAGGGTTTAGAAAATCTTCACCAGGATTTGAGGATAATATCAAATATATATTTCCTATTAATTTACCACCCCTTTTACCCATCTGTTCATCCCTCTGCAGCCTAGTCATGATTTTGATTCCAGTGGCCTGTAACTGTGTATTCCCTTTTTCTGGCCAACCTCAGGCCAGACAATATATTATCTAATGACAATATATTTGTGAGCATGAAAGCCCAGCCTCATAGCTTCCTGTGTAGACAAATTGCCATCAGGAAATTTGGAGTTCCCTGCAGGAACAGGCTGAGGTGATCCTCCATAGGACTTAATCAGAAACATACCCTGGTTTGCCTTGCCTTCCTTGTCTGCTTTCCCACGCCCTTATTTCTCTAGAGTTCTCTGGAGAGCACATTCTTAATAAATCACTTGCTAACCAACCCTCATTTTCAGAGTCTACCTCTTGGGAACCCAACCTAAGATCCCATCTCTCCTTCAAAGCATAGTACTGAGCACATATAAAATTCAATGAAAATTTATTAGAATAAGGCAACTTGAAATAAGAAATAGAAATAAAATTGAATAAAACCTTCACTAAAGATACTAAAATGTAAAATATTCAGGGGTTCTCCATAGAATTACAGGTACTTTTAAAATGTAATGGAAAAATTCTGGACATATTGAAATCTCACTTAGGATGGGAAATAATGAGCTAGGTAAGATTTTCATTGACCATATTTATAAAAAAATTGAGATACAGTTTGTTATTGAAGCAATTGCCAGTTATTTTTGTATCACAGTGGAAAAGTCTATTTAATCTCATGTGACAGGATATCGGCAGGGACGGTCAAAAACCAAAATTATAACAAAGTTAAAATGCTTGATTGGCTTTGTTTTGAGATTCTAGAATTAGAAAACACTTTATTCCATAAGCGGAATAAGCATTTCAATGGGCAGAGCAGAAGATGATGGTTCTATAGACAAAGAAGGGCTGAATAAAAGCAGAAATAAAGAACACTATTTTAAAGTTACTTGCCTTGAAAGGCAGGGACATGGAGACATAATAATAGGAAAATAACTTATTGGTTAATATGAGGCTGCCTCAGTTTCCTTTATTTGTAAGGATTAAAGTAGAAAGAACTTTATTATCATGGCAATTGAAACTGGCCTGTTTAAAAGAAAGGAAGGTCAGACAACTTAGTTTCAGTTTGGTGATGTGGAATTTTGGCATGGGTGACTTCATTTTGATTTTTAACCTGGTCTTCTGAAATGATGGTATCTTATAATTTTGTTTTACAGGACTTTTCCTCTTGACCAAAATATGGTGGTGAGTGGAACACAAAGTGGAAGCCAAAAAGTGCTCAGTGATTTTGCATTTCTTTCTTCCACTCTGAAGTTTAGACAGCGATTCAAAGAAACCGGTGATCTAAGTACATAAGGTAAAAATTTGTAGTATGAATCAGCCAAGCCAATTTTTTCTTTTCTTGAAGACTGGAGTGCTGCTCTAGGCGGGCTAACTCTCTGACACCTGCTCTGACATGTATCACAGAGTCAAAGCCTTCAGGGTATGCATTATAGGTTCTCTAAGTCAGTCAGCTTCCTGCTGCTTTGGGCCCATGGAATACAATAGTGGGAAACTGCAGGGTACAGGAAGAAGGGTATTTCTATTCCTTTCACTATGCCTCAGGTGACTGTCACTGCATGTTCTCTGTTGCTCCAGTTTCCATTCCCACCAGGCAGGCCTACTGGAGGTCTAGCTTACACCAAGTGGCTCTGGATCCTGAACCTGTTGGTTCCTCCTGGTTGTGGCTTTCTGTTGCCATCAATCCGATATTTCGGTTTTCCCACTTGGACCCTAACTAATATCACTTGGTGGATTTGGGAATAGGGGTAGGTAGGCTATGGAGTGTGGATGCAGCCTTCATGGGGTGGGAGCCTCAGTGCCCACCTCTGTTGGAATTGAGTGGGAGGTACTAAAGAAAGGCAGTTAGTATCCTATTTTCTAGATGGATGTCTCCTAAGTCAGTTCTCTGAGCCAGGGAGAAAGAAGCCTTGTAGAGCTGAAGTTATGGTTTAGAAGTGCTATATCCCTAAAAAGCTCACGTGTGAGACAGTGAAAGAAGGTTTGGAAGAGAACTGATTGGGCTATAGCCTTAACCTAATCACTGAATTAATCCCTGATGGGATAAACTGAATGGCAACTGGAGGCAGGTGGGGTGTGGCTGGAGGAATTTGTTCATTGGGGGTATGTTTTAGGGTATATATTTATATCTGGCAACTGGAGACCTTGCTCTCTTTGCTTTCTGATCATCATGTGAGCTGTTTCCCTCTGCTACACTCTTCCACCATGATGTCCCACCTTACTTTGAGCCCTGGGGTATGGATTCTGCTATCTGTGGATTGAGACCTCTGAAACTGTGAGTCCCTAAATAAACCTTTCCTCTTCTACAGTTCTGGTCAGAGACCCTGTTTTGTTTTGCTCTTCCCATCCCACTTCAACTCATTAAAAAAGATAAATTTTTGATAATAGTGGAGAGGGGAGGAACAATTGGAATTTACTTATCTGACAAGCTTGAGACCAGGAAAGTTTCAGGTTTTGTGTCTTATGTTTTGTTGTTTATTTGCATAAATATAATAAAATGTCTCAGGAATAGAAACTGTGTCTAAAATAAATAAAGGTTTGTTTTACATATGTCTTATACACATAGTTTGAAGGTAACTTTGTATAATATTTAAAATAATTTTGTGTTTTCACTACTTGTTACATGAGGTCAAGTGTAAAACTTTCCACCTGTGGCATCATATTGTCACTCAAAATGTTTTGGAGTTAGAAGCATTTCAGATTTTTGAATTAGGTATGCTAAACCTGTATCATGCAACCAGGTTGGTGCCATGATGTTGGAATCAGGGGAGGAGGGGCAGCCAGACACCTTGAGTTATCTGTGTCACAGCCTGAACCAGGTAAGATTAGGTTATTTGTATTGACTATGAAAATGACTAGACATCAGTAGAATCTGCCAGACCTGTCATTTAGAGACAGGAAGGCTAAAGTTGACCAATCACATGCTTAGAAGAATTAAATTGCTTCTTGTTAATACTCTGCTAAATTAAAATTGGTCAGTAAAGATGGTTGCCTTTAAACCATTAGCTCATCTAGAACAGAGTTTCACACCTAACATTTTGGGTCAGTGAAGAAGATTTTTTACCATTTCAAAATTTTTCCTCTCTGATTCCTTCTTGGGCCCAGGAGTGGCAATTTAGCATCTCTCTTTTCCTTTTTATGCAGTGTCTTTTTGAACTCTGGAGTAGAGAAAAGAGAATTCAATTTACTAAACTGTTTATAAAGTGTGTGGTTATTTGAATCTCAGTATGTTCATGTAGAACATGATCTTTGTTCTTGTATTTTCATATAATATATCAATTGCTTTAAGAAGTTTGAGGTTTTAGTATATGTACACAGCACAAAAATACATATTTTGGTGTAATATAATTTTCTTGCTTTTACTGTCTACTGAGGAAAAGCTATTTGTGCATATTGCCCTGTGCATACCAGTTCCCCAGCTGATGGCTTTGCTTTCTTTTCATAGAACATATTGTGAATGGTTGAAAGAATGTCTTTCACATAGCCAAAATTTGCTGGTTTTGTTTACTTGTCCTTCTGCATAATACCTCAATTAGCAAATGATGAGGCCCTCTTTTCCTGTCATAAAAATATAAACCGTCTCCATTTTCATGTTTGATGTAAAACAAAAATCCTCAAAATTTCCACTAGATGGTGCTATTAGAATGCAAACTATTTCATTTATCTTTGGTCACAGCACAGCTTATTTCTATAAAATCCTCATTTTGTTATCTTGGCTTGTGAAGTAGGTCTGCTTCCTGCTAAACTGATGAATTGGGATGCCTTAGTATTTAGGTAAGGGACCACTCAATGTTTCCCTGACATCCCCAGAGGACTCTATGCAAAATGAGGATGAGGCTTTTTTTTTTTTTTAAATCCAATCCTCGTCCAAACCACTTCTACCTCGGTGTTTTTGCTTGCCCTTGTGCTGCTGCATGAATTTCTAGGAGCAATTCCATAGTGACAATATCTTTTGACCCTGGTTACTGACACTTTATGGCTTCTTTACCTAGTTTTGCCTCCTTGGATGACTGGTGTGTGTGTGTGTGTGTGTGTGTGTGTGTGTGTGTGTGTGTGTGGTCTGACAGATCTATTAGATTACTATTAGCAACGAATTAATCCTTGGTGATTTATCCATTGATTCTTCAAGTGCAGTTGCTGGACCAGCTGCATCCCCTGGGAACTTTTTTGAATTGCTAATTCTCAGGTTCCAATCTCCACTGCATGGAAATTCTGGGAGACCCAGCAATCTGCATTTCCACAAGCCTTCCAGGTGATTCTGATGTGCATAAACTTAACTGGCTCTGTTAAATACTTCCTGATAGCAAAACTGCCTATCCCATTTGGACTAACCTCTCTCTTGAAAGTCCTTAAAGAACAGCTTCAAAGGCATACAGGTGGGTGAAAGATATTTTGAAGGTCAGTGTGGTTTCTGTTTGGCTTATGCAGAAGGCTGGTTCTGCCTCTGCCTTCAGGTTCTGCCTGTCACTGTGGAGCTCCCATTGCACAGGAATAGTTAAGTCCGTGCCTGTCGTGTAAATGAAGTAGGAGGGTATGATTCGTCATTCACATTTGTATTTGGGGAAGAGTGTGACACCCAGGAAAGCAGCCAGATGGCAGCCTCCTGTCTGCATTACTGAAAGGCAGTTTCTGGGCTCTCATTGTAGTCAAAGAAAAGCAATCCAACAGCAGCGGTCATTTATTGGCTAGGTTGTTGATTTCTTTCTCTACTGCAGTATGAGTCAGAACACACAGAGAGAAGGAGAGAGAGGGAGAACCCACTGATGAATGGGTCAGAAAGCTACTGTGTAAGACTGTGATCCACTGTTGTCCCCATTTCACTGGAAAGCTATGGGGTTGAGGTGCTAAGGAGATTCAACACGGGGGCTAGGTAAGATACCTGGTGAAACTGGGCTTCAGTCAACTCAAACAGGTGTTCAAAATAGTTCTGCTTTCTGTCCTTAGATTAACAAATACTTGCACAAATAACAAAAGCTTTTAACTCTCCTGATGCACAGGCTGTGCCTTATGCCAATCACTTTGGAATCTTTAGGGTAGCTCCGGGGCATCAGTGTAAGTTTAAATCTTCTTAGGTGGTTTCAGTGGGCATCCAGACTGGAACCACTAAGTTGAAGATAACTGGGGTTAAATTTGTAGCATAGCGGTTTCAACTGAGAAACCATGGTGGTCGTGTAGTACCCCAGAATAAGTTTCCACAATGGGATTTTGTTTGTTTATTTCGGCCAGTTTTGATATTCGAAATGGAGAGATTTTGTTATGTGACTGAAGGGCATCTTTCTCTCCCTCCCTCAACCATGTCCTCCTTCCTTCCCGCCCTCCTCCTTCTCACTTTCTTTTCCTGTTCTTTTTTTGAGGGTGAAGACTGAAAATCTAAAATTGCGGTTACAAATTGGATACATTTCTGCTATATATAGTCAGTGTTCTGAGTTTAAAACATTCTAAACCACAAAAACCTTTTTCATTTTTTGCCTTTGGCCACATGTTCTTGGGTGCCCTTAGGCTATATTATATAATAGTCTCTATTTTAGAGGATATGAGAGTGAAAAATTGACATCAGTCTGGATGAAAGGGCATTACTTTCATCTCATTAGCTCGTACTGATCAGACAGAATGAAAACATTTCTATAATAATTGCTTGGAAAACTCTAAAGCTATTCACTGGAAATTGTTCTATAATACAAAGGTGAATTTCATGAAATAAGTGTGTGAATATTTCCTTTCTTATTTATTCCAGAAAATCCTGTATATATCCATGTACAGCTTTTAATAATAAGTAGAACAAAAACTGGAAGGAAATGCAGTTGTGACATGTGAAATACGGAATTAGACTAAACTTAGTATAAGTGTGTGAATAAGGATCATCTTAGTTCTTTGTACTAAAGGGAGTTAGAAAACCACATCCCTCCAGGAATTCCACTGTTAATGATACATTGTTAGTCCTGATTTAGACATCCCTTTTGAAATGCAAATATTACTAGAAGAAATATAAAATTTGTCAAGCTATTCCCCATTAATAGGGATTGGGTGAGGAAACTGGGTAGTTTGGGAGAAAAAAAAAAGAAAAAAGAAAAAGCCCAAAGAAAGTGCAGAACAGGCTGAGGAGAAAAGAAAGCAATTGAGGAATGGAAGGTCCAGGGAATTTTCTTTTTCATCTTGACCTAACCGTAGGTCAGGGCCAAAACTATAGAAATTTGAAAGTGATTCACTTATGAAGTGAATGTTCTCTCTCCAAAAGAGCTTCAATAACAGGAACAGTAGCAATGAAAGCTATAGACAAGGAAGGTGTCTTGCATTCCAGAGAGTGGTCCTACGGGTTCTGAGACTTCCTCCATACTGTAGACACACCCAAAGCAGTGTGACCTATTAATAATTTAGGCAATCTCTTGACATTCAGACCAACTTTCATTAGGAAGGTGTGAATGTTTGAAATTATTATTTACATTGAATTTAGATTTAAAACACATTCTCCTTGAGTGATGTTGGATACTTCTGATGGTGAGAGATTGGGAAAAGGTTTAGATCACTACTTTGTATTGGACCTAATTTGTCATTTAATTGGTAACCCCCCCTTCTCTATGGCAATATGAAAATGTTAGACTTTAGCACCTTTCTGTCTAGAGACATAAACATATTCAATTAGTGGGAAGCCAGATAATTTGTTTCCAGAGCTGCTTTTATTTTCTGTTGTTGATATGTTAAAATAGAAAACACTTGCATTCATCTCATTCTATTAAAGAAACTTTATCAGGGAACAGTGAGGTAACATGTTTGGTGACAGCAGGCTTAGTCACCCTGCTGTGAGAAAGAGATGAATAATGTTTTTTTAATCTTACATCTATTGACTATCTCTTTTTAAAATGTATACACTGTTACTGAAAGAAGTTACTGCAGACTATTTTTTGTTAACAGTTTATCTTTTTCATATCTTCAGTATTAAATCAAATGGTATATTTACTTACATTGTTTTTCATAAAATGAAACTGCTGTATGGCATTTCTTATTGTTTATAATTCCTATTTTGAAAGATCTAGTCAAGCATTCTTGAAATTTTATAAGTGCTTTCAGTCTTCATTCTAGTAGCTCCCCCCACCAACCCCCAATTTTACTGCCAAATTCTGACCCCATTTTAAGCATTATCTTGTTTATGTTTTGTGATTTATCTGCTATTTGTCAAAACAATTTATAGAATGACATTATTTAGTTTCCCATTAGAGCACAGCATGAATGAATATAAAGGATCATATTGGTGAATATATCATTAGACAAAGTCATTTTGTGCAAATTCAGGATTCTGATAGAAACAATTTGAGAAAATCAATTCCTTCATGAATTTAAGAAGGGCAATATCATCCCAAAATAATGTAATATTTGAAGTTTAGTATTTCGTTCAAAAAGACTATAGCTAAAAATGTAATTTCTTTTAGATCCAGGGAATTTTTTTTCTATATCTTAGACTTGTAAACCATGATTAATTATATCGCTGATGCTAGCCAGAATGATTCCATTCCAGGGTATTCTACAATTTTTCTTGAGCTTAGTCTAGTTGATAATCTGCTGTGTTACAAGAATCTGCTGTGTTACAAGAATATCCTTACACAGTGATAGCTTATTGAAAGAGCTAATTTACTCTGTTTCCTTCATAGTAAAAGAGAATATCGCCCTGTTTTAACTTCCCTAAATAATAGAAAATGAGCATAAAATCAGGTAGTTATTTCCACCATTTTAAAAATCTCTGAGATTGAAATGTATCTTATAATCAAAGACATTTTATGGTTGTAAATGAAGCATTTTATTCTTAGTGATAACAGAATGATGATGCATTATGCAATCAGTTGTTTATATGAAATACAACTTAGTTAAATGCGGATTTAACAGTGATTCAAGAATTTTATGTTTCCAAGATTAAAAGCAGTTTTGCTTTTATGGTAAAGTGTGTATTCAAGATTTTTGTGTCATTTTTTTTTACACCAAAAGCCCAAAATATCTTGAGTTCGAGGAAATAGATAATAATAAATAATAGAAATTTAACACAGTTTAGAACCAATCTCAGCATACTGCTGCAGATGTCATCCACTTTTGCTTTTACCTAATTTGTTTTGAACAAGTTACAAGTTTTAAACAATGTTCCCAAGTTAACTGCTATTAGTTGAACTTTTATTTTCCATAAGCACAAGATTATAATTTGGTATTCTATTTCTGGAAATCTGTTTTTAAGGCCATTCAACAACAAAACTGATTATGAAAATAAATGAAGTAATCTTTCATTTGTAGGACTTTATAGCTCTGTGTTGGGTTTATAAAAGCAATTGTTAGGTGATTTTGGGCTAATCACTTAATATGGGTTAGAACAGTGACTTACAGATACCTACTTGCAGGCACGTGTCATTGAAGGGGGAATTTTTCTGCAAGGGTGGACTGCCTGAAAACTTTAAGAACTGTATCTGGTCTGGACTATGATCTTTCTTTGCTGGTAAATTTACATGTAGCATATATAGAAAATCATCATGATCCCAAAAACCTTGAGGACCATTTCTTTTTTATTTTTTTCCTTGCCAATACAGTGTTGTTGGATGCTTATAAAAATCTTTTATAATAAATATTGGGGAAGGTGTATTTCTAGTGTGACTTCCTGGATCATCCTTTTATCTTTTACTCCAAAAAGAAATTAAACTTCAACTTTTTAATAATCCCTTTAACTATTTATGTGTAGCTCCTCTGTGCAGAGGCCACATTGATTATAATTGATTGGTTGAGTCATTCATTTGACAATACCGAATGCATCCTATGTGTCAAGTACCCCTTAATATACTGAGGATACATCAAAGAATAAGGGACACAAATCCTTGTTCTCATGCAGCTTACCTTCTAGTAGAAGGAAGTAAAACATATATGTGTATGTGTGGGTAGGTGTATATGGAATATATGCATATATATATACACACACATATATATAGCTTATATACATATGTACACATATAGATGTATATACACGCATATATTCTAGCATACATACATACATATATGTACACACAGTATGTTGGAATGTATATACACACATTCATATATACACACACACACACACAAAACAAAACACCCAGAACAAAAGTTCTGTTTGGAAAGAATAAAACTTTTTCCTTTACCTGGGACCTGCAAATTAAACTGATAAATGCTAAATTACCAAAAGAAAAAAAAAAGCAAAAAAAGAATAAACAGAGTTTACTTTTGCTTCTATGCATACATGTGGCAGAATTTAGTGATAAATAACGCAAAAAAGGCTTATTTGGGGCCTATACACCATTTTAACAAAGTGTGCTAAATTGTGAAGAAGTGACTCAACAAAGGAAAGGGGAAGTTTGGGTTCATAGGGACAGCAAATTATGTGAAGGTAAATATATGGAGGAAACTAAAGGAAGAAAGGTTAGTTTAGTAAGGTTTGTTATGTAGACTCAAGTCAACAATTTCTAGTTGTGAGAGTCCTCTTTTCCTGGTATGGGGAAAAGGAGGGAGAATAGTTTTAAAATGGAAAGTTCATCATTTGTATGACATCCATGAGGCTTTAATGTCTTGCTTTTTAGGTAGAAAAGGAATGGGGGGGAGAGACCTTTCTGCATTTACTCTTTCTTAACTGCCTTCTGTTCAAACTAATTCTTATGCCAAACTGGCATATTTTTGGGTGGCATATTTTGAGTCTCTTCAGGGTAAAGAGGGCTGGTGAATAGATTTCATTTAGAAAGTAACCTTTGGTCAAGGACAGAAAGGGAGAAGAGGGTTCTGGGACCAGAGAACAGAGTACAATGCAAAAACAGGTAGCAGAGGACTGCTAGAACTCCAGGTGGGGAGAGGAGGGCCTGGGAGGTGGAAGAGGCAGGTTTCACAAGGTCATTGGCTTTGAACTTTAGGGAGATGGGAAAACATTGTAGGGTTTAGCCAAGGAATGACATGATCTACTGACCTTTTAAAATCATCGCTGGCTGGTAATATGACATTTTATTATTACTTAGCATTCTTATGTGATGGTAAATCTTGCCTATGTGGAGATATCATAAGATTTTGGAGAGAAATATTTAGAGAGAAGTTTTGATTAAAAATTTCTAGTCCTTGGGATGCAAAATATTCAGACCTCCCTCAAAAACTATAGTAAGCTCCTTGAGAAAAATGGTGGTAAGTTGTGTTTTTATTGTCGTTTCATTCATTGTGCTGATATGTGTTCCATGATTGGCCTGGTCTTCCTCTCAGCAGATTAACTATAGATTAAGAGGTTCTGAGGTAACAGATGCAATTTGCATCTGTGCCAAAGTGGGTCTTCATGGTCCAGATTTGGTTGGTAAATGGCTCAACAAAATCATTCATTCTTGCATTGGACCCTTTGCTAGGTGCTAAGAATACAAGAATAATTAATGGGTGGTCTCTTTCTCAATGGACATATGACCTGGTGAAGATGTGAGAGTGATGTGTTTAGGTTCTTTTTCCTTATTTCTTAGACAAGAAGCAGAACTGTATCTGTTCCATCAAATATTCTCTTATCATATTTTTTTTTCTCTTGACTTCTTTTCCTTTTAGTAAGTACTTTCATTTAAGATAATATGCTACTAAGATTTTCCTGAAACAGTTTCGGAAATATTTTCTGCTAAATGTCTTCTCATTAATGTTCTTAGGCTATTTAAATGGTTACATATGTAAGTGGGAAAGCTAGATGACATAACATTTACGTGCTCCCTCTAATCTGATGGCTAATATTTGCAGTGCTGTCTAAAGCTGATATTGCTCACCATGCTTCATTGATGGCAAATCTACATTTTGTCTTCAAATAAATTCTGTAATTTTTGGTAGAGTTCACAAGTCGATTTATTTCCTAAAAATAGAAGGAAAACAAACTAGAGTTTCTGCTTAAGATTATTTGGAAAACAGGAGAACATTCCATTTTTGAGTAATTGATCCTGCTAATTGAGGTGATTTCATAGCTACTTACTTTCTTCCTTTTTACCTAAGGTAACATGATATTTTTGCCACCTGGTAACCATTTAGTGGCTTGCTGTCTGTCAAATTGGAATCATTAATCTAAGATCCACAAAACACACTGACCTCATCAAGAACTATCAGCCACATTAATCACATGGTGAGCAGTAATTAATACCCTTGCTACACATCTCAGCAGATGCCAAGAGTAACTGTGCCCAGAGACAGAGCCATTAGATGGGTGGTCTGAGAGTGGTGGTCTTTTAGGATGAATTGAGACATACTGAGCAAATTTTCTGCACAAATGAATGAGAAAATCAAGGACCCCTTCTTTATCTACCTAGCATCATTGCTTGAAGCATACCTACTGATTGTGTGAATATCCTTTATTCCCCTGGGTAAAACTAACCACCTTTACTAACACAGAAACTTTGACTTGTTTCTCTGAAAGTACTTAACATGATTTCCCATTGCGTACTTTCCCTCTCTCCTACTACTTCATGAGCACCTAGACGAGTAGATAGATGTTGTATTTTTATTTCTAACTTTTGACTAGTACCAACCCTGGCTCTTGCTACTATATGAAGTGGTATGTATAACATGAATGACTGGTTATGGATATGCAATACTTAAAATTATAATAAAGTTGTGTGCTTCTTAAGCAGAGACTGGCTGGTGGTGTCACACTCCTAGCCTCATTACCTAGCAGTGTATTCCACAAAGAGAGCACTCAATAATTGCTCACTGAATGTACACTGAGGCTTCAGTACGGTGCCTTTCCCTTTGGGTTATTGCTGCTAAGGTGCATATTGGTAAATGGGCTCACACACCAAATGAAGTTTCTTCCTTCCTTTGTCTCTCTCTTTTTTTTTCTGTGCTGGAAATTGAACCCAGGGCCTCCTGCCTGCTAGGCAAGTGCCTCACCACTTAACTATACCTAGACCTTCCAGCCTTTTTAAAATATTTTATTTTGAGACAACATCTCTCTAAACTTGTATCCATGCTGACCTTGAGCTTGCCATCCTCCTGCCTCATCTTGCAAAGTAACTAGGATGACAGACATGTACCATTACACCTGGCCAATAGAATTTTTAGAAGATACATTAATATCAAAGTAGAAATCCTATGTAGGAGGTTAGAAACTACTTTAAAAAAACCCTGTAGAGGTACTTACCGTAAATGAAATTTTTTATGTATTTCCCTCAAAGCAAAGTATTAGCAAAAGTCCCAAATTTGTTTTCAAAATTCTCAGAGACCTTCTGATCCAAAGGAAGGAGACAAGATCTAAAATAAAAGCTCCATCTCTAAAAAATAAAAATAAAAAATAGACACATAAAATTAACTCTAGAAAAGTTACTAGATATTACAATGTCATTTTTACTGTAGCTGCTAAGGACATCAAATAAAAGTAAAGCACATCCCCATGCTTCTAGTAAAACACACATAAATACAATGTTTTATGTCAAAGAACTTAGCTTATACTATCAGAAAATTTTTTGCCACTAGAACTAAACAAATTATATATGAAATGCTTGTTGGTGAATACGTGAACTATTAAATAATTGCTAAAGTTTGGCTTTTAACTGTCCCCCTAAGGTACATGGGTTGAAGACTTGGTCCCTAGTCCATGGTGCTATTGGGGAACGGTGGAACCTTTAGGAGATGGAACTTAGTGGAAGGGAGTTAGGCTGAACTCATTATCTTGAAGAGGATAATGGAACACCCATTTCTTCTTTTTCCTTTGCTCTCTGGCTGCCATGAGGTAAGCAGCTTCCTTTGCCATCTGTTCCCCACCAGGATGTTCTGCTTCATCACTGCTCTGTCTAAAGGCAATGAAGCCAACTGATCCTGGTGGATTGCAATCTCTGAAACTGTGAGCCAAAATAAATCTTTCATCTTTCTAAGTTGATCATTTCAGGTGGTAGAATGCTGACTATCACAATAACATAATGGGTTTCTTCCTTTTAGACTCAAGAATGTGCCATATGTAAAGCAACTGAAATTCCCTTGTGATTTTACTGAGCTTTAATTTTAATAGAAAATGAATGTAGTGTATAGCATATCTGGAGGATGGAGGAATGATGATCAATGAGGAAAATATCTCTATTGTACAAACTTAAAGTACTTTATAAATTCTAAATAAAAATGATAATTAGCCACGGTAAAAAAGCAAATGAGGCAGATAGAAGCATTCAAAACTTGTCTTTCTAATTTAGTGACCTGTTCCTTTTTGACCTGATGCTTTACTCATTTGATGTATGTGTCAATTATTCATTTGTTTGGGTTTCAGCTTCTTGCTCAGTCTGACCATCTCTGAGTCAAGCTAGTTTGGTGTCTCTGTAGAGTTCATGGTCTCCACTTCTTTTGCACGTCTTTGAGAGGCCAGTTGCTTAAAAACACCCAATTTAGCAAGGTGAACATTTCCTTACCCTGTCCTTGCCACTTGGATTTGGTTTCATTTAACAATTTAATTTCAAAATTGAAATAGTTTAAAATAGGCTATTAGTAAATATACACCATCTCATCATTTTGGGGAGGGTGTTGTTGGGGACTGAACTTAGGGCCTCACACATGTAAGCACATGATCTACCACTGAGCTATACTCTTCAACCCCATTTCATGGATTTTAAAATAGTCTTTCACAGCTATCAAGTGCACCACTTTCTACATTTTTAAGCATTAAGCTCTGTTTCTTTGGGCTCAAGTTTACATCTTATGGCTTGTAATACAACATAGTTATAATATGAGATATTTTATTTACTCATCAGCTTTAATGAGTATTTTTAAAGGATGAAAGTAATAATACTTTAACTCATATAATCAAAACATGGAAAGTGATTATTTATACCTGCAGCGATGCTGTATGTCTAAACATTTTATGTCAGAAAGCACATCATCTGGATTTGCCTTAAAAATCCATGGTGAAAGCACTTTTATTAAACTGAAATAATTTAATAATTCCTACTCTGAGAAGATGCTTTATTACAGCACATGTCTGAGATACTTATGTTGGGCTCATTGTAAAGAAAATTAAAAGCAATCAAGCCCACAGTTTATTTTTCAAGTATTCTGATAAATGATCTTCGTTTCTCAAGTTATGTTTCAACCTCCTGATATTTATTTTGTTAAAATGAAGCCTTTCAATTTGAAATAAATTGGTACTATCCCCTGAAATGAGGTTTGAAGATTTTTTTTTTTTTTTAAGAATGAAGCCTAAAATTCAGTAGGGAAAACTTGGAGAATTATTTTGAGTAACCAATACTATAATATTTGTAGAAGGGAGAAATGCTGAAAAGAAAAAAAAAAACATTCAAAAGTCAGAACAGACCAGCTGACTATGAAGCTGAACTAATAGACAATAGAACAAGAAAGCATGTTTGACAAATTATTGTATGAAAGCTGTAGGAAAAGCCCAGTTATCAGAATTTGGCTCTGATAAGATGTAGGTTAGCTGAGAGAAAAAGGAGAACCTAAGTTTTTGATTTTCCTGAAGTTTCTATGTGAGGGGTGTAAGATATTTTTATTGTTAATCCAGTACAATAATTGAATCCTGCTGGCATCAATGTGAAAATGAAAATTAATCAGATAAGATAAACTCTGCCTCAGCACAGATAGTTGGGAATTGGTATATAAGTCACATCTAAAGTAAATTGTGTTTAAAACAAAGTAAAATAACTTATTCAGATCCACTTTTAATAAATAAGTGCCAGTGTTTGATTTTAAATGCTTAGCACAACTTAAAAGCATAGAGAATGTAAGGTAAGCATAAACTTATGATTTAACAAGTTTAAAAACAGTACATGGTTATAGGACGTTTTGATCGCATATTTTTGTTCTTAGAATGAAATCTCTGAAGGACAGGACCATGCTTTATGGGTCTTGCTTAATAATTAGAATAACCACATAAAGTGGATTATGAAAGAATTAGAGGAGAGCAAATATTGAGAATGTCTTTTCTGCAAGTACAGCAACAAGCTGAATGCCAGCTGTAGCTTTTGCAAAATAAGCATGACCATTTGACCCTTGTCCCATAGTACTTGTAGAAGGGAGAAATTTTGAAAGGAGGATAGGAAAGGTCATGGAGACAGGGTGAGTGTGTACGTGTGGGGGTATGTGTGAATCTGTGTGTGTATGTGTGTGTGTACTGAGGAGTGGAAACTGGGAAGTATCATGGAGTAGAAGAAATAACTCCCAGAGGTAGTTCCTCTGGCTGCCTTTATTTATGTCTAAATTCTGAAGGTAGGATAAATAACAATGTCCAACTTGCTGACAAGCAAGAAAACAAGAGATCTGTGGAAACTGAAATCAAGAAAAATGCCGAAGAGAAAAAATATTCAAAAGCCAGACGAGACCAGCTGACTGTAAAGCTAGAGTGGGTGATGTCACTACTGGTGGTCAGAAAGATCAGGAAAAAGGGGCCAGGGAGACTATGGAGGCAGATCTATTTTGAGCCCAGAGAGTGACTTCCTGGAGCAGTTAAGGAGCAGCCCTTAGAAGTATTTGAAGAGAGCAACAGAAGAAGGGTCCTGGTGTGAGTAAAGAATGGGCGAATAATTTTAGAAAATCACCATGTATATTACCCATTATAGCATTTTTTTCTTCTCAAGTTTATTCTTTTGTTAGGTAGCAGTTAGAAATGAGCAGTGAAATTTGAACCAAAAACATAGCAGGGTCACAGGGTTTCTTTGAAATTGCCTCTAATGAACAATCAAGTAACTTGTAGAACAACAACAGGTGCACTAACCATGAGAATAAATGGGTGGGGAACAAAGGGAATAAATTAAGAAATATGTCAGGAAAGAAAGATCAATGGGGCTAAATCCTGGCAGGGTCTACTGAGGTCATAATAAAGTTAGGATTTATGGTCATGGGTTCCTCAATGTATTTTGGAAAGGAAATTTCATCAGTAGTGCAGGTGCACTAAGATGAACTCTGCCAGGTCATTGACACCAGCACCCTCATTAACATAAGATTGACTTGTAGTTGAAGCCCTCCTGAATAGAATGGCCACATGACAGTTCTGGAGAGGACCAACTAGGGCCAAAAACTTCACTGCCCCACATCAAGGAGGAGTTGGACATCTGATCTGTAAAGACTGCAGGAGGCGGACCCCAGTTCTCCCAGTAAACACCAAGGAGCAATAAATTAGGTAGTAGCCTTGTTCCCTTTGTTGCTCTGCTCAGAAGCAAACCGCTCTCCCTCTTAAGAGTGCTTTTTTTTTTTTTTTTTTGGTACCAGGGATTGAACTCAGGGGCATTCAAACAGTGAGCCACATCCCCAGACCTAATTTGTATTTTATTTAGAGGCAGGGTCTCACTGAGTTGCTTAGCACCTCGCTGTTGCTAAGGCTGGCTTTGAACTGGAGATCCTCCTGCCTCAGCCTCTCCAGCCACTGGAATTACAGGTGTACACCGCTGTGCCTGGCTTGAGAGTGCTTTTTGCTTGAGAATTACTTTACTTTCACTTATAATAAAGTTCTCTTGCTTGACTTTTGGTGTCTAACTTCAAATTTTCTTTTGATGGAAAATAAGAACCGAGGTTTGGAGCTTCAGATCCCCACTTACCTGTGATGCTTTCTTTATTATTAAATTTAAATAGTATCCTCTAAAACTACAGAGTACCTGACACTGGAATGCACATATGAATAAGATTTCCTGCCTGTCCTGAGTTTACAGTCTCAAGATAGGAAATCCCACATTTATTGAATATAGAGAGAGCAACGTCTCAAGAGAACCCTGTACAGAGTACTATGCGAACATGTTAGAGCATTCTTGAGTTTATATCTTGAAACTCAAAATTAGTGTGGCGCAAAAAAAATAGTTTTTCACATATCTAATATTCTGATGCCAAATTACAGGGCTGGTGTGGTGATTCCACAGTAGATGAAAGGAATTAGGTTCCTTCTATCTGCCATTAACATGTGTTACTTCATTCACAGGGTCCACAGTGGTTCTCACCCCCATTCTCACTTTATCCAGCAGGAAGAGGAAAATGAAAAAGTTGAAGGCACTGAGAATCTCTTAAAGAGAGCACAGATCAGAAGATGAATACACCCTTTACGTCCACTTTTGGACAGAAATTAGCTTTATGGCTATACCTAAGTAAAACATGAGAAATAGAGATATATTCTTTCTGATGGGAGACCATGCTTTCAGAAAAAATGAGAAGTTTTATTGCCTTTAAGCAAATAATGGATTGAGAAGAAGGTATAGCAATCGCTGCTAGAGAACTCATTTCTGTGTGTGCGTTAAGAGATGATTCTTCAAGCACACACTGGAAATTTTCAGGCAAACCGCATGGGAAATGGTGTTCCAGGAAGAAAGACAAGCATCTTCTGTAAGACTATGTGTCTAGACCTGAAAGGGTTCCCAAGTATACTGATTATTTGCATATTTGTTACCCTTAAAAGGGCTGTATAGGGATCAGCACATATTTTGAATAAAAATGGTTCTCAAACAGAAACTCTTCATCTTTTTATTAGTGTGGTATTACTCTTTTTCTAAAGATGCATAAATACTACAGGGTACATACTGATAGTCTTTGACCCTCTTTTCATCCTCAAAGAGGAATTCTTTGCTGTCAGTGCCAGGTTCCTGGACTTCTGATATATTGACCAGGATACTGGATAGAAATACAACATTTTCATAATAAAATGATTCTTTTGGAGGTCATTATGGGAACAGAAGGTTCTGGGTTGAGGATACTTTTGGAAACACAAATATGGAAAATTTAGGGGATCAATTGCTTTAATTCAAGGGACTTAAGGGATGTCTATTCAAAGAGATTATAGAAAAACACATTTCTGTAATATTTGTTGTATTCCTGGTTCTTCTTTTTGCTGCTTTTTAAAAATATTTTAAAACTAATATGTTATTCTTTTATGCTTTGGGTCATAAGATTTTTACTTCTTTTGGATATAACACTATGCTAAGATTTGAAACTGGATAAGAAGTTACTATTTGAAGAACTTAGTATCTTACTCTTTTCCAAATATATTTTTGACTTTTGGAAAGCACTAAGCTGAATAGATTACTACCTATATAATGAGATCTTCAGTTCTAAAATAAAATTCACTTTCCAATCTTTCCCCTTCTCATTTTCACAAAATCTACCATTTGATATTCTCACCTTTTGGATCAAGCAATGACTAGCTAATAATTCTTCACAGATCTGCTTTGTAGTGTGCTTATTCAGTCTAACATTTTAGTGTAAGTTGACATAGATTTCAATTTTCTGACGACTGAACAAAGTATTGCCCTCGTACAGAAGCCAGAAAACTTAGTTGAAGGAAGATCTTTGAAATAATTTTCATCTGTTTACTTTTTTGCCCAAGACTGACTTAGCTACAGAATTTAAAAATGCATATTAGCAAAATGTCTTTTTCAAGGAATGCATGGTTTATGGATGTAAAAGATAGTACTTGTAACAGGAAAACTGTTCTTTTGGATAATATGACTTTTTAAGACAAAGTTTTTTTCCTGGAATGCATGAAAGACATTTGCCACATTTTCTCTAATTATAGTTTGTTATCAATTTTAAGCCTTTAAAAAATATGAGAAAGGCTAGAAAGGAATTGTCCTTCTATGAAGTATTTTTGTAGGACAGATTTAAAAATTCATCATGTATGTCAAAATATGACAATTATTTATCAAGTTTGGTAGACTTTAGGACTGTTCGATGGTCTTATTTTATTTATTTTCTGTAAGCAATCCCTCTTCTTCCTTTGCCAAATGAATACAAACAACATTTACAGACTGACATATTTTTCCTGAGCAATCAACATTGGACTTAATGATCTCCAGTGATGATTTTTTCCCCCATCTTTTCTGGCCCTATTTTCAGAATATAATGGAGCATAAAAGCAGAGATTTGTGGCAGGTGCTATTTGAGGGCTGTGTAGTTTGGGGCCTGGGAGATGTCTTGTTTATGGAATGATTCCTCCCATTAGCACTACCTGACCTTCAGTCTGCTCTCCCTTAACCCTCATGCACTGCAGATAACATGCCTGGGGACAACCAAGAGCCTATAAGCCACAAATCTTTGATTCGATAGCAGAAAACCCAAATTATCTTGTCACCATTTCACACAAATGAAATAGAAGCTCAAGATAAGGACAGCAACTGTCTTCCACCAGATGGCAGTGGTCTTTGTGCAAAGAACAGAAGCATAACATTCACTGGGTCTGATACCAACTGTGACAAAATCTTGCCCTTGTGAATTTAATGCTTGTGAAAGCCATGTCGTGGTTGTTTTCTCTGCCATGGGCTGGGTTCTCAAGAACAATTAGTCCTATTTTCTCAGCAGAGAAAAAATGCTGCATATATAATACAATGTCTTATATAATGTCTTTCTCTAAGGAGCCCAAAGTATTTTGCAGCTGTTATTTAATTAACCTCACACTATGCCTCTGAGGCAGGAAAAAAGAATTACTGTATATCCTATTTATCACAGTGAATTTAAATAATTTACTGATATCATTCATAAGGGGGAATGGTGGCACAGGGAATAAAACATTTGTTGAGTTTTAGTCCACAGTCCTAGTCATTAAGCTAAGTTGATTTTTTTTTTTTTTGCAGGAAGTGATGTTTATAAATTTAGAGGAGATCCTGTTCAGTTTATATTTACAAAACAGCGGTTTTCACATTTTAATTTGAGACCTTAAGTATATTAGCTTTTGAGGATATTGCTTAAGAATACAGGGTAGTTTTTAAAATGCAAAATCCCAGAACCCTATCCTCAGAGATTCTGCTTTCACGGGTTTGAGAGGGGCCTTGGGGATTTACATATTTTAAATATAACAGGTGATTCTGAAGCGCTGTTCCCCCCCCCCCCACACACACATTTTGAGTTACTTCTCCAGAAGCCTCAAGTAATATACTAGTAAGACAGAGAAATTGACCCACTTTCTGGAAGTTAAAATAATTTCTTTGGAGAAAGACATTCTGTATTACATAAAGCCTGAAATATAACACTTTCTTCAACTTTTTGAAGGATAAATCCTTAAGTGTAAATTATTATTGCCTTATTCATAAGTTTTATTTAAAATCAGTTAAAAACTTATGCATAATTATTTTTAAATCATGCTTTCAGAAACATAACTATAATGATTTTTGAAAAAAATTATCACATGCATTATCTTTCTCTTGAAGTTCAATGATTCTTTTACATAGGCTTTAGGTAAGCAGATTCTAAACTACCTGGAGTCTTTTACTTTAAAAAATATAAGGGACCCCAAAGAGATTGAGGTACCTGCTATAATGTAAACATTAACTGGCTTCTGGGAGTATGAAACTATTAATTTTGTTCCAAGACAGAAATCAACACAAAGATTTTTCTTGGGTTTGCCTTCTTTTCACTTGGACCCACATTATGGTTTGAATGTGTTCCTGAAATTTCATGTGTTGGAAACTTAATCCCCAAATTCATATACTGATAGTATATGGAAGTATTATATAAGATCATAAGGGAAATTAGGATTAGATAAATTCAGACCCTGGGATGGGAGTAGTGAGGTGATTTGCCTGGTCCCTGCCAAGATTTGAAGCTCTTCAGGAAGAGGACCCTGATTCTGGCTTGTGCTTGCCCTGGCTCTCCTTGTCCTTGGCTGGGTCCCGGCATGCCATCTGTGCTCCATGGAGCAGAGGGAGCTGATCCAAAGGGCCAAGTTGACTGAGCAGGCCAAGTGCTAGGACAACATGGCCATCTGCAGGAAGGCTGTGACCCAGCAGGGTGCTGAGATATCCATCCAGGAGTTCCACCCACTCTTCAGGTTTATAAGAATGTGGTTGAAGACCAGAGGTCTGCCTGAAGGAAAGAACACCTCCAACAAGAAGCTTCAGCTGTTTAAGAATCATCAGGAGGCCAGGGAGTCAGAGCTGAGGTCCATCTACACCTTTGACCTGAAATTGTTGGATAAGTATTTAAAAGCCAATGCAGCTAATCCAGAGAGTAAGATCTATATGAAAATAGAGGAAGATTACTTCCAGTGTTTTGCTGAGGCTGCACTTGTGATCACAATGCTTTGATTCAAGCAAAAGATACAACTCGAACATCCAGTCTACCTAGGCTGGCTCTTAACTTGTCTGATTGCACTGTGAGATCCTTGATACAGCAGAGCTTGCCTGCACACTGGCTAAAGTGGCTTCTGATTTGTTCATTGCAGAACTTGATATACTGAATGAAGACTCATAGAAAGACAGCACCCTCATCATGCAGTTGCTTGGAGACAATTTAACATGTTGCCATCAAATAGTGTGGAGAAGACTGTGATGCTGCAGAAAGGGCTGCAAATGAATGCAAAGAGGATGTCATCTTTCTTCCCTTTGAGAGAAACCTTTTTACACATCTCCATTTCTCATCATACTTGGATTTTCCATAGCAAAGGAGCCTGTTTGTGTATATAGAATCATTACAACTTTGGGAAAACTCCATCCCTTGATTTGTGTTTGTCTTGGCCTTCCTGGCGTGCAGTTATTGCTGTGGAAAAGTATTTTTTTTTTAAAGAGAGAGTGAGAGAGGAGAGAGAGTGAGAGAGAGAGAGAATTTTTAATATTTATTTTTTAGTTCTCGGCGGACACAACATCTTTGTTGGTATGTGGTGCTGAGGATCGAACCTGGGCCACACGCATGCCAGGCGAGCGCGCTACCTCTTGAGCCACATCCCCAGCCCCTGTGGAAAAGTATTAATAGATTCATTTCATATAAACATAAGTAACGTCCAAAAATTAGGTAGAGGGCTAAAAATGTATTTGGCATTTAAGTAATCTGAACCAATTCTACAAGTGACTGTGCTTTGTATTACCATGAAGATATGAAAATGTAGTTAATTAAGTACAGTTTGAGGAGTAATCTATATAACTTCTAATGTCTACATTTCCCTCCCTTACCCTACTTTAGGTGCTTCCTTTCAGTAAGCAACTTTTAAGCTCTGAATGTATTCACTTTTAATAGGAATTTGGAAATATTAAAATCGAATGGAAAAGTACTTGGTATTTCTGGGTTCAGAGTAACAAATTAAAATGCCTCCTATATCATATATATATCACAGATGGAGGTTGTGTCCATCTGTGACAATAAGGAGCTTACTGGTTCATTCTTCATTTGCTGCTGTTTAAGTCAACAACTTCTCTTCCCAATAAAAATTCACTTACACATTCAAAAGGCAACAAGCTAGCACGTTTGCTCCATCTGATGCCTTCTACCATGTTATGATGCTGCAAGAAGGCCCCCACCAAATACCAAAATGATGTCAGTACTGTGCTTTTGGACTTCCCAGTCTCTAGAATTATAAGCCAAACAAACTTCTGTTCTTTATAAATTATCAGGTCTCAGGTTTTTGTTACAGCAACAGCAAATGGACTTGCAACATTTGCAACTTCAATAAAGTAGAGAATTTTGGCTGACTGCTGAGTCAAGAGATGCCACATTTTGAACAAGTATGAGATGCAGGATTTTCAAGGGAGATATTAGAGGTTGTGTGAAGATGGCTGCATGATTCATTACTCTTCACTGGCTTTGAGCATACAAAAGGGCTAAGGGTTGCATTTTGAAGGCTGATTTTTCAAAGAGGGCTATTGGTATTCAGTGACTCACATCCTTCCACAGGGGACTGACATGCTTCTGCCTTCCTTCAAGTTGTAATTTAAGAGAGCAAAGACTTAACATAAGACTTTTGGTAGTTTGATGAATACAATGAGTGGGTGTATAATTCCTACCTGGAAAATGTTATGGGCAAGACAAGGCTCAGCAAACCTCTTTGATAGCCACATTGCTCTCAAAGAAGCTGTGTGCTTATGTCACCATATCCTTGCCAGTCCTTGTTTGTCAGGTTTTAAAACTAAGTTTCTTAGTTTTGTTTTAATTTGATCTATTTTATGACCAATAAACTTAGCATTACAAACTTGCTGGCATTTTTATATTTTTTGTCTATTACTCTGCTAGGGTCACTAATTTCCTATTGATTTGCATAAGTTCTGAACAGATTCTAGTATGCATGTATGAGTATATCATACTCTGTGATTCTTTGATGTTTTTAGAAATTGCAAATGTATTTTCTTTCATTATGTAGACTATTAATAATTTTACGACACCTTTCACACAACAGAAATTCCTAATTTAAATGCAACAAAATTCATTTTTTTCTTTTATCTTTGTAATCTTAAGTCCTCTCTTGTCTTGGACATACAAAGGGTGATTTTATTATTGGTGTCAAATTAATCATCAGCTATACTATATATGTTTACATTTATGCAGAGAAATACTAATTATTTTTATTCTGCTTAATGCTAAAAAATAATTAAGATGATCTGTAGTAAAATAATTATATAATGTTTGCTATAAAAATAGATGCCTTTGAAATGTCAAAAGCAAAGGAAGTAGTTGAAATCTATCTAAGCTAGTATTTCTCAACATGTGGTCTCTGGGTCATTTGTATGAGTTATTTTTTATATTTGTTAAATAGGCAAATTTGAGGTATTAACCCAGATCTGCTTAATCAGAATCTCTTTATGTGGACCTCGAACGTTTCATTCTTAATCTTTATATATCATAATTCTGAATGTCTATACTAAGAACTGTTTAATACTCCTAATCTAAGAGTATTAATTTTGAGATTTAAATTTGGGTCTGAGCTCTTAGGCTGCAAAGACTATGAGGAAACATTATAGGATATAAATTTTAATTGACAAAAACTTAATGTATACATTTTTTAGGGGAAATGAGCTTTATCCTAAATTCTTTTTTTTAAAGAAAGAGTGAAAGAGAGAGAGAGAATTTTAATATTTATTTTTTAGTATTTGGTGGACACAACATCTTTGTCTGTCTGTATCGAACCCGGGCCGCACGCATGCCAGGAGAGTGCGCTACTGCTTGAGCCACATCCCCAGCCCCCTAAATTCTTAAAAAATATATCCCTATTCATGTTGAATCTCCATGAATCCTTTTGCAGAGGACCCTGAACAACATACAGACAATCTCTTTAAGAGGGTTTATAGAACATTCAGTAATAAGTTTCATGTGGCCTTTGGTTTATTTAACCTTCAACAAAATCTAAGAGCAAAACATTAAAGTAACTGGATGAGTGCATTTCACAAATGAATTTGAGTTTCTTTTTACACTTTATCAAGGTTAACAGTGACTAGCTCAAACAGTTTTCCTTGGAGAGGAATTTTCTTGGTGGAGTAAAGGTAGTCACCACAGGACTCCTTAGGGAAACATTAGTTTACTTTTTTTTTTGGATCAAAATGTAGTGTTAATATTAACACAGAAACAGTATTAATGTTGCATTAAAGGTCATTGCAAAATGCGGGGGAGTATGGAAAGAGCAATTTTTGTTAAAAGACTTTCACCTTTTAGCTGGAAGACTGAATTATTCCAGGATTTCTGAAGTGCTCTCTCTCTCTCTTCCCACTGCTATAGAGAAACAAGAACCTGAGGTGTCCATGGCAATGATCTTGTTGTTAGATGTCCTACTAGGAGCTCGTTTTGGATAACTTGTCAGGATTGCCATAATTTGTTTCATAAGTACTTAGCACTAGTTTAGTATACCAGGAATCATAGAATTGAGTTAGAAAGAACCCTAAAAGTTATCTAGCTTAGTCTTCATTTTATGTGGGAAACCTGAGGCCCAAAGAAGTAAAATGATATGGCATAGATGATTTATTTATTAGTAAAGCTATGAATAGAATTCAGCCAAAATGCCAAAATGCAAGAGAAAATTGAGGACAGTTTATCCTTCTGGATAAAGAAGCAAAATCAACAAGTATCAGGTAAAATACTGTTACTAGAATTTCCAGATTTCCTGTTGAGTGAAAATAATAGGACCATTAGCAGGGCCAGTTCTGTGTCTTGAGTGATTTCTAGTAGTAATAATACAGATATCTCTTCTGCCTATTAATTAAGGAAAATAGCAACTGATCAAGATTCCAAAACTTCTAAATTAGATTTAGAATGAAAGAGACAAATCCTTATTTTTGTACAAGCTAACTAATAAATAAAATGGCATTTTAACAGACTCTGCTGGGAAGGGCTGGGACTTACCTAATCCCAGATACAGGTGTTTCCTTCTCTTTCATGGTTTTATTCCTTCCTCGATGGCCTGGCATCAATGTTACTGACAGTTTAATCCTAATTTCTAAAGCACTATCAACAAACATTTCTTTTCCTTCCAAATGAAATAGAAGTTCCATGAAATGATTTGAAGTAATAAAAAAATTTGTCCATTATAAAACTGAACAAGAAGAAATTAAGGAAGAAGATGGCAGCAGGAAGGGAGTGAGCCACGTGCCCCGTGCCGCCCCGCCCGCAGCGTGTGTTGCCGCGTCTTAAAAGAAAAAGTAAAGATCGTTAAAGGAGATCTGTCTACAAAGACTAAGCACCGTGTCAAGAAAGGGGCCTAGGTGGAGTGAGTCCGTCATGACTCCAGCCAAGGTGGAGTGAGTCCATCACAACTCCAGCGCGAGCAGTAAGGCTGCAGCCCCCGAGCTGCCCGGATCTCTCGGCCCCTTTTCCCTCTCCTCTCCGCCTTTCCGCCTTGCTCTCTCCCGCGGTCTCTCCTCCCACGCTCACTCCCTGAATCGGGAACTCAATTTCTTTCCCCTGCCCTGCCCGATCTCTCGCGTGCCCAGTCACCCGGCCCGCGTGGGCCCCGCGGTGCTGCCTCCCCTCCCCCAGCCCGCACCCCCTCCCCGGGTGTCCCGAGGGCCGCAGCTGGGCCGCTGCCGCCCCCGCGCTTCCTGCAGAGCACGTTAGAGCAGACTCTTCATCGCGCCAGTGAGCCGCTGAGCAAAATGGAACAGCTGATAAGGATCATGAGAAGCAGGTGAATCGGAGCTTGAGTGCAGCCGGTGTGTTCTGAGAAGCCCAGACTGTTTGCCCCAGATCCACGTCAGCTCAACATTGCCTAGTGACTCAGCACTAACGATCCTGCTGAAATAACTACTCGGCCTGCCTGAACTTACAGAGGTAAAAGCCAACTGAGCACGATAGCCAGACAGAGGGAATCAGGAGTGACGCGGGACTAGCAGCCCAGAACTCCTGGCTACCGCTCCCACCTGTTCTGATAACTGAGGTCCCTTGCACCAGCTACCAGGGGAGTTGCTACCAGAGGGCAAACAAATTCGCTGGGGGTTCTCAGCCCCAAGCTCTACAAACTTAGGGTCTGAGGGAATGGCAAACAGGGAGAGTGCACCCAGGCTTTCATGAAAACAGGGCTCCCAGGAGCAGCAGACCTGGCGTGTAGCCAGTATTGTGGTGAGTGTCACAGGTGAGCAGGGCCTGGCTTGAGGAAACACAAGAGAAGGCCCCAGGCACTCAGGATTGGAGACCCGCACAGTCTGGGAGGAAGAGCTGCTGCACAGTGATTGGATCCCACCGATGGAGAAAAGAAGCTTGGCCCAGTGGGCACAGCGCCACCTACTGGAAGAGAAGTTAATTGAGCTCTATGACTGCATTTATTATTATTATTATTATTATTATTATTATTATTATAATTTTTTATTTTATTTTCATTTTTTGTTGTTGTTCTCTAACTTTTTTATTAATGTTTTCAATTTTTTTAATTCTTTTAATTTTATTATTATTACTATTATTTTTTAAACTTTAATTTCCATTTTTTTATTATCATTATAATTTTTTTAATTTTTGTTTTTTCTCTTTTTCTTTCTTTCTTTATTTTCAATTTTTTTCTTTTGTCTTTTCATTTCTTTTCAATTTTCTTATTCCCCCTTCCTTGAATTCTATGTGCCTACACTCATTCTCTTTAGTGACTTCTTCCCTTCCCTTCTAATATCTTTCCTCCCAAGCATCAAATAAACTTATAAGAGTAAACAGTAACTCAGCAGAAACAGAACAAGAAGTAATATGAGTGGCATAAAAAAGCAAGGAAGAAAAGGAGTACAAACAATGCAGGACAGCCTAAATATTCAGGAGGACCTAGAGTCATCAGAAAAATGGCCATATAAAGAACTCAAGGAATTTCTTAGACAGATGGAAAGGAATCTTAAAGAGGATACGAGACAGCAAATCCAAACAGCGAAAGATCACATTGAAAATGAATTACATAAACAGATAAAAGAAGAAGTTAAGCATCTTTATCAGGAGATAGAGATTATAAAAAAATCAAACAATAATTCTAGAAATGAAGGAAACGATAAACCAAATTAAAAACTCAATTGAGAGTATCACTAACAGAGTGGAGCAAGTAGAAGCCAGAACATCAGATAATGAAGACAAAATATATCATCTTGAAAAGAGTCTAGCCAACTCAGATAGACTGGTAAAAAATCACGAGGAAAACATCCAAGAGATTTGGGATAACAGAAAAAAACCAAACTTACGAGTCATCGGGATAGAGGAAGGTACAGAGATTCATACCAAGGGAATGAGTAACCTGCTGAATGAAATAATTACAGAAAACTTTCCAGAAATAAAAAAGGAAACAGATATACAAATTGTAGATGCATACAGGATACCAAGCACACAAAATCACAGTAGACCAACGCCAAGACACATTATTATGAAGATATCCAGCATACAGAACAAAGAGAAAATATTAAAAGCTACAAGAGAAAGGAGGCAGAATACATTTAGGGGTAAACTAATAAGGTTAACAACGGATTTTTCATCACAGACACTGAAAGTGAGAAGATCCTGGAACAACGTATTTCAAACTCTGAAAGACAATGGATGCCAATCAAGAATTCTGTATCCAGCAAAATTAAGCTTCAGGTACGACAACGAAATAAAAATCTTTCATGATAAACAAAAGCTAAAAGAATTTGTAGCCAGAAAACCAGCATTGCAAAGCGTCTTGAGCAAAACACTACATGAGGAAGAAATGAAAAACAATAACCAAAACCATCAACGGGAAGTGCCTCGGTAAAGACAGAGGACGGGGGGAAAGCTAATCATGGAGAAACAAACTAAATTAGAAAAAAAAGATAAATAATCAAACATGGCAGGAAGTACAAACCATATATCAATAGTAACTCTAAACGTTAATGGCTTAAACTCTCCAATAAAGCAACATAGGCTGGTAACATGGAATAAAAAAACAAATCCAACAATATGCTGCCTCCAGGAGACACATCTGATTGGAAAAGACATACACAGGCCAAGGGGAAAGGTTGGGAAAAAATATACCATGCACACGGTCCTCATAAGCAAGCAGGGGTGACCATCCTCATATCGAATAAAATTGACTTCAAGACTAAGTTAATCAAAAGGGATAAGGAAGGACATTATATAATGTTAAAAAGAACCATTCACCAAAAGACATAACAATTATCAATATTTATACACCAAATAATGGCGCTGCGACGTTCATAAAACAAACTCTCCTCAAGTTCAAGAATCAAATAGACCACAACACAATAATTATGGGTGACTTCAACACACCTCTCTCACCATTGGACAGATCCTCCAAACAAAAGTTGAATAAAGAAACTACAGAACTCAATATCACAATCAATAACCTAGACTTAACTGACATATATAGAATATATCAACCATCATCAAGTGGATATACTTTTTTCTCAGCAGCACATGGATCCTTCTCAAAAATAGACCATATGTTATTCCATAGGGCAACCCTCAGTAAAAATAAAGGGGTGGAGATAATACCATGCATTTTATCTGATCATAATGGAATGAAACTGGAAATCAATGATAAAAGAAGGAAGGAAAAATCCTACATCACATGGAAAATGAACAATATGTTACTGAATGACCAATGGGTTACAGAAGACATAAAGGAGGAAATAAAAAAATTCTTAGAGATAAATGAAAATACAGACACAACATATCGGAATCTATGGGACACAATGAAAGCAGTTTTAAGAGGGAAATTCATCGCCTGGAGATCATTCCTCAAAAAAAGGAAAAACCAACAAATAAATGAGCTCACACTTCATCTCAAAGCCCTAGAAAAGGAAGAGCAAAACAACAGCAAATGTAGCAGAAGGCAAGAAATAATTAAAATCAGAGCAGAAATCAACGAAATTGAAACAAAAGAAACTATTGAAAAAATTAACAGAACTAAAAGTTGGTTCTTCGAAAAAATAATTAAGATCGACAGACCCTTAGCCATGCTAACGAACAGAAGAGAGAGAACTCAAATTACTAACATACGGGATGAAAAAGGCAATATCACAACAGATGCTACAGAAATACAGAAGACAATTAGAAATTATTTTGAAAACCTATACTCCAATAAAATAGAAGATAGTGAAGACATTGATAAATTTCTTAGATCATATGATTTGCCCAGACTGAGTCAGGAGGATACACACAATTTAAACAGACCAATATCAATGGATGAAATAGAAGAAGCAACCAAATGACTACCAACCAAGAAAAGCCCAGGACCAGATGGGTACACAGCGGAGTTTTACAAAACCTTTAAATAAGAATTAATACCAATACTTTTCAAGTTATTTCAGGAAATAGAAAAAGAGGAAGCTCTGCCAAATTCATTCTGAGGCCAACATCACCCTGATTCCGAAACCAGACAAAGACACCTCAAAGAAAGAAAACTACAGACCAATATCTCTGATGAACCTAGATGCAAAAATCCTCAATAAAATTCTGGCGAATCGGATACAAAGGCACATCAAAAAAATTGTGCACCATGATCAAGTAGGATTCATCCCTGGGATGCAAGGATGGTTCAATATACGAAAATCAATAAATGTTATTCACCACATCAATAGACTTAAAGATAAGAACCATATGATCATCTCGATAGACGCAGAAAAAACATTTGACAAAGTACAGCATCCCTTTATGTTCAAAACATTAGAAAAACTAGGGATAACAGGAACTTACCTTGACATTGTAAAAGGTATCTATGCTAAGCCTCAGGCTAGCATCATTCTGAATGGAGAAAAATTGAAGGCATTCCCTCTAAAATCTGGAACAAGACAGGGATGCCCCCTATCACCACTTCTATTCGATATAGTTCTCGAAACACTGGCCAGAGCAATTAGACAGATGAAAGAAATTAAAGGCATAAAAATAGGAAAAGAAGAACTTAAATTATCACTATTTGCGGATGACATGATTCTATACCTAGAAGACCCAAAAGAGACTACAAAGAAACTACTAGAACTAATAAATGAATTCAGCAAAGTGGCAGGATATAAAATCAACACGCATAAATCAAAGGCATTTCTGTATATCAGCGACAAAACTTCTGAAACGGAAATGAGGAAAAACACTCCATTCATAATATCCTCAAAAAAAAAAATAAGATTCAATTGATTTGTGGGTATTAATTTTGTATCCTTTACAAAATGAATTTGCCGAATTCATTTATGAGTTCTAGAAGTCTTCTGGTAGAGATTTTAGGAGGTCTTCTAAATACAGTATCATGTCCTAGACAAACAGAGATAATTTGAGCTCTTCTTTTACCTGTCTACATCCCTTTAATTTCCTTCTGTTGCCTGATTGCTCTGGCTTGAGTTTCAAGGGCTTATATTCAATAGGAGTGGGGAAAGTGGCGTATCCTTATTTTGTTACTGTTTTTAGAAGAAATGCCTTCATTTTCCTTACTCAGGATAATACTGACCTTGGTTTTGTCATATATATAGCCTTTAAAATATTGAGGTATGTTCCTTCTATCCTACTTTTTCTAATGTTTTAAAGATGAATGGGTGCTGTATTTTGTGAAATGCTTTTTCTGCATCTATTGAGATAATCATGCAATTCTTGTCTTTAAGTCTGTTTATGTGGTGAATTACATATATTGGTTTTTATATATTGAACTAACCTAGCATCCCTGAGATGAAACCCACTTGATCATGGTACGCTATCTTTTTAATCTGTTTTTATATGCAATTTGCTGATTTTTTAAAGAAATTTTTTATCTATATTCATCAAGAGCATTGGTCTGAAATTTTCTTTCCTTGATTTATCTTTGTCTGGTTTTGGTATCAGAGTGATACCGGTTTCATATGAGAATGAGTTTAACAGAGTTCCCTCCTTTCCTATTTCATGGAATACTTTGAGGAGGATTGTTATTATTTCTTCCTTAAAAGTCTGTTAGAACTTGGCTGAGAATCCATCCAGTCCTGGGCTTTTCTTTGTGGGAAAACTTTTGATGGCTGCTTCAATTACATTAATTGAAATTGATCTAAGTTTTCTATATCTTCCTGGTTCAGTTTGGGTCGGTCATATGTTTCTAAAAATTTGTTGATGTCTTCAGAATTTTCTGGCTTATTGGAGCATAAATTTTCAAAATAGTTTCGGAAAATCCTCTGGATTTCAGTAGTGTCTCTGGTGATATTTCCTTTTTCATACTGGTTTTGATAATTTGACTATTTTTTCCTCTTTCTTTTGGTTAGTTTAACCAAGTGTTTATCAATCCTTTCAAAAAACCAACACTTTCCCCCCACATCCTCTCTAACACTTATTGTCGTTTGTATTTTTAACAGCTGCCATTCGGACTAGAGTGAGATCCATTTCTCTAAGTAATCTAGAGATGTTGAACATTTTTTTCATATATTTGCTGATTGACTATATATCATCTTCTGAGAAGTGTTTGTTCAATTTCTTGGCCCATTTATTGATAGGGTTTTTTGTTTTCTTGGTGCTTAGATTTTTGATTTCTTTATATTACCTAGAGATTAGTGCTCTACCTGATGTGCAAGTGGTAAAAATTTGCTCACAAGTTGTAGAGTCTCTATTCACCTCACTGATTGTTTCTTTTGCTGAGAAGAAGCATTTTAGTTTGAATCCATCCCATTTATCGATTCTTGGTTTTAATTCTTTTGCTATAGGAGTCTCATTAAGGAAGAGAGGGCCTAATCTGACATGATGGATATTTAGGCATACTTTTTCTTCTAATAGGCACAGTGTCTCTGGTTTAATTCCTAGGTCCCTGATCAACTTTGAGTTTTGTGCATGGTGAGAGATAGGGGTTTAATTTCATTTTGTTGCATATGTATTTCCAGTTTTCCCAGCACAATTTGTTGAAGAGGCTATCTTTTCTCCAATATATGTTTTTGGCACCTTTGTCTAATATAAGATAACTGTAATTAAGTGGGTTAGTCTCTTCTGTACCATTGGTCTACCAGTCTATTTTGGTGCCAATACCATGCTATTTTTGTTACTATTGCTCTGTAATATAGCTTAAGGTCTGGTATAGTGATGCCACTTGCTTCACTCTTCTTGCTAAGGACTTCTTTAACTATTCTGGGTCTCTTATTTTTCCAGATGAATTTCATGACTGCTTCTTCTATTTCTATGAGGAATACCATTAGGAATTTGATTGGAATTACATTAGATCTGTGTAGTGCTTTTGGTAGTATGGTCATTTTGACAGTATTCATTCTGCCTATCCAAGGACAAGGGAGATCTTCCCATCTTATAAGGTCTTCCTTGATTTCTTTCTTTAGCATTCTGTAGTTTTCATTGTAGAGGTCTGTAACCTCTTTCCTTAGGTTTATTTCCAAGTTATTTTTTTATTTTTTTATTTGTTTGTTTGTTTTAGGCCACAGCCAATCTAGAAAGCATTATTAAGATTCCTTGGAAAACTGGGAATGGAACCACCATTTGACCCAGCTATCTCATTCCTCAATCCATACTCAAAGGACTTAAAAACAGCATACTACAGGGACACAGCCACACCAATGTTTTATAGCAGCACAATTTACGATAGCTAAACTGTGGAACCAACCTAGATGCCCTTTATAGATGAATGGATTAAAAAATGTGGCATATATACACAATGGAACATTACTCGGCAATAAAAAAAGAGAATAAAATCATGGCATTTGCATGTAAATAGATGGAGTTGGAGAGTATAATCCTAAGTGAAGTTAGCCAACCCAAAAAACCAAATGCAGAATTTTTTCTTTGATATAAGGAGGCTGATTCATAGTTGGGTGGTGAGGGGGAGCATGAGAGGAATAGACAAAATCTAGATAAATCAAAGGGGTGGGAGGGAAAAGGTCGGGGCATTGAGGTAGATAAGATGGTGGAATGAGATGGACATCATCACCCTAAGTACATGTATGAAGACAGGAATGGTGTTAATATACTTAGTATACAAAAAGAGATATTAAAAATTGTGCTCTATGTGTGTAATAGGAATTGTAATGCATTCTGCTGTCACATATACCAAATTAGCATTTTAAATTTTTTTTTTTTTAAAAATCCAGGTTCCCCAGGGGGAAAAAAAAACAACTCTGTTTCATTAATTTTTTGTATTATTTTTTAATCTCAATTTCATTGATTTTGGCTCTGATTTTAATTATTCCTGTCTTCTACTGATTTGGGTGTGGTTTATTCTTTTTCTAGTACATTAAGAGGTAATGTTAGATTATTTATTTGGTATCTTTCTTTTCTTATAATGCGTGAGCTCCATGCTATGAACTTTCCTCTTAGAATTGCCTTCATACTGTCCGAGAGTTAATAAGTTGTATCACTATTCTCATTCACCTCTTAGGATTTTTTTATTTCTCCCCTGATTTCTTCTGCTATTCATTCATCATTCAAAACTGCATTATTTACTCTCCAGGTGTTAGAGTAGTTTCTATTTTTTATCTATCATTGGTTCTAATTTTATTCCATTGTGATCTGATAAATGCAAAATATTATCTCTAGTTTTTTGTATTTTCTAAGATTTGCTTTGTGACCTAAAATATGGTCTATTTTAGAAAATGTTCCATTTGCTGCTGAGAAGAAAGTGAATTCAGTATTGATGGTTGAAATATTTTACAGATGTCTGTTAAGTCTAAATTATTAATTGTATTTTTTTAGTTCTTTACTTTTTGTTCTAATTAGTTATACATGACAGTATAACTACAGTATACATGACAGTAGAATACATTTTGACACATCATACATAAATGGAGTATAATTTCTCATTCTTCTGGTTGTACATGACCTAGAATTACACAGTCATGTAATCATATATGCACATAGGGTAAAAATTTCTGATTCATTCTACTAAGCTTCCTACCCACCCTGCATTCCTTCCCCTACTTTCACTCCCCTCTGTCTAATCCAAAGTTCTTCTATTCTTCCCTAGCCTCCCCACCTTATTGTGAATTAGCATCTACATGTCAGAGAAAACATTTGGCCTTTGGTTCTTTGGGATTGGCTTATTTTTCTTAGCATTATATTTTCCAGCTCCATCCATTTTCCAGCAAATGCCATAATTTCATTATTCTTTAAGGCTGAGTACTATTCCATTATGTATATATACTACAGTTTCTTTATCCATTCATCTGCTGAAGGGCACCTAGGTTGGTTCTATAGTTTAGCTATTGTGAATGGAGCTGCTATAAACATTGATGTAGCTGCATCACTATAATATGCTCATTTTAAGTCCTTTGGGTATATGCTGAGGAGGTGGGATAACTGGGTCAAATGGTGGTTCCATTCCAAATTTTCTGAGGACTCTTCTACTGCTTTCCAGAGTGTTTGCACTAATTTGCAGTCCCACCAGCAACATATGAGTGTACCTTTTTCCCCACATCCTCCCCAATATTTATTGTTACTCATATTCTCAAATTATTACTATTTGCCAATGACATGATTCTATATTTAAAAGAACCAAAAAATTCCACCAGAAAACTTCTATAACTAATAAATGAATTAAGCAAATTAACGGGATATAAAATCAACACTCATAAATCAAATGTGTTCCTATATATCAGTGATGAACCCACTGAAAGCTACCCCATTCACAATAGCCTGAAAAAAGAGAAAAAAGAATACTTGGAAATTAAAAGAGGTGAAAGAGGTCTGGGATTGTGGTTCAGCAGTAGAGTGCTCACCTAGCATGGGCAGGACCCAGGTTCGATGCTCAGCACCACATAAAAATAAAGGCATTGTGTTGTGTCCATCTAAACCTAAAAAATAAATATTAAAAAGAGGTTTTTTTAAATAAATAAATAAAAATAAAAGAGATGAAAGACCTCTACAATGAAAACTATAGAACTAAAGAAAGAAATCGAAGAAGACCTTAGAAGATGGAAAGATCTCCTATGTACTCGAATAGGCAGAATTAACATTGTTAAAATGGCCATACTCCCAAAAGCACTATACAGATTTAATGCAATTCCTATTAAATTACCAATGACATTCTTCATATAATTAGAAAAGGCAATGATGAAATTAATTTGAAAAAATAGAGGCTCAGATTAGCCAAAGCAATCCTTAGCAAGAAAAGTGAAGCAGGAGGCATCACAATACCAGAACTTTAAAAAAAAAGACCTTAAACTATACTACAGAGCCATAGTAACAAAGTGGCATTATATTGACACTAAAACAGACACATAGACCAATGGTAAAGAATAGAAGACAACTAAAAAAAAAAAAAAAAAAAAAAAAACAACTCTTCATTCCACAAAAATATAGTTATCTCATACTAGACAAAAGCTCCAAAAACATACATTGGAGAAAAGACTGTCTTTTTAACAAATGTTGCTGGGAAAACTAGAAATCCTCATGTAGCAAAATGAAATGAAACCCCTATCTCTCGCCCTGCACAAAACACAACTCAAAGTTGATCAAAGTCTTAGGCACTAGAACAGAGATCCTGTGCCTCCCAGAAGGAAAAAGCAAACCTAAATCTCTACCATATTGGCTTACAGAGCAAATTCCTCAACAAGACTCCTAAAGCACAAGAAGTAAATCAAGAGCAAAGAAACAATCAATAACATGAAGAGAGAGTATACCAAATCAGAGAAAGTCTTTACCACATGCACCTCAGATACAGCATTAATCTCCAGGATATACAAAGAATTCCAAAAACTTAACACCAAAAAAACAAATAATCCAATCAATAAGTGGACAAACGAAAAGAACAGACACTTCACAGAAGAAGAAATACAATTGACCAACAAACATATGAAGCCAGTCATAGTGGTACATGCCTGTAATCCCAGCAAATTGGGAAGCTGAGTCAGGAGGATTGAGAGTTCAAACCCAGCCTCAGCAATTTAGCAAGGCCTGAAGCAACTCAGTGAGACCCTGTCTCTAATAAAATATATAAAAAGGGCTGTGAATGTGGCTCAGTGGTTAAGCACCCCTGGGTTCAACCATTGGTACCAAAAAATATATACATATATGAAAAAATGTTCAACATCTCTAGTAATTAGAAACATGCAAATCAAAACTACACTGAGATTTCATTTCACTCCAGTCAGAATAGCAATTATCAAAATACAAGCATCTTTAGTTTTGTTGGATGATCTATCCAGTGATGAGAAAGGTGTGTTAAAGTCACCCAGTGTTATTGTGTTGTGGTCTATTTGATTCTTAATATTGAGAAAGGTTTGTTTGATGTATGTAGATGTCCCACTGTTTGAGACATAAATATTTGTGATCATTATATTATTGTGTATGATTCCCTTAGGCAGGATGAAATGGCCTTCTTTGTCTACTCATTAATTTTGGCTTTAAGTCTATGTTATCTCATATGAGAGTAATAGTCCATGCTTGTCTACTAGATCCATGTGAATGGTATGTTTTTTACCAAATTCTGTCACCTTCCTGTGGGTGTCTTACTTGTGAGATGAGTCTCTTGGAGACAACCTATTGTTGTGTCTTATTTTTCAATACAATCTGCCAACCTATGTGGGGTTTTATTGTTTGGTTGGTTGGGTTTTTTTTTCGTGGGGGGATGTACTGGGGATTGAACTCAGTGGCACTCAATCACTGAGCCACATCCCCAGCCCTATTTTGTGTTTTATTTAGAAACAGGGTCTCACTGAGTTGTTGAGTACCTTGCCATTGCTGAGGCTGGCTTTGAACTTGTGATATTCCTGCCTCAGCCTCCTGGGCACTGGGATTATAGGAATGTGCCACAGCACCGGGCCCAAACTATGTGTTTTAATTGAAGAGTTGAGACCATTTGTATTCAATATTATAATTGAAAGATGATTTTTACTTATTTTTTGAAATAAGTGTGAAATTGGATTTCATTCTCCTTTCATTGTTCTAGTGTAATACCTCCCTATTTTGGTTTTCATTTTGATTTCTCATTTCTTCTTCCTGAAATATTTTATTGAGTATGTTTTTGTAGTGCAGATTTTCTGATGAGAATACCTGTAGCTTTTGTTTATCATGAAAGAGTTTTTTTTTCATCTTCAATTCTAAGTCTTAATTTTGCTGGGTCTAGTATTCCAGGTTGGCATCCATTTTCTTTTAGAGCTTGGTATATATTGTTCTAAGACCTCCTAGCTTTTTTTTTATTGGTTGTTCACAACATTACAAAGCTCTTGACATATCATATTTCATACATTAGAATCAAGTGGGTTATGAACTCCAATTTTTACCCCAAATACAGATTGCAGAATCACATCGGTTACACATCACATTTTTACATACTGCCATATTAGTGACTGTTGTATTCTGCTACCTTTCCTATCCTCTACTATCCCCCCTCCCCTCCCCTCCCATCTTCTCTCTCTACCCCATCTACTGTAATTCATTTCCCTCCATGTTTGTTATCCCATTCCCCTCATAACCTCTTATAAGTAATTTTGTATAACAATGAGGGTCACCCTCCATTTCCATGCAATTTCCCTTTTTTTTCTCCCTTTCCCTCCCACCTCATGACTCTGTTTAAAGTTAATCTTTTCCTGCTCTTCCTCCCTGTTCTGTCCTTAGTTGCTCTCATTATATCAAAGAAGACATTTGGTATTTGTTTTTTAGGGATTGGCTAGCTTCACTAAGCATAATCTGCTCTAGTGCCATCCATTTCCCTGCAAATTCCGTGATTTTGTCATTTTTTAGTGCTGCGTAATACTCCATGGTGTATAAATGCCACATTTTTTTATCCATTCATCTATTGAAGGGCATCTGGGTTGATTCCACAGTCTAGCAATTGTGAATTGTGCTGCTATGAACATTGATGTGGCAGTATCCCTGTAGTGTGCTCTTTTAAGGTCTTCAGGAAATAGTCCGAGAAGGGCAATAGCTGGGTCAAATGGTGGTTCCATTCCCAGCTTTCCCAGGAATCTCCATACTGCTTTCCAAATTGGCCGCACCCATTTGCAGTCCCACCAGCAGTGTACAAGATTACCCTCTTCCCCACATCCTCGCCAGCACTCGTTGTTGTTTGACTTAATCATGGCTGCCAATCTTACTGGGGTGAGGTGGTATCTTAGGGTGGTTTTGATTTGCATTTCCTTGACTGCTAGAGATGGTGAGCATTTTTTCATGTACTTGTTGATTGATTGTATGTCCTCCTCTGTGAAGTGTTTGTTCATGTCCTTGGCCCTTTTGTTGATTGGGTTATTTGTTTTCTTATTGTCTAATTTTTTGAGTTCTTTGTATACTCTGGATATTAGGGCTCTATCTGACGTGTGAGGAGTAAAAATTTGTTCCCAGGATGTAGGCTCCCTATTTACCTCTCTTATTGTTTCTCTTGCTGAGAAAAAACTTTTCAGCTTAAGAAAGTCCCATTTGTTGATTCTTGTTATTAACTCTTGTGCTATGGGTGTCCTGTTAAGGAATTTGGAGCCCGATCCCACAATCTGTAGATCGGAGCCAACTTTTTCTTCTATCATACGGATCTCTGATTTGATATCTAGCTCCTTGATCCACTTTGAGTTGAGTTTTGTGCATGGCGAGAGGAGGGGATTCAGTTTCATTTTGTTGCATATGGATTTCCAGTTTTCCCAGCACCATTTGTTGAAGATGCTATCCTTTCTCCATTGCATGTTTTTAGCTCCTTTATCAAATATAAGATAGTTGTAGCTTTGTGGATTAGTCTCTGTGTCCTCTATTCTGTACCATTGGTCCACGTGCCTGTTCTGGTACCAGTACCATGCTGTTTTTATTACTATTGCTCTGTAATATAGTTTGAAATCTGGTATTGCTATACCACCTGATTCACACTTCCTGCTTAGAATTGTTTTTGCTATTCTGGGTCTTTTATTTTTCCATATGAATTTCACGATTGCTTTATCTATTTCTACAAGAAATGCCATTGGGATTTTGATTGGCATTGCATTAAACCTATAGAGAACTTTTGGTAATATTGCCATTTTGATGATGTTAGTTCTGCCTCTCCATGAACAAGGTATATTTTTCCATCTTCTAAGATCCTCTTCTATTTCTCTCTTTAGGGTTCTGTAGTTTTCATTGTATTGGTCTTTCACCTCTTTTGTTAGGTTGATTCCCAAGTATTTTATTTTTTTGAGGATATTGTGAATGGAGTGTTTTTCCTCATTTCCGTTTCAGAAGTGTGGTGAGCCGTTTCTGCGGACTGTGGTCGCCATTACAAGATGGCGCTGGCTCCGCTGTGGTCTGTAACAAACAACTCCTTATTTGGGAGAGTTGGCGCATGGTTTTTTAACACCCTATGAGAAAGCTCCACGTGGCAGCTTCGCATTGGGGCTTGAGATGCTTTATTAAGGCTGGGAGAGGCATCTGAGAGGAAGAAGAAATATCAAGGACCTGAATAAACGGCTGAAAGAAGATTCCTGTTGTTGCGTCTTCCTTGCGGGCAAGGGGGTCGCGACAAGTGGTGCCGAAACCCGGGAACCAGAACTTTCAGTCGTCAGGGGTGGTGCACCGGATAGTCCCAGGTAAGTGGGACCCGCGACCAAAGCGGGGATAGTCCCAGTAAGTGGGATCTGCGACCAAAGCGGGGTCAGCTCCTCTACAAAGAAAGAGAGAGCCTCATATTTTATTGCAGCTGCAATGTGTACTTTCACTTTTGTTTTCTGTGTTTCTTTTGTCGTCTGTGTCTTTTGTTTTCTGTGTTTCTTTTGTTGTTGTGTCATGGGTGCCGCATCTTCAAGTCCGCTTCTCCTGGCCCTAGATGGCCTGTTACGTTCCAAGGGCCTGGAAGTGAAGCATCGTACTTTACAGAGATTTTTACAGAAGATAGATATTGCTGCACCGTGGTTTGCATTTTCGGGCAGCCTTACCATACCTAGTTGGGATAAATTAGGCAAAGATCTTGACTTTGCTTCTGAGCAGGGCATATTAGAGGGCGGGGTGATACCCCTTTGGAGAATAGTCCGTAGTTGCCTCACAGAGGACAGATGTCATGACGCACTTACTAAAGGACAAGAAGTTCTAGAACAATTACATGAGGAGAAATCAGAGACGGCAGGAAGTGAGGTATCTCGGGAGGATGGAAGTGTGCGGAGCGTGAAACAGGGGAAGAGGCGATTGTATCCAGATCTCAGTGCGCTGCGCACACCTCCATGTGAAAGTGGGTCAGAGGAAGAGGAGAATGAGGAGGAGGAGCTTGGGAGGCTGTCTCGCCAGCTAGGGAGTTTAGCTGTAGGAGAAGGGAGCAAAGATAAGCAGGGGCTCAAGAAATGTGATCCTCCGGATCCACCGCCGTATGGTGGGGGTGTTTCGGGGAGAGCTTTCCATGCTCAAACATGGAAGGCTGTTCACGCTGAGATGGGTCTTGCTTATCCAGTTTTTCAGGACGATAATAGGGGAAGATTCCATGAGCCTTTAGATTTTAAAATTGTGAAGACCACAGCGGAGCCAGCGCCATCTTGTAATGGCGACCACAGTCCGCAGAAACGGCTCACCACACAGAAGTTTTGTTGCTGATATACAGAAATGCCTTTGATTTATGTTTGTTGATTTTATATCCTGCCACTTTGCTGAATTCATTTATTAGTTCTAGTAGTTTTTTTTGTAGTAGTTTTTTTTGTAGACCCTTTTGGGTCTTCTAGGTATAGAATCATGTCATCCGCAAACAGTGATAATTTAAGTTCTTCTTTTCCTATTTTTATGCCTTTAATTTCTTTCGTCTGTCTAATTGCTCCGGCCAGTGTTTCGAGAACTATATTGAATAGAAGTGGTGATAGGGGGCATCCCTGTCTTGTTCCAGATTTTAGAGGGAATGCCTTCAATTTTTCTCCATTCAGAATGATGCTAGCCTGAGGCTTAGCATAGATAGCTTTTACAATGTCGAGGTAAGTTCCTGTTATCCCTAGTTTTTCTAATGTTTTGAACATAAAGGGATGCTGTACTTTGTCAAATGCTTTTTCTGCGTCTATCGAGATGATCATATGGTTCTTATCTTTAAGTCTATTGATGTGGTGAATAACATTTATTGATTTCCATATATTGAACCATCCTTGCATTCCAGGGATGAATCCTACTTGATCATGGTGCACAATTTTTTTGATGTGCCTTTGTATCCGATTCGCCAGAATTTTATTGAGGATTTTTGCATCTAGGTTCATCAGAGATATTGGTCTGTAGTTTTCTTTCTTTGAGGTGTCTTTGTCTGGTTTTGGAATCAGGGTGATGTTGGCCTCAGAATGAATTTGGTAGAGCTTCCTCTTTTTCTATTTCCTGAAATAACTTGAAAAGTATTGGTATTAATTCTTCTTTAAAGGTTTTGTAAAACTCCGCTGTGTACCCATCCAGTCCTGGGCTTTTCTTGGTTGGAATTCTTTTGATTGCTTCTTCTATTTCATCTATTGATATTGGTCTGTTTAAGTTGTGAGTATCCTCCTGACTCAGTCTGGGCAAATCATATGACTTAAGGAATTTATCGATGTCTTCACTATCTTCTATTTTATTGGAATATAGGTTTTCAAAATAATTTCTAATTGTCTTCTGTATTTCTGAAGCGTCTGTTGTAATATTGCCTTTTTCATCCTGTATGTTAGTAATTTGAGATCTCTCTCTTCTTCTCTTCGTTAGTATGGCTAGGGGTCTGTTGATCTTATTTATTTTTTCAAAGAACCAACATTTTGTTTTGTTAATTTTTTCAATAGTTTATTTTCTTTCAATTTCATTGATTTCTGCTCTGATTTTAATTAATTCTTGCCTTCTGCTACATTTGCTGTTGTTTTGCTCTTCCTTTTCTAGGGCTTTGAGATGAAGTGTGAGCTCATTTATTTGTTGGTTTTTCCTTTTTTTGAGATATGACCTCCAGGCAATGGATTTCCCTCTTAAAACTGCTTTCATTGTGTCCCATAGATTCCGACATGTTGTGTCTGTATTTTCATTTATCTCTAAGAATTTTTGATTTCCTCCTTTATGTCTTCTGTAACCCATTGATCGTTCAGCAACGTATTGTTCATTGTCCATGTGATGTAGGATTTTTCCTTCCTTCTTTTATCATTGATTTCCAGTTTCATTCCATTATGATCTGATAAAGTGCATGGTATCATCTCTACCCCTTTATATTTACTGAGGGTTGCCCTATGGCATAATATATGATCTATTTTTGAGAAGGTTCCATGTGGTGCTGAGAAAAAAGTATATCCACTTGATGATGGTTGATATATTCTATATATGTCAGTTAAGTCTAGGTTATTGAATGTGATATTGAGGTCAATAGTTTCTTTATTCAACTTTTGTTTGGAGGATCTGTCCAATGGTGAGAGAGGTGTGTTGAAGTCACCCATGATTATTGTGTTGTGGTCTATTTGATTCTTGAATTTGAGGAGAGTTTGTTTTATGAACGTCGCAGCGCCATTATTTGGTGCATAAATATTGATAGTTGTTATGTCTTGTTGGTGAATGGTTCCTTTTAACAGTATATAATGTCCTTCCTTATCCCTTTTGATTAACTTAGTCTTGAATTCGATTTTATTCGATTTGAGAATGGCCACCCCTGCTTGCTTACGAGGACCGTGTGCGTGGTATATTTTTTCCCAACCTTTTACCTTGAGCCTGTGTATGTCTTTTCCAATCAGATGTGTCTCCTGGAGGCAGCATTTTGTTGGATTTGTTTTTTTAATCCATGTTACCAGCCTATGTCACTTTATTGGAGAGTTTAAGCCATTAATGTTTAGAGTTACTATTGATATATGGTTTGTACTTCCTGCCATGTTTGATTATTTATCTCTTTTTTTTTTCTAATTTAGTTTGTTTCTCCATGATTAGCTTTCCCCCCGTCCTCTGTCTTTACCGAGGCACTTCCCGTTGATGGTTTTGGTTATTGTTTTTCATTTCTTCCTCGTGTAGAGTTTTGCTCAAGACGCTTTGCAATGCTGGTTTTCTGGGTACAAATTCTTTTAGCTTTTGTTTATCATGAAAGATTTTTATTTCGTTGTCATATCTGAAGCTTAATTTTGATGGATACAGAATTCTTGGTTGGCATCCATTGTCTTTCAGTGTTTGAAATACGTTGTTCCAGGATCTTCTCGCTTTCAGCGTCTGTGATGAAAAATCCGTTGTTAACCTTATTGGTTTACCCCTAAATGTAATCTGCCTCTTTTCTCTTATAGCTTTTAATATTTTCTCTTTGTTCTGTATGCTGGATATCTTCATAACAATGTGTCTTGGCGTTGGTCTACTGTGATTTTGTGTGCTCGGTGTCCTGTATACATCTACAATTTGTATATCTGTTTCCTTTTTTATTTCTGGAAAGTTTTCTGTAATTATTTCATTCAGCAAGTTACTCATTCCCTTGGCATGAATCTCTGTGCCTTCCTCTATCCCGATGACTCGTAAGTTTGGTTTTTTTAAGTTATCCCAAATCTCTTGGATGTTTTTCTCTTGATTTTTTACCAGCCTATCTGAGTTGGCTAAACTCTTTTGAAGATGATATATTTTGTCTTCATTATCTGATGTTCTGCCTTCTACTTGCTCCACTCTGTTAGTGATACTCTCGATTGATTTTTAAATTTGGTTTATCGTTTCCTTCATTTCTAGAATTATTGTTTGATTTTTTTTAATAATCTCTATCTCCTGATAAAGATGCTTAACTTCTTCTTTTATCTGTTTATATAATTCATTTTCAATGTGATCTTTAAGGTTCCTTTCCATCTGTCTAAGGTGTTCCTTGAGTTCTTTATATGGCCATTTTTCTGATGACTCCAGGTCCTCCTGAATATTTAGGCTGTCCTTCATTGTTTGTAGTCCTTTTCTTCCTTGCTTTTTTATGCTCATGATACTTCTTGTTCTGTTTGACTGCTGAGTTACTGTTTACTCTTATAAATTTATTTGATGCTTGGGAGGAGAGGTATTAGAAGAGAAGGGAAGAAGTCACTAAAGAGAGTGAGTGTAGGCAGGTAGAATTCAAGAAAGGGGGAATAAGAAAATTGAAAAGAAATGAAAAGACAAAAGAAAAAAGTGAAAAGAAAGAAAGAAAAAACGAAAAATAAAAATTTAAAACCAAAAAAAATATTATAATGATAATAAACAAATGGAAATTAAAGTTTAAAAAATAATAGTAATAATAATAGAATAAAAAGAATTATAAAAAATTGAAACCATTAATAAGAAAGTTGAAGAGCAACAACAAAAAGTGAAAATAAAATTAAAAAAAAATACTAATAATAATCATTAAAAATAATAATAATAATAATAATAATAATAATAATAATAATAATAATAATTGCAGTCATAGAGCTCAATTAACTTCTCTTCCAGTAGGTGGGAACTGGGCCAGGCTTCTCTTCTTGATGGGTGGGAACCAATCACTGTTCCTCAGCTCTTCTTCCCAGACTGTGCGGGTCTCCAATCCTGAGTGCCTAGGGCCTTCTCTTGTGGTTCCTCAAGCCAGGCCCTGCTCACCTGTGAAGCTCTCCACAATACTGGCTACACGCCGGGTCTGCTTCTCCTGGGAGCCCTGTTTCCATGGATGCCTGGGCACACCCTTTCTGTTTGCCTCCCTCAGACCCTAAGTTTGTAGGGCTTGGGGCTGAGGACCCTCAGCGAATTTGTTTGCCCTCAGGTAGCAACTCCCCTGGTAGCTGGTGCAAGGGACCTCTGTTGTCAGCAGAGGGATACCCTGGGTCTGACTATCGTGCTCAGTTGGCTTTTACCTCTGTGAGTTCAGGTGGGCCGACTAATTATTTCAGCGGGATCATTAGTACTGAGTCACTAGAAGCAGGCGAACCAGAACTAGAATGCAGCGCAATCCGGGCTCGGTGTGTTCTGAGAGGGGCAGACTGTTTGCCCTGGATCCCCTTCAGCTCAACAGTGCCTAGTGGTCCTGAGTGAACAGTATTTTGACAGTTTACTTCTCCCTATGCTCGCGCAGCTGAAGGGGTTAGAGACTTGATCTCTCCGTGTCCGCCGCCATGTTGGATCACTTAGATTTTAAATTGTCACTCATCTTATCAGCTGTTCCATTTAACTCGGCAGCTCACTCGCGCGGTGAAGAGTCTGCTCTATGGTGCTCCACAGGAAGCGGCGGTGGCGGCGGCGTGGTGGCGGCCCAGCTGTGGCCTTCGGGACCCCTGGGGAGGGGGTGCGGGTTGGGGGAGGGGAGGCAGCACCTCAGGGCCACGCGGGCTGGGTACCGGACACGCGGGAGAGCGGGCGGGGTGGGGGAAAGAAATTGAGATCTATATTTAGGGACTGAGCGTGGGAGGAGAGATGGCTGGGGAGATGCAAAGCGGAAAGGTGGAGAGGAGAAGGAGAAGGGGCTGAGGGAGCCGGGCAGCTCGGGCTGCAGCCTTACTGCTCGCACTGAAGTCGTTGACCTCCTAGCTTTTAAACTCTGGGTTGAGAAATCAATTGAAATCTAGACTGTTTTACCTCTAAATGTAATCAATCATTTATTTCTTGCAGCTTTTAAAATTTTATCCTTATTCTATATGTTAAGCATTTTCATAATAATATATCTTGGAGTAGCTCTGTTGTGACTTTGTATATTTGGAGTTCTATATGCCTCCTGTATTTAAATTTCCATTTCATTCTTAAGATTTGGAAATTTTTCTGATATTATCTCATTGAAAAGATTGTGTATTCCTTTAGTTTATATTTCAGAACTTTCATCTATCCTGATGAATCTTAAATTTGGCCTTTTAATGTTATCCCAGATTTCTTAAATATATCTTTTTCTGGTCTCTTAATATCTTTTCTCTATCATCAACTTTTTTTCAAGATTATATACTTTGTCTTTCAGGCTTGAAAATCTGTCTTTAAAGTGGTCTATTCTATTGGTGATGCTTTGAATTTTTAATTTGATTTACTCATTCCTTCATTTTGAGGATTTATGTTTGATTCTTTTTCACAATCTCTCTTTATTGAAGTGATCTTTCACTTTCTGCATTTTCTCTCTGAGTTCACTCCTTACATAATCCTTTAGCTTCTCTGATATTTCCTCCACTGTGGTATCAGTAAAGTCTGTTGAATCATTTGGGATTACTTGGGATGTTTTTTCCCTTGCTTTTTTTATATTGTTTGTATGTCTACCCATGCATTGATGTGGTTGTGACTTCTTCTTTTAAGTGAAGGACTATTTTGGGAGTTCCTTTTCTTAAGAGTCCTAGTTTGGGTGCATATGCAGAGAATGATATTTTCCTTCAATGTGTGACCTCTGCTGATCCCAATATCAGTTTCGCTAAAAGTGATGCCACTGAGCCCTATTTACTATAGTCACTTCTGAGCCAGCTGTCATTCTATTCAACCTTATAAGAACAAAAACTAGTTGCAGTTGATCTCTGCTGTTCCTCAAATTCAGGCATGTGCCTATAATAAAGTTCTGGAAGAAGTCAATGAGTTAGTTATGAAATTTGGTAAATTACTATACCCTTCAGTGAGTGTTAAAAGGAGAGAGGAAGAAAGTTTGAGTAAATGGGAGAGGGAAAGGAGAGGTAGACAGATGAGAGAAGCTGCAAAGGGTAATTTATTCCAAGGTAAAAAGGAGAGATAGATGAATGGGGGTAATTTGAGGTGTAACAGAGAATACAAAAGGGTGAATTGGGGAAAGGAAGCAGGTATAAACTAGAGCTAAGAAAACAGAGGAAAATTGATTCCAAATAATGCTTTAAACCTTTAGATGAAATACATTCAAATGGGTTGGAGGTACTTTGTTGGCCATTAGATTAACAATTATTGTTCAAGTTAAGGAGTTATTTTTATGATCAAAGTTAAAGTTTGAGTTGTTTATAGTATAACCTGTCCAGTTGAAAATTCTTGTTGATTTGGATTTCATTGGGGTTTGGACATTTAGCAGATGTTCACAGACTTTGACTGTGGATCTCTCCTGAGTTGTGGGATAACTGGGAGCAATTTTGCTATGATCCTCCAAACAGCAGCTTCTGATTTGTCAGCTCAAGGGCCTGCAGCTGACTGCTGGGATGGTACAGTGTTTATATTGTATGCAGTAGGTCAGGACGCAGGCTCTAGAGTGTCCCTTTGATTGCTATGTATCACCAGTAACTGTTTTCCTCTTTTGGATCCTTTTCCCAGTACTAAAGGTCCTGGTGCCTGTCCATGAGCAAAGGAATTCTGGTTGTGGATTTTTTGTGGGTGATCTGTGGTATACAAGTATTTCCCCAGCCAATGTTGCTCTCTCAGGTATGGTGGTGAAGAGCCTCCAGTGGTTCACCTGGACTCTAGTTTCCATGGCCCTAGGTAGTGAATGGCATATGTAAATTACCTCTGCTTCCTAAGTCTGATGCAAGGTCCCACAAGTACCCAGACAATGTCCTTTCACTTGCCAGCTATGCTCACAGTTCAGGCTATGCACCTATTAAGGCTGGTATTAGCCCCTTTCTGCTGCATAGCCTTAGGCAATTTCTTGCTGAGTTTCTATGCCACTGGATATTCAGGCAATTTTCCTCTGGTCCAGTCCTGTAATCTAGATTCCAGGAATTGTTCCTAGTCTTCCTAGGTACCTTTCCCCAGTGTCAATGGTCAGGGGCCTGGTGAATCTGCTTTCCTTTCTTCCAGGCCAAAGGTACTTCATTGCTGCCTCTGTTCTGAATTGAGCAAGCAAGCAGATGTGGGGCAGCACTTTTCACCCTTGCCTGGGTCACAGAGGCTGAACAGGGTTAGAGGCACACTTCCAGGACAGGTCCCCTCCAACATACTCCATTCCCCTTATTCATGGGGAGGGGGAGGACAAGAGGGATTTTGGTGATTTAGGGCTTAGTAGTGGTCCTTCTAGAAGTTCTTTTTGGTTGGATTCTTAAGAGGTCCCCCTGCAAGGTACTTCCTTCTGGTTTAATTTGCAGCTGTGTGGGTGAAGGAAGACCCCATGCTGATTTAAGAGGATGACTGCTCAAAGGAGGGCTCCACAAGATGGCTGCGTACCCCCAGCTCAACTTTCTTTTCACTGTTCAGTTTGTGTTGCTTTAAGGAGCCTCTGTTACCCCTGTGCTTTAAGTTTCATCTGTCTTTCCAGCCATTTTCAAGTGGCAGAGTTTAAGAAAATGTCCACATACCCCATTCTTGTCCAGTCTACCATTTCAGGTTGGGGAGGTGGTTAGGGCACTCTGTGTCTGGTTAATACTATGGCACCCTGTCTTCCAGTGTCTCCGGGTCTCAGACTACTGTAATATGGAGTCTTAGAGCATTTATTTTGTCACCTACCTCTCAATTCTGCTTTCCCTTCACTGTCTTCCTTCCTGTGTTGTGAGGAGATCAGGACTACTGCCTAGCTAGCTTTTGCCATCTTCCTTAATCAAGGGGCAAATTCCATATGTGATGAATGTCAAAAACAGAACAGAATTACAGTTGTCACTCTTGAACAAAATATAGGTAAATAAAATCTATTGCTTGAATTTTTCTCTATATATTGGTTATAGATATCATATCAGATCCAATTTAAGACTATCTTTAATGATCCAATTGAAATAAGAAGAAAATGCAATAACAACCATTTACACTGCACCTGGTGATCCTCATGCAACTCTTACGTAAAATTACATTCCTCTTACAGATTGATTGTTGAGAACTAAAGATAGTGATCTCATACATTAAATTCTCTTTGATCCTCAAACTACCTTCACAGAACTATGTGAAGTTCACCAAAAGGCATAAATTAGAAAAATACAAAAAAATTATCTAATACCTCAAATCATGTGTTTAATATTTAATAGTAGGCAATGTATAATTCTGGCCTTATAATTCCCACATTGATCATCCAGACAATAATACAGTACAAAAAGAAGTAAAATACATCTTCTTAATTTGTATTGGTTAACATTTAGAGCATATGGCTACCGCAGTTAAAATAGTCACAGGCAATGGTGAAGAATTCCAAATAATTAATTCATGTCCCTAAACTATGGATGCAGAATTTTAAAGGTTTATATTTATAGTCTTTAAGGAAAATGTAACCTGGGATTACACAAGAGTATGCTTTTTATGTGACTACAAATTCAGAAAATAAAATTATGAAAAATTAATAAAGGGAAAGTAAGATTAAATTTGTTATTTTTCCTCACAAGGCAAAACAAAAGGATAGATCCCTTAGTGTCCATAGGGGATTGGTTCTTAGACCCCACAGGAATGCCAAACTTGGCAGATGCTCATGTCTTTTATATAAAATGGCAAAGTATTTGCATATAACCTATGCACATTCTCCTGTATATTTTAAATAATCACTAGACTACAATAATACTTAATACAATGTAAACACTACATAAATAGTTGTTCTATATTGCTTAGGGAATAATGGTAAGAAAGAAACAATCTGAGAAAGAAAGAAAAAGAAAAAAGTCTGCAAGTGTCCAATACTAATGAATAATTTTTTCAAATTTAAAAAGATGTCTTAAATTCATTTTTAAATTTGTACATTACAATTTTACAGATTGTAAGTTATAAGGCAAGGAATATAGCTCAGAAGTAGAGTTCTTGCCTAGCATGTGCAAGGCCTGGATTTGGTCCCCAGCAGCACACACACAAAAAAAGGTCAGATTCATGGGGTACAATGTGCTATTTTGATAATCAAGTCATTGTAATTAGGATTAGAGTACAGACATCTTTTCAACGGACTGATTTTGTTTTATATATCCAGTAGTAAGACTGACTGCCAGATCATAAGGTACTTCTATTTTGAATTTTTAGACACCTCCTTAATATTTACCATAGTAACTGTACTAATGCATGTTCCTACCAACAGTATGTAAGAGGTCCCTTTTCTCCACCTCTTCACTGGCCCTTTTCTTTTGTCTTTTTGATAATAGCTATTATAACTAGAATGAGGTGATATCTCACTGTGGTCTTGATTTGCATTTTCCTGATGATGAGCAATGTAGAAATCTTTAGAACCTTTTCTCATATACCTGAAAAAAGAGCCTTTTCCAAATACCATTGTATTTCTTGGTTAAAAAAAATGTCTGGTTGGATCTATTGCCCATTTTTAAATTAGATTATTGGGTTTTTGCTATTTTCTTTGAGTTCCACACATAATCTTATTATTAACTCCTTGTCAGATGTATAGTTTGCAAATGTTATTTCCCGTTCTGTATGTTATCTTTGCTCTGTTGATTGTTTTCTTCATGGTATAGAAGAGTTTTAGTTTCACATAATGCCATTTGTCTTTCTTTTCAGAATATTGTTGATCTGTGGTTGGTTGAATCCAAAGATGCAGATACAGATGGCTGACAGTATTCAACTGTTAATATTATTACACTAGAGAAAGAAGTTTTAAAAATAGAAAGTATGATCGGAATTAATAAACTCTCACTGGATAAACAGTACGTTTCTCAGAGACTGGCACCTAAACTCTCACAAAAAGAACAAGTTGATTCACTTCAGTAAAATAGACTGTTTTGTCTTCATGCCGAGAATCTTTACTCTGAGGAAGAAAGGATAAATGAGAAAATCTCAGTTTGGATAAGAGAATTCAGGTTCTGATTTATCAATAAAGGAAGTTATAAAACATGGGTACCTTGCTTCTTTCAAGCCTCTTCAACTGAGAGAAAGTGTAACATCTCATGGTTTCTTGCTGATAACCTTGTTATATATATGTCATGGACTTCAGAATGAAAGCCTGTGGTCTTCTGAGCAAGCTTACCTTGTGAGATCCTGTTTGCCCTGTGTGAGGGGGCTTCACCCGCCTTTTTAACCCCTCTGTTCTTCACTATTCCAGTTGATGGATGCCCTAGTAAGCATGCTGGTATTTCACATGCAGGATTATCTGAACCTACCTAAATAGCTCCTATTGTGGCTCCACAAAGAGCTATTCTATGTTGAACAAACTATCTGTCCCTTTTATTTTTTAATTAATAATTGAATGAGTAAGCCAGGCATGGTGATGTACACCTTTATTCCCAGTTACTTGGGAGACTGAGGCAGGAGGATCAAAAAGTCACAACCAGCCTGGGAAACTGTCAAGACCCTGTCTCAAAATTAAAAAAAAAAAAAAAAATTAAAAGGACTGGGCTGTAGCTCAGTGTCAGAGTGCCTCTGGGTTCAATCCCTAGTACCATAAAATAATAATTAAATGACTATAGCTATATTTATAAGCAATTAATGAAGTTTTGACTGCTCAACTTCCTTTCCTAACTAATAGCAAAGCAAGGGAAGTGAATTCATGAATTACTGAAGACTGCGGTTATTTGTGTGTGTGTGTGTGTGTGTGAAGGAAATGCAAATCAAAACCACCCTAAGATACCATCTCACCCCAGTAAGATTGGCAGCCATTATGAAGTCAAACAACAACGAGTGCTGGCGAGGATGTGGGGAAAAGGGTACTCTTGTACATTGCTGGTGGGACTGCAAATGGGTGCGGCCAATTTGGAAAGCAGTATGGAGATTCCTGGGAAAGCTGGGAATGGAACCACCATTTGACCCAGCTATTGCCCTTCTCGGACTATTCCCTGAAGACCTTAAAAGAGCACACTACAGGGATACTGCCACATTGATGTTCATAGAAGCACAATTTACAATTGCTAGATTGTGGAATCAACCCAGATGCCCTTCAATAGATGAATGGATCAAAAAAATGTGGCATTTATACACCATGGAGTATTACGCAGCACTAAAAAATGACAAAATCATGGAATTTGCAGGGAAATGGATGGCACTAGAGCAGATTATGCTTAGTGAAGCTAGCCAATCCCTAAAAAACAAATACCAAATGTCTTCTTTGATATAATGAGAGCAACTAAGAACAGAGCAGGGAGGAAGAGCAGGAAGAAAAGATTAACATTAAACAGAGACATGAGGTGGGAGGGAAAGGGAGAAAAAAGGGAAATTGCATGGAAATGGAGGGAGTTCCTCATTGTCATACAAAATTACATATAAGAGGTTGTGAGGGGAATGGGATAATAAACAAGGAGGGAAATGAATTACAGTAGATGGGGTAGAGAGAGAAGATGGGAGGGGAGGGGAGGGGGGATATTAGAGGATAGGAAAGGTAGCAGAATACAACAGTCACTAATATGGCAGTATGTAAAAATGTGGATGTGTAACCGATGCGATTCTGCAATCTGTATTTGGGGTAAAAATGAGAGTTCATAACCCACTTGATTCTAATGTATGAAATATGATATGTCAAGAGCTTTGTAATATTGTGAACAACCAATAAAAAAATCAATTGTATCCCTCTACTCCAATGATGAATTAGCTGAAAAATAAATTAGAAAAACCATCTCATTCACAATAGCCTCAAAATAAACAAACAACAGAAACCACACACACACACACACGCACCCTAAAAAACTTGGAAATCAATCTAACAAAAGAGATGAAGGACCTCTACAATGATAACTATAGAACACTAACCAAAAGAATTGAAAAAGCCCTTAGAAGAAAGACCTCCCATGTTCTTGGATAGGCAGAATTAACATTGTTGAAATAGCCATACAACAAAAAGAACCTAAGATTCAATGCCCTTCTCATTAAAATTTCCAATGATGTTCTTCTTAGAAATAGAAAAAGCAGTAATGAAATTTATCTGGAAAAATAGGAGACCCAGCATAGCTAAAGCACTCCTCAGCAAGAAAAGTGAAGCAGGAGACATCACAATACTGGACCTCAAATTATTTTACAAGCTAAAGTAACAAAACCAGCATGGTATTGGCACCAAAATAGACACATAGACCAAATGGTACAGAAGACACAGAGACCAACCCACATAAATACAGATATGTCATACTCAACATAGGTGCCCAAAACATACATTGGAGAAGAGATGGCCTTTTTAACAAATGGTGCTGTGAAAACTGGAAATCCATATATAGTAGAATAAAATTTAATCCCTATCTCTCACCCTGCACAAAAATCAACTCAAAGTGGATCAAAGACCTAGGAATTAGACCAGAAATCCTGCACCTGTTAGAAGAAAAGTAGGCCCAACATTCCAACATGTCAGCTCAGACACTGACTTCCTTAACAAGATCTAAATTGCAAGAAGCAAAATAAAAAATCAATAAATGGGCCAGGCCCAGTGGTGCATGCCTGTAATCTCAGCAGCTCAGGAGGCTGACACAGGAGGATCACAAGTTCAAAGCCAGCCTTAGCAACTTAGTAAGACCCTAAGTAACTTAGTGAGACCCTGTCTCAAAAAATTATTTTAAAAAAGGGACTGGTGATGTTGCTCAGTAGTCCCTGGTACCAAAACCAACCAACTAAAGAACAAACAAACTAAATATATCTCCAAGTGGGATGGCATCAAGTTAAAAAGATTCTTCACAGCAAAGGAAACAAAAATGAGAAGACAGAGCGAAGAAAATCTTTGTCATCTGCACCTCAGATAGGGCATTAATATCCAGGATACACAAAGAACTCAAAAATCTTGACACCAAAAAAAAAAAAAATCAATCAACCAACCAAAAAAACCCTCAAATATCCCAATGAATATATGAGCAAAGGAACTATACAGAGTCTTCTCAAAAGAGGAAATATGAACTTTCAACAAATATCTGAAAAAACATTCAGCATCTCTAGCAATTAGAGAAATGCAAATTAAAATTATCCTAAGATTTCATCTGTAGTCAGAATGGCAATGATCAATAATACAGGTAACAATAATGTTGGTGAGGGTGTGGTAAAAATAGTACATTGGTGCATTGTTGGTGGGACAACAAATTGGTACAACTACCCTGGAAAACAGTACAGAGACTCCTCAAGAAACTAGGAATGAAACCACCCTTTAATCCATTTGCCCTGCTCCTTGATATATATAGAAAAGATTTAAAATCAGCATAGTATAGTGATGCAGCCACATCAGTGTTTATTGTATCTCAATTCACAGTAGCTAAGTTATGGAGTCAACCTAGGTGTCCTTCATCAGATTAATGGATAGAGAAATTGTGGCATATTTACACAATGGAGGATTACTCAGTCATAAAGAAGAATGACTTTATGACATTTGCTGGTAAATGGATGGATCTGGAGACTATTGTGCTAAGTCAAACAAGCTAGTCCTCAAAGCCCAAGTCCCTCTCTGATACATAAAAACTAATCCACAATAAGAAGGGTGGATTAAAAAAAAGAATAGAAGAAAGTTCATTGGAGTAGACAAAGTAGAATGAAGGGAAGGGAGGAGAAATGGATAAGGAAAGACAGTGAAATGAATGGGATATAATGTTCCTGTGTACATGTATGTATACACCGTAGTAAATCTCACCATGTTTACATCCACAAGAAATTAATTAAAGAAATAACTGTGAATAAATTGCATAAAGATCAGTAGAGAGAAGGAAGCAGGGGGTTGGGGAGGGGAGAGGATAGGGAGGTAATGGGACTGAATTATAACAAGATATGTTTCATGATTTTATAATTATGTTAAAATGAATTATACTGTCATGTATAGCTAAAAACAAACAAACAAACAAAAAACAAATAATTAACATCACCTATGAAGGGACATATATCCCCTAATGTGTCACCCTAAAAAGGACAACACTCGCTTACATAGTGTCCATCTAGGGATACAAAAGATTATTCTCCCAATAAGCTGAATATAATCAGTAAGAAACATCAAACCGAACCTAATAAAGGTCATTCTAGTAAAAAAAATGCCTCTCATCATGAAGGACCAAGTTAGAATATAGTGGTTCAAACCTAATTCTATCCTACTGTCACTCCATAATGCGGGAAAACGTTATCTTTCTTCTTAGTTGAAAAGTTTCTCTAGACATAATTCTTGATACGTTTTGCAGAGTTCTTCTCAGGCTCAACAAGCAAATCTGGGAATGACCTACTGTTTCTACTCCTACTGTTGGTGGGCAAAACATGAAGTTTCACTGTACATGCATCAGGTTTATATCTTCTTTAGAGGCAGGAAAATGGACAATTCTCTATTTGAGCTGCGTCTGTAAATCCTGAATGCTGAAATCTGGTTATTGGAAAGATACATCCCCAAAGGACTGTTGATACATGTATGCCTTATCTCATACTGTGGGGTTAATGATAACTTTGGGCAAACTTAATTAATGAAAATAACCCTAATTTATCAATGAAAAGCAAAAACAGCAGTAACTGAGAAACTTAATTGCCTCAAAACAAAATGAATGATGTGTGGATAAATTAAACAGTCTATATGAAAACAGTGGACAATCCAGCCATAAATTCCTATTAAATCATAACAGAATGTTTAAAATTTGGCCATTGTGTGGCAGCCAGATTTCATAGTAGCACATTACCTTTCAAATCCCAGTAAATTCTAGTAATGTGCTAATTTTAATTTGTTAGTACATTTAATAACCTTAAAACCCTCTGAGTAGTAGCCTTTTGTTATGCAATTAATATCTTTCTTTAATAACCTAATAGAATGACTCATGATTCCATTTTCACTTCTGGTGGGAGGTCTAAAAATATCCTTTCCTGGGAGGTTCAAGATATAGAAGTGGCCAGATTATGAATCTTTTTCTCCCAAGATCCTTTCTTCAGAATTTCATGCTGAATACGTGAAACTTGCTTGTCATAGCCCCTCTTGAAACTTCTGTTTGATGTCTGCCAACTTTGCCAGTGAATGGCCACGTGCCTGCCTTATTTCTCAATACACCTCAGACATAAATCACCCTTTCACTGAACAGGTGAAATCACAGTGATAGTCTATAGCATAGCAGACAACAGAAGATAACCTAAAACCCTTGTTCTTACATTTGCTGGCCATTTCTGCCTTGGGAATCTATAGGATTATCTTTCCTTGACCCCTGCCTGATACCATGCTAACAGGACTCCTTTACTCTTCTGTACATTCTTTTCAATCATGATTAAAATTTTGTAAAGGTCTTGAGATTTACAATTACATTACATTAACATGTCCTTGTTCAAGTTCATAGGCAGTTCTTGTTCTCCCACTAAGCAGAGAAAACCTAAGCATCCCCACTTCCCACACTTTATTGTATATATGTAAAACAAAAACCATGGAATTACCTGGTATTTACAAATTCCTGGTATTTGTAAATACCAGGGAATTCCATGGCTTTTATTTTAGGTACATTTGCATTTTTTGGTATATTCCTGGAAGCTCATCACGAGAAGTTTTGTGTGCCCCTGATTCTTTTGTATTGATAATTTTTCCTGTATCTGTTATTTATATATAAGAGTGATTGTAGTACCCTTGAAAATTCAGACCACTTTTATCTATATATAAATGTTATTTAAGATTGACATATTAAAACTATTTTAAACTTTCATTGAATGTAGGATTCTGCAGTCAATGAATAGAATTCTCTCAATAAATTTTAGAATTTTAGATTCTAGAAATTCTAGATTTTCAGGATTCTTTATGTTTGTTTGTTTGGTACTATGGATTGAACCCAGAGGCACTTTACCACTGAGCTAGGTTCCTAGCTCTTTTTATTTTTCATTTTGAAACAGGGTCTTGCTAAGTTTCTGAGTGTCTCACTATGTTGCTTAGGCTGGACTTGAACTTGTGATTCTTCTGCCTCAGCCTTCAGAGTTTCTGGGATTATAGGTGTGCACCACCATGCCCAGGGATTTTCTGGATTTATGGAGCAGTAAAAGATGGTAGTTTTATTCTTGATGTTAGCCAAGACTTGATTTGTTTGTTTATTGTTGAAATTTAGATTTTTTTGCTACAGTCTGATACCCTTTTCTGGAGAAAATGAGCTGGGTTACATAGCATGATTGTTTTCTACATAAATTCTTTGAAATTCTACAGGCTTTAGTGAAACAAAGTATGAATGAAAACTCCTTTCTGAAACTGTATTTTCAGTGATTGTTTACACACACACACACACACACACACACACACACACACACACTCCTCCCCAACTCCCCCAGAGAAGCTCCTCTGCATGCAGAGTGCTGGAAACATCAGAATGAGACCCAGTCTCTGAGTTGGAAGCTGGCTTTTGGTGTTGCCTTACTTGAATTGCCATTTGCCCGTTCTTCTCTTCCTTTGGGAGGGAAAGACGGGGGGAGCACAGTCTCACTGGTAAAAAACAAAAATAAAATACCACAATATACACACACCCTTTCATTTCATTAAAAAATGAGCAAGAGACTGGTTTAAAGAATTTCATGATTTCATGGAGCTGGCAGAGACCTCAGTGGTCATCCCATATTTTCACTCACAATGTAGAAAACTTATTATCCATCTACATCCTCTTTGAATATCTTAATTCTTTTAAAATGTCTTCCCATACACCCCCAAATCCTTCCTCAAATGCACAGCATTTTGTCTCTTCATAAAAGACTTTTCCTTTGAATGCAGTCGCTCTTCTGACCTCCCTCTGACTGTGACTCCTGTCCTTTCTACTTGGCTTTCTTTTATGCATCTATGTATAAAGGGGCTCCATTAATCCTAGTATGTATTTAATCCCATATTAAGATACTTTTGTTTCATTCTTACTCTTGAGTTATTCTGCAGCTTTTTTTTTTCTCCTGAGTTGGGAGCCCCCAAGGTCCTAGGGCTGGGTTTGTTTGTTGTTCTCTGTAGGTATTCTTTGACTAATAAACTTCGGTGTGTCTCAAAAAAAAATTCAGATTCTGTAGTACTCTACAGAATCTCAGCTGTAATCTTCAGAAGGCACTTGTGCTTCCCCCTTGACAATACCCTCTTGTGCATAAATTTTTTCTATAAAGCAACTTTTAGTAAAGCATTATGATTGATCTGAAGACTGACTTAATCTAAACCACAGTCATCACTGTAAATCTCTTCCATGAATAGTTCTGTGTTGTGTATCAATAACTATAATAACAGTTAATGCTGGTGATTCTGAAGATGTTTTAAAATCAAATGTTTGATGATTAATCAATCCTATTCCTCTCCCTCTCAGTTTGAGTTCAATTAAAAAATAGATGCAATTTATGTGCAGTATCATAATACAAATTTTTATTCTGATAAGGCTGGATTATAGACCTACCACCACAGTCAGGTTTCCTGAACTCCTTGATAACCTGAGTGGTCATCTAAGAAGAGACTTCAATGTTTTACAGTCAATGTTAAGTTTACTGGATGCCTGGGGAAACATCACGGTATTACAAAGGATGTGGGTTCAAGTTTTTGGCAAGTCATAGGCTGTGATCTCATTGTGTTTCCTGCATAGTGGCAAGGGCAACAGGTATCTCCTTCCTGAGCACAGGCTATTGCAAAAGGGAAGTTCTTGAAGAATGAGTCATTCTTGTGTGATGTTCTTTCTTTCTTTTTGTGGTACTGGGATTTAACCCAGGGGTGCTTTACCACTGCACTTCACCCCAGCCATTTTTAAAATTTGTATTTTGGCCAGGGTCTTGCTGAGTTGCCCAGACTGGCCACTAACTTGCCTCAGTCTCCCAAGTTGCTGGAATTAACAGATATGTACCACTGGGCCAGGCTGACTCAATGTCACCAATCAGATAAGTCATTGCTTCTCTCTAAGAAAGAACTGAGAGAAAACTCTTTTCAGTAGTTTTGAAAGGGCAGTCTTTCTTATTCACACTCAAAGTAGAAACATCTGGAGAGAGAGAGAGAGAGAGAGAGAGAGAGAGAGAGAGAGAGAGAGAGAGAGAGAGAAAGGGAGGGAGGGAGGGAGGGAGGGAAGGAGGGAGAGAGAGAGAGAGAGAGAGAAAGAGAATGTGTCCCACTTTTAATAACTCATATTTAGTGAGCATTTATTATGTATCAGGCACTGTGCAAAGCACTGTATAGTGTAAATATATGGTCTCATAACATCCCAATAGTATACTTAAAATGATACCTGGGATTCTTTTTACCCATATTCTGTAACAACCCTTTCTTAGGAGAACTCATTTTATTTGATCATAGAATTCTATTCTTGGCACTTCCAAGTGTATTTACTGGAATGAACATTTACTGTAGCCCAGCTGGACCACTGATCATTCTTTACCCCTCCTCAGGTGTAGGGATGTGTTCAAAGGGTGAATATGTGCCCCAAGCAGTTACAAATCACATTATCTGAAAATAAATTTGTCTCCTCTATTCTGATATTGTTACTGGCAGGAGTTGGGATTGGGTTCATGTTCCATGGAGTTGAAGAGAGTTCACTGTGAACACTGCTGGGGTAAGCAAATGAGCAGGAATTTTATTAAAAAGGAAAATGAAAGATTCAAAACTCCTGGTGCCTCGAGTCTACAGCACTCCTTCTTTTAAATGCAACTAAGGAGAAGTTGATAAGGTCCTTTCAGTTGTTTTTTGATATTTCAATTGTCCTGAGGGCCAGATTAAGGATTATGCAGTTGCTTTTGGCAAGATGGAGACTTATGCACTTTCTGAGAAACTGTCCAGTGGTTAAGAAGGCTGTTCTCCTGCTTGTCCTCTGGTCGACCTTGACTGTCCCTTCCTTGCTCTCCACTGACTATCCTTTTCTATCTCAATATTTGTATCTTAGAAATTAAGTTAGAGAATTTATTGAGATCAAAGTAAGTGTTAGTTATGCAGAACTGTTTGAGAGATAATAGTTTTTTTTTTCTTTGAAATATTCAAACAAGGGTTGGGGTTGTGGCTCAGCCATAGAGCGCTCACCTAGCACTTGCGAGGCCATGGGTTTTAAACTCAGCACCACATAAAAAAAAAATAAACAAAATAAAGGTATTGTGTCCAGCTACAATTAAAAAATAATTTTTAAAAGAAATATTCAAATGATAAACTATTTTAAGAATTTTTCTGATATTCTTAGTCAGAGCTTAACTTGGAGCCAAACATAGAGTAGGTGCTGTTAGCTAAAATCATGAATTTAAGATGAATTTAAGAAGGGTTGATAGATAATTTTGTAGATGATTTATTATATATGCAAGTTAGCAATAACTATAGAATTAGTCTAAAGACCTGTTCATGGAAAAAGGAACTCTCGTGAAAATTTTAGTTATAGGTCTTAAAATTGCAAAGATGCTAGCCTTTCACCTGAAGATAGAGTTTCTTTATATTTTATTTAAGTACTTGATTTCATTTTAATCATTAATGTTGCTATTACCATACTTTAACATGTTGTTCCTGGAAACCTTCAATTCCCCTTTCTGATAGGCCAAGCTCATTCTTTAACATGATTAGCATCACTTTATTCTTCACATGCAAACCATTAGCATTACATAAGCGCAACAGGCCTGAAGGGTTATTTGCCTTTCACTGTTCCTTCCCCATTCTTAAGATCACTTTCCTCTTTAATCTTAGAAAGTTGATACACTACTAGACTTCCTTTTAGCTAATTTACAAATAAACATACATTGACATGGGGAAACAAAATCATTTTAATACCATTTACATAGAGTATTTCATTTGAAACTCCTCATGTGTTTAGATGAACCAGACAATTTGAATATGCTGGCATCCTGTGATCCGTGACAAACGTCATCACTTTTATTTCACGGAAGTGAGGATGTGAAGTAGATATCAATTAATTTGCCTTACATGGACTCTACCTTCACCCGAGTGAGATAGACACAAATGTGTCTCCTCTGATCTCTGGATCATCTTTTTCCATGACTTATATCTACCTGAGATTATAATATGACATACAGTATCTTTGGAGGTTATTCTTAGATAAATGCCCATTAAGCAATCATGGATTTAATTTATGTAGATGATTCTTATGGAATCTTTTGGTATTTTATTAATCATAATCTACTGGCATATGACCTTAATGCCAAAATATGCTGCCATATGGATCAAGCATATATTGTGCAAAATAATTGTGCAGAATTACATTGGTAATTTATTAGTATGTTCACGACCATCACTGTGTTTGAATGACCCTGGGGTATAGGAAATTTAGAAACTAGTAATTAGTTAGTGGGCCCCATGTCACATGAAGAGGTGGGCCCTATGTTACAGCTGTGAGAAAATAAATAGAACAGTTGTTTCTACACTTACAAACTAGGTATCTCTTAATTACATTGCCAGACAACATTCTTAGAGAAAAGAAAAAAAAAAAAAACCTCAGAATAAATCTGTCTTCAGTCCTTGTCAGTTAATATTTTAATTTCAAGGGATAAATGCTCTCTCTAGTCATTATGTGGTCTTTGCCCATATTAGCTAAATTTCTTCTTTCCCTTAAATAAGCAGACTCTTGGCTTATTGACTTCTCAATATATTAAATGATACAAGGTCTTGGAAAGCACCTCATTGATTTTTGTTGAGTGAGTTTATTGGTTCAAACCTTGGAATATAAGATTATTGTTGAAATTTAAGTGTTGAAATAATCACTGTGAGGAACATTAAGGACAATTAAATAAAATTTTGACTGAAATTCGGGATAAATTGGTATTTACACAAGATAGCAGTAGTTCAAAGATAAATATAACAAATTATTTCTGTCTGGATTTTTTTTTCTCAGCCATATTGAAAACAAGTGTTTGCAATAAGACAGCATTGATTTTTGTTCCAATCCAAAGAGCTCTTCTCTAAATCATAGCAAATGCAAGTTAAAACCAAAAAGCAAAAGCCTTAAAATACTTTCCATAAAGGGACCAAGTCCTGGTTTTCTTTTTCACTTATTCAACAACAACAGAATATGTATGGATGGTATGTAAAGATGTCAAAAATTTTTTGAGGTATAAAATTTTTTAGGTTACTCCAAAGCATAAAGTGACTACTGATAAATGAGACAAAAATGAATTTATATATATAATGGCTTATCACCAGTTATACTAGCTGATATCTTGAAAACAGTGTTTGAAGTAATGTTATATGATTTAGCTGCAACTGTGTGTGGCAATAAATTCAAGTCTGGAGTTATCCTTCAGTCATATAAAATATTGAACACAGCATATCATTTTAAAATGATGTGTAGTGCACCATGTAGAGAGCAAAATGACAATCTACGATAATACTTTCTGACCCCAGCTCTCTGACAAAGCCACAGTTTAACTGGTTTATTGACAGGATAGATTATTACAGATTAGAGTGGTTCACAAAAGATGGCAGCTCCAATTCTTTTGTAATCGTTTAACTGAGCTGTTCCTGAAAACCCTTCATGCCAGCAGCTCGAAACATTACTAATAGGCACTCTTATGTCTAAACATTTATCTGATAACTTCTTACTAGCAAGGACTTTGGAATCTTAATTAGTTTTCATTAATTATTCCTCTATGAAGTTCTAGAATTTTTACGTCATTTAAAAATGAGACACTGGGCTGGGGATGTGGCTCAAGCGGTAGCGCGCTCGCCTGGCATGCGTGCGGCCCGGGTTCGATCCTCAGCACCACATACCAACAAAGATGTTGTGTCCGCCGAGAACTAAAAATAATATTAAAAATTCTCTCTCTCTCTCTCTCTCTCTCTCTCTCTCTCTCACTCTCTCTTTAAAAAAAAAAAATAAAAATGAGACACTAAAGCCTAGGGAATATGATTAACCCCTCCATAAAAATGCCATTAGACCACTTGTTCTCCAAGGCTCAACTCTGTCCTTGGTCAGTTGACTCACACTTATATGTGGAGTGAGGGGGACCAAAGCAATTAGCCTTTTCAGAACCATTTCACTTTGGGCAAGTGCCTTGATCTCATTTGTTTCTCTCCTTACATGACTGTAAATAAAAATATCACTGACTTTCATCATTTTTCTTGCTTTACAGGACTATTAATCTAATTCATGTATTATTTTGCTTTTGTAGAAAAAAATCTATGTATATGAAATATAATTAAACACTTCTTTGTTAGTGCAAACACTTTGAAGAAAAGGTTTCATTTCATGCTTAAGGGATATTGTATTTTCTTAGAAACCCTTTGAATTCTCTTCATATGTTTCTGTGGAATATTTAGTAACTGAAATCTCCTTCATTTAAAGTGTCATGAACAACAGATGGTGCCCTTAAAAAGACTAGTTTCATATTCAAGTTATTTTGCAATAAAGCAATGTCCTTGAATTGTATTGTAAGTAAACTTAATGCTTGTGAATATAGAACAGAAAGCCAAATGAACCAGAAGCAGAAATAAAGAGAGAATAAATAATCTTGCATTTCAGTAATTTCACCATTATTGTAAACATCAATCCTGATTACAGAGGTGGACAGTTGGTATCATTAAATTCACCCCCTGTCAACACAATTTGAAAATGAACAGAGGTTTCTTGTGAGACTTTTTGTGGTAGACATGTCTTTGTGATCCTCGTGAACTTCCGTTAATCATTTTGTCTTTTTTTTTTTTTTTTTTTTGGTACTGGGGATTGAACTCAGGGGCACTCAACCACTGAGCCACATCCCCAGCCCTATTTTGTATTTTATTTAGAGACAGGGTCTCACTGAGTAGCTTAGCACATCGCTTTTGCTGAGGCTGGCTTTGAACCCAAGATCCTCCTGTTTCAGCCTCCCAAGCCATTGGGATTACAGGCATGTGCCACTGTGCCTGGCCAAACTTCCCTTAATTCCTTAAAGTAGTTTCCCCACCTGCACGTAAGCCTTTCAACTTTCTGTGACCTTCACTGCATTCATCATAGACTTGCATTTTGCTTGTCTGTGGGCCACTGGTCCTGCTGAAGTTATATCTTGTGCTTGACCATCTTATTTCTAGAAAAACTGGTCATGTCATCAAGCTCTATGAATATGGTGCAATTGTGCTTTCAAATATAGTTAAGTCTGGTACTGAGAGATGTGAGAATTTATGTAATTTCTTCACACTAGGTACAGATAATAGTTGAAATATGAAAACCTCTGTAGTTTGAATATATTCATTGCCTTCAAATTTATGGTATATTTCCCCCAGTCCCCTGTCTTGTATTATCCCTTCCTAACATTTCTGAGGTTGCTCACCACTTTTCCCTTCTATGCCTCTATTCTAGTTAGTACAAGAAAAGATAAGAGGAATAAAACCAAGCTTTGCCTTTTGTTTAAATCTCCCCACTTAGCAGGAATTAATGGCAAAATACCACAAAGAAGATATTTATTGGAGTAATTATGTAATAGTTAAATTTATGTGTCAATTAAGAGAATGTATTTGGATGAAGTTAACATTTTAATCAAACCAAGGAAAGCAGATTGCCTCCATAATGTGGAGTGATCTTACCCAATCAGCTGAAGGCCTGAATGGGTGGTGGGGGTTAACCAGCTTTCCTGAGAAAGAAGGACTCTTCCAGTAGGTGCCCTTAAACTTCATCTGTACCATCTGTTGTTCTGTATCTACAGCTCATGGGCCTTTAGAATGAAACTCACTATTTGGTTCTACTGGGTATCCATCCTGTGAGCCCACCTTGCAGATTTTGGATTTGTCAGGCTTCATAATCATATGAGCCAATGTATTATAATAAAATCTTTCTATATGCACATATACATCCCATTAGTTCTATTTTACTGAAGAACCCTAATACATAATTGATTCCTGGTTTTATGGGATATGGTGGATCAAGAAATGTAGACTGGAGAGTTGCAAAGAGAATGTGGTAACAAGGTTGTGGCTTCACTTTAAATCTGCAGCTAACTACCTGTGTGGTTTTGGGTGAGCCTCAGCAGACTTAAAGCTTCTCCATGATCAAAATAAGGATATTCAAGCAGATAAATCCCAGTATCCTTTCCAGCCTCAACACAGGTGGTTACATGAGTAGATGCTCTTAGCCTGGGAGAGTAGTTTCTCTGGTACGTCTTCCATTGCTATCATTGTATTAAGAGTTATGGGAAATATGTACCAAAGGAGAGCATTTGTCAAATACAAAAGAATGTTTATCATAAATGAATTAATGTAAAATGGCAAGGTTCATACATCTTCCTTTATACTCAATAAAAATAAAAATACTCAATTCACCCACAGAACAATCAAATTTCTACTATCAGCAATTTCTTGTCCATGTTAGACATTATGTCTTAATACCATTGATGGAGAGTTTAATAATTCTAGAAGAAAAAGGAAAAACAGTAAGTAATCAACCTCCAAGACCTGTGTCTCCCAGGAATGTTGGTTGAGACTCCCTGAGGCAGCAAATGCAAAGTTAATGGGAGATATGGATATAATTGCTGCTGTATCTGTGCCTTAAGCATTTCCTGTTTCCTATTACATGTTTCACAGAATGGTTTTGTTAAGTGATTTCTTTCTCTGCTCCCCTCCCGCCTACCTTTTGAATCTTGCTTTAAAAAAAAAATCCCTATAATTAATTTCTATCCAGTAACTTTTCTTCTTTTGTTCTCATTTTTTCCTAGGCATTCTTTTATAGTGAAATAAAATTAAGTTTTTAACTAGCTATGTATACTTCTCATCTACATATCAGTTACTATTATCAACATTATCAGGCTCATTATCATTGCAGGTTTTTGTGCATTTGCTGTGTGCTACTTTTCTAGACACTTAGTCATTTATGGAGGCGATGCCAATCTCTGAGAATTTACAAAAGAACAGAGAGAGCACATAAATGATCTTGTAAATGTGAAGCATGTGCTTAGATTAATAATATAGTATATTAGCTCTTTATCATAATTGTAAGTAATTGCAAGCACCCAAGAAAATGCTGATACAGGAGCCATTGTTAACGTTTCAAGAATGATCATTAAATTGTCCTAATACTATTGACTATGAACTGTGGTCCTTAGTCTAAAAGAAGGTAATTTGGTGGTACAAATTCATGTAGTATATTCTGTTCCAGTTCTTTTAGAGTGTTTTGAGCATTTGTATCTACCATCGTTAAGCCAAGCCCTCTTCACAGCTTCTGCTCTTGTCACAACCTCTCTGGGCTACTAGGAACCATCTTCTTGCCAGCTATGAGCAGGGTCTTCTGCCCAAAGAATCTGTAGTCATTTGTCATTGTTCTGTAGTGACTGAGTGTCCTGCATCAACTCAAGCATGATCTTCCATTCTATAACATTTCAAACCAAAGAGACTTTTTCTAATGTTGTCAATCTCCCAATTCATTTAATAAAGGGTCTTCAGGAAGTTGATGATATATCAATCCACAACATGAGACAACTCCTTCCTATTATACTTTCAGTATTTTTTGTCTCCTCCACTCTCCCGAACACTTTCTTGATGAGCAGAGGGATAGAAAAAATAGGAGTAGAAAGAATTTGCTTTTTCAGAATATTTTTTCCTTTGGTAATGACCTTAAGATTAGAGGTTGTAGCTCAGATTGACCAAAATCAGAATGTGATGCAGTGCTTGTATCTACCCCCAAACTTTGTTGACTTGATTTTTAGCTATTACTGAGAAAAATAACCAAGGACTGTATATTTAGCTTTTTTTATCATTATTTTGCATTTGTATCCAGTGACCCAACTCCTGAGGAGTTGAGTTTATCATTTCTAAATTCCATTGGAAATTTCACCTGTAGCAACTGATTCCCATGCAGCTGCTGCCTCACATCCAGGGTGACTTGGTAGCTACCCAGGCACTCAAGGTCATCATTCCATGTCCCCTCATCCTTTCCCCAAATGATACTTCACCATGCTTATGTGAGTCAGTCATTCTAAAGAATCTTACTTTTTATGTCAACTGCATTATTTTAATTACTTCAGAAAAATGACAAAATTCATAATAAAATAAACTCCCAGAAAACTAGGAAAATAATTTCTTCAATTTAAAATAACAACATCTTAAAATAACAACAATAAAAACCACCCCTACTCTCTAATTAACCTCATAGTTGATGGTCAAAAACTGAATGCTGTCCTCTAAGGTCAATTATAAGGTAGAAATGTTTGCTTTGATGTCATATTTTTCATTGTTAGCATTCCTTTGTTTCATATATACACGAACCAGTTCTATGCTGAAATTATCTCTTCATGTATTTTGTACATATTTTCTCCTGGATATGATATCATTTATATTTTGTAGTTGACATTTAAAAATTCTATTATCTGAGCCATAGCTGGGTCTTCTCTTGTCAATACTTTTCTATCTTAACCACAGGCCACATTCTCATGTTGTTTTGTATGTCTTATAATGCTAAATTGAGCAGAGAACATTTTTCATAAAAGGATATTAGACATGAAGTTCATATTTACCTCCTAAAAAGGGCTTGTCTTTTGCCGGGCAGCTAGAAATGCACCTAGGTTAATGTAGCAATCTGTTATTCTTGATCTTGGCATTCGTTTATTCACCTTTCATTTTATTCATTTCATCATTGGCTTCCAAATCAGTGGTGTTTGGAGATTCAGCACTGAAAAGATAACTAAAACTTCTTACTGCTTTAGAGAAAAACCACTAGCTTTCTTATCTCTGGGTAATCTCTCTGTATATTGACTGTCAGTCTTTGGGTGGCCAGGGAATTGTTTTGTCTTAGAGAAAAACTGTGGGTTAGGGTCAGCATGTGAGTACAGGCATACTCTCTTGCTGTCTCCTTTGAATTCTAGTGTCTGATGCATAGTGGTGGTTAACAGTTTGTTATAAGTTCTATTTATTCCTCCTTAAATCCATCTGTGGTCCAGTTGTCCTCATTTTTGTCACTATGCCTGGGACCTCAGCAGCTGTGCTCCCTTTGTCCTTATGAAGAGCTTGTTGATTTCTTCAGTCAATTTGCTTAGATTTCTTTGTATCTTCAGATTTCTAATTGGCTTAAAATTATGATTCTGCTGCTCATTTGATCTGTTTTGGTTGTTAGAATGAGAGCTATGGTCTATTTTGATTTTCTGTACCCTAACTGGACTTGTGCTGGACAATGTATGTATGCTGTTTTCCCTTCTAGAGTCAAATGCTTGGTCATTAATTTCCAATATTTCCTGTCTAATAATAAAATCATTTAAAACTGTGGATTGTCATCTGAATACCTGAAAAACTTTTATGAAAAGTTTTTATTGACATTAACTTTTTACATATTTTATTTATTTATTTATTTTATTTTTTTTTAAAGAGAGAGTGAGAGAGGGAGAGAGAGAGAATTTTAACATTTATTTTTTAGTTATCGGCGGACACAACATCTTTGTTTTGTATGTGGTGCTGGGGATCGAACCCGGGCCGCACGCATGCCAGTCGAGCGCGCTACCGCTTGAGCCACATCCCCAGCCCAACTTTTTACATATTTTAAACGGCAGTTTAGATTTCTAATCTTGCCAGGAAGACTAAGGAAGAGGTGGAGGTGGTGGTGGTGTGTGTGTGTGTGTGTGTGTGTGCGCGCGCGCGCGCACTAGTTGAATTCTAGTTACTTTAGTCATATTCAGATAGTACAGTCAGAATAATTTCTGTGGGGAGACTCTTGGGATTCACTTTATTTCCTAACACTTGATGGCATCGTCTTTGAGTCAGGGTACTGAGATTGTCCAGTGTTCATATTGATAATTAATATTTATTGATTGTAAGAATTTTTTTCTTCTGGTAAATAAATGTTAACCATATACTTCCAAAAAGATCTATGTAGGTGTAAAATTGGAACTATATTATTGTCCATTTTAGAATTTCTATTTTTTCCTAATTGATTAAAGACAGAGGTGAAATTGTATTCTATTAGCTTATGTTTCTCTTAATTTCATGTTATATTTTCTAGAAAACATAAATATTATGTTGTTACTGTTATTTTTTGAAAATATTTTAGTTTTTAGTTGTAGTTGGATACAATACCTTTATGTTATTTATTTTATTTTTGTGTGGTGCTAAGGATTGAACCCAGGGTCTTGCACATGCTCAGCAAGCACTCTACCACTGAGCCAAAACCCCAGCCCTGTTTCTGTTATTTAATACAAATGGTTCATGCGAGTTATACTTTTTTTCTTATTAGTCTTTGTACATTATTCTTTCATCTGGTTAATTATCTTTGCAATTGCACAAGTTTGATATTATTTAACTTTTGCATTTGTTCAATAAACATTTTTCCAAGTTTAAAATTTTAAACATTTTTTTCACTTTTTTAGTATGATCTTTGTAAACAATGCCTGGTTCTATTGTTTTAATGATCAATAATGATCCCTTTGTCCTTAATACATTTTCATTTGTTGCCATAACTGTGTATTTTGCTTATTACTTCCATATTTTTTTTACTTTCTATTTTTGACTCATTTTTCTTTCTGAGAACACTTCTTCTCTCCCCTTTTTTCCTCCTCCTTATTATCATCCCCCATTCTTCATCATTTTCTTTTATTTTATGCTATATGGATAACATTTTTATTATGTTTATTTTATAATTATTTTTAAATTTTATATTGCTTTAAATTTTAATAATTGTAAGCTTTACTTTTAATAGATGCTTGATCCTTCAGTTTTTTATTTTTCTAAGTTAAAAATAAATTGGTCCTTCTTGACTGCTCAGTCATAAAAGATAAATAATACAAAATATGTGTCTATAATGGCCCTTTGGTATGCAAGGTATTACTATTATTGCCAACTTTCCTTATTTCTGAGATTGGTTGACTTAATTTTCAGCATTGTTCATCTTTTTTACATTTCATAGCAATTTTCCTTGGAAACTTGAATGAGACCGATTCATGCATTACCAGCTAGATCCCATTTTTTGGATTTGCCTCTGTTAAAGATTCTAACAGAAATGCTATTGATTTTTCTGATTTATCTTTTTATTTAGCCTATTTACTGAATTATCTTATTAATTCAACCGAGTTTTCAATTGATTCTCTGTAATTTTCTGATAATTTAGTTATCTTTTAGAAACTATAAATATTTTGTGTGCAATTTTCCAGATTGAATGTTTCTAAATGATCTCTTTTATCTTGTTTCATTGGTAAGTATGATTTAGATATTGGCTCCAGAGAAACAATTAGTTTAGCAGTCACTACATTTTTTAAAAATAAATGTTTATGAGCTAACTGTGTAATAACTAGCTATTGCATATTTAGACTTGGCTAATATTCACATCTGTAGCTTTCATAATTCTTTCCTTTTTCTTTAACTGAAATATTTCTAAGCAACTGGGTCCCCCCTTTTTCAATATTTTGCCAACTAACTACGCTGGCTTCAAGATCATGTTTATAAATCCCTTAATATCTCAAGTCAGAACAAATATGAACCTAGTATTTTATATTCATTTAGAGTAGCTTTGTGTTCTATCTCCCTGTATTCACCTATGACATGTTTTAGTACTCTTCCTAATATGCTTGTACCACCCTCTGTTCTACAGTTTGACACATAGAGATTATCTCTAGATGAAAAAGGGCTTCTGTGGGGACTCTTCATTATTTAACCCAAGGGATTAATCTGATGAATGGTATTAACACAGACTTAAATTTTTTTTTTAATTAGTGCATTATAGTTTTGAATATTAGTGGGATTTGTTGTTTTATGTTCAAATATGCACACAACATAATTTGGTCAATTTCATTTCCTAGTACCTCCCTTTTCCCTTCTCTCCTCCTTCCTTTGGTCCACTTTAATTTTCATGAGATTTTTCTTCCCCCTTTTCCCCTTTTTCCTCTCTAACTTTCACATTTGAGAGAGAGCATAGGGCCCTTGACTTTCCAATTTTGGCTAATTTTGTTAACATAATGTTCTCAAGTTCTATCCATTATCCTGCAAATCACATACTTTCATTTTTCTTCATGGCTGAATAGAAATCCATTGAACACACAGGCTTTCAAAAATAGATTTGTGTTTATTACAAATGCAACTGAAAAAAAGGAAATAGTGGAAACTGCCCTAGTCTCAGGTCAGAATACTGTTTTGTGCTCCACATCCTTCTTTGACTATGTTTGCCTGGTGTTCAATATGAAAGTAATGTCTCCATTTGGACACTGATTTGACCACCCAATCTCAAGAAAAAGCCAAAGAGACCCATTGGGTTTGGTTTCCACCACCCTGTATTGGTCATATCTCTACTTAGGACTTAGTTCACTTAAAGTTTCTTTCTCTTTCAGTTCTCTTCTGTGGTTTATTTCCACTACGATTGCTCTACTACAAGCTGGAGCTGAATCCACCATTCCTTAACCTGATCTCTTAGGAGAGATGTTTAAGTCTGGCCTTCCCTTTCCTCACTGATAGGAGCTAGTCATCTCTTTCTAATGACAGTCTTCCTCTCACCAAACTGTTTTTCCATGTTGGTTAGAAGAAGGAGTATAATATAGTGGAGTCAGCTCTCCCAGGAAGTTAGGAGATTTTTGTTTTATAATTGTGACTCTGTTACTCATTTGCTTGAACATTTTTGTCAAAAGTGAACAAGAGATAAGATGGAGTAATAACGAATGTTCCTAAGGACTAGCTGAGAAAATTAAAAACCTCGTGTAGAGCATTTCAGTTAGAGTCAAGGAGTAAGTGCAAATGGCCAAATGGAGGGGAAGGACATCTTTTTCTTTCCCCAGATTACAGAGTTCTGGATAATTTAGGTATTTACATATCTGCTAAAAAGTACCCAGAGCTAAATTTATCACTTCTTCTGTTGATTATTTAATTTTTCAGAAATTAGAGCTGAAATTTGGAAATGGTTACTCTGAACCTAATCCTGGGCTATGAGGAAGAATTGGTTCATGAAGTGTGGAACTTCTGGAACTTGGGATTGATTGACTGCTATCCTCCACATTGTCACGCAGTCCTAAAGGGGGGCAGTGGGCAGAGGTAGCTGCCTTGGTTTTTAAGTAGCATCTTTCAGCCTTAAAGTGTAGAAAGAAAAGTCTCCAAAGTTTGAGAGCTACCAGGGGGAAAATTCCAAATATGAAACATCTATATGAGTTAAAAGGGATGAAGACAAATGGAGAAAGTAATACGACTTTTTGCAGAGACTTCTGATAAGATTTTGAGTATTTTCAAAAGGTAAAGGAGATGCATGACTGAAGACTTATGTAAAAAAAATTAATATGATCCTGTAAAAACATTATCAAAATGGCCGAGGGTAGAATTAGCTGAAATCTGCAAACAGGGGAAAAGTTTCAGGAGAGAGAGCCCACAGAGTCCTGAGTTTCTGTGTGAATGTGTGTAGAATGTCATGACAGGAGCGATCCAAGGAATGGCAAGACCTCTTTGCCTAGTAAAGTTTATTTATTTTTTTAAATAAAATTTCAATCATATAAAAATAGAATTAACCCATAAGTACCAAATATGTATGTCTTGATATTACTTTATATGTGTGTGTATTAGTCAATTATCTATCACTGTGGAAAAAATACCTGAGAAAATCAACTTAAGAAGGAATGATTTATTTTGGCTCATGATTTCAGAGATTTCAGCCCTTGGTCAGCTGTCTCCTTTGGTTTTAGGCCTGTGGGGAGGCAGAACATCATGGCTAAAGGTCATGATGGAGGAAAGTTGCACACATCATGGCAGTCAGGAAACAAGAGAGGGAATATAGTCCCCAAAGTCACACCTCCAGGGATCCAATACCTTCCATTTGGTTCCACTTCCTATAGTCTCTACCACCTCCCAATAGTCCATTCAGCTAAGAATTCATCAATGGATTAATCCATTGATAAAGTCACATACCCACACCATTATAATCTTATCAAACAAATTCAGAAATAAATCCCTAATATTGCTTAATAATCTGTCCACATTCATATTACCATCTTATCTCAGAATATCTCAATATATTTTAATATTAAGATTTAATCAAGGAGTATATATCATACTTACATTTCTTAAGTTATTAAATTTGTTTTAATCTAAATAGTTTTATCCCTTTCTCCCTCCATCCTGCCCTTTTACAAGGCAGCAGCCTAATTTTCTTTTTAATACAAAACCTCACATTCTGATTTTGTCAGACATTGCCTCATGATATCAATTAGCTTCTATTCTCTGTATTCCCTCATTACTAAGTTTCACGTAAGGGTGGATTAGCATTAGTTTAAACATTTTTGGCTGCTAGGCTTCATAGGCACATTGCATCAGTAAGTGCTTGATATTTGGTTTTCCCACCTAGGCACTGTGTTTTGGAATTCTTTTAACTCCATGCTCTATGGCTTGCAGGTCACTTCTCATCCCTGTCATGCCTCAGGTGTGATCCCTAAGATATTCCAACTCTGTCTCTAGCTTGGTTAATCCAACCATTCTCATGCAGTCAACAACCAACCCTTTTAAGACATTGAATAATTGATTTTCCATAGGATATGAAGTCAGAATGTCATTCAGAGTAGATTAAATTCAATCTAGAGGTGAAAGACTGCATTTATTGTATCTAAGCTGTCGTACTTGTGTCATTTAACTTGTAATTGGATATGCCTATTAGAGGAGGAATTCAGACCATCGGCATTCATGCTGTTCTTTTTGAGGTATCTATTTCCATAGCTAGACTAAAGAAAGATGTACACAATCCAGCTCTTTCTCATGTTTCAGCTTCATGAGTCTCTGGGTAAAATTGTAATTTGTAGTTGAGATACATGTCAGCACATTGATCCTCTGCCAGTAATAGCTAAACAATAGAAACTATGTTGCAAGGAGCACCTGTCTCTTTAATAATTTACAATAAGGTACTAAATAAATAAAAGAGTGAAATGGAAAAATATTCCCAGCTTTATTCTCTCTGAACTTTCACATTGGTGGCATACACATTTGTGAAAAAAAAATCTGCTTGTTAAAGCCACTGATTTGTAACTACATAAAATTAAATTTTGTTATTGAAGATGTGTGTTTGTACTTGCAGCTTTACATTGGCAGATTGGCAGAGTTGTTGGAGAGCAAACATCCCAATCGTTGTAGGTATAAATTTGGAAAGAAAACTTTTTGTATTTACTAAAATGTTCATAAAATTATTTCTATTGGCATTATTGACTTTGTGTGACCTCTTGTGTTTTAGGCTAACAAGAGTAACTTTGTTCATCATTTCAGTTCTCCTTTACTCTAATTCTCATTTTGTCTAAAACAGGGTTGGTAATTTTTTGTGTGTGTCAACAGGCACACAGTAAATATTTTAGCTAGTGTGGGTCTTCTGGTCTCTGTTGTAGTTGTTGAACTTTGCTATTGCAGTGCTAAAGTAGATATGGATAATATATAAATGAATGAGCATGTCTGTGTACCAATAAAACTTTATTTTAGACATTTAAAAATTTTTAAATTTTAATTTCTTTGATTTTTATGTCATTAAATGTTATCTTTCTTTTGATTCTTATAAAAAATTGAAATGTAAAAAAAAAGTCTAAGTTCTCAGACTGTACAAAAATGGAGTAGGTCAGATTTAGCTTATATAGTTTGACTAGTAGAATTTGCTAACCCCTGGTCCAAATCATTTATTGTTAATCCTTATCCATTTCTCTATGCAATTCCCTCTCTTTCTCTCTCTCTCTCTCTCTCTCTCTCTCTCTCTCTCTCTCTCTCTCTCTCTCCTCCTTTTCTCTTACACTCTTGTACAAAGTTAAAGCACTAGTCAGTTTATTTTGTGCAATTTTAAAAAAACAGTGGCAACCCATTAAATTATTCATTTTTCCTAAAAATACAAATATAATCTTGTGATATTAAAGAAATGATGGATAAATATAGCAGTTGTCACTAATGTCTTTAAGATGAGTTATACTGTTATTGCTTTCATATTTAAATATTAATTATGAAGGTCAGAATCAAGGTTAAATCATGTGCCCCCAATAATGTTTTGCTACATGTTTACTTATAAATTAGACTGCCCAAATTAATAAAATCAGCAAGCATTGTGAATTTAATTTTTCTTCTATTAGATGTAACCTACAATTGGTTAATTAAAAAATATTACCTGTACTCTCATAAACAATTATCTGGATTACTTTAAATTTCATCTAATTAAGCAGATACTTCATGGAGGCAAATTTCAAATAGACTCCAAAGAATTATCCAACAAATTTCTGTGGTGGTTTGAAGCATATCCACAAATTAGGCTAGGGGGTGTTGCTCAGTGGTAGAGTGCTTGCCTAGCATGTTTAGGGCCCTGGGTTTGATTTCTAGTTCCACACAATAAGTAAAATAATAATATCTTCATAAATCTTTTGGTACCTTTCTAGATGTGAGAATGATATATTCCCATATGATATGTTTGTCCTTTTCTACTGAACGAAGAACTTACTTAGTTTAGTCACTTGTAACCAATACAAAGTAGTGTTGCAGTATAATTTCCAAGGGTATCAGTATGTCAGAAAAAGTCATATAACTTGTGTTTAATTCTTTGGTGACACTCATTCTGGGGGAAAGGACTAAGAAGGTCAATTATTCTGCCATAGTGGAGTATTTAAATGTGGATGCCCCGACTCACAGCTGAATTTCTAGCCAACAGCCAGTCCTAACTGACAGCCATATGAGTTGGCTTATCTTGGATGCCTAATCCAATTGAGCCCTCAGACAACTGAAGCTCCAGCCAAATTCTGACTACAACCATATCAGAGTTCCAAATGAGAATTGTCTACTGAGTCATTCCTGAATTACTAGCCCACACAATAGTGAGGAAAATGAAATGGTTGTTTTAGCTGGTAAATTTGGGAGTAATTTTTTATGATGCTATATAGTAAATGAAACAATATATTTAAAGTAGCAATGAAGCCATTTTAAGTCAGTACTACTGGATTTCTACTCTTAGTTTGAATATCAGTCTTGTCATGTAATACCTGTATGAAGTTCAGCAAATTAGTCAGCACCTGTAAATATCATTTTCTTCATTTTGGAATAGGAATAGTAATAGGACCTACCTCCTAGGGTTATATGAAAATTAAACTAGATTATGTTTTGGAGTACCTGATACATTGTAAGCATCTACAAATAATAGTTCTGACTATGAAAAACATACACAAGATAGGCTTCATAGGCATGCAATCTGTGCACAGGGCTCTGTGGTCAACAACCATGCCCCATGCATGGTTTAACACTCTTTTGTTGCTGTTTTGAAATTCTACAATGATTTTTTAACATGGGGCCTTGTGCTTTCATTTCATAGGAGGCCCTGCAGGTTACACTGTTAATCCCACATGCATGTGTGTGTATGCACACATTATACACACTTATAATGATGAAGCGTTAAACAGTATGTTTAAACCTTGCAATATTGCTAACATCTAGCAATTCTGTGTTTCCAGTCATTAAAGAAAATCAAGGCCACCAACTGAGAAATTGTTTCATTTTCTTGGATCAGGAATTCTGAAATGGCTTAACAGGGTAGATAAAGTCAACATCTCTTGCAAAGTTACAGTTCGAATATTAACAGGGATATCAGTGATCTAAAGGATTGACTGGGTTGAAGGATTTTTTTTTTTCAGCTTGAGCATATGATAGTTAGCAGGAAATTTCAATTTCTTTTTATGGAGGTTTTAGAACATGGCAGCTGACTTTCTCCAAGTAAGAGTTATCCTAGAAAGAAAGGAACAATCCCTAATGTCTCTGTACCCTAGTTTTGGAAGTACATACCTGCCATATTCTGTTGGTTACAGAGACCAATTCTCTTTTGATGTGAGAACGAGCTCCATGAGGCAGGAATGCTGGAAAGTGAGGATACCAGGGGGCTGTCTTAGAGGGTGGCTACCATACAAGTCAGACTGCAAAAGAATATTTTCTGTCATTTTGGAGGTCTCTTAGGCTTTATGAAACACTGTGATAACCACTAAGGAAGCCTTCATCTTTAAAAGTTGGGGTGTGGTTTAAAAATTAGCTGAAAATAAATTATCCAGGTTTTTGAAGGTGAATTACTCAGAGATATTTTTAAAATTAAATTCACAATTTTTTCTTTTCTTTATTCATAAGGAAGCAAACCACTATACATCCAATGAGTTTACTTAGTCTTTAATTCCACAACTAATGAGTAAGGAAGGGCTATTGGTAAATTGTAGATACTGGGGCTGATGCTCTAGAATCAGTATCACATGGAACTTTAAAAAAAAATTAAAATGTACAGAGTACCATACGATGTTTTCATGCATGTGTTCATTGTGTAATATTACAATTAAGGCAGCCATATCTATTTGCTTAATTATGACTTTGTGGTAAAAATATTTAAAATATTTTCTTCTAGTTTAAAAAAAATGCAGTACATTATTATCATCAATTATTCTCCTTTGTACACAGAACATCAGAACTTCCCACTCCTAGCTTACAATAACAGTGCCTATCAATCAACTTTCCCCCCTCTCCCTTCCCTACATTCTTCACAGCCTCTGATAAACACATTCTACTTTCAATTTCTATGAGAAAAACTCTTTTAGATTCCGCACATGAGTGAGGTCATGTGTACTTACTTGTCTTTCTGCATCCTGGCTTATTTTAATTAAATTATGATCTGGATTTACATCCATGTTATCAGAAATGGCAGGATTTTATCCTTTTTGTCACTGGAGAGTATCCCATTACATATATGTACCACATTGTCTTTATCTATTCATCTATTGATGTACATTTAGCTTGTTTCAATTTCCTGGCTATTGTGAATAGCACTACAGTAAACATAGGCACATATTTGTCCCTTTGACATATTGATTTCATTCCTTTTAATCTATACCTCAAAATGGGATTTCTAGATCATATGGTAATTTCAATTTTCAGTTTAAGATCCTCCATGTCATTATCCACAATGGTGGTACTAATTTACATTTTTATGGATAGTATAGAACTTATGAAAGTTCTGTTAAACACACTAACCAGTATGTGTAAGGGGAGTCCTTATTTTAGAAGAGACTTCATAGTGGATTTGAAAAGGGATGAGATTTTGAGCAGCCAGACTGGAAATCAAGTTCTTGTTTTTGCTATATATCAGCTATATGACCTTGGATTAATACCCGATCTCTTTGAAATTCCTTTGCTACAACTGTAAAACGGAGAAAATAATATCTAAATTATAGTCTTATAAAGATTAAATGTGAAACCTAATAATCCCTCTACAAATATTAGTTCCATTTCCCTATTAAAGAGATGCAGAAATGTGTTCCCAGGGATTAGGACGAGAAGAATTAGAGAACTCTAGAAGTGCAAACCTTTATGAACAATAGATAACCGTCTAGAAACTCTCCTTGCAGTTAGAGCAAACTTGATTATTAAATAGTTTGCCAAGAGGGATATTGTCCTTTTGACCTAAAAGATCTTGCTGTGAAGTAGCTGCTTTGGGACAATTTCTTTGAGACAGTAATATACTCTGGACAATCGCATCTAAGAATTGATTCAAGTTTAACCAGAAGGATAATTGAATTTTCATCCAGGCTCCATCATTGGTGATCCCCTTGCGTCCAGTCTTCCCATCTGCAAATTCATCCTGGACTCTGCACCAGCTTAACCTTCCCAGGGTACCACTTACATGTGCTCCATTCCCCGAATGTAAAACCTTTAGATGTCTTCTGTTGCATGTGAGATCAAAGCTAAATTATTTAACAAGTAATTAAACATCTTCAACAGTCTGGCCCCATTTCTCAACTGCTCCCTTAAACAAATTTTCCCTTCTCATTGTCTCATGTCCTTGTTTTCCCACCACTTTTATTTTTGAGCTCATGCTATAATGCTTTCCTTATCTTTGCCTATCCAAACTCAACATAATTTAAATCCCTCCCTATTAGATTTTTAACACAGTCTTCTCTAGAAGTATTGTATCAGTACACCAAGCTGTGGCCATGTACACACAAATAAATAAATTTAAAATAGAATATGATTCATGCCACAAGCATAGTTCAAATACTAAGGTAGATAGAGTTTGAGAAAAGATTCCTATAGTAGTGACCACAGGGAAGGGTCTTTGAAAAATAGCTTAACATTTCTGAAGAGATAAGGAGGGGCTGGTCTTGGTAGAGGAGATTGCATATGAAGCAAATGAAACCTTGGAAAATATAAGGTCTTTTCAAGGAATGATGAAAACTTCATCTGGGACAAAGAGTAAAATACCTTGGAAGAAATATTTTAAGGTGTTTGGCAGATTGGATCCTGATTGTATGGACATTATAAATGTCAAGATAAGATATTTGTACTTCACCTCTATTTCAAAAACATTAATCTGGCAGAAGAGTGACAGATAAAATGAAGGGTATGTTGCAGAGCTGAGCAGAGCTGGGATGACTTCATTATGAGACAATTGCAGTCATTTGGAGAATCTAGTGAGGACTTATTTTAGGGTGCTTGATAGAAGAATATAAAGAAAAGCACCAATGTGAGATGAAGAAACAGATATGAAAGATAAAGAATCCACATCAACTAATGAATGAAAGGATGAATAGAAATAAGAACTTCACAGTTAGAGAGGGTTTTTAAAGTTATGAATATGCATCTTGAGTCAGATTGCCAGGATGGGCACCTTGACCCCTATCAGGCTGAAAGACCTTGGCAAATTTCTCCAACTCTTTGCCTTAATTTTCTCATCTATAAAATGGGGATAAAACTGTGAGAATTAAATACATAGTAAGAAAAAGTAGTATATTTCCCTTACCCACTACAATCTTCATGACTGATATCACTACAATGAAAGACAGATTAGTAAGAGAAAATATACAGATTTATTTAATATAAGTTTTATGTGACACAATAGCCTTCAAAGGACCCAAGCACCCAAGGAAAACTTTATTTTTATGGACAGTCATACAGAAGTGTGATTAGAGGGAACAGGTATGATCCAGTGGTACTGAACTGGGAGAATTTACCTGGGCCTGTTCAGATTCTTCTTGGCTTCAGGGTATAGGGAACAACCCTTCTGACATGAGGGTCTTGTGACCTACTTTCAGGTAGAAGTATGATCTAGAAGATCGTAGAACAAAGGCTGGAGAATGTCAGTGTGACCTTCCCATTTTCTGGGGTTTTTCTAAATTTCCTTCAGCTAAAAATAGTTTGATGGGATGCCATATTTTGGAGTTTCATACTATTATCCTTCCCCCAAATTCACAGAATAATTTGTGGCATGTAGTTATCTGTAGAAATGCATTTGCTGTTATGATTTCGTGCAATCAAATAGTTGGCTACCTGGTAGCTTGTGTACTGAGAGCCTGCTCTGGGACAGTGCAGTGAGTTGAGAGAACAGGTGAGGAAGCAAGGTATTGGCAGTGCCTGCTTGACTCCGTGCTCTTACTCATAGTAGCCACGTCATAAATATGTTATGACTTAATTACTCCTAAACATTCTTGGTCCAAATAATTTTTCTTAAGTAAAAATAGTATTTCTTCCTCAAGAGATAATTTTACAAAAACACCTTAAATTTTCCAAGAAAAAGAGGTTCTGTAATATTTATTAAATGTTCACCCTAGGGGCTGGGTGGCTCAAGCGGTAGCGCGCTCGCCTGGCATGCGTGCGGCCCGGGTTCGATCCTCAGCACCACATACCAACAAAGATGTTGTGTCCGCTGAGAACTAAAAAATAAATATTAAAAATTCTCTCTCTCTCTCTCTCACTCTCTCTCTTCTCTCACTCTCTCTTTAAAAAAAATGTTCACCCTAGGCTAGGTATATTGATGTTTCATAAATTTATTCTCAACCATAGGAGACAGGCTATAGAAGATTGCTTTTATGGTTGCAGAGTGGAGCTTCAAATATCATAAATTCATCAATCCTTCTTTCCTTGCCTGAAATTAGAAAAATGATAAAAGAATATTTTTAGATATTGGAAGTAAAACAAAAAGAATACCTATCAGCCCTATTATTTCGCATTCTGCCACAGTGAAAATAGTGAATTAAAGAAGAAAATGAACCCAAATAATGAAAGGGAGGCAAACTTAATTGTTGGCAGATGATAGGACTGCCACCTGAACCACATGGGAGAATTGACACAAAATCTATTATAAATCTGAAAATTCTACAAAGCAGTCACAAAATCGATCTATATGAATCAATAGAATTTTCAACCAACCAACATTAAGAAAATATAGGCATATCTAAAGATATTGCCTGTTTGGTTTTAGGCCACCACAATAGAGCAGATATGGCAATAAAGCTAAATTACATGCACTTTTTGGTTTTACCGTGTTTATAAAGTTATGTTTATACTATACTACAGTGTATTAAGTATGAAATAGCATTTTGTCTAAAAAGCAATGTACAAACCTTAATTTTAAAATACATTTTGAGGGGTGGGTGTATAACTCAGTGTTAGAGTGTGTGCTTAGCATGCTGAAGCCCGAGGTTCAGTCCCCAGCATGAAAACAAACAGAACAAACAGGTTTTGCTTTTTTTTTTTCCGTAAAAAAGGATAAAGATATCTGAGCTGTTAGAGAAAGAAATAGACTCACTTAAAACAGGGTTGCAACAAACTTTTAATTTGTGAAAAATGTAATATCTGTGAAATTCAATTAAGAGAAGTACAAGAAAATGATGTATTTCTCTATGGACAAAAGATACCACTTGTAATGCCATTTAAAAAGCAATCATAAAATACCAAGTAATAAATCTAAGATGGAGAAAATGGTTAAATAACTTAGAGGAAAATTTAAAAAGAATTTTATACTTTTTAGGGATACTTTTCTCTCTAATAAGGATCAGGTTTTTAATGCAATTCCAATCAAAATCCCAATGGCATTCCTCAAAATAGCCAGAGCAATCCATAGCAAGAAGAGTGAAGCAGGAGGCATCACAATACCAGATCTTAAACTACACTACAGAGAAATAGTAACAAAAATGGCACAGTATTGGCACCAAAATAGACATGTAGAACAATGATACGGCTTCTTCTCAGCAAAAGAAACAATCAATGAGGTGAAGAGAGAACCTACAGAATGGGAGCAAATTTTTTACCACACACACATAAAATAGAGCACTAATCTCCAGGATATATAAAGAACACAAAAAACTTAACAACAACAACAAAAACAACTTAATTAATAAGTGGGCTAAGGAAATGAGCACTTTACAGAGGATGATATACAATTAATCAACAAATATATGAAAAAATGTTCAACATTTCTAGAAATTAGAGAAATGCAAATCAAAACTGAGATTTCATCTCACTCCAGTCAGAATGGCAATTACCAAGAATTCAAACATCAACAAGTACTTGTGAGGATGTGGAGAAAAATGTACACTGATTCATTGTTGGTGGGATTGCAAAATGGTGCAACCACTTTGGAAAGCATTATGGAGATTCCTTTGAAAACTAGGAATGAAACCACCATTTGACCCAGGTATCCCACTACTCAGTCTATACTCAAAGGACTTAAAATCAGCATGCTACAGTGATGCAACCACATCAATGTTTATAGCAACTCAATTCATAATAGCTAAACCATGGAAACAGCCTATATGCCCTTCAATAGATGAATGGATTAAAAAACATGTGGTGTATATACACAATGGAATATTACTTAGCCTTAAAGAAGAATGAAATTATGGCATTTTTCAGGTAATTGGACAAAGTTGGAGAATATCATGCTCAGTGAAATGAGCCAATCCCCCCAAACCAAAGGCCAGGAGCTGGGGCTGGGGCTCAGTGGTAGCACACTTTCCTGGCATGTGTGAGACACTGGGTTCAATTCTCAGCACCATAAATAAATAAATATCAATAATTTAAAAAAATTAAAAACAAAAAACAAAGACTAAATGTTTTCCCTGATAAATGGATGCTGATCCATAATGTGGTGGGGGGGGGGTGGCAAGCCAGAATGGAGGAACTTTGGATTGAATATAGGGGAGGGAAGAGAGTGGAGCAGGTGTGTGTAGGGGGGAAGATGGTGAATGAGAAGGACATTATTACCCTATGTGAAGGTATGATTGCACAAATGGTATGACTCTACATTATGTACAACCAGAGAGAAGAAAAGTTGTGCTCCATTTGTGTAAAAAAATTCAATTAATTATAAAAAAGATATCAGTTTCCATATATATATATATAAATTTATATATATATATAAATTTATTGCACACTTGATCAAAATACAACATTTTTAGAAAAAGAGGGAAGGAAAACTGTCCAATTGATTCCTAAGTTTATTTTTAATTATATAAGAATATGTAAAATTTTAACCATGGTTTAAAAATCCCTATAAATTATGAATATATTAGAAATCAGAACAGACATATAAGAAAAACCAGAAATGTACCTGAGTATTTTTCGGTTTAGATAATTTAAAAGTCATTAGGGAAAAATTAATTTATATATCAGATAGTATTATGACATCTAGTTAGTCATTTAGGAAAAAGATTAATCTAGGGGCACTACCTCATTTGCACTAAGAAATAAGTGATTATATTGTACTTTTTATGAAAATGCTGATACGAGACCCGTTTGACCTAATGTGTGGTTTGACTGAATGTGCTATTAAAATCTAAATGTGAAAAATAAAAAATAGGTTAATATTTATTCACAATTTAAAGGTGTAAAGATGTTTTTGAATAAGGTAGAAAGATTTTTTTGAATAAAATATAAACTCCCAAATATGGGAAAGATGGACTCATTTGTCTATGTAATAACAAAAATAGTTTTTAAAATATAAAATAATTGCTATAAAATACACTCATTAAACTAAAAACAAATCTGAAGCTGGGAATGTATTTGAAATATATAAGACAAATTGATTATTTGGCTTACAAGGGACTTGTACAAATCAATAATAATAAATGCACAAGTCAACAGAAAAATAAGCAAAATAAAAACACCAATTGTTGTAGAGTCATATATATGTTCAACTTCATTCATAAATACCAGTCAAAACAACAATAATGTATCATTTTCACCTATAAATTTTTTATCCTATAAATATTAACTAGCCTACTACTATAGTATGTAGGTCTTCACTTGGCAAGTATTAATCATCAAAATTTATTGAATGCAAGATGTTTATACATATAAGAAGGAGAAAGTTTGAGGATAGGTTAAGACAAAAGGATGAAAAAAATATAAACCAAACAATCAGATATTTTTACCTACCACAAACTAGGGGACTTAAAACAACAGAAATTTATTGCTTTATAATTCTGGAAGCTCTAAGTTGGAGATCAAGAGGTCAGTGGGATGGACTGTGAGGGAGAATTGGTTCCATACTTTTGATGGTTTGCTGGCAATCCTTGGCATCCTTGACTTATAAATCCATCACCCTGAACATCTTCACACAATGTTCTCCCTGTGCATGTCTGTATCTGTGTCTAAGAGTCCCCTTTCTTATAAGAACACAGATTAGGGTGAACCCTAATGACCTCATCTTAACTTGGTCATCTACAAGATCCTATTTGCAACTAAGATCACATTCACATATAGTGAGTTGAGGACATCAACATTTTGGGAGGTGCATGATTTAATTGATGACAATTTGTAACACTCAAAACTTTGTGAGGCGAGAGGAAGCACACATTCTTATACAGATATTAGGAACATAAATTGGTCTTACCTTTTGGAAGACATTTTTGGTCCTGTGAAATATTTATGAAAAATTCAAATGCTCATAGAATTGTCCAGGCACTCCTACTCCAGAAATTGTCCCTATAGATATGCACACAAGAGAATGACTTTATTGCAGCATTATTTGTAGGAGGAAAATAAAATAAAACAAAACCAGACAGCCTAAATGTCCCCCAGCTATTTCCACACATGGAAAACTGCCTGATTCTTTTTAAGAAATGAAATAGGTTTATGTTCACTCATTAGAAACGATCTCCAATATGTAGTAAGTAAAAAATGCAAGGCACAGAACAATTTTGTATGATTTTCTCATATTCTTTCTCTCTCTCTTTCTTCTCTCTCTCTCTCTCTCTCTTTCTCTCTCTCTCCAGAAATTGAACCCAGGAGCACTTAACCACTAAGCCACATCCCCAGCTCCTTTTTATATTTTTAATTACAGACAGGTTCTGGCTGAGTTGCTTAGGGCCTCACTAAGTTGCTGAGACTGGGTTTGAACTCGCAATCCTCCTGCATCAGCCTGCCTAGTTGCTGGGATTACAGGCATGTGCCACTGCGAGTGGCTTTGTATGATTCTTTTGGTGTAAAAATTTTGAAAGATTATTCTATTAGATATGTCAGTTATCTTGAAGAATGTTCAAAATTATAGACTTGGAGCTCAGTCTGGAAAGGGAGACTTTTAATGTTGTATCTTTTAGTAGTATTTAAAGTTTCTTACCATTTGCACATATACTTCATTTTTTCCCCTAGTTTTAATGTCATAGGATTTTACAAGTATTGTGGGATTATGGACTGTTTTATTTTTGTTTTTACACTTTCTGTATTTAAGAAGGGACCAGTGAATATTAAATAAAGATGCAAAGAAAGTTCTTCTAGCATATTGCGGAAGATAGGAGATTTCTTGTCAGCTAGAACTTTCCTGTAGAGTCATATTCTCAAGGAACATTTAACACCATCCCATAGTTTTATGTGTGTGTGCTCCATGACCATGATGCTACTTCATTTTTAATTGTGTAAAGAGTGAGAGGTCAAGTTCTAAACAGCTCCAGAAGTTTAGACAGGGAAAAAAAATAGAACAACTAGAAAGAGCTATGTATGTTATTTTTATGAAAGCTGAAAAGACATGGTTATTTATTTTGGGATGAAATACAAAGACTAAGCAAATGCAGTATTTTATTAAAAGGGTGCTCTCTTTCCCAGGGTAAAATGGTCTGATGTAGGATCTGCCCTTATTTACTGTAACCAGTCAAGGTCAGTGGAGTTAACCCACTTCCCGTGGGAAAAATAGTATCCACATGCTCATGGTCAGCTCACTTGTTTCCTGGATGTGTTAAGGTCGGTAAAGACACAGTGAACATTTTCTCTATTAACACTGTGGAAGGAGTATTTCAAAGTAGCTTTATATTTTAAATAGTTTCAAGATATCACGCTAATAATTTCTGAAGACAAATTACCTTAAGAATGAAAAATATATGAAGTGTTTTGATGAATAGCAAGAGTCTACTCACAGGGAGTAGAGAAATCTTTCTACCCAGTTAATTTACTTTTATGTGTGTTCCCATAGGATACTGAGTTGAAAGTCACTTTTGCTCTGTGAAAACACTTGGGGTTTCTTTTCAGCCATTGTAGGTTTCTTAATGCAATATAGGATTTCATCCTTCAAAGCATCTCCCAAACTAAGCTTATTACATCAACTGGCTTTTGAAGACTTTCTTTTTCTTTTTTTTTTCTTTTAACATAGAGGATTTTGAAATTTTGGACTCGTTTTTGGTTTGGATGTGATCCATTGCTAAGGTAGGTAGAGTCAAGTTTATTCCTCAACTGCCAGATTTTTCAAATCTGTCAAAATAGGTTTCTTACACAAGTCAGGTAGTTCTGAGCCTGTTGTGTGGTCTGAGGAGGCCTGAGTATGTGAAGTGTTAGAAAAGTATATCTCTTAAAACGTCAAGCACTTTTGCTGAACATATAACTTAAGTTGCTTAAAATAGACCCATGGGAAAAGGACTTTCATGTTCTTCATATTTCTAAACATCTGGAAAATACTTGGATAATGCAGGATGGCTAAAATATATTCAAGTTCTTTTTCTGAAAGCAGCAGTTCTTATCATTGTTTAATTCTCCTGTCCTCCTGCATCCTTATCTTTAGTTTTACTAATGGCACTCCCTCCCACATTTCAACACAACGCTAGAAAACTTGCATCAACCTTGGCCTCCTTCCCCTCACTTGTAACAAATACGTGTTTTACAAATTGTTCCTCTGTGATATATCTTAAAATGATTTCCTCCTCCTTTGAATTTTTCTTTTTCTGTGGTAGGAAGATTGAATCCAGGGCCTTGTGCTTACTAGGCAAGTGCTCCCCCACTGAGCTACATCGCTACATCCTGAACTCTTTTTAGTTTTTTATTTCCAGATAGGGTTTCACAATATTGGTGGCTTGAATTTGTAAGCCTCCCACCTAAGCCTCTCGAGAGCTGGAATTACAGGCATGTGCCACCATGCCCAGCCATTCTTTGAAATGAGAGGGTACCTCAGCAGTTCTTTTTCCTATAGTGACCATTTCAGAACAGATTTTTTTGGCTCAGTGAGCTTTGTGATTTACACATATCATTCTAGCCACCATAGTAATTATGTAAACATGCACTATTATAGTCATTCTATAGCAAACAAGAAAATGAACTTCAATGATTAAGTAACTTGTCTAAAGTCACACTGGCATAGCTGAAAATCAGATCCAATGTTGATTGATTTTAATGTCCGTACATTTTTAGTGCATTATCCTGCTTTATCTACTTATAATCATTGTCTCTTACCTTATTTGTGTGTATGTGTCTATTAATTCTTTTGTGAGCAATAAGTTCTTTTAAGATAGACTCTATGTATAACTATTTACATTCTCCCTTTATCTAACTTAGGGCCCTATATTAGGAAAATAGCTTGAAACATTTGGTAATAGTTTATAATCGGATGAAAGTCTTTTGCTTTGTAACATCTGAGGCAAAATTGAGGCTTTTATCTTCACCAGAAATCCCTTTTGTAAGAATTAAGCTGTGTGGATAGATTTGCAAGCCATTTTATTCTCTGAAAACATAAAAAGAATCTGTGAACACAAGGTATTCATCTCTTCAAACATATGAAATTCAAATACAATTGCCTTGGCATTAAACATTTGAATTTGTATGCAAGATGTCAGAGTTATATAATTTTTCTGTCAGAGATGGTTGGATGTGCTCACTGGCTTTTCAGATTTCCTCATGTATAAGCAGATGTACTTGTAAGGACAAATGCACTTTCTAATATATGGAAAACTTTATTAGCTCACTGTAACAGAAAAATGTCTCTCTCAGCTCTGGAACATTTATAAGAGAATGAATGTTGCATTAGCCAAAGAACAGGACAACTTGTAATGAATTTGTCTATCATATCACTCTTTATTTTTTCTTTTTTTCTCATGATCCTAAGCTTGTATTCCCAGGACATACATGAAGTCAAAAGAATGATGGGACTTGCAAATCCAATGCTAGAATTACATTAACGATATCGTATCTCAAAGGATTGCCTTGAAAAAAAGACACCAGATCTTCACCATGCTTTTTGAACCTGAAAAAAATCAACCTGATAATAGCTATTAAAATTGAAAAGAGCAAAGCTTTAGAGTCATAAAATTAGGGTTTGACTTTTGGCTCTTTGCTTGTTGACCATGATCTGAGGCAAAACCCAACTTCTTTAGGTCTCAGTCATTTTATCTGAAGAATTGTGAGGACTGAGTGAGAATGAGCATGTAAAGATTTTGTAGATGGTGAAACACTGCACCAATACAGGTTGTTATGGCTGCTCATGTGAAGACAATTCACTGTCTTAACATCATGGTGTGGACACAAGAAATAGTTTATAGTGTCAAGCCGAAGTTAAGGAGCCATGGTAAATCAGTAAAATGAGTATGTGAGTGTTCGCAAAGAAGTGGGCAGCATTCTGTCTTGTGTTGATAGAGGAATTAAAAATTAATAGGAGACTGCCAAGGAGGTCAAAATAAATTAATCACCTGATTTGATAAGAGTTTTTGAGCCAAGTGTGATGATGCTCACCTATTAATTCCAGCTGCTTGGGAGGCTGAGGCAGGGGGATTACTTGGGCCCAGGCATTCCAGGCTAGCGTGGGCAACATAGCAAGACCCAAGAAAAAGAAAGAAATAGTTTGATGAGAGTTTTGAGAGCAGTCAGAAGTTATTACTATCATTTCTGTTCTACTACTACTCGTACAACTAGCATATATTTAGCCAGGTACTGCCCCTAACTCCAATGGATGTTACATAAATACAGGTCTTATGACTCTAAAGCTCTTACTCATTTAAATTTTTAATGCTCACAGCAATTATTTAGGATAAATCCTGATGCTGTCCTCTTTTCAGATGAGACATGAAAGGTTAGCTCTTTCTCAAGGTCACACAGGAATATAAACATGATGGTCAATATCTGGCCAATGGATTAATGGATAATTCTCTAATCAAATGGTCTATAATGGTTATAGAAATAAATTTGCATTTAAAAAAATAAAACTTACTGAGGAGTTGTCACATTTATTATTTCATTTTCTTTTGGGGGAAAATGTCATTAAGTTTAAAAAAGATCTCTCACACACAAGATTATATACTGTTATGGTTTGGATGTGGTGACCCCTAAAGCTCATGTGTGAGACAATGCAAGATGGTTCAGAGGAAAAATGATTGGGTTATGAGAGTCTTAACTCGATCAGTGATTTAATCCCATGATAGGGATTAACTGAGTGGGTAACTAAAGTGGTAGGGTGTGGCTGGAGAGGTGAGAATTAGGGCGTGGCTTTGGCATATATATTTGTATCTGAATGTGATGTGACGTGAGCTGCTTCCCTCTGCCACACTCTCCTGCCATGATGATCAGTCTCACCTGGAGCCCTGAGGAATGGAGCCGGCCGTCTATGGACTAAGATCTCTGAAACTATGAACCCTCAAATAAACTTTTCCTCCTTACAGTCGTTATGTCCTTTTAGTCACAGCAGCAAAAAAGCTGACTAAGACATACACTATATAATTTTGTATGTATATTATTTGTAATATATAAATATTATGCGAATATAATCATTTTGTATGTATTTTTTTTTTTGTTCTAGTTCAGATTAGGCTTTCTTAGAGACCCCACCCAAACCACATAATTCCACCACTGGAAATTTGCCCAACATGAAATCCCAGGAAAACAGTCCAGTGCAGTCTGCTTTGGGAAACTGGGATTTTCTAGCCTTCTGTATGTAAGTAAAACTCAAACCCCCCAAACAATAGCTAGTAAGACATTAATGAAGTATTTGACCTTATTTTATCATCAGTGCATTTCTATCACTAGTAGACATCAGTGCATATGAATTAAAAATATGTGAAGTAAGCTTTGTTTGTAAATGAATTCTCATTATTAAAGCTTATACTAGGCACAGGCTAGTTAAAGGCAAAATCGGGAATAAAGGATTTAATAAGAATGAAGTAGGTTTCTCATATATAGCCTTCTTTTTTTTTTCTTCTCCTCCTTGTTTGTATTCAACAGAAAGGAAAATAACTCCATCAGGGCAGGTTGTGTTTCCCCTGATCCTCTTCTGCTAGCTACTGGTGGTAAGGTATTATTGAATGACCACTTTAAATGATTTTCTTGGGAGTAGATAGTACATACCATACCTTCACTCTATGCTTCTCAAAATGTAGTCCACTAATCAATTGTTTCAGAACTACATTGGTGCTACCTAAAAATGCAGATTCCTAGGATCTATTTCTTTAGCCAGGGGTTCTGAAAATGGGTATTTTTACAATTGCATCAGGTGATTCTGAGGCACACACAAATTTGAGAGCCTTTTATAACTCATGCCTCTTGTGTACATTTTATGTTTTTCTTCAGTCTGTTACTTGGAATAGTCAATCTGTTATTTTATGATTTCCAGGCTGTCTCTCTGTAACTATCAATGGTTCTCATGACCAGATGGAGATTGCCACTCTCAATTAGAAAAAAATGTTTGAGTTCACTTCCTGTGGACTCTGTTCCTATTCTGTTTCTTGAGGGTGAGTGGGTTAATGAACATAAAATATGACTGTTTTGGAAATGATTGCAAAGATTTTCATGAAGTCTATTTAGTTCAGAAAATTAGGAAGGAAGGAGGATGTCTTAGGGGCCATTCATTTTTCAATTTCTAGGAATGACATGCAAGTCGGTATACATATGTATTTGGAAGTTTAAGTACTAAGAGGCATTCCTTGATTACAAAGGGTTAGGATACATTGGAACATATCATGAAGCAGATGGGTCCCACCACTTGTGGATTGTACTGCTCCCGGTAAGGTTTGGGTGATGATCTGCTTAGGCAGGGAAATATGTAAAGCCCATCCTAAGGTTCTTTCAGCCTGAGCTGTGGTTCCATTGTCTCCCTCTAGACATTAAAGGATAGGATCAAGGTATCCAATTCCAGGAGAAGATGACTATAATGCAGATTGCAGATCTAATTAGTCTCATTTAGATTTGGCCAGCCAAAAGGTTGCACTTTTGATTTTTCTGGGCAGCTGTACAGAAATACATAGTGGGAACATCTTTCCTTTTCCAATCAGGGTATGTAGGTTGGGGAACTTCAAATACCTATTTTTTTTCTGACTTAGAACCAGATTATACCTAAAAGTTAGAGTTACAGAAACCTTTCCTTTCTTTTTCTTAAATTGGTAACTATGTTCCTTTTAAGACTAGCTTGAAGATAAATATGATGACATCTTGAGTAGATTTAGGGCAGGAGAAGGGCAAGTTATAAATATTAATATTAGTTCCTTTTGACACAGTTAGTCCACCAAACTGAATTGCTTTTATCAGCAAAATGTGAATGACTGCCGGCCTTCCTTTCTCCCCAATGGCTCTGTTCCTAAAGTCAGAGTGAGCATATGTGGAAATAGCCAGATTTGCTACAAACACAAATGTTTGCTCTGGCTGTGCCCAAGACTCATTACAACAATCTTTGAAAAGCGAATTGTTTTGCCAAGTGAAGACTTAAACTGTAAACTGATAATTAATAATTTAGACATGTTACGTTCTTATTTTTTAAAATCTTAGCTCTAAGACACTTCATGTTTGATAACCAAGTGAGAGTTTCTATAAAGTAAACAAATTAAGTTATGAATTTTGATGTTCTGAATATGCCAGGGGGCCTCTGAAGGTCTGTGAGCGAGCTGAGAACCTGATCATTCATTTGCCATGCTGACAGCCAGGTCTGGAAATATGGAAAATAGCCTAAACTCAGCTCTGAGAAATCGAATGGGGGGGACAAAGCACCTTTTATTTTTATTACTTTTCGGGGATGCGCCATCACTCTTGCCATCTTTATTGCTGTCGTCACTATATGCATTTATTCTGTGTGCATCTTCTGTGACCTCACCCGTAAATGCAAGGTTAAAGAAGGATTTGTCTTTTCAATCTCCTCAGTACTTATATTCTGAACCACGTGATGGGCCTGTGGATTTGGGCTTAATAAGCAGAGTTTACAAAGAGTGGGGAAAATAATGTGTGGTGTGATTAATGAAGAGAAAACTGAGCAAGGCCAGTTAGAATCAGGAAGATGTTAACTTCTATTTCATGTCTTATTGAAATTTAGAGGCATTTCTTATAGAAAAGCAAATTTCAAGATATTCATAGCATGTTCAATAGTATTTGGATTATATTGGATTCAAATCATATATATGTTTATATATAATGTACATCCTATTTATAACATATACAACACATTTACAGTATTATATTATGTGAATTGGGAGCAGTTTAAAATATATACCCTTGGTCTTCTATATACTTGGATTCCCTATTCACAAATTCAACCAACCATGGGTTGAAAGCATTCCAGAAAAAAAGTATCTGTACAGAACATATATAGACTTTTTTCATTATTTTCTAAACAATATGAGGTGACAGTTCTTTGCATCATTAGATATTATATGCCTATCAGTAACCATGATTAAAGTCTTTGGCAGGGTGTACATGGGTCACATGCATATACTGTTCCACTTTACAAAAGAGGCTTGAGCCTGTGCAGATTTTGATATCCTCAGGGGTCCTGGAACCAATGTCCTGAATATTGAGGATGACTATATTTTTTTTGTAGTTCTTTTCTTTTTTTAGTAATGGTACTAGAGACAAAACCCAGGGTCTTATGCATGTTAGGCAAGCACTCTGCCACTGAGCTACATTCCTGGCCTTTAAAAGTTTTTATTATGGGACAGTCTCTGACTAAGTTGCCCAGGTTTTCCTTGAACTTGGGATCATCCTCTTGTAGCCTCCCAGGTAGCTGGGATTGCTGTCATATGCCACTATAGCTGACCTTTCTTATATTTCTTAATATTGCTTTTATTCTTATAAAGGATTCATTTCTCGAGTTATTCAATTCAGCTTACTTATCTTCCAAATACAAAGCACTTATTATTAAAAAACAGAAATCACACTTGCATAGAAAATGCCCCCTTAGAAATAGAGAAAGTATAAAAAGATTTGGAAACATATCATCTGTAGTTATATCTAGAAGCTGTTACATTTTAACAATACTGTTTTTCTGTTAAATATATTTGTGCATAGTATTGTATAACATTTTGAAAGTTAAAAAAAGTACAAAGGGAGGACCCAACATGGCGGCCAGCGAGGAGGCAGCACTTTCAATGCCTCCGTGGTAGCGGGATCAGAGAGACCCATTAATACACCTACAGGCGACCTGCTGAGAAACTTCTAGCAAAATTCCGCTGAAAGGAGATCTGCCGGGAATTAGTAAGTTTATCGGAGGTGTCAGTTTGTCCCAGAGGAGTGAATCTCGGCAACGCAGAGCAGGGGCACAGTCCCGCCAGCTGCCGCCAAATGGCCGCTGCCCACACATTGCAGCGAACATAGAAACGGGCGCTGCCTGCCTGGGCCCTCGCCGGCCCGGCTCTGTGAACCGCCGCTGGCCACCGCCAAACGGCCGCTGCCCACAGGTTGCAGCGAACGTAGGAGCGGGCGCTGCCTGCCTGGGCCCCCGCCGGCCCGGCTCTGTGAACCGCCGCTGGCCACCGCCAAACGGCCGCTGCCCACACGTTGCAGCGAACGTAGGAGCGGGCGCTGCCTGCCTGGGCCCCTGCCGGCCCGGCTCTGTGAACCGCCGCAGGCTGCCGCCAAACGGCCGCAGCCCACACGTTGCAGCGAACGTAGGAGCGGGCGCTGCCTGCCTGGGCCCCGCCCCAGCCGCCGCCAAACGGCTGCTGCCTACACGTTGCAGCAAACGTAGGAGCGGGCGCTGCCTGCCTGGGCCCACGCCGGCCCGGCTCTGTGAACCGCTGCCGGCCGCCGCCAAACGGCCGCTGCCCACACGTTGCAGCAAACGTAGGAGCGGGCGCTGCCTGCCTGGGCCCCGCCCCAGCCGCCGCCAAACGGCTGCTGCCTACACGTTGCAGCAAACGTAGGAGCGGGCGCTGCCTACCTGGGCCCACGCCGGCCCGGCTCTGTGAACCGCCGCCGGCCGCCGCCAAACGGCCGCTGCCCACACGTTGCAGCAAACGTAGGAGCGGGCGCTGCCTGCCTGGGCCCACGCCGGCCCGGCTCTGTGAACCGCCGCCGGCCGCCGCCAAACGGCCGCTGCCCACACGTTGCAGCAAACGTAGGAGCGGGCGCTGCCTGCCTGGGCCCACGCCGGCCCGGCTCTGTGAACCGCCACTGGCCGCCGCCAAACGGCCGCTGCCCACACGTTGCAGCGAACGTAGGAAGGGGTGCTGCCTGCCTGGATCCCTGCCGGCCCGACGCTGTGAACCACCTCTGGCAGTTCGGAGCTGCAAACGACCACCCCCCCACCCCTGCCAGTCAGGCGCTGCAAACAACCCCCCCCCCTTGTGTGAACAGCTCCAAACCATCTCTGCGAAAAGCCCCGCCCACCTGGCTCTGTGAACAGCCCCTCCAGCGGACCCCACCCGCCCGGCTCTGCAAAGAGCCCTGCCCGCTCGGGGGAATCAGGAGTGGCGCAGGACCGCGGTGCAGGACTCCCAGCTACCGCTACCACCAGTGCTGACACCTGAGGTCTCTTGCACCAGCTACCGGGGGCGTGGCTACCAGAGGGCAAGCAAATTCACTGGGGGTTCTCAGCCCCAAGTTCTACAAACTTAGGGTCTGAGGGAATGGCAAACAGGGAAAGTGTGCCCAGTCATTCATGAAAACAGGGCTCCCGGGAGCAGCAGACCTGGCATGTAGCCAGTATTGTGGTGAGCGGCACCCGTGAGAGGGTCCTGGCTAGAGGAAAAGTGGGGAAGTGACTAGACACAAGAGAAGACTCTAGGCACTGAGGAGTGGAGACCCGCCCAGTCCGGGAGGAAGAGCTGCTGCACTGTGATTGGCTCCCGCCTACTGAGAGGAGAAACTTGGCCTGGTGGGCATAGCTCCACCTGCTGGAAGAATAGTTAACCGAACTCTAAGACTGCATTTATAAATTTTTTTTTGTTGCTGTTTTTTTAAATTTTTTTTAATCCATTTTATTTTATTTTTTAATTTCAATTTTCATTTTTATTATTATTACTTTTTAAAAATTCTTTTTAATTTTCTAAATTATCTATTTTTTTCCTTCTTTTCTTCTGTCTTTACATTTCTTTTCAATTTTCTTATTCCCCCTTCCTTGAATTCTACCTGCTTACTCTCATTCTCTTTGGTGACTTCTTCCCTTCCCTTCTAATACCTTTCCTCCCAAGCATCAAATAAATTTATAGGAGTAAACAGTAATTCAGCAGTCAAACAGAACAAGAAGCAAAATGAGCAGCATGAAAAAGCAAGGAAGAAAAGGAGTGCAAACAATGCAGAACAGCCTAAATATTCAGGAGGATATAGAGTCACCAGAAAAATGGTCATATAAAGAACTCAAGGAACACCTTAGACAGATGGAATGGAACCTTAAAGAGGATACCAGACAGCAAATTCAAGCAGCGAAAGAACACATTGAGAATGAATTACATAAACAGATAAAAGAAGAAGTTAAGCATCTTTATCAGGAGATAGAGATTATAAAAAAGAATCAAACAATAATCTTAGAAATGAAGGAAATTATAAACCAAATTAAAAACGCAAATGAGAGTATTACTAATAGAGTGGAGCAAGTAGAAGCCAGAACGTCAGATAATGAAGACAAAATATATCATCTTGAAAAGAGTCTAGCCAACTCAGATAGGCTGGTAAAAAATCACGAGAGAAACATCCAAGAGAGATGTGATAAAATAAAAAAAACAAATTTAAGAGTCATCGGGATAGAGGAAGGGATAGACATTCAAACCAAGGGAATGAGTAACCTGCTAAATGAAATAATTACAGAAAACTTTCCAGAAATAAAAAAGGAAACAGATAAAGAAATTGTAGATGCATACAGGACACCGAGCATACAAAATCACAGTAGACCAATGCCAAGACACATTGTTATGAAGATATCCAATATACAGAACAAAGAGAAAATATTAAAAGCTACAAGAGAAAGGAGGCAGATTACATTCAGGGGTAAACCAATAGGGTTAACAACGGATTTTTCATCACAGACGCTGAAAGCGAGAAGATCCTAGAACAATGTATTTCAAACACTGAAAGACAATGGATGCCAACCAAGAATTCTGTATCCAGCAAAATTAAGCTTCAGGTACGAAAACGAAATAAAAATCTTTCATGATGAACAAAAGCTAAAAGAATTTGTAGCCAGAAAACCAGCATTGCAAAGCATCTTGAGCAAAACACTACATGAGGAAGAAATGAAAAACAATAACCAAAGCCAACAGTGGGAAGTACCTCAGTAAAGAAAGATGGTGGGGGGAAAGCTAAGCATGGACAAACAAACTAAATTAAAAACAAAGAGAGATAAATAATCAAACATGGCTGGATGTACAAAACATACATCAATAGTAACTCTAAACGTTAATGGTTTAAACTCTCCAATAAAGCGACATAGACTGGTAACATGGATTAAAAAAACAAATCCAACAATATGCTGCCTCCAGGAGACATATGATTGGAAAAGACATACACAGGCTGAAGGTGAAAAGTTGGGAAAAAATATACCACGCACATGGTCCTCGCAAGCAAGCAGGGGTGGCCAAACTCATATCGAATAAAATCGACTTCAAGACTAAGTTAATCCAAAGGGATAAGGAAGGACATTATATACTGTTAAAAGGAACCATTCACCAACAAGATATAACAATTATCAATATTTATGCACCAAATAATGGCGCTGCAACGTTCATAAAACAAACTCTCCTCAAGTTCAAGAATCAAATAGACCACAACACAATAATCATGGGTGACTTCAACACACCTCTCTCACCATTGGACAGATCCTCCAAACAAAAGTTGAATAAAGAAACTATAGAACTCGATATCACAATTAATAACCTAGACTTAACTGATATATATAGAATATATCAACCATCTTCAAGTGGATATACTTTTTTCTCAGCAGCACATGGATCCTTCTCAAAAATAGACCATATATTATGCCATAGGGAAACCCTCAGTAAATATAAAGGGGTGGAGATAATACCATGCATTTTATCTGATCATAGTGGAATGAAACTGGAAATCAATGATAAAAGAAGGAAGGGAAAATCCTACATCACATGGAAAATGAACAATATGTTACTGAATGATCAAGGGGTTACAGAAGACATAAAGGAGGAAATCAAAAACTTCTTAGAGATAAATGAAAATACAGACACAACATATCGGAATCTATGGGACACAATGAAAGCAGTTTTAAGAGGGAAATTCATCGCCTGGAGGTCATTCCTCAAAAAAAAGGAAAAACCAACAAATAAATGAGCTCACACTTCATCTCAAAGCCCTAGAAAAGGAAGAACAAAACAACAGCAAATGCAGCAAAAGGCAAGAAATAATTAAAATCAGAGCAGAAATCAACAAAATTGAAACAAAATAAACTATTGAAAAAATTAACAAAACTAAAAGTTGGTTCTTCGAAAAAATAAATAAGATTGACAGACCCTTAGCCATGCTAACGAAGAGAAGAAGAGAGAGAACTCAAATTACTAACATACAGGATGAAAAAGGCAATATCACAACAGATGCTACAGAAATACAGAAGACAATTAGAAATTATCTTGAAAAGCTATATTCCAATAAAAGAGAAGATAGTTAAGACATTGATAAATTTCTTAAGACATATGATTTGCCCAGACTCAGTTAGGAGGATACACACAATTTGAACAGACCAATATCAATGGATGAAATAGAAAAGCAATCAAAAGACTACCAACCAAGAAAAGCCCAGGACCGGATGGGTACACAGCGGAGTTTTACAAAACCTTTAAAGAAGAATTATTACCAATACTTTTCAAGTTATTTCAGGAAATAGAAAAAGAGGGAGCTCTTCCAAATTCATTCTATGAGGCCAACATCACCCTGATTCCGAAACCAGACAAAGACACCTCAAAGAAAGAAAACTACAGACCAATATCTCTGATGAACCTAGATGCAAAAATCCTCAATAAAATTCTGGTGAATCGGATACAAAGGCACATCAAAAAAATTGTGCACCATGATCAAGTAGGATTCATCCCTGGGATGCAAGGATGGTTCATTATACGGAAATCAATAAATGTTATTCACCATATCAATAGACTTAAACATAAGAACCATATGATCATCTTAATAGACGCAGAAAAAGCTTTTGACAAAGTACAGCATCCCTTTATATTCAAAACATTAGAAAAACTAGGGATAACAGGAAATTACCTTGACATTGTAAAAGCTATCTATGCTAAGCCTCAGGCTAGCATCATTCTGAATGGACAAAAGTTGAAGGCATTCCCTCTAAAATCTGGAACAAGACAGGGATGCCCTCTATCTCCACTTCTATTCAATATAGTTCTCGAAACACTGGCCAGAGCAATTAGACAGACAAAAGAAATTAAAAGCATAAAAATAGGAAAAGAAGAATTTAAATTATCACTATTTGCGGATGACATGATTCTATACCTAGACGACCCAAAAGGGTCTACAAAGAAACTACTAGAACTAATAAATGAATTCAGCAAAGTGGCAGGATATAAAATCAAAACGCATAAATCAGAGGCATTTCTGTATATCAGCGACAAAACTTCTGAAATGGAAATGAGGAAAAACACTCCATTCACAATATCCTCAAAAAAATAAAAAATACTTGGGAATCAACAAAAGAGGTGAAAGATTTATACAATAAAAACTACAGAACCCTAAATAGAGAAGTAGAAGATCTTAGAAGATGGAAAAATATACCCTGTTCATGGATAGGCAGAACCAACATCATCAAAATGGCGATATTACCAAAAGTTCTCTCTAGGTTCAATGCAATGCCAATCAAAATCCCAATGGCATTTCTTGTAGAAATAGATAAAGCAATCATGAAATTCATATGGAAAAATAAAAGACCCAGAATAGCAAAAGCAATACTAAGCAGGAAGTGTGAATCAGGCGGTATAGCGATACCAGATTTCAAACTATATTACAGAGCAATAGTAACAAAAACAGCATGGTACTGGTACCAAAACAGGCGGGTGGACCAATGGTACAGAATAGAGGACACAGAGACTAATCCACAAAGTTACAACTATCTTATATTTGATAAAGGAGCTAAAAGCATGCAATGGAGGAAGGATAGCATCTTCAACAAATGGTGTTGGGAAAACTGGAAATCCATATGCAACAAAATGAAACTGAATCATCTCCTCTCGCCATGAACAAAAGTTAACTCAAAATAGATCAAGGACCTTGATATCAAATCAGAGACTCTGCGTCTGAAAGAAGAAAAAGTTGGCTCTGATCTACATATTGTAGGGTCGGGCTCCAAATTCCTTAATAGGACACCCATAGCACAAGAGTTAATAACAAGAATCAACAAATGGGACTTACTTAAACTAAAAAGTTTTTTCACAGCAAGAGAAACAATAAGAGAGGTAAATAGGGAGCCTACATCATGGGAACAAATTTTTACTCCTCATACTTCAGATAGAGCCCTAATATCCAGAGTATATAAAGAACTCAAAAAATTAGACAATAAGAAAACAAACAACCCAATCGACAAATGGGCCAAGGACCTAAACAGACACTTCTCAGAGGAGGACATACAATCAATCAACAAGTGCATGAAAAAATGCTCACCATCTCTAGCAGCCAAGGAAATGCAAATCAAAACCACCCTAAGATACCATCTCACTCCAGTAAGATTGGCAGCCATTATGAAGTCAAACAACAAGTGCTGGAGAGGATGTGGGGAAAAGGGTACTCTGGTACATTGCTGGTGGGACTGCAAATGGGTGGGGCCAATTTGGAAAGCAGTTTGGAGATTCCTGGGAAAGCTGGGAATGGAACCACCATTTGACCCAGCTATTGCCCTTCTCGGACTATTCCCTGAAGACCTTAAAAAAGAGCATGCTACAGGGATACTGCCACATCAATGTTCATAGCAGCACAATTCACAATAGCAAGACTGTGGAACCAACCCAGATGCCCTTCAATGGATGAATGGATTAAAAAATGTGGCATCTATATACCATGGGGTATTACACAGCACTAAAAAATGACAAAATCATGGAATTTGCAGGGAAATGGATGGCACTAGAGCAGATTATGCTTAGTGAAGCTGGCCAATCCCTAAAAAACAAATACCAAATGTCTTCTTTGATATAATGAGAGCAACTAAGTACAGAGCAGGGAGGAAGAGCAGGAAGAAAAGATTAACATTAAACAGAGACATGAAGTGGGAGGGAAAGGGAGAGAAAAGGGAAATTGCATGGAAATGGAGGGAGACGCTCATTGTTATACAAAATTACATATAAGAGGTTTTGAGGGGAATGGGAAAATAAACAAGGAGAGAAATGAATTACAGTAGATGGGGTAGAGAGAGAAGATGGGAGGGGAGGGGAGGGGGATAGTAGAGGATAGGAAAGGTAGCAGAATACAACAGTTACTAGTATGGCATTACGTAAAAATGTGGATGTGTAACTGATATGATTCTGCAACCTGTGTTTGGGGTAAAATTGGGAGTTCATAACTCACTTGAAGCTTATGTATGAAATATGATATGTCAAGAGCTTTGTAATGTTTTGAACAACCAATAAAAAAGAAGCATATTAAAAAAATGTACAAAGTAGCAAATTTAGAAAAAAATCATCTGGTTAACATGTTGATGTATTTTTTCCCACTTAAAAATATGTATGGTATGCTCAAACACATATATGCTTGTGTTAAAAGCCAAAAATACACCTGATAAGAGTAGGAATGTTAATGGGCTAATATATAAACCAAATTATCCTTTCCCATTCCCTGGGATGCAGTGCCACTTCAGCTAAGTTTGAATCGTCATTCCACAATTTCTTCTCAGTAGGGCTCTCACCAAACTAAAGGGTATTTCATCCCCAGAAGAGAATATCCTCTCTAACTTTGGGTCTATGCACATTCTATTCCTTCTGCCTGGTACATTCTCCTCTCCCACCCTTAAACACTCATTTCACCTACTTCTGCTAACACTTTTCTATTGAGGTTGTTCCTGACCTGTCTCTGAGTTAAGGATCCTCTTGTGTGCTCTTACCGGACTTGACACCTGTCACTCTGAAACGTACCTCACCAGGTTGTAGCTGCCTGTGTGTCTGCATTTGCTACCTTACAGGAGGCTTTGTGCAAGCAAAGATTGCATCTTCCCTGCTTTTCATTGTACACTCAGCACCAAGCTGGTACACAGTAGGTGCTCAAAAAAATAGGTATTTCAAGACTAAATAAGCCAAACCCTACAAATATTATTCCTGTCTTATAGGAACTGATTTTCAGTGTGACATCTCTTAAATCTCTGATCTGCAAATTAAAAAAAAACACACAAAACATTACAGACATTCTTCTTTGCATTAGAAGCCTTTTATTGTTAAATGTCCTTATGTGTCCAACACAGCAGCTTTATTTAGTTTATCTCACTTGAAGATACTGAAAGAACTATGAATAGAAACTTTGATTAGTGGGCATTTGGTTTTGTTGTCACATTCTATAGAATTCATTTAGTTTTACATCACTACATTAATGATTAAAAACACTAGAAATCTTGTATTTTGTGTCTTCTTAGCTTTCTGAAACTTTGAAAAGCAGAAAAAAATTTACTTTTATGTTACAATGTCTACCATATTGGGATCATAATGAATATTTCAAACAAAAGAATTGAGATAACTATCTTTGATATATCTGGAATGATATTTTGTGACTATCACTTATTAAACTCTTGCTAAAAATGTAAAGTCATCTCTTAGTTACTCTTGTCAATAGGGGACACCATTGGTTTAGGTCAATGGTAAATGGAGATACTTTGTCTGACAGAGATGGATAGAAATGGATGGAGGGAAAAATGCATGGCAACTTCTCATCTGTTCTTTTTTTTATGTCCCTGATGCCCTTTTGGATGGATGAACATGTTTGATGAGATTCAATAGGTCATATGTGTAAACACATTATAAGCTTACTTCGGTTTTCATTTTCCACTTGGTTTCAAGTGGTATCCATGGGGAAAATATAAACTAATGAAGAACAGTGAAAATTGGAAGCTCAGTGAGGGAAAGATGATTGGACTGAAATCTGAGCATTGATTTCAATGTTCAGTTAGTAAATGTCTAGGAGAACATCACATGCAGATTAATCTGCATTCTTAAATGTGCAAAGTTACCGGCCACTTAGACATGTCTATGCTTTTGAAAAAATAAGGTAGTATTTTCTAGTATAATGAACATCAAGAGTACCTCTGATTTGAAATTTAAATTTAGGCATGCTAGATAGTCTGCAAAGATGGACATCAGTGTCTTCTTATCCTTGGCATTCATTTTGCTTTATAAATCAGAAAGTCTATTTTCCTTCCTTTTAAACTTGAGTGGATCTTTTGGCTTGCTTTCGCATTTGCTTTTTGCATTTGCCCAGTCAAAGGCAGCTCAAGTGATGCTATGCCAATTCCAGACCCAGCCCTCAAGGGCATTGGTAATTTCCATGATCTTTCTTTTGAAGCTGGCTGCTATGTAATAGACTATCTGAACCACCGCCATGTGAGGGAGTTCAGGTTAGGCATGTGCATCAGCCAGTTGGAAGACTACCAAGTGCAAGGCAAATGTGTTAAACCTTTTTGGATTTTCCAGTCAAGCTTAGACAACAGTCGAATGTAGTGTGTAAAGGAAGAACTTCCCAGTCGAGTCCTAATAAATTGGCAGATCATGAAAAATAATAAACCATTATTTTAAGTCACTGTATTTTGGGTGGATGATTTTGCAGCAAAGGATAACCAAACAGTAGGTAACTCATTGCTTCTGATATCGATCTAAAGTTCTATTAACATGGTGTATAGATATATAAATATGCTTAAAAGTTGCTTAAAAATATGCTTAAAAGTTGAACATCTCTAATCTTAAAATCCGAAATCTGAAATGTTTTGAGTGTCAATATGATGCCATAAGTGGAAAATTTTGCAATTGACTTTATGTGACAGGTTGCAGTCACAACACAGATGCATTGAACATGTTATATTGAATTGCCTTTAGACTGTGTATAATGCATGTATGAAACATAAGTGAATTTTGTGTTCACACTTGGGACCTATCCCCAAGATATCTCATTATATATCTTCAAATATTCCCAAATCTAAAATCCAAAATGCTTTTGGCCATAAGCATCTTGAAAGAGATGCTCAACCTGCATATGTGCAAGTTAATGTGGCTGGCTTTTAGTATAAGTTATGACTAATTATAAAAATTGTTAATATCTACAAACTTTTTGGGTTGTATATTTCTTCCATTTGTATTATGATCAAAATCAGCTTCTGATTAGCATTCATTCATTATCTTTTCTCAGTAATTTTATCTAAGTGGATAAATTAATTTTCAGTAAATTCCATCAAAAAATGCAAAATATTCAAATAGGTGCCAATTTTGGAATAGAAATTGTCAATAATTATTTGTTGTTATTAAAAGCAGGAAATTTCATAAAAATCCCTGAGTGAGATTAAAAACAAATATTCTTTGTGTTCTGAGATTAAAATAAAATACGAGCATAGCTGGATATCAAAAAAAAGTAACTTTATTTTTTTATAGTTTTAAGTAATGGAGTTAAAGTTTGCAGCCTTCTAAAACAAGTGATGACTAGCTTAAAAAATCAGTAAAATGTTATTATTACTCCACCAGCTTATATGCCCAAAATTAGGTTAAAAAAATAGGAATAGAATAGTAGGACCTTGGCCATTAATTCTGTTAGGTAGCTTCAGGCATTAGCATAGCAGGAACCCTCCAGGGCCTGAGGGAACCCCGAGGTTATTGCTTTCTGGAATCTGAGTCTCTGGTGAAGAGTCAGTGAGAAAACAGATGTTACACTGGAGCTTGGCTTTGTGAAGAATAACAGATGAGTAGACAGAGGCTTTCAATCTGACAGCAGAACGCAGGGTGATCAGAATCCCAATCGCTCGGTAGATGATAAAATGGAGCAGTGCAAGGATAAATTAAGATGACATGCTGTGTTTTATCAATAAAAGTAATGGCAAGAGATATATTTCTCACAATTATTTAACCAGGAGAAAGCTCCCAGGAATGATACATTTTGCTTATAAAGCAGTGTGAAGTGGGATAGATCACACTGTCGATTTAATGGCTCAGTTTGCTGCATTTGTAATAGCAGCAAGATTATTCTTTGTATTCATTCAAAATGAATGAAAACAGAGAAAACTGATTCTGACTATAAATCTGTTTCTGCTGGAAACCTTTTGTCATCCAGTGCTCTCCTTGTTCTTGAAGATGAAGCAGGTCAGAAAATTGAACAAATGACCCTCTGTACCAGGAAAGCTTTCCTATTATTCCCTATACCTTGGCTTCAATGTGTAGGGTGTTTTCATCTGGAGCTCTACATTGGAGAGATTAAAAACACAATTTTCATTTTGAATGAAGGCTGTGACATTAGGAGAATGTTAGTGAAGAGTTCAGTATATTTTCTGTGAAGCAAAGTTTTTAAGATTATCCCATAAGAGGTGATCTCATTTGTTTGGTGCACTTACTCTATGTGAGTACCACAGTAAGACCACAAAAAGAATGTCAAGTTTATTCAACAGTAATCAGTGAGCAAATGCCTTGCTCTGTGTGTCAACTCTGCAAACGTGTGTTTGCCTTGCAGAAAATAAAATCAGAATTTTCTCCCTCTTCTAAATGTTAGCTTCCTCATAAATAGATAAAACAGTATTCAAGGATAAGTGGAAACAGTTCGTCCTTTTTAATTGTAATTTTTCACTTATACTTCCAATGACTGTAACTATAAAAACTGTGTAAACTGTGTTGCTCTGTAGTATGTCATGACAGAAAACAGTGGGCACACCATCATCAATCTGCAATTCTCTGGTTGTCTGACTTGGACAAATTGCTTGAATTTCTGTATCTCATTCCCTCATCTCTAAAATAGGGATACTTATATTATTTACTGAGTATATTTTAAAGTGAGGATTAAATAAGCTAATACATTTAAATGACTTAAGACAGGCACTGGAACATTGTACTTCCTTAATTAACATTAGTTATTAACTTAATACTACATTTTCTAAGCAGTGAACTAAATGAGAATGCTGAAATGCAGAAGTATACCTTTTGGGGGGACTGATTTGTTTAGAATGTAAACTACATTTTTTTTCCTTTAAAATGAAAAATAATTTTTATTTTTAAGATTTTCATAAAGAGATCTCATAACGTAACTTTGGGGCATCTCCATTTGTATCAGGAAATTCTTTAGGGTAATGAATTTTAATCTGACTTTATTTCCAGGGAAGTATATCTATTTGATCAGTCTATTTCCCCCCATCCAGAGCATTGGTGATGTTCAACATAACTTTTTCTACATAAATGATCTGATTTTACCCTCACTCTTTTTGTAAAATTACTTTAGAACCCATCATTCATTGACTTACATTTGATAAAATTCTTAATTTTTCATTTTAATACAAAGTATAGAAGTGTGCAATGATTACCAAGTAAGGAATGTAATAGTAAACAGGAAAAAATGAGAATCTAGTTATGTTGTTCCATTGCTGATAGCCCTTCAGTGAAATCCATTGCCCTGAGATATGATCCAAGTTCCTTGAGGGCTGGCTCCTAGGCATTCTGTACTTTCCTGGCTTCCCTCCTCATATTTACATTCGACACCACATATTCAACACAGTTCAACCAGTACAAGCTTCTCTAAGTTCCTCTGGTTTTCCCCTCTTGGTCTGAACACTAATTCCCCATGACTCTGCTCATCATTCATGTAGTTTTGACCTCAGACATGGTTTTCTCCAAGGTGCCATCTTTGACCTACATTCCAGAGCAAGTTTCCATCCCCTGTACTCATATGGCTCTTAATATGTCAGCCACCAGGATTCATACAATTGCTCATTTACTTATTTATTCCTTCCTCTTGAAGCAAAATGTTGTATAGAGTAGAGACCATGTTTTACTTATCTTCATTTTGTTCCCCATAACCTCCCAAGGACACGACACATAGTAAGCACTCAACATAATGAATAATCAAATAAATAAATGGGCACTTAGATTTCAATTCCCATTGGCAGATTTAAAAAAATGAAAAAGCGTTTCTCCACATTTAAATAAACATTTCTTATACTTTGCCAAACAAACATAAGAAAGGGGAAAAACTTAATCTGGAGGAATTAATGGACTTGCTCTTAGCTAGCTGCCAAGCTAAGTGTTTTAGTCAGCTTTTTGTTGTTGTGATCAAAAGGCCTAACAAGAAAAACTTAGAGGAGGAAAAGTTTATTTTGGTTCATGATTTCAGAGATTCAGTTCGCGGTCAGCCGGCTTCATAGCTATGGACCTGAGGTGAGACAGAACCTCATGGCAGAAAGGAGAGGGGAAGGAGGGCAGCTCAGGACACGGCAACCAGGAAGCAGAGAGAGAGCCCGGCTCATCAGGAACAAAATGTAAACCCAAGGCACCCCCCAGTGACCTTCTTCCTCCAGCCCTACACTACCTGCCTAGAGTTACCACCCAGTTAATCTATATCAGTGGAGTAATCCACTAATTAGTTTACACCTCTCATAATCTAATCATTTCATCTATGAACCTCTTGCATTGTCTCACACCTGAGCTTTTGGGGGACACTTCACATCTAAGCCTTAACACTAGGAGAAAATTTTCATAATTTTCACTTTTATATCATGAAAATTGGGTAAGAATAATTTTCTGAGGTCCTACTGAAGAAATAAAATATACTAATTGAACAAAAAAGTAGTAAATTTCAAGCTAATGATAACTTTCAAATGAGAAATTGCCTTGAAATGGTGATATATTAAACATTTAATGTAAATGATGTTTATATGCAATATTCACAGCTAAATAATATGCTTATGCTCATTATCCAATTTTATGGTACCATAATTGCCTTTTGATATCTTTTTACTGAGTATTGATTATGATTTTGAATACTTAGTAATGTCAATGAGAAAGTGTTAATAAATCCAATTTTGTCTCTAAAAAAACATTTCTATTCCTCCATAGAAAACTTTGCAGATCCTTTTAAAAGTGATTTATTTTAAAACTGACCCCCTCCATACTTTATCTTAAGTTAACTGGGTTATAACATGTGATCAAAGTAATAAACACCCACAGTTAGCCTTGCCTAACATGTAAATAGTTCTCACCAACTATGAACTTCAAGCAACTACATTTTGGACCTGATTTATGGTCTATGTGCTCTTTAACCTTAAAATAAATCTGATAGCCTGTCTTCAGATGAAATATTCATGAAGTTTCATAACATTCATTACCATTTTATGATTCTTTTTAGTTGGTATAACAACAATCCTTTCTAGCACTCTATTAAATCAGGAAACAACTTCGTAAATCACTGGTCCAAGTGCATGAAACCATCACTCATTAATGGCTTAGCTGTGCTGCAAAGCATGCTCAAGCATAGGGGAAATTCATGTTGCCAATGACTTTGCTATTTACATCATCTTCCTTCAACATGCTAATCTGTTTGGGAAAATTCCTGTCTGATTTCTTCTAGCCCTGGATTTTCTAAACTTGACAGCTTAAGTGAGAAATCTCTGAGAGTCTTGGATGAAAATATGTTACTCTGTAAAAAGTGCAAAATAAGTGACAGTGCAAAGCTTCTTTTGCAGATTACTAGCAGATCGTGTTTTTAGGTAGGTGGGAAAGGATTCTGGGGGAAAGCTAAATAGGGGAAAATAGAAATCTCTTTCCAAACTCTCTCACTTGTACTCTTTTATCTCAATAGCATCATTTCTTCAAATTTATTTCTAGAACAGTGAGTGAGCAACCTTGGCTTCTGATTATTGTACTGGAAACGGATAAGAGACCAAGTTGGAAGTGGTAGGCCTTTATTTTGGTATGTGCAGATTATTATAACAAATAACTTTGGATAATTTTAAAAGGGGTCAAAAGGCATAGGTCCTGCTCCAAAGAAACTATGTCTTTCCAGGGTTTCAAGAATTAAAAACATCATCTGTGATTTGTTGTTTAAAAATCTCCCTAAAATAAAATATCTAGTGTCACTCATATAAAGATCAAGCCTTGGAATGCAGAGGTAGAAGGCAGTGATTCCTTTAATGTGGTTTTATAGTTTCCCTAAATTCCTTGGAATGGAGCCCGAGTCAGTTTTTCATGATTGAGGATGTTATATTTAGGAAAAATTGGAGTCCAGAAATCTGGGTGAATGGTGGTGATGATAGTGGAGAGAAGCTGAGAAATTAAGAAGTCAGGGAGGTGTCAGACAATTCTTATCATGGTGAGAAGTGTGCTAACGAAGCCTCAGCAACTCCTTCACTGCCTCATATCTTTATTATGGGATAGTTCATTTCAGAAACTAATGGAAAAGCCGTTTTAAACCTCTTAATTGCTAACAGTTTTTATATCTATCCCACTCAGAGGGTGCTACATGGAAGCCAGATGGCTGCAAATGTTATTCTGGTTTACAAGCATGGAGATTTTTGTATCACTGCCAAAGCCATTGTCAAATTGTCCTATATCAAAACAAAACAAAAAATAAAATTCTCTGTTTTCCAAACTTCTGAAAATTCCACAGTAACAGTAAAATACCAACCCCCCTGTAGGTTTTGGCAGCTAAAGGGAAAAATTATCCTTCCCTAAGCAGCTTGTTGTCTGAACTAACTGAGCAGTGGGGCAGCCAGAAATGGAACTGCATCATTGAGAAGCTCATGAATTTTCAAACAACCAGCCTTTGGAATTCAGAACCACTCACAAGGGGCCAAACCAAATGAACTTGGCACAGGAATCAGCCACTCAGAGCATCACATGGTGACTGGAGGGGATTTGGAAGGTGCTGACTCTGTGCACCCTCAGGCAGAGGGAGACAGGGCCTTTGCCTTTGATTTTGGATACAGCTAAGGTGTTTCCTAGGATTAGATACATTGAATTAAAGGTAGTCTTACCTTGAAAAAATATGGAAATATCACAATAAACTAAGGGTGAATGATTTCAGCCCACACACGATGATACCAACCAGCGGCAGAGATATTAACAGTAAGCTCATTGTATCTTGCAATAAAAAGAACCCACTCTATCCTAAAATTATTTTAAAACTGAGGGATATAGAATTGAAAATGAATTTCTGACAAAGGGAAGTTGTTAATATGCAAATTTTAGGGTGAAATTCTTAACAAATTGTATGATGTAGTAATTCAGGTCTCCTAGGTGCTCTTTCAGAACCTAATCTAGGTTCTGATCATTTCTCCAGAATTGATGTTTTTATTTTTTTTTTTGTAGGTTAATTATCAATTTAAAATGAAGAACGATTTTCTAGAGAGTGAACTAAAAGAGATTTTTGGTTTAATGTTTTAAGAAAACAAAGTAGCTTTCTTCATATTATGATCTGATATCAAGAAAGCATAGTATAATCAGGACACCTTACTGTTCTGAGCATTTCCTTGGTGGTAGGTCTGTCTCTTAAGTATCAGTGTTGCTCACATATATTCTACTTGTTTTCTAATTTTTTGTGTTTCTCAAATTTGACGTTTCTGTTAGGAATGTTGGAGGTGGTTGTCAGATGGGTTCTCTAGAGCAGATAATGACATTGTTTTGGGGGGGATACAAGATGTTTATTAGGAATCAGCATCTGTAAACAAACAAACAAAAAAGAGGAGGTGGAAGCCAGAGTGGAAAAGCTAGATTGTGGTACATGGCTGGCAATGCCTTGGCCAACTGACAGGGAGTTCTGGAGCAAGTCCTGCTCCTTTGAGTGTCCATCATTTGGCCATCACTGGATGCATGCTGCTCCAAGGAAGGATTGATCAGGTAGCACTTTGAAGCTGAGGTAGTTCTAGAAGAGTCTGATGGAGGCTGTCTGCTGACTGCACTGCCATTGACTGCTTGACAAGCATTTCTGAGATCTAAGTTATGCATCTCTGGATCCACACTTCAGCCAGGATTTAAAAAATCAGCCAAGGTTCAAGAAACAAGCTGGGGCCCAATTCTGCATAGTCAAACCCAGAGAGCAAGGAGATTAGAAAACAAGAGCATCTCAAGGGACCAGCAAACATGAGTCAAGGACATGGGTCCAGGCTCCAAACCAGAACATCTTGCAAAAAAAACAAAAACAAAAACAAAAAAACAACAACAAAAAAAACATCTCTAGACAGTTTGTCTGAGAGGCTGAGAGGGCAGGTAGGTCTGATTTCCTAGATGCAGGCAATTAAAAAATACTTTCCGAATGTTCAATTCACTTGCTAGCTGAAATTCCTCTGGAATTTTACAGCCCACCTTTATTCTATGGATGTTGAGGGTCTTCCACGAATCTTGGTATGGGAAACTTCATGGATTTAAGTTCAGAAAACATATAGTTTTTGATTCTCCAGTGATTGTGAATTGCAATTAGTTTATTAAAATTGTGTGTGGTTCTTCCTTTTCAGGATAATACCTTTAAGAGTCTCTCTGGTATACTAGACACAATGAAAAGACTGCTGTGGCTGGAGTAGAGGGAGGGATAGGGGAGTGGCAAATGAGGTCCACATGGTAAGGGGTGAGTGTGTTAAAATATAGTACATCATGTAGACTCTGCTCCTGATTGAAAGGCAGAACCCTTACAGTTTTGAGTAGAGGTGTTTCCCCATCTGATGTGCCCTGGTTGCTCTTGAAGTATACACTGGATCAGGGTGGAGAAGCAAGGCCAGAGGAGGTGACCAGTTAAGAAGTTGATCTAAGAATTCAGGTAAACAAGAAACCGCCTGCCTTTTTGCTATAGATTAAAAAAATAAAAAGCCTAAGTAACACCCGTTGCAACTGCTCTCATTGAAGTTAGATCTAACACTGAAAGTTAACACAGAAACTGCACTTTGAAAGATTGTCTATCGTCTGGTAACCTCTGTTATATCAGGACTAAAAGGTGACATGAAATACTAGGGAGCACATCTCTCTCCTTTGTAGTGCTCTGTGGCATTTTCGGATCTGAGAAGACTCTTCTAGTGCTGAGGTTTACACACTGTCACACTGGGAATTCTGGTCAACCATCCCCAGTACCACTTGTGTTCTCAGAACTGAGTTTGAAAGCTGAAATACTCGGTAGGATACAGGCCTTTTTTGGTCTTTTTTTTTTTCTTTCAACAAAATAACACATTCACCATAAGGCCAATAACAGTTACCACATCAGTGGAAAAGAAAAAAAGAAACAACAGTTTGGGAGAAGGAACTAAGTGTGAATGTCTTAAGTGTGAAGTTGGATGGAAGCAAAGAAAAAGTTAAAGGAAAGGAAACTCCCAGGGAGGCGGGGGTGGGGAGAGGCAGAACACAACCCAACCAGGTGTGGAAACACCTAAGTGAAGGCTGCTAAGGTTGCTGCCAGCAAAGCCAGGAGCCCTGTGCTGCCCAGTGCCCACAGCACAGCACCTTATCACCTCTTTACCCTTGGCTTACAGAGCATTTTGAGAGTGAGTTTTGCTTCTGAGACTCCTTCTTGTAGAATCAAATATTCTTAAGGATAGATTTAAGAATTTAAAAAGTAATTTAAATTGACATAATATTTGTACATATCTATGAGGTGCAATGTGATATTTCTATTCAGATGTACGTGGGGAATTGACTCAGGGTAATAACATATCTATCACCTTGACTTTCTGTTTCTTTATGGTGAGTACATCCACATTCCTCTCTTCAAACTATCTTGAGATATATTGATTAAACTTCTCTAGCCATCATTTACACTAAACTTTACCTTTAGCTACCTGTTTTAGAAAGTACTATGTTTGATCATCAAAGACCTCTGGATGACCCTTTAACATTTTTTCATTTTATTTGATGGGCCAAGGAGGTGTGTGTGTGTGTGTGTGTGTGTGTGTGTGTGTGTATGCACACACGTGCATGTGTGTGTTTCCCTTCCTAGAATAAAATTATCTGAATTCTGGTAATTTTGTGTGCTTTAAACATTCAAGTATTTTCACAACTCAAAAATCTCAGTTTCTGATGGTGAAGTGGAAAGTTGAAAATCTCCTTTAGGGATTGTTACTTTTCTCTGTTGTCAGATGCCACCTGTTATATTTTCAATTACTCCACCTGATCCTTAGAAACCCTATCTGCTACAGGATGCTCAAATTACCACAAACATTGTAGACATCAATACAACTACTTGAAATTGAAAGAAAAGTAATGAATATGCGCCTTTGCCCTCCCCTGCTTGGTTGATCAATCCCATCTAAGTTGTCCTACAGCGCAAATTCCTCCCAAGGCCACAGTTACATAAAATGCATGGAATACAGAGAGGGTTTGATTGTTTTCTTTATATCTTTTTGAAATTCAAAGCAGTGAATAGATATCCTTAACCAAGCCTGTTGGAGACTCCTGGGGAAACAGTAATCATGCCGAAAATTCAAAAGGGAGATTTGCTGACAAGCTAGGAAGCCATCGTGCTGCTGATGTGGAGTCTAGTGAGGGAAGAACTGAACCAATCTTCCAGCCCACTTGTCCTAGGTTCCCCCATTTAGGCTAGGAATATGTTCCATTATATTATTTGTCACAGGTTCAGCTGATCAATAAGTCTTTGTGATATAGCAATTGTTGAGCACTTATTTTGTGATGCAAACTGTGGTGAGCAAGAGAAGGATAACAAAACAAAAACAATATAAGACTTGTTGCTTTCCCTCAAGAGGGTTTAGATCATGAGAGTAAAAAAACAAAAAAGACATGTTCTCATGAAGGAGATGTAACAAAGAATGTAATACATTATTATTTATCTGAATATGTGGTAAATATGATTTATTTTTCAAGAAGGTTAAGCTGATATAAATGACCTCCATTAACAAGGGTATAGGGGTATGGAGGTGTGGAAGAGAAACACATACAGGGCTTAACAGAGATTGCTCTAACTGCAACCTTGATATCAAACACAAATTACAGCAAATGAGATGTCAAATCTTAAGATGTTTTCATGGAAACAGCAACCTGTGAAGGCATGTCACAATATAAGTTTTCTGGAAATCAACAATACAGGGATGCAATGATTAAAAACCATTGTTCATCCTCAGCCCCAAGCTCTACAAACATAGGGTCTGAGGGAGGCAAACAGAAAGGGTGTGCCCAGGCATCCATGAAAACAAGGCTCCCAGGAGCAGCAGACCTGGCATGAAGCCAGTATTGTGGTGAGTGTCACAGGTGAGCGGGGCCTGGCTTGAGGAAACACAAGAGAAGGCCCTAGGCACTCAGGATTGGAGACCCCCACAGTCTGGGAGGAAGAGCTGATGCACAGTGATTGGATCCCACCTATCAAGAAGAGAAGCTTGGCCCAGTGGGCATAGCTCCACCTACTGGAAGAGAAGTTAATCGAGCTCTATGACTGCATTTATTATTATTAATTTTTTATGATTATTATTAGTTTTTTTTAAATTTTATTTTCATTTTTTGTTGTTAATGTTGTTGTTGTTCTTTAACTTTTTTATTAATGGTTTCAATTTTTTAATTCTTTTTATTTTATTATTATTACTACTATTTTTAAACTTTAATTTCCATTTTTTAATTATCATTATAATTTTTTTTTCTTTTTGGTTTTAAATTTTTTTTGTTTTTTTTTGTTTTTTCTTTCTTTCTTTTCACTTTTTTCTTTTGTCTTTTCATTTCTTTTCAATATTCTTATTCCCCCTTCCTTGAATTCTACCTGCCTACACTCATTCTCTTTAGTGACTTCTTCCCTTCCCTTCTAATATCTCTCCTCCCAAGCATCAAATAAATTTATAAGAGTAAACAGTAACTCAGCAGTCAAACAGAACAAGAAGTAACATGAGCATTAAAAAGCAAGGAAGAAAAGGAGTACAAACAATGAAGGAGAGCCTAAATATTCAGGAGGACCTAGAGTCATCAGAAAAACGGCCATATAAAGGATTCAAGGAATACCTTAGACAGATGGAAAGGAACCTTAAAGATCACATTGAAAATGAATTATATAAACAGATAAAAGAAGAAGTTAAGCATCTTTATCAGGAGATAGAGAGTATAAAAAAAATCAAACAATAATTCTAGAAATGAAGGAAACGATAAACCAAATTAAAAACTCAATTGAGAGTATCACTAACAGAGTGGAGCAAGTAGAAACCAGAACGTCAGAAAATGAAGACAAAATATATCATCTTGAAAAGAGTCTAGCCAACTCAGATAGGCTGGTAAAAAATCACGAGAGAAACATCCAAGAGATTTGGGATAACATAAAAAAACCAAACTTACGAGTCATCAGGATAGAGGAAGGTACAGAGATTCATACCAAGGGAATGAGTAACCTGCTGAATGAAATAATTACAGAAAACTTTCCAGAAATAAAAAAGGAAACAGATATACAAATTGTAGATGCATAAGGACACCGAGCACACAAAATCACAATAGACCAACGCCAAGACACCTTGTTATGAAGATATCCAATATACAGAACAAAGAGAAAATATTAAAAGCTCCAAGAGAAAGGAGGAAGATCACATTTAGGGGTAAACCAATAAGGTTAACAAAGGATTTTTCATCACAGACGCTGAAAGCAAGAAGATCCTGGAACAACGTATTTCAAACACTGAAAGAAAATGGATGCCAACCAAGAATTCTGTATCCAGCAAAATTAAGCTTCAGGTATGAAAACGAAATAAAAATCTTTCATGATAAACAAAAGCTAAAAGAATTTGTAGCCAGAAAACCAGCATTGCAAAGCGTCTTGAGGAAAACACTACACGAGGAAGAAATGACAAACAATAACCAAAACCATCAGTGGGAAGTGCCTCGGTAAAGACAGAGGATGGGGGGAAAGCTAATCATGGAGAAACAAACTAAATTAGAAAAAAAAAGAGATAAATAATCAAACATGGCAGGAAGTACAAACCATATATCAATAGTAACTCTAAACGTTAATGGCTTAAACTCTCCAATAAAGCGACATAGGCTGGTAACACGGATTAAAAAAACAAATCCAACAATATGCTGCCTCCATCTTATTGGAAAAGACATACACAGGCCTAAAGTGAAAGGTTGGGAAAAAATATACCACGCACACGGTCCTCGTAAGCAAGCAGAGGTGGCCATTCTCATATCGAATAAAATCGACTTCAAGACTAAGTTAATCAAAAGGGATAAGGAAGGACATTATATACTGTTAAAGGGAACCATTCACCAACAAGACATAACAATTATCAATATTTATGCACCAAATAATGGCGCTGCGACGTTCATAAAACAAACTCTCCTCAAGTTCAAGAATCAAATAGACCACAACACAATAATTATGGGTGACTTCAACACACCTCTCTCACCATTGGACAGATCCTCCAAACAAAAGTTGAATAAAGAAACTATTGACCTCAATATCACAATCAATAACCTAGACTTAACTAACATATATAGAGTATGTCAACCATCATCAAGTGGATATACTTTTTTCTCAGCAGCACATGGATCCTTCTAAAAAATAGACCATATATTATGCCATAGGGAAACCCTCAGTAAATATAAAGGGGTGGAGATAATACCATGCATTTTTTCTGATCATAAAGGAATGAAACTGGAAATCAATGATAAAAGAAGGAAGGAAAAATCCTACATCACATGGAAAATGAACAATATGTTAGTGAATTATCAATGGGTTACAGAAGACATAAAGGAGGAAATAAAAAAATTCTTATAGGTAAATGAAAATACAGACACAACATATCGGAATCTATGGGACACAATGAAAGCATTTTTAAGAAGGAAACTCATCGCCTGGAGGTCATTCCTCAAAAAAAGGAAAAACCAACAAATAAATGAGCTCACACTTCATCTCAAAGCCCTAGAAAAGGAAGAGCAAAACAACAGCAAATGTAGCAGAAGGCAAGAAATAATTAAAATCAGACCAGAAATGAACAAAATTGAAACAAAAGAAACTATTGAAAAAATTAACAAAACAAAAAGTTGGTTCTTTGAAAAAATAAATAAGATTGACAGACCCTTAGCCATGCTAACGAAGAGAAGAAGAGAGAGAACTCAAATTACTAACATACGGGATGAAAAAGGCAATATCACAACAGATGCTACAGAAATACAGAAGACAATAAGAAATTATTTTGAAAACCTATACTCCAATAAAATAGAAGATAGTGAAGACATTGATAAATTTCTTAGGTCATATGATTTGCCCAGACTGAGTCAGGAGGATACACACAATTTAAACAGACCAATATTAATGGATGAAATAGAAGAAGCCATCAAAAGACTACGAACCAAGAAAAGCCCAGGACCGGATGGGTATACAGCAGAGTTTTACAAAACCTTTAAAGAAGAATTATTACCAATACTTTTCAAGTTATTTCAGGAAATAGAAAAAGAGGGAGCTCTGCCAAATTCATTCTATGAGGCCAACATCACCCTGATTCCGAAGCCAGACAAAGACACCTCAAAGAAAGAAAACTACAGACCAATATCTCTGATGAACCTAGATGCAAAAATCCTCAATAAAATTCTGGCGAATCGGATACAAAGGCACATCAAAAAAATTGTGCACCATGATCAAGTAGGATTCATCCCTGGGATGCAAGGATGGTTCAATATACGGAAATCAATAAATGTTATTCACCACATCAATGGACTTAAAGATAAGAACCATATGATCATCTCGATAGACGCAGAAAAAGCATTCGACAAAGTACAGCATCCCTTTATGTTCAAAACATTAGAAAAACTAGGGATAACAGGAACTTACCTTGACATTGTAAAAGCTATCTATGCTAAGCCTCAGGCTAGCATCATTCTGAATGGAGAAAAATTGAAGGCATTCCCTCTAAAATCTGGAACAAGACAGGGATGCCCCCTATCACCACTTCTATTCAATATAGTTCTCGAAACACTGGCCAGAGCAATTAGACAGATTAAAGAAATTAAAGGCATAAAAATAGGAAAAGAAGAACTTAAATTATCACTATTTGTGGATGACATGATTCTATACCTAGAAGACCCAAAAGGGTCTACAAAAATACTACTAGAACTAATAAATGAATTCAGCAAAGTGGCAGGATATAAAATCAACACGCATAAATCAAAGGCATTTCTGTATATCAGCGACAAAACTTCTGAAACGGAAATGAGGAAAAACACTCCATTCACAATATCCTCAAAAAAAATAAAATACTTGGGAATCAACCTAACAAAAGAGGTGAAAGTCTTATACAATGAAAACTACAGAACCCTAAAGAGAGATATAGAAGAGGATCTTAGAAGATGATAAAATATACCCTGTTCATGGATAGGCAGAATTAACATTATCAAAATGGCGATATTACCAAAAGTTCTCTATAGGTTTAATGCAATGCCAATCAAAATCCCAATGGCATTTCTTGTAGAAATAGATAAAGCAATCATGAAATTCATATGGAAAAATAAAAGACCCAGAATAGCAAAAACAATTCTAAGCAGGAAGTGTGAATCAGGTGGTATAGCGATACCAGATTTCAAACTATATTACAGAGCAATAGTAACAAAGACAGCATGGTACTAGTACCAAAACAGGCGGGTGGACCAATGATACAGAATAGAGGACACAGAGACTAATCCACAAAGCTACAACTATCTTATATTTGATAAAGGAGCTAAAAGCATGCAATGCAGGAAGGATAGCTTCTTCAACAAATGGTGTTGGGAAAACTGGAAATCCATATGCAACAAAATGAAAGTGAATCCCCTCCTCTTGCCATGCACAAAAGTCAACTCAAAGTGGATCAAGGAGCTAGATATCAAATCAGAGACTCTGCGTCTGATAGAAGAAAAAGTTGGCTCCGATCTACAGATTGTGGGGTCGGGCTCCAAATTCCTTAATAGGACACCCATAGCACAAGAGTTAATAACAAGAATCAACAAATGGGATTTTCTTAAACTGAATAGTTTTTTCACAGCAAGAGAAACAATAAAAGAGGTAAATAGGGAGCCTACATCATGGGAACAAATTTTTACTCCTCACACTTCAGATAGAGCCCTAATATCCAGAGTATACAAAGAACTCAAAAAATTAGACAATAAGAAAACAAATAACCCAATCAACAAATGGGCCAAGGACATGAACAAACACTTCACAGAGGAGGACATACAATCAATCAACAAGTACATGAAAAAATGCTCACTATCTCTAGCAGTCAAGGAAATGCAAATCAAAACCACTCTAAGATACCATCTCACCCCAGTAAGATTGGCAGCCATTATGAAGTCAAACAACAACGAGTGCTGGCGATGATGTGGGGAAAAGGGTACTCTTATACATTGCTGGTAGGACTGCAAATTGGTGCGGCCAATTTGGAAAGCAGTATGGAGATTCCTGGGAAAGCTGGGAATGGAACCACCATTTGACCCAGCTATTGCCCTTCTCGGACTATTCCCTGAAGACCTTAAAAGAGCACACTACAGGGATACTGCCACATCGATGTTCATAGCAGCACAATTCACAATTGCTAGACTGTGGAATCAACCCAGATGCCCTTCAATAGATGAATGGATAAAAAAATGTGGCATTTATACACCATGGAGTATATGACAAAATCATGGAATTTGCAGGGAAATGGATGGCACTAGAGCAGATTATGCTTAGTGAAGCTAGCCAATCCCTAAAAAACAAATACCAAATGTCTTCTTTGATATAATGAGAGCAACTAAGAACAGAGCAGGGAGGAGGAGCAGGAAGAAAAGATTAACATTAAACAGAGACATGAGATGGGAGGGAAAGGGAGAAAAAAGGGAAATTGCATGGAAATGGAGGGAGACCCTCATTGTTATACAAAATTACATCTAAGAGGTTGTGAGGGGAACGGGATAATAAACATGGAGGGAAATGAATTACAGTAGATGGGGTAGAGAGAGAAGATGGGAGGGGAGGGGAGGGGGGATAGTAGAGGATAGGAAAGGTAGCAGAATACAACAGTCACTAATATGGCATTATGTAAAAATGTGGATGTGTAACCGATGTGATTCTGCAATTTGTATTTGTGGTCAAAATGGGAGTTCATAACCCACTTGATTCTAATGTATGAAATATGATATGTCAAGAGCTTTGTAATGTTGTGAACAAGCAATAAAAAACCATTGTTCATTATTCATTTAAAATAGTAAAATTGAAACAGTAGGATAAATTCTAGATGAGTTTTATTTGGACTACAAATTTTTAAATCTCATAGTATTTGTGCATAAGAGACAATCTGTTGAAGAGATTTTCATTGTTGGCAAATTTCATATAAAAATCTGGATTTCCAACTTGTCTTAAATATGTGAAAATTTAGCTGCACCAGTTTAGTGTTTTTATTAGGCTACAGTCACCCAGCACTGAGTGGCAGATGGCCTTTCCAGTTCTCCATAACCCCATTGCACCTTTTCACCTCTTTATGTTTTCTCCCAGGGTGCTTTAGTAGTTCATTATCTAGCGTCCATGACATTTGAATTTGTGATTCTCTGGTGAGATCCCACCTCTTCCAAGTACAGTCCTGAGTTTTGTACATTTTTAAAATATTCTTTTCTTAAATTTGTTCTTTTTAGATACTCATGAGAGTAGAGTGTATTTTGACATTATATATACATGGAATATAACTTATTCTAATTAGAATCCCATTCTTGTGGCTGTACATGATTCGGAGATTCATATTCGTATATGAACATAGGAAAGTTATGTTTGATTCATTCCACTGTCTTTCTTATTCCCATCCTGCCTCCCTTCTCTTCATTCCCCTTCGTCTAACCCAATGGAATTCTACCTCCCTTCCTATTGTGTGTTAGCATCCACATAACAGAGAGAACATTCTGTGCATATGTTCCTTCTATTTCAGTACACATATACATGGAAGCTCACTCCTTTAGGTAGCCAGTTTTAGTGTCAGACACCTCCTAGTTTGTTATTGAAAAGCTCTTTTCCTACACTGGCCTTCATCTATTTCTTCTAACTATATGGTTTCCTCTCATTTTATCTTCCCCCTTCTTGTGATATACCTTTCAACACACAGCTATCCAAAAATACTAAAAAGCCCCATTTCAAGAAAACTCTTTATACTCTGCTCTTACCCTAAACATTCCTTGTGTTATACATTTTTTATTTTTTGGGTTGTAGATTTATTAAACTTTTTACTTGAGTTGATTATAAATTCACTTGCTGTTATAAGAAATGATACAGAGAGACCCGTGATCCTTTCTCCTGCTTCACCTACTGACAATATTTTTTAAACTACATTGTATCCTTTACTCAATTTTCTCTAATGGTAATATCATGTAAAAGTGCAGTAGAATATCAAAGTCAGGATAATGACATTGACACTGTTAAGATGCAGAACATTTCTGTCACCACAAGGATGTCTTTTATACTCAATCCCACATCCACTTCTACCTGCTCTCTATCAATTGCTAACGTTTCCTATTTCTACAGCTTTGGGTTTTCAAGAGTGTTATTTTATATTCAGCATAATTCTCTGGAGATTCATCTAGGCTGTGGTGTGTCAATAGTTCCTTCTTTCTTGTTGCTGAGTAGTCTTTCATGGTCTGGATGGACTGGTGTGTTTAAGTATTCACCCATAGAGAGACATCTGGGTTGTGTCTACCTTTTAACTATTTTGAATAAAGTTTATATAAACATTTGTGTATAGATTTTCCAGTAAATACACCTCTTAATTTATCAGGATAAATTCCCAGAATTCAATTATTGAGTGGTAGTATAATATTTAGTTTTTGAAGAAAAGATTATCTCTACCAGAGTGGTTAAGGAAATTTTACATTCCTTTCAGCAATGTGTGGGGGATTCAGATTTTCATAGTCTCAGCAGCACTTGGTATTGCCAAGTTTCTCTATTCCTTCCTTCCTTCTTTCTTTCCTTTAATTTTCATCTTAGGCATTTTGGTATGGGTGTAGTGGTACCTCGCTATGGTTTTAATTTCCATTCCCCTAATGACTAATGGTGATGAACATCTTCTTATGTGTTTATTGACAACTAAGTATTTTCTTTTGAATAACGTCTCTTGTATATTACCTAACTTGATCCTTTGATTTTTTTAATGGTTAAGTTTTGATAATTTTTATATATTCTAAATACTAGTCCTTTGTCAGATATGTGATTTGCAAATAGTCTTCCTCAGTCTATTTCTTGTCTTTTCATCTTCTTTCCAGGGTTTTTTGCAAAGCAAAAGTTTTATAATTTATTAAAGTCTTATTTATTGGTTTTCCTTTTAAATATTGTGCTTTCAGCATAAATCTTTTTACTTAGTCCTATATCCCAAAGATGCTCTCCTATTTTTTTCTGAAGTGTGACAGTTTTACATTTTATATTTAAGTGTGTGATCTATTTTGAGTTAATTTTTGTATTGAGTGTGAGATTTACAAAGTTCTTCTTTTTTATTCATGGACATCCAATTGTTCTAGCACCATTTGTTTGAAAAGGCTATCTTTATCGAGTTCCTTTGACATCTTTCCCAAAAATCTGTTGGCATATTTGTGCAGGTCTATTTCTGGTTTATCTATTCTGTTCTGTTGATGTGGTGTTTGTCCTTCCACCAAGAGCACACAATGTTTATTACTATAGTTATATACCAAGTCTTAAAATTGGATGGAATTATTTCTCCCACTTTATTCCTTTTTTTTTATAGAATTACCTTTTAGCTAAAATAGTTTCATTGACTTTCCATATAAAGTTAGAATAATTATGTTACTATCAATAAAAATCCTGAGATTTTGAAAGATATTGTTAAACTTGCTTATCAATTTTGGGAGAACTGACTATTATTTGAATCTTCTGATGTATATCCATGGTTTATGATCCAACACTTGATCCATTGATTTAGATCTTCTTTGATTTCTTTCACCCAGAATATATTGTATTGTAGTGTATGGACATTTTACACAAGTCTTGTTGGATTCACACACACAATGTATATACAAATAGTGCTAATTTTTGTATGTTCATCTTGTTGTCCATAAACTTGCTGAACTCTCTTATAAGTTGTAGGAGTTTTTGTGTAGATCACTTAGGGATTTCTTTTATGTGTTTAATCAACTCATCTATAAATAGGGACAGTTTTATTTTATTCTTTCTGATCTGTATGTCTTTTATTTCTTTTTAACTAGCCCACTGAACTAGCTAAAACCCATAGTGCTATTTTGGATAAGAGCTATGAAATCAGGCTTCCTTATCTTATTCCCTACTGTATGGGAAAAGCCTTCAGCCTTTCCCAGGTAAGTGCAATGCTAGCTCTTTGGTGAATATGCATCAAGTTGAAGAAGTTTCCATTTATTTCTATTTTTATGAGAGTTTCTGTCATGAATGAGTGTTGAGTTTTATCAAATTACTTTTCTACATCACTTGATATGATCCTGTGGATATTTTTTTATTTTAGCTTGTTAACATAGTGGATTACATTAACTGATATTTGAAGATTGGGCTACTCTTACAGCCCTGGAATAAATTCAACTTGGTCATGGTATATGAATCTTTATACATAACTAAATTTTATTTGCTAAAATGTTAAGGATTTTCATGTCTATATCTTTGAGATGTATTGGTCTGTAGTTTTTTTCTACTGTTTTTGTATGGCCCTGGGGTCAGGATTATATTACTTTCATTAAATGAATTGGGAAGTGTTCTTCTTCTTCTGTATCTAGGAAGAGATGTCATAGAATGGATGTTAACTTTAAATGTTTGGCTAAAATCTTTTGTGGAAATATGTGTGCCTGAAAATTTCATTTTGAGGAGTTTTAAAATTACAAATTCAATTTTCTTAAAAATACAGAAAAATTTAAATTATCTTCTTTATATTGAGTGAGTTTCAGAACACTGTGTTTTTCAAGAAATTAGCCCATTTCCCCTAAGCTGTAGACATGTAGAGCTGTTCATGGTATACCCTTACTGTCATTTTGATGTCTGCAGAACATCTCATTTTCCATTCCTGATATTGGAAATTTGTGTTTTCTTCTGTCTTTCTCTCTTTTTAGTTTAGTCTTGCTAAAAAATTGGATGCTTTCGTATTATGTTTGAGACTCTGGATCAATTATTTAAATCATTTTAGCTAGTATTCTAAACTGGTACTGCTTAGGCCTGGAAAGGGAGGAAAAGATGGCTGCCTATGGAGGTAGAAGTGTGCTTTTCGTGTTTGTTTTCTCCATTTACACCCCAAGTGAGAGTTCCTTGTCACTACAAGGTGGGAGTGAGAATTCTGGTTTGCCACGTGGTTTCCACTGACACTGCAATGTTGGTGATCTTGGAACCTTTGGGCAATGATGGACATCTTTACTTCCTATCTAGCCTCCATAGACACCACCTCAGACAAGATATGAAGAGGCACCTCATTACTCTTGTCTGGGAAAAAGTTCTGGCTTTCCAGGTGGTCTCCAATCATACTGCAGGGGAGGCTACCTCATTAAAAAATCAGGGGGAGATGAAAGTCCTAGTTCCCTATTTGGCCTTCTCTGGTACCACCCCCCAAATCTGATAGGAGTTGTTAGAGTCTGGGGACATGCCATTGTAGTGTCATGATGGCAGAATGTAATCTGCGTTTGGCCCATGCTGCTATGGGTGGCAATGAGGAGGGTGAAGGCACAGTTTTCCTTATGGTATTTGTTTAGAGTAGAGGGATTATTATCTAAAAGTTTTCTGCTTTGCTAGGTTGGCCTATTCTTCATTATTTGTCTAGAGAGAGAGAAAACATTTGTTTGGGCTTTTCCTGCCTGAGACTATGGGCATTTTCAGCTGGTTAGCTTCTTTAACTCCAAATTGGGGATAAATGAGGCAAAAAGAAAATCCAAGAAACTCACGACTATGACATTCTTTGGGTCTTGAACTTGACCCCAACTTAGATGGCCTTCTTTTCAATTTTTGGAGTCTTTTTTGTTTGTTTGTTTGTTTGTTTGTATATATTTCCAGAACATTTAGTTGTACTTAGGGGAAGAAAGTAAAGGTCTGCTCATCTTATGTTCTTGGCAGAAATCTGTGCTCTATTTTGACAGCAAAAATGTGCTGCATCACCTAATCCTCCTCCTTGCCTTAGGGAAGACACAGAAACTCAAAACAGATGGACCACAGGGATGGTGACATTTTCATCCTACCTGACAATACCATTTTCAGAATAAATGTTCAATTCAGGTTGGGGAAGCCACGGTTTGGCATTTACCTCATGCTTACTGAGTGTCGGCTATGGGCCAAGCATTATTTTAGAGACTGCTAATACCACAGGACTACTCATCACAGATGATATCCTCCTATGCTTCCTAAATTATTTAGAATTAGTATCACATGTAATGTAACAACTATCTACCCCTCTCCACATACCTAATCTAGAATTTGCAAGTGCACTCTCTCTTTTATTCAGACTCCAGACATCTCTACTCTGAGCTTGAAGTTCAAGCCCTCTGAGTCCTGCAAAGAGCAGGTCCATCAGATCTATAATCTTATCACACTATTTAGAGCAAAAAAAAAGAGTTATCATTAATATTCAGTTTACCCACTCTGCAGAGTTTAGGTTCTTCTCTAGGACACCTTCCATCAAGTGCATTTGAAATGTAAGAATGCTGCCAACCATCAGGAATTATCTTTTAACTTTTGCAAGACTGTGCAGCATGTTCCAAAGATGATTCCTCATAAATGCTGTCTCCTGTTTCTTTCCATTTCCTGTTCCCACCATCCCTTAGAATACTCCGATTTCTCTACTTATTTCTCCTTTTCAACACCACATCTATGCCTATTCCCAGGTGTGTCATCAGTGAAAGTGGAATTTTCTGGCAGTGGGTTAGTTTGGATATGTAAATTTGGAGAGGCACAAGACATTCCTGGGAGCCCAGGAGCTTTATGTTCACCAACCCAATATTCTGATCTCACTTTCTTTCCCAAGATACCAAAATCTTATCCTAGGTGGATATAGCAGTCAAGGGAAATAAGGAAGACTGGGTAGTATCAGGTGATCAGTGAAAGGAGCTGCATTTTTTAACTTGGGGAATGTGCAATACTGTTATTTGGCCCTTGCAGGAAGTCAAATGTCAATGAAGCACAGTTCAAATGATTTCACCAAAGCCAGTCATATTTGTACTTCCATAAAGGTGCACTGTCCAATATAGTGGCTGCAAAGTTATTTAGATTAAAATTAATTAGGTGAAATGAAAATTTAAAATTCAGTTCTTTAATTTTACTCATTATATGCCAAGTGCTCAAAAGTTATATATGACAAGGCCACTCTACTGGATGCTGAACTGTTCTTTATCACAGAAAGGTCTCTTTGATGGCACTTCAGAGAATCTTGTCACTTCCTACTCTTTTGTTACCTCCGAGGCCTTTGCTTTTGACTTTCTTGGATGTAGTATTTCTTATTGTATTATTTTCCTATTTGACCCTGCAGACCTCTCCTGTTCCCCCATTATCTCTATCTCTCTTCTGCTACCAACCTTAGTTTTGAAAAATTGTTGTCAATTCCTGCTGCAGAACTGACCTCTGGCCTTACTTTTTGGTATTGGATTTCTTAGTTCATAATGGTCTCAATCGTCTCCTACCTGAGCTGGGATCTTTTGTGCCCCATGTAGCCTTAGCACCTGGCTTGTCCTCTCCTCCCAGCTCTCCAAATCAGGTTACCCTAGAATTTTACTCTGTAGCTTTCCTGTTCCAGACACATATACTCTGTCCTTAACTCACCAGTCCTGATAGTGTTGTCCTTGCTCCTTACAATCTGAAATTGTAGGCAGTAATGTTTTATTAGTGTACTTGATTTATACCTGGGCTTGATTTATAGATTTATGATTGTGAAAAAATTTTCAAAATGTGGTTAATGCTAAGAAAACAATACTTTTTAATATTGCAACAGGAAAAATTGGAAGTAGGGCTTAGATAGTACTGACTGAAGAAAACTAGAACATAAATTTTACATAATAAATTCTGGAGAACTCTTCATACTAAGAACAGCAATGAACATAATTTTAAAACCTCCAAATACTCTGCACTGGCGATTACATATTAGTTGGTAGTGTTTCTATCCACAGAAACATTTCTTAACTGAAATAGCAGTAAATTCAGCTTTACAAGATTGGAAAATAAAAAAAATATATAAATTTCTATAGTTAATTCCATTTAAAGAGCAGAGATCAATTCAAGATCAGTGTAGTGATTAATTATGTACCAAAATGTTAGTTTTTTTCTTCCTTGGCATTAACTTGTCATTTCAAGGTGATAGAGAAAGACTGCTATGGGAGGAATCCTGCAGTAAAGTGAATGTAGAAGCAAAGGAGAACCAATTAAAGCTGGTAAATTATTAGGAAAGGTAATCAATCCTCAATTATCTAAGGACTTACCAGTTCGTGTATGTATTTCTTCATTTGCTAGGGAATTGTAGAAAAAGAGAGCAAAATGGGAGTTTAATCACTGATTAAAGCCGATCTAAACTTAATTGCATTACTAAGTATGGTACTTTTTACAAAGTGGGCACTTAATAAAACTTATGGAATTGTAGATAAAGGAAAGATAGACCACAAAAGATTAAATGTAAGTTAGTGAATGTAAAATTACTACTTTATTGGAAGCATAGTAGTAAGAATTCCAAAGAAAGGATAAATTAATTTGTAGATTCTAAGCAAAAAATATAAAGAAAGAAATAGATGATTTTATGTAGATGAAAAACAACAGTATAATATTTTCATATAGCTTTATGAGGTAGCTCATATATTATACATACATGGTTGGATAGTTGCATATTAGAAATATACCTGGAAGGCATACTTACAAGATGTTAGAAAATTTTGCTTTTTAATTAATAATTAATATTTTATGAGCTCATCTAACAAAATTCAATTTAATATAAATTGCATTAAATGCTAAGTTTTTTTTTCTCAACTGCAATTGAAATCCTGCTGCCAGGATATCTTGTAAGTTATTTTGTAACAGACTGAATTCTGTATTCATTTCTACCTATTGTTCAGAAAATTTTCTATTTGAAAATGTTCGAGTCAAAGCTGTTGAACTTAGTTGTGGTATTCAAATAACCTTTGTTGGGTTCAAAAGTCAAAATCAAAAGCATTATTAAACATTTGTTTTTAATTTATAGTAATCTAAAAATGAAATTAAATGTTTTGTCTGAGTTAAAAATGGGAGAAATTTTGACATAGTAAATTGTGTAGGAATCCTAATTTTTTTGTATTTGGGGAGGCCTGATATGGCACCATGAACTTTTCTATTTTTCTCATTTGAACTTTAAATATATAGGAAAATGCCTGCATTTGGACTTGTTTTTGCTTCCCTGTTTGAAGGTGGAGATAGATGTACATGTTGGTGTAGTTTTTTCCCCCTATCAAAGTTTTCTTTATTGATATAGCCTTTTAAAGTTGGATCCCATGTCATAGCTGCTGTGCCTTGGCATGGACACCCAACTTAGGAGCAAACAATACACAGCTGAAGAGCTGGGGAATGTGAACCTCAGGTGACAGTGGATACTTAGATTCACAGCCTGAAGTGAGAGCTGAGGCCAATGTGGCCATGTAAGGAGAATAGACATGAGTGACCTTAGAGATGGGAGAGATGCTCAGTTTCTGAACTTCCAGCTCTTTCTGAGATCCCTGTGGTCTGGCTATCCTTCACTTCCTGTCTTTGAATGCCAGTGGAGTTTGCATGTTTACCTTCATCTTTCATTCTGTCTTTATTAAGCTAGATTAAAGAGTTCTCTTCCTTGCAAATGAATAGACCCTTTCTAGGACATAGGTGTTCACATTTTTCTTGAATATTTTTCCTGGGTATATTTATTTCTTTAGTTTAACTTATAGCTTATTTAATCACATTGGCTATCTATATATAATTATATCTATATATCTATATCTATATTAATATTATTGTAACTCCAATTTTGACTATTTTCTTTACCATTTAGTGTTTATCTTTTAAAGTTTTATACCATATTTTGCAATAGTTTCTAAATTCTATAATGTTACTTTGAATCATTTTACTTGTAAATACCATGAAACAATAATAAGCAAAGAAGCATTTTATGATTCTGAAGCTTTTAAGTATTTATTCTAGAGTTCTCCAGAGGAATAGAATGAATTTTGTGTGTGTGTGTGTGTGTGTGTGTGTGTGTGTGTGTAATTATAAGAATGGATTTATTAGACTGACTTACAAAGTTAGAGGCTGAATAGTACCAGTGGTCTCCTGCATGCTTGTAGGTTGGAGAGTCAAGGGAACCAGTACCTGTTCAGTCCAATAAGCTGGTGCTTCAGAACAAGAGGGACCAAAGATCCAGCCCCAATCTGGGGCAGAAGGCTTAGAAGTCCTCCCTGGAAAGCTCCATGTACAGGTACAAATTCAAAGGCTTAAGAATCTGGAGTCCAATGTCTATGGGACAGCTGCAACAAAAAATGAATGAGTCAAGAAGGGTTGACCATGAGGGATTCCATTAGATTCTTTCCCCATTTTTCCAGGTTTGTCTGTCTAAGCCCCTAGTCTATTGGATGATGCCACCCACTTTCAGGGTGGGTCTTCCTTAGTTAGTTTACTGACCTATTTGGCAATCATCTTTGAAAACATCCTTACAGACACACTCAACAGTGAGATCTATCTATTTTCTAGGCATCTCTTAATCCAGTCAAATTCACAACTGAGATTAACCATTATAGTGAAACAGGCTATAATTTCTATATCTGTAATCAGGATTTTTTTTCAGTGTTGCCGACACTTCATTATGTGAACAAAAAGTCAATGTCTATGCACCATCAATACAACAGTTAATGATGTGTGCCTATTTAACATCATATCCTTAGATAATTAATGAACTTTCCCCTCCTTCTCTATCAGATTCACTGTAAGTAGAGATAGTTGTTTTCTACCTACTAACTTTATCTTCCAGATTATAGGTATATGAAGTTAAGTGTGTGATATTTTACCTTACACAGGTAAATGCAAGTTGGGTATTCAGTGGGGTATTAAAAAAAAGCCCAAAGTAGTATGAATCATTGTTGTTAAAACATAAGCTCAATTATTTTTATTCATTAAACATTTACAATAAGCAATGGATTATTTCAAAAGGTCAGCATTCCATATAAATGGTACATGAACAATAACTCCACTCTTTCCCTGAAGACTACATGTGAGCCATGTGAATTTATCCCTCACTTTAGAACTAGGTCAGCAATTCCACACCAGAAATAGTGGTACTCAGGAGAGTGGCAAACCTTTTCCAACTAGGGTTGAATTTAAATTAAACTTAGACTTTTTAGAGACTTTTTTTTTTGAATAGGCAAAGAAAACAACCCAAATAATTATTTTTATATAGAGATTCACAGAAGATTTGCATTAAAAAACTTATGCAAAATCTCTAGGAAAAACCTTTTTCTTGGAAATGCATATTTGTTTAAACATTAATGTTTAAAGTTGGATGAAATATTTTTGTAAGTCTGTGAATGTAAGGAGGTGGAATAAACTTGAGTTTGAAAGCATGGAATTGTATATCAGATAGCTGTGAGTTTAAATCCTAAATTCCCTTTCTTGGTATTTGACCTTGTGTACTATGTCAACTCCAATTTTCTTATCTATGAAATGGAGATAATAGTAAAATTTCCCTTCCAGGATTATGTGGATTAAATAAGTATAGCATTTATCTATGCTTACCAACACACAGTGTAACATGTCTTACACATAATACATTCTTATTAATGTCAGTTATTATTATTATTATTATTATTATTATTATTAAGAAATAGTATATAACTGATTGGCCTTATGGAGATTTTGAGGACTAAAAGTGAAATTAATGCACTGCATTATATATTTCTCACAATAACTCTTTTTTAAAATTTTGTACACACAGCTTTAGATATAAACTAAATTTTATCATTTCCTCAGAAGCTTGCCAATAGACTTCTTAGCTATAAGCTTCTAGGGTGACCATCAAGATTAGATTTCATCTTGATTTTTTTTCTTAATTATGCCCCCCCCCCCTTTGGAAAACACAGTTTGATAGCTTTAATTAATTAAATCAAATTGAAGTAATGGTTGCATCCTCCAAATTCTTCTATACAAGTCATTTTCTTGTCTATGCAAATCCCTGAGATTATGGAGCTCTCTCCCTATCTAAAAAAAAAAAAAATCATCTAAGGACTATATCACTCTGTTTGCTGTCCTTTCTTCTCCTTGCACTATTTAGCTTAACAGCCTGTCTTTTGCTGTTTCTTCACCATTTAGTTTCAATGTTTGCTGTTGTTCCCCTGACCCAAGGATGCTGAACCTGCTCTTTTAAAAGGTGTCCTCTTACTCACCTCTCCAGTTGTATTCTCCCCTGAGCAGTCATAGAAGTAGAAATTTAAGGAAAGCTCTAGAGGAATGTGATGTGTTGTCAAGCCTAGCCTTTGTCCTTTACCATGTTTATGAGATAAAATGCTCTTCTTAAGTGTGATTCTTGGGAGAGGATGGAGGGATTGTCTTGACTTTTATAAATTTTACATTTCTGGCACTTTAAAAATAGTAGGCACCAAGTTATTATTATTTCTTTTTAAAAATAATGTTTAAAAAGGAAAAGAGAAAGAAGAAGAAGAGTAAAGGAGGAGGAGAAATAAATGGTTGACATTACTATTGCTCATTTGTCTTGTCTCCAGTCTTTCCCAGTATTCTTGTAGGTATGCGCACTTGGACCACTCTGGCCCATGGACATGCTCTTTGTGGCTAAAGATGTAGGATGCTCTTCAATTAGTCAGGAATCAGCCAGGGAGTAGAGCCACTCTGAGTACTGTGGAGTAGGCATTTATTAAAGAAACAAGATCTTGCACAAGTGTGGAGGAGCTGCAGAACTAAGTGCTAACTAACCCCTCTGATGCACTGGTGTGGGTGGACAAATTGGAGCTTGCCAGGGAATCAGTGAAGCCATACATGTGCAACTGCCAGAACAGGGCCATAAAGGAGAGCAGGAGGAGAAGTGGTGGAAGCTTATTGTCTCTGTGTATGCTCATGGTTATGGATTCTGTGTATGCTCATGGTTATGGTTTTCTTGTTCACCAATGGAGTCAGCAATTTGGAAGTCAGGTGCATGCAGAGTGGAGGAGGGTGAGAACAAGTTGAATTCACAGGTATGTCTGTCTCTCAACATCAGGAAGAGAAAAAGCAAGCTGAAATTTTACAGAATATCTTTGTATTTCTTACCACTTTCAACTAGGATGATCATCAAAAAGTTAATGGCTGCTGATTCATTTTCACTTTCCAAATCAAACTGGTTTCTCTTTGGATCACTCCTATCTGAGAACTGCATAGGGGGACCACATGTATTTCCAGAACCGTAAAATAGATCAAGAACAAAATAGCTTCATGCCACCTCTTGCCAGCTTGGCCATACGTATTTTAACCATGTTTGCTTCTAATAACTAAGCATCATCGTACCTAGTCTAAGGCATGTATCTCCCATGCATCTGCAAGCATGCTAATACCTCCCACCCCCAATACCAAAAGTTAATACAAGTCCCATGGTCATTTAATCTGGCTTTGAGTAGTGTTTATTCCCTTTCTAGTAGAATTAGTTTCCTTCTTTTATATTCTCCATCTTAAATATTCATATATGAGGTTAATAACTATTAAAACTTATTATGTTAAGTAGTAAAGAAAAAGAATGGTTAATATATAATCCATATATCTATACCTTAACATATTAACCAATCATTTTATTTATTATTTTCCCCACTTCTGAACATATGTCTATATGGAAGTATACACACATATTTTAATATCAAAATAAGGAAGAAGCACTGATAATTACTATGGTTTCAATTTTTGTAAATAGTCTCTTGGTTGTAGCTAGTATTTATAACTTACTTCTTCTAATACCCATTCCATAGCCCCATTTCATAGTCGATCATGATATCTTGACTGGTAGTGTGTCCCAAACCTGAGTTCCTAGAGGATCTAGGCCATTAGTAACTCTGATAATTTTGATTCTTTTGGTGTTCCATTAAATTTTATTGTAAGAATATGTGAGTCCTAAGAGGAGGCTTGGAGGATCTCCTGTGTTACAGACATGCCTATGTACCCTGTCCTGCATAAACAACACAATTGTATTAGTTCATCACTTACTGAGTTACCATAAACTTACTATTTTAAAACAGCACACACTTATTATTTCACAGTTTCTGTGTGTCATTTGGGTATGGAGTTTAGATGTGGGTTGGCTGGGTCTTCAGCTGGGATTGCACTAGATTGAAATTCAGGTGTCTGCTTGGGCTGTGGTCTCACCTGTTGCTCAGAATCCTCCAAGCTCATTCAGTTTGTTGGTATAATTTTGTTTCTTGTGGGTAGGGCTAATGTCCATGTTACTTGCTGGCTAGGGAAGGGAGGTCACTTTTAGCTTCTACCACCACTCAGGTCCTAGACATGTGGCTCTTTTATCTTGCAACAAATCAGCTTACTTTTCCAAGTCCAGCCAGAGTCTGCTACAACTGAGTTTTATATAATGCAACTTGATCAAGAGCCTGACTATCCTATAAAAATCATGGATATTGCCTACATTTAAGTGGGTAGAGGGAATCATACATTTATATATATACACACCCCAGAAGGCAGGATTGGGCTTAGGATTCCGTCTACCATAATTTTCTCTTGGTAATCAGAATTAATCTTCCTGCCCATTACAATAAAGTTCTTCCTTGTCTGCTGATTCACTGTCATGAGAAATAGCCATATGGCAGTTTCCATTTCAGCTAGTTGTATCTATTGTTGTAGAAACCTTCCTTTCTTGGGAATGAAGTTCTTTATGAACTAGCAGGAAGTAAAAATTTACTAGTGGATCATTAGTAATAACAGGGAAAGGAGCTGTTTTATATTTCGTTCTTATTTCCCTGAAGAAAAAATCTTGACTCTCAATGGAAAACCCAACATTATAGCATACCCAACATTATGTATAAAATGTCATTCCATTGTTTCCTGGATATCTGGTAATATCAGCAAATTCAATGACCAAAAACAATGAAGATGGTCTTTATTTACCGTAAAATAAGTTTCTTGGTCAGAATGCTATATGATATACTATGTTTAGGGGTAAGGAATTCTGTAAATTCACAGATGGTAATTTTGACAAAAGCCTTATGGACTTGAAATGGCAAATCTGTATCCAGAAAAGATATCTTCTCCAGAAAAAATTGCTGCCTCTTCCATAAATGAGATTATTCAATGTAATCAAATTAGTTTCCCCAGAGAATGGTATACCATGTTGGAAGTCAGTGTTAGACTTTGTTATTCTCAGGTTGAATAACCAGCTAAGGTTGTGACAGTATACACTGTGAATGGAAGTCCATGTTGCTGAGCTTAGGAATAATTTTATCTCTGCCACCATACCCACTTTGTTTATGAGCTGGTGGAACAGAGTCAGGAAAGCATGGGGAAAGAAGGTAACTGACATCTGTAGAAGGAGTAATCATGTCCTCTGTTTCTTTAAACCTCCTCTGCTAGAGCTTTTCTTTGATGGGCATTGATATAGGATGCAAATATCTTCACATTATCTGCCAATTTTCAGAAGTCCACCCATATGCTTCTTCCTCAAACTCCTTTTCAACAAATCTAATCATGTTGCTTCCAAGTCCCTGACTATTTAACACCCAAACTGTCAGCTCTTGCCTAAGAATCAGCATAGATCTGCCTTCTGGTCATCCCTCATTCTAGGCAAAATAATAAATCAGGTGGACTGCTTAGAGTTGTGCCTGTCAGGGGAATTTTCCTTCACCATCCTCAGGGCCAACCTTGATTGGAGCTATAATGGAATAGCTTTCCACTGCCAGGAAGCACCAGTGTACTGTGCAAAAACACTTATAATCCAGTTGCCAAATTTTTATTTCTCTTCTGTAAGCTGATTAAAAGAACTCTCATTAATGTGGGCTGATAAAGTGGAAAAAAACATAGCAAGAGTAGGAGATAGAGGAAGCTGAACCACTTGTTTATTTTATTTTGCTTTTAGGAATTGCTAATCTTGTTTGTATATATTTGTTATGCCTAATGGTGGAGGACTCCTGTCTACTTCCAATTTTATGACTTGATTGTAATTCAATCTTGACAGTCAATATAATTTTCAAGAAAATTTGGTGCCCTATTGGTAAGCAACTATTTTTTACTAAGACCTAAGATAATGTAAAAACTATTTCCCAAAAAGAGAATAGGTGTCTGCAAAGGCCAGTATAGTTTAGATCCTTAATCTTAATGCTTTATACTGTTTTTCCCCTATGTTGGTTTTATAATGTGTATGGTTTGGATTTAGAATGACCCCCCAAAGGCTCATGTGTTGAAGGCTTGGTTCCCAATGCAATAATGTTTAGAGGTGGAGCTTTTGGAAAGGGATTATGAAGCCTATAATTTCATCAATGGATTAGTCCACTGATGATTCATAGCTGAATGGACTATTGGAAGGTGGTATAGAAGGTGGGAACTAGTCAAAGCAAGTGAGTTATTGGAGACATGCTCTTGAGGTCTGTTTCTTGTCTTCAGCTCCTTTCTTCCCCTCTCTCTTTGCTTCACAAAAATTTTTCTCTGCCATGCCCTTCTGCCATAATGTTCTGCCTCACCACAATTCTAATGTAGTGGAAGCAGCCAACCATGGTCTGAAATCTTTGAAACAGTGAGCCAAAATAAACATTTTTCTCTTTTGTTTTTCTCAGGTTTTTTGTCTCAGTGACAGAAAGCTGACTAACATAATATTTCCAATGTAGAGCTAATAAACTTCTACAGACACTTCAAGGCACCATCAGATCTTCTGAATAATGTGGTCTAGGCAGTAAAAAAAATGTGAAAGTCTGGATCTTTTGCACATCCTTCTCTTGTTTGGGTTATACTCAAAGCTGGCAGCCTGTTGGATTGCTCAGAAATTGAGTAATTGTAACTTGCATAAATGTAGTTTATGTTGCTTTCAACATTCAAAGAGGATTACTAGGCATAATCCTCTTCTCAGTGTTTGGAAGGGCTAAATTCAGCAGCTTACTCTTCACCTTAGAAGGTGTATAATGACATACCCTTGGTGCCCTAGAAATTTTTCTGAAATTTTTTGGCATATGTATAACTTTTCAATGTGGTTAAGGCAGTTGCCACTTCCTGATCACAAGATGTAGTTAGCATGATATGATCTAACACTGAATATCATAAAATGTCCACTGTGCAATGGAGAGATGATCAAGGATGGTCCCTATAGAATAGATAATGACACACGACAGCAAAATTGATATGATCCTGAAATAGCTTTGTGATGATGTATCAAGAGAAAGCATGTACAAGATCAATAGTTGCATACAGGTACCAGGGAATGTGTTGATTTGCCTTTGTAAAGAAATAACATATAGAAATAAAGTTTCTATTAGGTGTCATCACCAGTTTAAGTTTACAGCAATCCACTGTCATTCTTTGGGATTCACTTGTCCTTTGCAAAGACCAAATAGGCAAGTAAATACACATGTGATAAGAATCACTACCTCTGAATCCTTTGAGTCTTCAATGTTGGCATGTATACCTGAAATCTCTTCAGGGATGAAGAACTACCTTTATTTTATTATTTTGGTTGGTGGAGATGGTTTTAGAGGTTTCGAGTTGGCCTTCCTTATCATAATTGCCCTTACTCCATGAATCCAGGAAACAACATGGAGATTCTGTCAGATATTTATTCTATCTCCTCTAATAATATATTCCAAAAGACCAAAGGATCTTTTTAGAGACACACTGATAAGATAAAACCTGATCATAACTTCATTAGTTACCTGATACCTGTGAGCTTACTTTTTGGTTGTTGGTTTCTTGCGTCTCTAGAAATTGTATTATTTCACAGCCAGTGTCTAATAATACCCCCAAAGTCTGGTTGGTTTCTCTTCTCCAGTACACAGTCACCCCGATAACAGACCATATGTCCCTTAGGAAGGACTAAGAAAAAGGTTTATAATATAATATTTGGCTATGTTTGGGTTCCTTTCTCAAATGATTCAGGCATTCTGGGGTTTGGAACTGGTTCATGTCCAAATAGGTTAAGATGGTGTGTCTCTGTCATAATGATTCAAGTTAGATTTCTGTGTTCTTAGATATTTTCTCCTTGTTCAAATCAGTTAAGATCTCAGTAGTTTTCCCATCCTACATACACAATAGTAAGTTATCAAATGCCAAGCATCTCTGTTGGGCAAACTTTAATTACTGATTTGACTTTGCTACATTTTATAGCAGCCCTTTTCACCTCTTTGGCAGAAGCTCCTAATGACCCTTGCCATATCAGCCCAATAAAACACAATGATCCTTTTACCATAACTCAACATTTTTATCATCTATTGCCACACATATTTACTCAGGTTTTTGATGATATGAAATGGTAAATGATATTTCATATCTTTGGGTGGATGTGGTATTCATTTTGAACCTGAATATCTGGGGTTTGCCAGAACTAAGACCCGGTTATTTGTCTGGAAGCAAGATCAATTGGTGGGAAGGTCCTCAAAGGAGGCCATTTGTATACTTCACTAAGGCGCAAAGTGCTGCTTTCACTGGCAAAGGATGAACAGTACAATCTAGGAAACCATTATCCTATACTTTATTGAAATTTTTTTTGGGGGGGACTGGGCATTGAACTCCCAGCCATCAACCACTAAGCCACATCCCCAGCCCTATTTTGTATTTTATTTAGAGACAGGGTCTCATTGAGTTGCTGAGTGCCTCACTTTTGCTGAGGCTGGCTTTGAACTCAAGGATCCTCCTGCCTCAGGCTCCTGAGCCACTGGGAATACAGGCATGTGCTACTGTACCTGGCCTCCAATGAAATTTGTTCATCATATTTTTCACAATTAATGCACTAACCATGATGTTCAAATTTCAGCTGAATTCAATAATTCAGCTACTCATGGGATTAGAGTTTGGTTTTTGTTTGCAGAAATCTTGACCTGAAGCTCAGAAAATAAGGATACCTTTTGGGGTAGACAGAGAAACTTTCTGTTTCTTTTCAAGTCACTGAATTTAATTAACCTCCTGAGCCCATCGTTTTTTTTCCTCCAAGTTTTCTAGTGCACTTAGAGGAAAAAAAATTAAAATTGTTATACTTTTGCTTGTTTTGAAAGTTTGTTTTTTAAATTTACGACTTGCTATTATTTTTTTAAGAGAGAGGGAGAGAGAGGGAGAGAGAGAGAGAGAGAGAGAGAGAGAGAGAGAAATAATTTTAATATTTATTTTTTAGTTTTCAGCGGACACAACATCTTTGTTTGTATGTGGTGCTGAGGATCAAACCCGGGCCGTATGCATGCCAGGCGAGCGCACTACCGCTTGAGCCACATCCCAGCCCGCTATTATTTTCTATGACAGCAAATATAAGACTACCCAAAGCCTTCTATAAATAAGCCTTTGAATACAGGCTATAATTTAAATGACTGTGTGTCATCAGATAGAGCACTAAACTCTCGGTATATAAAGAATTAAAAAAGCTAAACACCAAAGAAACAAATAACCCAATCAATAAATGGACCAAGGACCTGAACACTTCTCAGAAGAGGATGTATAATCAATCAACAAATATATAAAAAAATGTTTATCATCTTTAGCAATCAGAGAAATGCAAATCAAAACGACTCTAAGATTTCATCTCACTCCTGTCAGAATGGCAGCTATCATGAAGACAAACAACAATGAGTGTTGGCGAGGATGTGGGGGAAAAGGTACACTCATATATTACTGGTGGGACTGCAAATTGGTGCAGCCCATATGGAAAGCAGTTGGGAGATTCCTTGGAAAACTGGGAATGGAACCACCATTTGACCCAGCTATCCCACTCCTCAATCTATACTCAAAAGACTTAAAAACAGCATACTACAGGGACACAGCCACATCAATGTTTATAGCAGCATAATTCACAATAGCTAAACTGTGGAACCAACCTAGATGACCTTCAGAAGATGAATGGATAAAAATAGTGGCATATATACATAATAGAACATTACTCAGCAATAAAAGAGAATAAAATCATGGCATCTGCAGGTAAATGGTTGGAGTTGGAGAAGATAATGCTAAGTGAAGTTAGTCAATTAAAAAAATGGCGAATATTTTCTCTGATATAAGGTGACTGACTCATAGTGGGGTAGGGAGGGGGAGTGTGGGAAGAATAGACTAACTCTAGATAGGGTAGAGTGGTGGGAGGGGAAAGGAGGGGGCAGGGGGTTAGCAACGGTGGTAGAATGTGATGGATATCATTATCCAAAGTACATGTATGAAGACACGAATTGGTATGAACATACTTTATATACAACCAGAGGTATGAAAAATCATGCTGTATATGTGTAATATGAATTGTAATGCATTCTGCTGTCATTTATTTTTTAAAAATCAATTAAAAAATAAAGTATCAGAAATATTTCCATCTTAATTCAACCATTGTGGATTGTAATGACAAATGAAAATAAAACATTTATTGAGTCATCTCAAAGCTTACCTACAACCTTAACAAATAAATAAATAAATGATTGTATATGCGTGTGCCTGTGTGTGTGTGCATGCACACACACTTCATGTAACAGAATGCCAGAATTCCCTTTACCACTGGCAAGATTCATCCATGCCTTCATATCTATTTAGTTAGAAAATTCTTTGTTCTCATCCTTGAACGTTTGGTTCCCTGCCAAGAGTGGTGGCACATAACCTGTAATTCCAGCAGTTTGGGAGGCTGAGGCCAGAGGATTGCAAGTTCAAAGCTAGCCTCAGCAACTTAGTGAGACTCCATTTCAAAATAAGAAATAAAAAAAGTATGGGGATTTGGCTCAATGTTAAGCACCCTAGTTTAAAACAAACCAGGGACTTATTATCAAACAAGAATTTACACAATTTTAGGGAATGTTTGAGAAATAATAAGATAAAAGGGTATTTAAGGGTCAATGGAAAGTAACTGATGAGCATTTCTGAAGCACTGGCACAGGTGGACAGATTAAGGGTGGTCAGGGACTATATGAAGCCAGATATGTCCACTTGCAAGTGTATGACTGTAAAGGGAAACTGCGGGAGAAATCCATGGGAGGCTCTGCTTCTGCACCTCCTGTGGGGAATGGGTAGTACTGTTGATTAGAATGGCTGGTGGTCAGGAAAAAAAAAGCTGAACATGGAATGAGGGTAAGCAAAAAGAAGCTGGAATCTTCTGCACCTATGCATTAATCTCTCAGTGGGGGAGAGCAAACACAAGGTAGAATTCTTAGTAGCTCTGCCTCTGTTTCTGTTTCTAGCCCTGGTGACTTTCAGAGTATAATCACTTCTCTTCCACTTTTGCTTTCTAGATCTTGTGGGAACTTTTATTATCACCTCTCATTAGGAAACTTACACAGGGAAGGGATTCTAAGAAATAGTTTCAGATTTGCCAAGTTGGCACAGAATAAAACCACCACACCCCTTATGCTTTTTATTCCTCTGGCGATGAGCACGCAGACCACATGTTGAAAACAGTGTTGTCACAAGATCAATGTTTTTTGAATTGCTGAGTGACTGCAGAGAGGGCACTTTTCTTGTAGACTTACCCAAACCACAAAAGACTGTGAGGAAAAGATGAATACACTTTTGTATTCTGAATTCGCTTAGGTTTTGCTATAGCCTCCTAACCTATTCTGATTAACATACCCTTAAAGCCAGGGAAGCAGTTGATTAGGCAACTTTTTGGAGGTTGATGCAGGGGGTCTTTTGGCCATGAGAAGAGCTCAGGCTTTTTGATAAGGACATCTACTGGAAGTCCTCTCTGGAGATGATTCTTGCCTTGCATCCTTTTGTCTTTTGCCATCAAGTAGAGGTGTCATGGGAAAAACAAAATTTAGACTGAGAGGTCACCTGCTTATTGTGCTTTTGACTCTAGGAAGGAAAATGGTATTTTCTGTAGCAGCCACACCCCAGACTGAGCTGAGCAACTGCCCTGTCACCCTGGTATTCAGTGCCTTCTGACTCTGAAGCCCATATTGTCTGTTAAAATTTTAGCCACATTTCTTCTGTGTTTTTGATTGATTCTGTTTTACTTGCTTTACTGATCTGAATCATACCGTACATCCTTATCCTATATAAAAAAGAACTCTCATATGGACATGGTTCCATGTCCACCAAGCCCCACACCCAGCTCACTGGTCACTGCTGAGAAGCAGCAGAACAGAGAAGTGGTGGTGGAATGGCAGCAAGTGCTGGTCCAAGCACAGGCAGCAATTGATGGTCTGATGTGTAGCAGGCCAGCATGGTAGGCAAGCCAAGGCAAACTGACTTGTCAGCCCAGCCCAGCCCAGTGCAGATACTCAAGCCACACAGTGCCACAGGTCCAGGCCCCCTGCCACCCAGCATGCCAGATTCACTGACCTCCTGCTTCCAAAATGGGGAGAAAGTAGAAGCAAGGTGAACCTGAATAGGCTACAGGGCTAACCAATAGGGTTAATAATTTTACAAACCATAATTAATGTAATTTTGAGCCAATAGTGTTGATACTTTTTCCAAACCTTGATTAGCATAAATTTGAATCAACAGCATTTACCCAAGTGCTGTATTAAACCCCTAGACTAGCACACTCAGATGGCAACCCCTTTTGGGTCCTCTCTGACCTTGGGGGTGTTCTGTTTCTATGTACATGTGAATAAATCCTACTCTTATACTGGTCTGTGGATCTCATCCTTCCAATTCATAAGACACGAACCCTGAAATTGGAAGAAATTGATGGTGAGCTGCTGGGATCTGCTGCAACACTGGAGGGTATGGCCCACCATTAAGAGCTGCAACACTTTCTGACTGCAGAGGCCTGCGGCCATGTGCAAACCCCACCTGTCAGCAGAAACAGAGAATGGAGTTTCAGTCATTGTGTCCTTCTTGACTTCCTCTCACATTTCTAAGTACTGCATAAATATCTCCTGTCATTTTGATATCTCACTGAAGCATCCAATTCAAAACCTGTATTACCAAGCTCAATTCTCTTTTTTGGTAAATTTGTTTCTTTCTTATTCTTACTTTCCTGTTTATCAAGTTATTCTTTTGTCCAATCAGCCAGACCAGAAACCTTTCTTCTTTGATAACCAGTCAGTCATATTCTAGAATTTTTCTCTTATTTATCATTAGTCCTTCAAGTCCTTGTGATTCAGGAGGTCCATGGAAAATCTTACAGCCTCTTAACACATGTATGCTTTTTTATTGACTTATACATGTAGGACGAACTTACATTTAAAGTTAAATTTTGCTATTTTTATATTATGATGCTATCTATGTGTTTGTCATTTTGTCTTCAAATGCACATATTATTTTAAAATTTTCTTTAGTTGCTACATGCATGAACAAATGAAATTTTAAGAACACTTGTTATAAAGAAATGTTAATGAGTACATGTGTCTCCATTAAAAGAGAACATTTAAAATTGGTTTAAATAAACTTAAAAGTCATTAATAAGAAAAAATCCTTCATCTTGTTAGACAAACTTGGACAACTTATGTGAAAATAAAGTCAAATGACAAATTTTGTTTGACTTTTTATATATGGAAAATGGGGAGAAGTATAACTTTATTTTTGAAACAGTAATGCTATAAAGAATTTTTAAGACAGTAAAATTTAGTTGCCAAAGAAAGTAATAGAATTGCAATTATAGTAAAGTTGTGACATACTTAAGATAATAGATGATTCATTCACAATTCATTAAAGACCTACTAATGATAATATTAGGAATATTTTATTGAGTTTTTCTACTTCTTTTTGAATCCAATCCTAGCTCCGAGAATTTCACTCTTAATGATACATAAAATGTACTACAGATAATTGCTTAGCATTTATGAAGCTGATATATGAGGTACCCTATTGCAATTACTTCTCTATTTTTTTCTTTTTGGAAAGTTTTGTTAGCTTATCAGTTCCATTAATGTCTACTTCTTTCAGTTTGATGCACAGATTTTTTTGTTCATAACATTTGGCATTATATTATGACTATTTTCTTGTCTTGCTTGAGAATACAATCTAAACGGATGAGCTTCTCAAAGGGACTGTCTCCCAGAGTTTAACACCTCCATTAGTAGGTTTCTTGCATTCATTCCTTCACAATCATTTTCTAAGTAAACTTTTTCAACATTTGTGTACTTAACACAAAGTTAATGGGTTAAATTTTGGGAAAATTAAATAAGACAGTGTACTTATACTCAAAGTGATTACAGTATATGGAGGGGATATATTATAAATCAATTACTTTGATATCATGTGCTAAGTATTATTTTAGAGGTAGGCAGCAAAGATCAGGGAAAGTGCATGGCACATACTGGGTACTTACTAAATATGGACTGAGTAGTTCAAATGATGAGTGAATGCATAATTGGATGATCTAATTTGATTATGCATTGAGAGAAAGAGCATGGCGAGCTTCCAAAAGGAAAGGATGCTAAAATGACTTTCAGAGGATGAAAAATTTTGAGGAACAGAAGAGAGAAAGACATTCAAGGCAGTCAAATTAGGTATGACAGATACAGAAAAATCATCAAATACTATTGTGTGTTCAGGTAAACGATCTCAAATGGATGAAGAATTCATATTTGGCTGTGGTTGAAAACTCAAAATTAGTATTTAAAAAACTGACCTCATATATTCTCCTTTGAAATTGTTCTTCCCTGTGATTCTCCCTCTTGAAAACTGATGGCAGCAGCTCCACTGAAAATTTGCATGTAATTTCCCCTCCTCCAGTCTCCAATATCATTTAATTAGTCACCCTTTCTTTTGATTTTACTTCCTTTTTATCTCTTGAGTCTCTCTTCCTTTTTTACTTTCTCCCACTGGTTTTTAGACAGAGTCTCACATTCTCATTCTTTGTGTTCTTCCTTCATTCAACAAATATTTACCAACAAATATTATGTTATCAATATTGCCATCAAATGTGATATTTCAGATATGTACTTTTGATCATCTTCTTCCTCCCTCATTTAGAAGAGACCACAGGATATCATGAAGGGCTTCATAAACTAAAGAGTTCAATTTTTATGTTGAAAATTGAATCTCTTGCAAGGTCTTAAGCTGAAAAGTAACACGTCTCCATTTATATCTTCGTACTTTCCAAGGACCACAGATGTTGCTCTGGAGAACAACCTACTGAAGGGACGAATGAAAGGAGTGGGGCTGACAGAAGTTATGGAGGAGGATTGGGATAGAGTCAATGGAGCCACAATGGACACAGGAACATGGAGTATTTTAAAGAAGGGAGTTCACAAAAAGACTTTCATCACATTAATTGTCCTCAAGAGAGGACAGGCTGTCACCAGTCTTGTCACTTTCTTCCTTTGGGAATGGTGAGACAGGAGATTGGAGAAGGCATGAATTTCCATGTTCCAGGTTGAAATAGAATATGGAGTAATTAGGGAATGCTTTTTTGGATGGTTCCCAGCTTGTTTTCTCTTGATACTTGGCTATAGTCAATTTAGGGAGCAGGAATGAACTTCAGTTTTTGAGGTCAGTCTGGTTCTTATCTTTGAAGTCACTGCTGTCACCATCTACCACTCCTTGTTATCTTCCTCTGAACCATGGTGAATCCCAGAATTTGCCCCAGAGTGATCCAAATTGAGTCAAAAGAAGACTACATTCAATAATCTATCTACTGTTTTGAATTATAAATTTTGTCCCTACTCTATTCTACATTACAAATTGTATTCAATCACATAATTCATAAGGATTCATACATTCAGTGAAATTACAGTGTAAAAATGCTCCAGATGACACAATGCCAGCAAGGAAGCATGAACCCAAAACTTGTATCCTTAGAACAAACTCTAATTATTAAATGGCTAAGGAGAAATTAATACCGAGAATAAATTTACTTCTAAATTAAAGCCTCAAATAATTAAAACTCAAAATTTAATGCTACATTATTCTTTACCTTGAGTTGGGTTGGGGATTTAAGTTAGTGAGTGTTTCTTTAGCAACTGAAAATTGCAGTGTTTTCTGCAGGTTTCTTAAAAGGGACCTGAGACCCAATAGGGCATCTTGAATCATCAAAATACTACTTGCTCATTCATACAATTTAGAACACTACAAGATCCTCAGTAGCAATCATAGTAAAACAATACAATCAGGTAAAACATAACACTATCTAGACCCTTACTGTGAATATCAGTCAAGAATCATGTATTTAGTAGTATGTGGAGGATATGTCAAAGAGAGAGAGAGAGAGAGAGAGAGAGAGAGAGAGAGAGAGAGAGAGAGAGAGAGATTAATCAGCTTTTTAGTTTCTGTGACTAAAAAACCTGGTGAGAACAATTTAAGAGGAGGAAAAGTAGTATTTAGTGGTTCCCAGTTTCAGAGGTCTCAGTCTATAGACAGCTGGCTCCATTCTTTGTGGTTCCTGTTGATACAGAACACAATGGTGGAAGAGTTTGGTGAAGGGAAGCAGCTCACATGATGCTTGGGAAGCAGAGAGAGACTTCACACAGCAGATACAAAATGCCCTAGTAAAAAATATCCACTGATGCTTTCAGCAAGAAACTCAAAAAAATAAAATAAGTGGCAGTTCATAAAAGATCAGTGATCTTTACTTTGTTAATTCTGCTTATTATCAATCAGATACTCACCAGTTTTAAGAAACTTTGGAATGTGATGTGCAGTGACATGTGGTTTTCCTTCCCAACATGTCCAAGAGAATGGATACTCCTGTTTTATGAACTGTGACAAGTATATGGGAGGACAGAAGATGATTCTTCCTGCAGAAGAGATGACAATGTCATATGCCACACAGAAAGGTCGAAGTAAAGTTCAAAAAAATATGAGGACAGAAAACTGTTCAGAGAGTCTAGTTTGATGGAGTTCTTTGGTAATCTTAGAGTTAATAGTTCCTGTAGTACAATGGTTCTCAAATTTTATTGTGCATCAGAATCACTGGGATGGCTTGCTAAACCACAGTTGCCTCCAACTTCTCTTGAGTTTTCTGTACAGAAGATCTTGGTCAGTACTAGTTGAATTTGCATTTCTAACAAGTTCCCAAGTAATGTTGTTGCTGCTGGTCTGGGGAACACATTTGGAAAACTGATAATAGAGTGTTGAGGGAAAAACCTAACTTGCAATTGTGGACTGAATGGAGGAGGAGAAAATAAAGGGTTTGTTGAACTGTTATGACAAAAAAAAAATAAGCATCTATTATAATAGAATTGGTTTCATCATTGATTTATAATTGAGTACTATATAAGCTACCTTTGTGTAATGGATGTGTCCTGAATGCCTTCTATTTGGTCTAGTAAATCTACTCTCCTCATTTTTAACATTCCCCGACAGATCCCTTGCCTTGGCTTCCTGTTGGATTTGGTCAGTGGGGATCCCTGGCAGAATTCAGAGAGAAAGAAGAGGATGAGGCTGAAGTATGTTTTTTCCCTGATTTTCTCCTCTGACAAAAGGCCAATGCTCCATTCAAAGTGACCATTTCTAAAAGATCCTGTGCTTTCAGATTCTGAAAACAGCTGTCTCCTCTTGCTCCTATTCTTCTGAGTCTTTTCCATTCCCCAACCACACCATAATTGAGAAGCTGAGTGATATAAGGTGTGCACAGGTATCTGTGTTTGTGTTCCTGTTCACACCTCACAGATTTTCTGTTGAGCTACAGTTCTTCTGCTTTCAGTCTGTGTGTTGAAGGTAGGAATGACTCTATCATTCTCCAGACCCAGGAGTGAGCAAAAGACTCAAGTATATTGATACATTTTCCCTGAACCCAGTTCACTTCAGAGAAGTCCTTTTGGTCTTATTTGATTCAGTGAAACTTAGCCCATAGACGAGATCCATTTGAAAGAGGGGCTCTCTCTTTCTCCTGTAAGTACAAAATTGGTACTTTATAAGCATGGATCTTCCTGTGACCTTTATCATTGCTTAAGTGACCCTGCTAAGGAATGATACCCTGAAAAGGAAAACAGAAATAAAAAATGAGAAAGAAATTCCTAAAACCATGGATTCAGCTAACAATGGCTACTCCTAAACATTAATATTTATTTTGCTTAAACTATTTGGAGCTGAATTCTATGATTTGTAACAGAAACTGTTATATTATTTGATATATTCCCTTTTCCTCCCCTTGACTCTGTGTGTTTTGGTTTGGATATGAGATGTCCCCCCAAAGCTCCTGTGTTAATGCAAGAGGTAAAATTATTAGAGTATGAGAGGCATAATCTAATGAGTAGATTGATCAGTTTGATGCATTAATAATGAATGCTTTATGCCGCAGTCTGGCTGGGCACAGAATCACGAGCCACTCAAGCAGGAACAAAACTTTATTTTTGAAAATGCCGCCAATACCCCGTACACGTCCGGGAAGAAGCCGGTCCACCCCCGCGGTGGTGTTCTACCGGAACCCCAGAACAACTTCCTGCCCCGGAATTCCCTCCTACTGTGCTTCCCCAACCAATGGGAACTCTCCAGGAGTCCTGTAGCAGGCCGAGGTCAACAGCAGGAGTCCAATATCCATATGAATGCAAATCTTAACATAATCATATCATCTCAATGGCTAGCTGGCATCACCTTACAACCAAAAGTGCCATGCATCATATTACTTGGCTGTGGCTCTTAGCAGCTTTACTAAGTGGTAACTATAGAGAAGTGGGGCATAGCAGGAGGAAATGGGTGATTGTGGATATACCCCGGGGATCATATATTTTGTTCCTGGATCCTTGAGCTCTCTCTGCCTGAGCTGAGTAGCTTTCCTCCATTGTACCCTTCTGCCCTGATGCTCTGCCTCATCTTCATCAAGAGCAATAGAGTTTGCCAATCATGGACTGAGCCTTTGAAACCATGATTCAAAATATATATTTTTTCTCTTCTAAGTTGTTCTTGTCAGTTATTTTGGTGACAGCAATGAAAAACTGACTAACACAGTATGTTTCAGTGTTCACCTTTTGACTACATAGTGCTTTTTGAAATTTCTCCAACTCTCCACTTTCCTAAATCTGTCTTTCTCAACTCCAAAGGTATATTTGAATGAATATATTCCCTCTTGAACATACTTCTAAAAACTGTTTAAAACATATGTTTTACCCTGAGGAAAATTGTTGATTTCAAAAAGACTTTGATGATAGTATTAAAATGCTACATTTGCAAACATACGGATACATCTGGGGCTTTAAGATGGAAAGACTCAATTGGTGTCAGGATAAAGTCAATAGATGCTGAACCATAAAATTACATGAAATTATTATGTGACTGCTTCAAAACTATTCTTTGTTTATACATTTTTTCCCCACAGCACTGTTGGATAACCTACCATATCTCAAGCTATCAATCAATCAATCAATAAAAAGATAAGCTACATCAGGCTAAAAGTCATTTGAGATATAGCTCTTTAAGAACAAGGGAGTAACAGAAAATTAAGTGTTAAAATAGGCACAGGCCCTAGCCTTCTGGAGTGTAGCTTACTCCCACTGCTTAGCAACATTCCCTAGATGCCAGAGAAATCAAAATGTATGTTGTACGCTCCAGAATTTGTTCACACCTTTAAATGTACTTTCCAATTCACTAAAAATACATTTTTTGAAAATATGTAAACTACTGCTGTTTGGGATAAAGGAAGAATTCTTTCATTTAAAATGGCTTTGAAAACAAAACAATAACTTTAGGTCATGTTATAAAACCTAACAAATACAAAGAAAAAAAATCTGTTAATGCCATCATTAAAGAAAAGGGGGGCAGGGGCAAGAGATGAGGGAACAAATATGGCAATCCTCCAAATTTTAAGTATATTTTAACATTTCAAGACATATTTTTAACATGCTGCATATTTAAGTTTCCAATGAAGTGGAAAGTTATTAATAGTTTCTTGTCAAAGTGTGTGTGCCTTAGTCATTTCATTTTGCAGATATATGTTTGTGTTTTGCAGGCTCCCACCCTTTTTCATGCCACCCACATCTTACGGGGGGGGGGTGATCCTGGGGTTCCCCACGGAGCTGACAGTGTGTGCAGAAGTGATTTTCCTGTCCCCTCCTTCACCTTGCACCAACAGCTGATTTCAGCAGCTGCTCATGATCTCGGACAGAGGCTAATTCATTCATGCCTTGGGCAGCTGCTTGGGGTGGCAAGTGTTTCTTTCACTTTTGCAAAGAGGACAGACTCTACCTACAGCTGTTGCAGAGGTCTTCTGGATTCTCAGCAGCTATACAGGAGGGCAGAGATCCAACAGCCCCTTATTTTAATGTTTGCCATCCAGGAGACTCAACCAGAGCTGCAGTTCAATTCTTCCCCAATTCTGTCACCTGCTAGGCTGATGATATACAGGGCTTGTCAGAAAATTCAGTCAGTGAATTCATACAGAAAATATGCTTGATTATCACTATCCCTTTGAAAAATAATGACTTTGCTTACAAAGATTTCTGTATAGCTCAAAGTGGTGAGGGGGGAAATCAACAACTAAATCTACCTGTTTAGTCTAAGGGTCCTCTGCCTCGGCTACTCACTGGAATCACTGAAAGCTGAAACAAATATAAAATGCCCAAATACCACTCTGAGATTCTGATTTTGATGGTCTGGTGGGGCAGGGGCAGCATAGACAACAGGATGTTAAAAAACTTCCCGGTGGATTGTCATGGCCAATCAAAGAGGAGAATCACTGCATTATTCCACTTGCTTTCTGAAAATGTCCCAAGAACTATTCTCTTGTCTTTTTTAAATATAAACCTCCTTTCTGTGTCTCACCTGAGTCCCTGCTTCACACTTGTTTGGTTCATCACCAAAGACTATTCTAAAATTGTCACCTAGCAGCTTATAGAGCTTATGTTATGCCATCTCTTCCTCATTAGAACTGCATCTTCTAATCACTCTTTGAAGCCATCACTTCCCCCACATTTTAATGGATACATCTCTGCCAGAGATTTTTAAGAAGCTAATGATTTCCAAAATCAACAAAAGAATGGATTATGCTAAATTTTCATCTTCTTTCCTATTTGTTTGTTTTATACATTCTTAACTGAGACATAAAATTTGTACATATGTATGGGGTACTATGTGATGTTTTGACACATATATGCATTGTATAATGTTCAAACCAGACTAAACCTATCTCCTCAAACATTTATCATTTCTTTATGCCAAAAATTCTTTCTCTTAGCTTTCTCTCTCTCTCTCTCTCTCTCTCTCTCTATATATATATATATATATATATATATATATATATATATATATATATATATATATATTACACTGTGGTCGTCTATAGTCACCCTACTGTGCAAAAACACACTAGAACTTCTTGCTCCTGTCAACATATAACTTAGTCCTCATTAATTAAGCTTAACCCATTTCCCTTTCTCCCCACCTCTGGTAAACACTATTCTACTCTTAGTTACTTTAATGACATCAACTAGATTAGATTCCACATATGAGTTAGACCAGGTAGTGTTTGTCAATTTTTTTGTCTTATTTCACATTACATAATCATCTATAGTTCCATTCATTGTTGCAAATAACAGGGTTTTATTTTTAATGGTTGAATATTATTCCATTGTGTACATGTACCATACTTTATTTATCCTGATATCAGTTAATGGACACAAGTGTTTCCATTTCTTGGCTATTGAGAATAATGCTGCAATAAACATGGAGTGCAAATGTCCCTTTGAAAGACTGATTTCATTTCATTTTGACATAAACCCAGTAGTAGTATTGTTGGATTATATAGTAGTTCTATTTTCAATTTTTTTGAGGAAACTCCTGTTTTCCACAATGGCTGTACTAATTTACACTCTCACTAACTGTACAAGGGTTCTCTTCTCCCCATATTCTTGCCAGCATTTGTTGTCTTGTGGTTTTTGATAATAGCCATTTTAACTGCAGGTGATGTCTCATGGTGATTTTGATTTTCATTCCTCTGATGATTAGTGATGTCGAGCCTTTTTTCATACACCTGTTGGCTATTTCTCTGTCTTCCTTTGAAAAATGTACATTGAAATCTATTGCTCATTTTAAAATTGGGTTGTTTTGTTTTGTTGCTGCTGAGTTGTTTAAATTTCATATATAGTCTGGTTCTTAACCCCTGCCAGATGCATAGTTTGCAAACATCTTCTCTCATTCTTCAGGTGTCTCTTCAACCTGCTGTACATAGCCTTTTGTTTGATGAAATCTTATTTGTCTAATTTTGCTTTTGCTTGCTGTGCTTTGAGTGTTATATCCAAAAACTCCTTGTCCATTCCAATGTCCTAAAGAATTTCTCCTATGTTTCTTCTAGTAGTTTCATCATGTCAGTTCTTATATGTAAATCTTTAAACCTTTTTGAGTTGGTTGGTGTACATGGTCTAGTTTCATTCTTCTGCATGCAGATGCCCAATTTTCCTAGCATTGATTACTGAAAACACTCTCCTTTTTCCAACACGTGTTCTCAGCCACTTTGTTGAGGCTCAGTTGGCTATAGATGTGTGGGTTTATACTGTTCTTTGTGTGGGCTTTTATGACAATACCATGCTGTTTTAACTACTAGCTTTGTAGTGTATTTTGAGATGAGGTAGGATGCCTCCTGCTTTGATCTTTGTGTACAAGATTGTTTTTGCTATTTGGGGATTTTTGTGGTTCCAAGCCAATTTTTGTGATTATCTAATTTTGAGAAGAATTTCATTGATATTTTGATAGAGATTGCATTAAACCTGTGGATTGTTTTGGGTAGTTTGGACATTTTAACAATTGTGATTCTTCCAATCCATTAACAGGGATTCTTCTCGCTGTTTTGTGGTATCATTTTATGCTAGCCTCATAAAAAGAGTTTTGAAAAATTCCTCCATTTTCAAGTTTTTAGAATTATTTATTAAGAATTGGTGCTAGTTCTTTAAATGTTTGGTAGAATTTATCAGCAAAGTAAAAGTAATTTAGTCCTGGGATGCTTTTTTTTCCCCCATTACTGATTGAATCTGGTTTCTCAGTTGTTCTCTTCAGGTTTTCTATTTCTTCATGATTGAATCTTGCTAAAGTGAATGTATGTAGAAATTCATCCATTTCTTCTAGATTTATCAAATTTTGTTCATATTAATCTCTATTGATCTTTTATATTTCTGTGGTGTCTATTGTAATATCTCTATTTTTATGTCTGGTTTTATTTGAATCTTCTCTTTATTTTCTTTGTATAGTAAAGATTTGTCAATTTTATTTTTTTCAAAGAACTAGCTTATTTTATTGATATTTTGTATTGTATTTTTAGTTTTCTATTTCATTTATTTTTGGTCTTGTCTTTATTTATTTTTTTTAACTTTTACTAATTTTGTGTTGAGTTTGTTCTTGGTTTTCTAGTTTCTTGAGAAACAGTAATAAGTTTTTATTTGAGATCTTTATGCTTTTTTTGATGTAGGTGTGGATTCTGGTTATTGATTTCTGATTTTATTGCATTGTGGTCATAAAACATATGTGATGTGATACCAAACTGAAAAACTTGTTGAAACTTATTTTGTGGCCTACTATATTATTTATCCTGGGAGATATTCCATGTGTTGTTGAGGCCCATTTAATTTAAGGTGCAGTTTAAATCTACTATTTGTGGGGGTTGAGGGCCGAGATGATCTGTCCCAAGCTGAACATGGGGTGTTAAAGTTATCTACTCTTATTATATTGGAGTTTATCTCTCCCTTTCATCTGTTAATACTTTATTTATTTAGATGCTCAATATCAGATGCATAAATATTTAGAATAATTTCCTCTTACTGAATTGACCACTTTATCATTATATAATGACTTTCCTTGTATATTTTTATTGCTTTTGATTTAATGTCTACTTTGTAGTATCTAAGTATAGCAACTCCTGCTTTCTTTCAGATACCATTTGCACGAAATATTTTATTCCATTCCTTTATGTATCCTTAGAGATGAAGTGAGTTTCTTGTATGTAACATACACTTGAAATAGTGGAAGCATCCAAAGGGTCAAACAGTTAATAGTCGACTTCCAATTTTTGGAAAGACAGGCATAGACATAGCTAGATTGCAATGACTGAGATAAATCCTTCAATGGGAAAGTTATATCACATGCCAATATAAGGACCTCACTTAATGGAAAAAATAAGGCACCGGAAACTGACCAAATAGGAACTGATCTGTATAAACTCTCAGATTCATAGGTTTGAACTGTTGACACTGGCTTGGAAACAGGGACTCCTAAGGTCTGTTCAGTGTTGCTTTTTTAGCTTGGCAGTAAACTCCAAGACAATCCTGTGTTCACTTTCCTGCCCCATTTCCCCAGTTGGAGGAATCTTGCTCCTCACTGTGCTGCCTGAAATTGGGCAGTGGTGATTAAGGCAACCCCTGGGCTGTCTAAGATGACCCTAAGCTGGGTTCCACTTGAGTCTGACAGCCAAAAGGACTTTCACAGTCTTGGGGTTGCACGCTAGGATGCATTGTTGCTAGTAGTGATGTAGGCTAAATCATGAATTTGTCCCACTAAGATACAGGGCTCTGCTTAGTGCTAGGGGCAGGTGTACAAGCTCCATATGGGAGCTCTGTCCTGGAGTTAGGACCCTGTGGGCTCTACCTGATACTGGATGTTAAGCTCGGTTTGAGCTCCAAGGCAAAGTTCTCTGTGGATCTGTTTTCCTATTCCCTGTTTAATGGAGTTTTTCTAGTCACTATGCTGTCAACTTTGGTGAAAGGATGGTGGGGGCATTCCCTTGGCTGTCTGCCCTAGAAGGGCCTGAAGGCTCAGTTTGTAGGTACTGGATGAGGGCAGGGATATGAAGGCTAAGGTCTTGAATAAATTCCTTCTCCCTCTCCAAAGTGGAGTTATCTTTTCAGTGCTGGGCTGCTTTGAGTTGGGTGAGGAATAGTACAGGCAACTCTTTCATTCCTGCCATTGTCAATGCTTCTTTTCTCTTACACTATATCCAGGCACGGGGACCTCTCATCCAGCTTCCTCAGTTCTTGTGAAGGAGGTTTGGTTTGTGAGAGGCTGCTCAAATTGGTGTCTCTCTGAATAGATGATCACTGAAATGTTTTACATGTTTACCTTCTTGTTCCTGCACCTAGTCTTTGTTCCTTTTGATCTTTTTCTTGATCTTGTTTTTCCTGCCCATTGTGGTTTGCCCTCCTTTAGAGGAAGATCTCAATGAGATGAATAACTCAGACAAACATTGGCTTACATACCATATTCATTTTGAGATGATGTTCTAGTTTTATGTGTAATAATTCTCATAAAGATAAAAAGGCTTAAGTAATTAAAAAATCCCCTTCAGTACAAACAGTGCAGGGAGGATGATCCCAGAGGATGCCTCATACTCACCTGTAATCTGGAAAAATTAAACAATTAATGAAAATGTCTGTGATCTTATGAAGAAAATGGGAAGCTTAATAAACAAATACAGCTAGTATTTAGGAGTTAGTAAAAAGTAATTAGCAGGCATTGTTCTCTTCTTTATTTTTTCTGTGCTCTCCTTGGACCCTGAAAATAAAGCTATAAATAAATGAAATAAGAATGATTTTATTTTAATGTCAGTCTGCCTTCTCAAATCTCTTTGATAAATCACCAACAGTGGCTAATATTCCCTGAGAATTGTCCCTGAGGGGTATAATAGACAGTTTTACATATTTTTTAAAATAACACAGAGAGCTTATATTAGAATTCTTGGAATGAAATGCTTTTTCTACCTCAACTAACAAGAGAAAAAAATATGGAGCAACAATAAGTGATTTCTTTGTTGAAATTACTTAGGTCGCACTTCTACACATTTGTGTTCACAATATATTAATTTAATTCCCTACTTCATTGTTATTTTGTGAATAGGGTCTCAGAATCCCCCAAATAACCATTGGTTATATATGAAGCAAACTTCATAAAAATGTCCCATCTAATTCTATTGAAATCATTAATTAAACACATCCTGCAGATAAAGAAACCTAAAGCTCAGATATGTTAAATGACTTTGCACATCATGAGAGGTTTTTTGATCCAAGAACTAAATTTTGGATTCCAGGTGAGATTTTACAAGTTTTAGGTATAGTTTTGTGCTTGAGGTTGGACTTAGGAAACAGATATGTATGTGAATCCTAGGTTCACCAATTTGAAGGCCCCAAAAGCCTCCTATTTTTCAACTAAAGAGTGAAATACTTACTATATATGTTTTTTTTTTAGTATGATTGAGTGCTTTGTAAGTAGTCAATGATGTGCTATGAATAAAACACCCAACTTTGGATGGCAAAGGGTATTATTAAAACTATAATAATTAATCATTATTTTGATATTTTAGCATTTATCACTTTAAGAAAGTTGACAATTTTTTTATATTTAACTTGTTTGATTGTCTTATTTTGAGGCTTTACGTAGCATTTATTATTCAATACATATTAATTGTGCTTCTATGACTGGCCAGATACTCTTCTCCTCACTGAGAATACAGTAGTGAACTCATCAGATACTAATGCCAGCTCTCATAGATCTTACATTTGTGTACTAATTATCTTGCCTTTCTATTAGCAAAAAGATTCAAATCTCCATTAAAGAATTATCTCTTTAAAACAAAGTCCAGCTTATCTTTTTTATTCTATTTGATATCAAGGATTTCAAAGAGATTTTTTAATTTTAGCCATAGATAAAGTATGAATTTCAGGCATGAAAAGATTAAGTGTTGCTAACAGCTATCTCAAATTAACCCATTTAAATTTCTTTGGCTTAGAAGAGGTACTAAAAATCAATTAGTACCATATAATGGGGCTTACATAACTATTTCATTCATTCTCTGTACCTTTCACCTGAAACCATCATGTTTTAAAATTCAGAGTCAATTGATTACGCGTGGTACATGCACCTTAGTATTAAGAGAACATTGAAATGCACTATAGTGATTCAGCCAGGAGCAAGATAAAATGAAGGTGCTTGAAAGCCAAGTATGGTGGATGATACACCTCAGAAGGCAGTGACATGCCATTTGTTTATTTTTCCATTATCAGAGCAGCAAAAGACGGAGCAATATAGTGAATATAGATTAAAGCAAAGGGCTAAAAAAATCTGAGGGTAGCACCTTTGAGTTTGTCTTGGTTTTTCTTTGGTTTCTATGTATATTTTTGTTTTGTTCTTTCTCTTAATGCTGCAGGAATTGGATGGTATAGAAATCTGAACTAGTTTAAACAATACTGAAGGATTTTGTAATCAAATTTAGAATAAAATTCAGGCAGATAGGTTGTAATTATTAGGATTTGAAACAAAGCTTTGGAAACTATTTCAGAACTGTAAACTTTCTATAACAATTTTAACTTCTCCCCAAGTGGCTTCCTCTTTCATGACTCTATTCCATAGATATTTTCTGTCCAACTTGTGCAGTACGTGCTAGATTCACCATTCTTAGCCCGTGCTTGTGAGCATAACCATTTCCAATGGCTGCTAACCTGTTAACTGATGAGGTTTTAAGTTTATTACCAACAAAAGGAAATAATCAATGTTTTTGGTACACTTTAAAAGGAAGAGGAAAGGGAAGAGAGTAATTTTTATGTTAATTAAAGATAAATTTTCTCCTTTGAAAATACATGTGTATGATTTTTATTTGCAATATAGTGATAATGAACTGAATAATATTGATTGTGCTTGATATCATTCATTTTCACTTGGAAATCAATGCTCCTTGCTGTCATCCAGCCACACTGGACTCTATTCTACACACACACGCCTTCCAGAGAAAAAGAATTCTCATAGACTGTACTGCTGGTGCAAAGTAAGGAATATATATATATATATATATATATATATATATATATATATATATATATATATAAAGTCTAACTTAACTTGTATAGTCTTGCATTTCCTCAGTAGCGATGGATGATCACGTGGCTAGATGACACTTCCCCTGTTTACTCTCCTGCTTTTAGATCATGCCAAGAAACTTATCTCAAACTATACAAAGCAGGGCCCATTCTTGTACTTTTTCAAACAAAGCCATTGTCTCTTTAGAAAAAGCAAACAAACAACTCTGGGAAGATTTGAAATGACAGTACCTTGTGCCAATTTAAAATACTATGAAGAGCACACATTTCCTCTGGTCTCTGTAATAGGAATAGGGAAAATATAAAGATTTGTCTTGTCTGCTATCTGGGACACCCCCAATTGGCAGTGTGGGAAGGAGATTACTGTTTCATTCACATATAGGACAGAATACTTGGATAAGTGTCTCCTATGCTGTTTTCCTTTATTTTTTTTTCCCTTCGGTGCTGGAGTTGGAACCCAGGGCTTTGTGCAAGTAAAGCAGGCATTTTACCCCTGATCTATGCCCCTAACCCCACCTGTGCTAAAATTCAACTTCCCTAAAGGAAAAATGGCATGTGTTTTATTCATAGCTTAGCCCTTGGGGTAGCACCATACCACACATAAATCATTCCCTCAGTAGATATATATGGGATGAGAAATGAAAGAAGAAAGGAAAGCTTGTACCTAGGAGAGACATTAGAGATCCTTCCAGATGTGGTTACAAAGATAAAGAGATTAAGTTACTCAACTGAGGTCACATGGGGAGTGAGCAGAGGCAGGTTGTATATCCAGCACTCACGTTACCACACATGGTTTAGATGTGACATGTCCCTCAAAAGCTCATGAGATAAAAGAAGAAAGTTTAGTGGTGAAATGATTGTATTAGGGGAGTTTTAAGCTAATCAATGCATTAATCCTCAGATGGGGATTAAGTAGGCAGTAACAGGGAGAAGGTGTGGCTGGAGGAGGTAAGTCATTGGGGAATGCCTTTGTGATACATATTTCATCTATGGTGAGAGGAGAAGTCTCAATCTCTGCTTCTTGGTGGCCATGTCTTGAGATGCTTTCTTCTGCCATAGTCTTCTGCCATGATGTTCTGCCACATCTTGAGCCCAGAGCAATGAAATCACCCATCTATGAACTGAAACCTCTGAAACTATGAGACCCAAATAAATTTTCCTTCTCTGAAACTGTTCTTATCCAGTCTTTTTGATCATAGCACTTTGACCAAACTATTAACTCATTTACTACTCAGCAAGGTATATGGGGCTACTTTGTCCTCAATAAGAGGCTTAAGAAACTTACCTAGAGACCTGTCCTATGAAGAGCAAAGGGAGATTTCAGTCTACAGAACAAGAAAGAAGGCAGAGTTTCAAGTACATGACTCTATAAGAATTAGCATGATGTCAAAATACACTCTGCTGTTATGTATATCTAAAAGAAAACAAATTTTAAAAAAGGAACATTAACAGCTAGATACCACCACATTGAGAAAGAAGAGTCTGAGTTCTCAAGAGATGAGACCAAAATATAGGTACTAAAATCACAATGTAGAGAAGAGAATAAAAATATGTTGGAAAGGGGAGGTACTTGACAAAGGCAAGGAGCAGTATGGATCAGCAGAGTGAAAGTAATGTGAGCTGAGGCTACTGAGGTGGGCAAGGCTCAGTCCACCTGCCCTCCACTCCCCCAACCCCAGCCCTTATCCCCAAGGTATTGTAGGCTTTGCAATGTGGCTGAGGTTGCCTCCATGGGCAACAGAAATATCTGAAGGGACATGGGCAAAGGAAAACCATGATCTGATTTACATTTTTAGATCATTCTGGCCACAGTTTGAGGAAGAGTTGGGAAAAGAGCAAAAGCAAAAAGACCACTGCAAGGTGATTGCAATAAACAAGTTGAATCCTAATAGTGGGCCTGGACTAGGGGGACTGCCACCTCCGACCATGGCACATGCTTGGATCTGATTAGAGACACTTTGTACTCTGTGTTCCCATGCTCCTTTCCTATTCAGCCTTTTACTATGATTGTATTCTGTATGTCTTATATCACCTTATGTCATAATTTCCCCCATTGACTTTTGCACCTAACAGTATGGTGCTTTTCTCAGACCAGGCACTTAGTCAAATTTTATTTAAATGTGAAGTAGTTATTTTAATAGAGTTCTGGGGCAAAAAATTAATTTCACGGTAAATTCACAGGAACTGGCTACATGTCTCAATTTTTACCTGAGAGAACTTTATGTATATGTTGCCTACAGCACTTAATTTTCTGCCTTATATTATAGCTATTTATGTACTTGGCTTATATCCCCTACTAGATCATGAGCCACTTGAAGGCAAATTACTATATTTTGTTTATTTCACTTATCATTTCATGCCTCAGTGCACACAGTGGGTACTTAATAGATGTTTACTGAATAGTTTAGGACTAGATAAATACTTTTTCACTGTATGTGAGTTGTAGCTGGGAATAGTGTGCTGCTTTCTAAATGACCAAAGAATACTCACATCCATGGAGCCAAAATATCTATTTGGCTACATAACAGACTTCTCAGCGATTTTCATAGTTAATACTGAAATGGTAGTTATTACTGAAAGAGGAATATTGTGTAGTGAGCACTGGAAATTTGAGGAGGGCTTGGTAATGCAGGTTGCTTTTTCAATTATTATTATTATTACTGTTACTACTACTACTTCTACTGTAATAAGTATTATTATTAGTAGCAGTAATACTACTGCTTCTTGGTGTCCTGAGCTTCTATCCTGTACCAAACCCTTCCACCATGATGTCCTGCCACACCTGGGGCCTTGAGCAATGGAGTAGTAGTAGTAGTACCCACAGCTTGCTGTATTTTAGCTTTGATTCCTCCTAATTTGTCTGATTATTCCCTTAGTCAGTTATTATGAATTGAAAGTAACATTGACAGGTTTTATTTTTGTCTTATTCACTGAAATAAAGTTTGGTAGATATATGAGGGAGATTACAGAGTAGCAGGGGACAGGAGGGAAATGAAAAGTTCACATTGGCAAACATTGGACTGGAACCTAGGTCTTCACTGGTGTGATAATCAACATAAAAGGACAGAAGACAAGTGAGAAAATCCAAGGACAGGATTGATTTTCCCTCCCTGGTTTGATCCTCCACTTTCCTTTATCCCACTAACTTGATAGGGAGGAGATGAAGGCCAAGGTGCAGGAATAGAAATAGTAGCTGACACTGTTGAGTGTCAATGAGGGGACAGAGGTTATTCTGAGCACCTGTCATCCTCACAATCACCTTAGGAAAGAGGTGGCTATTTTCATGTTTATTTTACAGATGAAGAAACTGAGGGACAGAAGTTACTGACTAATGTAGCTTTCCCAAAGCCAAGGGAAATTGAAGAAGAATTTCAAGAGTGGTGGTCCAGAGATATTTATACTTTGAAGGATGAAAAGAGAAATAGATTATGTATTTCAGGAGAGTATCTGAAAATTTATTTCCTCCTTTTGGATCTCTTTCTTGAACAAAGCCATTCACCAAGCATTGAAGCCACGCTACAGTTTTAGTGGGATGAGAAAATGCTTCTGGTAGCAGAATTTCTATTCTACTCCATAAATTACACAGGTCCTTTCTGAGGCAGCCTGTTTAAACATGTTGACTTACCCTTCTTGTAAAATGTTTATAGATATGATTTGCTACAGGGAACTATTTTAAAGACTCTAGGCCCTGTCAGGGACTATTACAGCAGCTGACTATAAATTGGTTACTAGGGGTGTACAAATTAGAGCCTTTTAGGGTCAGGGTACAATCACCACTAAGAACTAGAGGGAAGATAAGACATAAGTAAGAAGAAAAATCCAAATATTTAAATAGCAAATTGACAGGATACAGGACACTTACATGGCTGCCTAAGAAAACCTGTCGTGGGATAGAACAAGAATTTATTATAGCTGAACTAGGCCAAATGCAAACATACTGTTGTCTTTAAAAAAATTAAAAGGACTAACTCAAATAACAGTGAAGGAAGACAAATATGTAGACAGGGAAGACACACGACTCAGTCAGGATGGTGTCCCTGTTCTGCAAAAGCTGCTAAGTCACAAATTTAACAAGCTCAGCTGAACTGGGGCTCCAATTCACACACAGTCTCGAATTATAGTACAATAGCTGTCTAAATGTTAAGTATCACTTAAAGATGCAAAACAAAAAAATTCTAGACCGGAATTCTCTGTTCACTTCTTTGGCATGATTAAAAAGGAAATAACTCACTGATTAAATTGATACCACTACAGGGATTAATGCAGTGCATGTTCTTTGTTTAAAAAAAAAAGGACTTTAAGATTGATGTAGAGGTGAAGGAGATGAGTAAAATGGAAACAAATATTTCTTAAGATCAAGTGCTTATTATTTAGGGAAATATTCTCAATTATGCTTTAAATTTTAGAAAACAAAGACTTAAGAGATGTCAGAAAGAGTGAAAGGAAGGAAGAAAGAGAAACTTTCTTGGAATCACAAAGTTGGTCCATGATGGAGCCATGCTGACACTTGGGCAAATAGTTTTTTCTACTATACAACTCTCTTCTGTAATAAATGCTAGAATGGATTATAAATCAATCTTCTGAAGTCCAGTTTACCAACAGAGGTCAGACACTGGTAGAAATGAAAGCATATGACTCAGCAATGAAAAAAGGTCATTTTTCAATTGTTACTAATAACAGATACTGGTTATCATATTCCAGTGGATTGAGAAGACAATGTATTAATAGTAAACAGCAGTTTAATTATGTATAATCACTTAAGGGAACAAATTCAGTATTTATGTTAATTGTGATCGTAAGTTCTTCAAAATTGCAGGCATTCAGCTCATATTTGGCTATGAAAGTTGCTAAAAACTAGTTGCATTTGAATAGAATATAGCCTGATTCATCTTCTTGCTCTTCTCTCCTCCATATTACATGCATCTGTGCAATGTAAGTGCACTTGTGTTTGTGCATGTGTTTTGAGGGGTGTGAGGAGAAACTGGAGTACATGTTGCAAAATGGTGGTGAATCTGTGGACATCCTGACCTGAAAATTGTTCCTCCTTCATCTGTCTGTGGCTCTGCAGGTGGCTTCCAAAGGCTGATTTTCTTCTACAGCAACTTTTTGTCCTTCAGGTGTCCCAAAGGAACTGCCTCGGTGCAGTTACTTGGGTGGATGGCCCTATTGAAACATCCCTTCCCAATCCACATTGATGTTTTATTCTCTCTGCATCCTAACTCCACAGGAAGCAATCCACCTCCCTTTTCCTTGATGTTGGGGTTTCTTTAGTTCTGTGAAGAAAGGCCTTAAGAGGGTTTAAGCCTTGGTAATCTTGCTTGGTATACTTGTATGCTTACAGGGTATTGCAACTAGGAGGGTTGGAAATGCCTTCCCACTACAACAGGGAGGGTAAATAAATTGATGACTTCAGTTACTGTAATAACCAACATTTTCATTTTACCATCTTAGTATGAAGAGTTGGTAATAAGCTTGGGGGAATCTGTTGATGAAAAGTTCTACATTATAGCCCCACTTGGTTTCTCCAGGTGTTCCTAAAAAGAGGGTGTTTTTTACAATTAGTTGTACTAATTATCACTATAATTCTTCTGCTTATTAATCTTTGTTTGGATATATTTTCCCCTTACCTTTGGGACTTAAAAGGTACTTTTGGAGAGAGGAAGCAAAGCTTATAAATTTCCTAGTATAAAGCAGTAGTTGTAAAACTCTATTCTTATTGAGATAGGACCTGGGGGTATAAGTAGAAAAACCCTCTCTTTTTATATAATCATATAAACTCTATCCCCCCAAAGTTGGATTTTGGAGAGAACAGGAAACAACCAGAAGTCAAATAGATACACTTATTTTTACTATTTATGTTCACCATTTTTGCCTGTTTTTCTTTTTTCTTTCTGTACCAAGGATTGAACCTAGGGTGCTTAATCACTGAGCCATCTCCCCAGTCATATATATATATATATATATATATTGAGAGAGGGTCTTGCTAAATTTCTTAGGGCCTCGCCAAGTTGCTGAGGCTGGCTTTGAACTGACAACTCTCCTATCTCAGCCTCCTGAGCCACTGGTATTACAGGTGTATGCCACCACACCCAGCTGCCTGTTTTTATAATGTTTTAAAAATTATAGTCCTTAGTGCTACCTTGATCGACACCTGAAATATATTGCTCTACATTTAACCTTAAGCTTAGATTTAGTTCAGAATGCTAATTTTAAAAAATGAGTTAACTAATGCTCAACCTTTATTAGAAGCTTAACTAAGCAACATTTTAAGATGACTGCCTGCTGGATATAAAATGTCTGTTTTTGTAGATATTTTAATATCTTACCTCTGGATGAAGCTAGATTCCAGGGGGGCTTATAACCACATTGTTTTGGAACTCTGAATAATTGCTTGCTTCTAAATGACACCATTTGATTTTATTGAGGGACAAGATGTGTGAAAAACCATCCTTTTGAATATTGGTGCCAGAGCTCCTGGCAGATATTATTGAGAATTTTGTTGTCTTGCAAGGACCCATGGAAAAACTTGCTCTGCAATCTCTCAAAATTAGTCATCTTCATAATTCCTATTGCATGTGGTAAAACTGTCTTCCCTGTGTGCACCCATGATCTTCTCAACCTGTGCTTAGGGAGTCCCACAGGAATGCTCTGGCTCCTGCTAATATAGGCTTCACTTTTCTCCTAGAAGGAGGCTCTCTTAGGTTGAGGACCCTCAAAGCTGACCTGGAGATAGGGATTTGAGAGCAAATGACTTATTAAAGAAGTTTCTTCTAGGAAAAAGAGATAAAGAAGTGGGAGGAGGAGGACAGGGAAGGGGAAGAAGCTGAGCCAATGGGCAATCTTAGGAAGGATCCCTTCAACTTGATCCTGCAGGAGAACACTGGGGTATGAACTACACCCTGAAGCTTTTCCTGACTCGATGCAATAGACCTGGGTGCTCCCACACCAGTCAGCAGGTGACGAAGGCTGTCAGGTGGGAGTATAAAGTCTCTGGCACTCCCAGCTCTGCCAAGTGGCTCCACTAGCTCAAGAACAAGCCTCTAGAGAGTTAGTTGCAGGTACTAACTCTTAGAAGCAAAAGCACAAAGAAGCTTGGAACTCTCCTTATCAGCATGTTCTCTGTCCATCTTCTGATTGGACAAAGACTTGTACCCAGCCATTCTAATACTCTCCATTGTACCTCTTGGTCCCTAGATCTCCAGGCTTGTCCTTAAATGTCCCCTTTGCTGCATTCCTCTAGTTATGTTACTCTCATAAATCAAACTTGTCACCCTTGAGAGATCTATTTCCCTGAAGTCTTTTCAATACCAACTCTCATTTTTCTCAGGTGTGGAAGGAGAGTGTGATTTCTCCTTGTTCTTTACTGTCAATTTTGGGTCATTTTTTTTTCCTTCTCTCACTTCTGAAAAAGCACAGAATCTTTAAGTAACATTCCACTGGTCTTGACCACCTTCAATTCCTTCTTGTAATTTTCTTCTGATCTTTATTTTAGTGGTTATCGAACCTGGCCACATGAAGGAGTTTTTAAAAAACAACTGTTATCTGGGTTCCACCACCAGAGATTCTGATGTATCCAGGCTGGGCATTAGGACTTGTAGAAGCTCCTCAGGTGGTTCTAATGTGCAGGGAAGGTTCAGAGGCACTGTCTGAATCATTCCATTGCATTAAAGGAAGATTTTTGGCTTTGTCTACCAGCAAATTGTCATCATTCTCATTGACTTTGTTAGACATGTTTATCGGTTATTCTCAACTGTATCACACCCAATGCCTGTCAAAACAAATATATTGTAACTTTTCCTTTACTATCTTGAAATGAATTTTCTAGATAATATCATCTATCAACATACACAATATTAAAGTCAATATAATTGCCTAACTGTAATACGAGAAAAATGTATAATAATGTGTACTTTAATATGTGGCTGCTCAAGCACAACTATACTGGAAGACATAAACAAATAGTAATCTGCTTGCAATAAATATAGAATTACAGACTGATATTGCTGTATTATAATGGAGAATTAAGTACCATGTTGTCAGTAATATAATTTTCTGAAATGATGAACTACTTTGGTAAATTTCCAAATGAATCGGTACAACCTTGTTTTGATTTACATGGCGTTAGCATTTATGGAAAATGTAATATATATTTAAAAAGTGCAAACATATTTTAGTATAAAATAAGTTCTAAGCACATATGAACACTGGTAAATTTATTTTTCACTTATGCTAATGTTCAATCAGACATTGCAAATACTTGCAAAGGGCAGTTCTTGATAATTGGGACCATTCAGAATATAGGAAGACTTCTGGTTCCTACTCTCTATATGCCATAGCATACTCTAGATTATGATAAGAGCCAAAAATATCCCCATAAATTTTTAAAGTACATCAAACGGGAGGTATTATCAAATGCAGAATCATGGGAATCAATGAATCATAGCTCCTTTGCCGCTCAGTTCTTGAATCTCCCTGTATCTTTCCCCTACCACTCTCCTTTTCTGGGTCTTTCTGACTTTCTTAGAGACAGTTTAGATAAGAGTATGCAGGTTAGTGAAAACTATAAAGGAAAGTGAAGCACCCAGTAAAACAGATGAGGGTTAGTATCAGCAGGAGGTGTTGATACTTGTATCCTTGGTTAGTATCCTTGAAGGTGCAAACAGAGGGAATCCTGTAGTTGGTACTTGGAGAAACACCTTGGAACCATGAAAAATAAGCCACTGCATAGGGATAATATTTTAGTTAATGTTTGTGTTGCTGTTACCATAACAACAACAACAACAACAACAAAAATCCCTGTTAAGAACAACTTAGAGGAGGAAAGGTTTGTTTGGTTTTAGAGGTTCAGTCCATGGTTGGCCAACTCCATAGCTCTGGGTCTAAGGTGAGGCAGAAGATCATGGCAGAAGGGTGTGGCAGAAGGAAGCAGCTCAGCATATGGCAACCAGGAAGTAGAGAGAGAGCTCTGCTTACCAAGGACAAAATAAACACCCTCAATATATACTCCCAATGACCTGTCACTCCCTATCTACCCTACAGTAACCACCCAGTTTATCCTTACAAGTGGATTGATCTACTGATTAGGTTAAGGCTCTCATAACATAATCAATTCACCCTAAACATTCTTGCAATGTCTCTCACGCATGAGCTGTTGGGGGATACCACATATCCAAAGCATGACAAGAGGGTGACAGTCATTTTTGTAGAGACAAGCAAGAAAGCGTAAGTATTCATGCCTTTCTTTCTTCTCATATTCTAATCTCCCAGTGCCTCCTATTTTCTGAATCTTGGAAAGAAAGAGGGAAGGGAGTCTTGGTGATGGAGGTCTGGAGAGTTCAGCCTCCTGGGGTATAAATTTAGGAGGAAGAATAAAGAACAAACTGAGGGGTTAGGATGACTGGTTTGTTCAGTTTTACCTAGCACTTTCTGAATTTATTCTTGATTCTTTATCATGGAAATCCTCTCAGTCCTGGGAAAATTAGAATGACTGCTTACCTAAAAGAGGTGGTGGGTGAAGGGAAAACAGCTCACAGACCTCTGAACATTGAGATGCTTGCAGCACTCAGCCCTTTCTCAACATTTCCTATCTATTCTCTCTCCCTAAAGATCCAGCTATATTTTAAATTTAAAATAATATTTAAATATTAGATAAACATTCATGACACTAAATTTATATTTTTAGTCTTGATTTCTTTTCTCCCCAAATTTGTAGATCCATCTTCACTTAGGTACCTGATAAACATCTCAAAAGTCAATGTCTCCAATTTGCTTCCTAAATCTGCTGTTTTCTCAGACATTTTCCACTTGATAAATGGACCCACCACTTATTTGCTCAAGATACAAACTCAGGAGTCCTGCTAGATGCATACCTTTTCTTCAGACCCTGTGTCCAACCCTTGAAAATCACTCTTCACAATACATATCAAATCCAACTACTTCTCTCAGCAGTGTCAGCTTTATCCAAACCACCATGTTCTCTTAGATAATTTTCTACTCATCTCCTTGCTTTTTCTGTTGCCTGCCCAGAGTCAGTTCTCTGTACAAAAGCTAGAGGGAACTTTTGAGTATAACTTAGATTATATATTGCTTAAAATCTTCAGTGGCTTCCCATTAAACTCAGAATGAAATTCACGTCACTCCCATCTGTGCTTAAATATCAACTTCAAGAATATGCCTGACTTTACTACCTGATCTAAAATAACTATCCCTCCTAATCAATCACTCTCTTTTTCATGACACTTTTCCTCTATCATTTATTACTGTCTGATAGTATAGTACATGTTTATGCATTATCTGTCTCCTTTACAGCTATACACACTTTAAGAGGCAGTTTTAAAAATTTTAAAAAATTTATTTTTATTGGTGCATTATAATTATACATAATAGTGGGATTTGTTATGCCACATTCATACATTAGTGCTTTTTTAAAAAGTAGTTTTTTATTTGTAGATGGACACAATACCTTTATTTTATTTGTTTATTTATATGTGGTGCTGAGGATTGAACCCAATGTCTTACATGTGCAAGGCAAGCACTCTACCACTGAGCCATAATCCTAGTCCTCATTAGTGCATTTTAATTGTACAGAAAAAGGGATTTCATTGTGGCATATTTATACATGCAAATAACATACTTTGATCATATTTCCCATTTCCCTCTCTTAATCTCCCTTCTTCTCCCCCTCCTCCATTCCCTTCCTCATCTCTAATTGTCTCCCTGCTACTTTCTTTCTTATTATTAGTTCTATTTAGTTATTGCATATTTTGTTTATCACTGTACTGGTAACTTTTAGAAGAATACTCTCACCTTTCACATGCTACCCAATAAATATTTGTTGAATAAATGAGGAAGTGTTATTTTTAAAATTATAACTAACTTGTGAAACAGATTGCATTTCCTTCTTTCTGTAGGATGCTATAAAATATGCACAGATGAATTTTTGGCTCCTCTTTAACAAAGATATAAAACTTTAAAGCACAGTTTTATATATGAACTTCACTTAGTCTTGGTTTACCCTAGCTTGCCTACTTTCCTACCTTCATTTTTCATTTTATCTGATTTTATCTTACCCTTTTAAAAAGTTTAAATTTATTTTTAAAAATTATATATATAACATGGCCTTAATTCCTTCCTAGAATAAGGTATCCCAAATTAATTAATACCTATTAAGATTGCTTGGTGTTTTTATGAGGTAATATATCTAAATTGGGTAGTAGAATATACTGGCACACTATCAGAACCAACAAATGCCTGTCTATTAAATTCACTGTGAATCCAGTTGCAAGATCAAAATTCTTTAAAAATTGTGTATCTATTTTATTTTATCTCTGTCCCACAACTACTCCAACAAATTCTTAAAACCCTTTTGGCTAATTTCATCTGCAAAAGAAACACCCAATCTGGTGCTGAGGATGTACAATCCTCGAGGTCCCTTTATGTTGATGTTTGAATTGAGTGTGGATGAGTTCTGTAGATTTTGTGTCTAAGAACCGGTCAAGTCAGCATCAACTGAGCTCAATGAACAACTGTTTGTTTTCTTGATTCTGGAGGCAGTATTATGTTCTGCAGCAGGTGACAGAAACCATTGAAAATGTTTTTACCAAGGTGTCAAAAATCCAAATTCCAGAGGCAAAGGTAAGCTGTAAAACATAGAAAATAGATAGGTAGGTGTTAGAGAAACCACTGAGTTTAGTTTCAGGATTGCTAAGATGAACTCCAACAAAACTCTTTTTTTTAATAACCCAAGAGATTATCCATTCTAAAAATGTAGGTCAGTCCCCAACAGTAATAAAAGGAAAATCAATCTATATTTGTATGAAAATTTAAAGTGGTTCTATTTCTCCACATACATGAAATTTAAAAAGTTTTGAAACACACCTGTGAAGACAGGGTAGATATTATTAATTTCCAGTTCAAAATCTAAAAACAGACATGTAAAGATGTTGAGCAACCTGTCCTGTCTCACAGTTAGGAGAGGGATAGATCCTAGACCTTCTGGTGCCTTCTCCTTTACCTATCCACATTGTCTCACAGGGTTCTGCACACAGAACCTGTTGCAGTCCAACAGTCTGAACATGTCCTAGCACTTTAGCCTCCACTCTGACCCATGCTGGAATCCCAACCAAGTTCTGACTTGTCCATCATGAGATGGCTTCACTAATTGATAAAATTCAAAGTGGCCTCCCTTTACCTGAAATGTTATAGCTTTTGTTATGTGTTTGACTTATCAGGTATCAATGCAGTGGCTAAAATATAACCAATGACACTTCAGCTTCTGAAATGCTCATCAGTCAATTAAAAAAATATATATGTTTTTACTAGCTCTTTTCTCTTTTCTCTTTTTTGCTGTGTTTACATGTCTGTCTCCTGGGTTACTAAACTTTGCAAGAAGGGAATCTTATATATCCTTAAATTCCTTTAGAGAGTCTGAAGCGGACTGCATATAGGAGGTATACAATATGTTCCTGATGAACAGATAGATAAATTCATAAAAGTCAATTATGAAATAACTTTTATATCATTCCCACTTTAATGGTGTCTGTCAAGATTATGAAAATAGTTTTGTCAGTTGATGTTCTCTGATGATAAATTTGATGAAGACCCTTTAGTCAGACACTTAGAATATTGCTATCTATTTGAACTGCTTTGTGTATGGATTATCAGAGAACCAGTTTTGTTTGTATTTTCAGGATACTGGAGTGTTGTGTTTCAGACCTTCACATTTTGCCATTGATAAGGGAAGCCTTCCTTTCACCCAGGCATGCTGTTATTTCTTCTGCATCCACATATAAATTCTCAGATTCCCAATAATCAACTCATGCTTGATCTTTGAAATGCACAGAAGTGAAGTGGTTTGATGTCATTATGAGCTTTCTCACCTCTTAAGAATTGCTGTAAACTTGTGTAAGCTCCCAATTCGTGGCCAGAATGCTGCCCATAATTGCTGCAAATTCTTGGCAGTCAACCTCATGAGGACCCTCTCTGTGTCTGCTCCTACATTTCAGACTGTTGCCTTGTCACTCATGTGCAGAGCTCTAAGCCTTCTCTGTTTCTTATTTTTAATCCACTAACAGCAAGAATTTTGTGAATTTCATAAACTTTAATGAAGACATGGAGGCCCTTCACAGAAATCCCATTGCACATTACAAAATAGCCTTTCCTCTGGCTTCAGCTCCACTTTTATATCTGCTTTTCCTTTCTTGACTTCTTTAAGCAAATAGTTTATCCTCTCATCTTACACTGGGTTCTATTATCTCTCACCTATTCCAAGCAAGATTATTGCTTCATTTTCCTAACAAAGGGTTTTTTTTTTCTTTCTAGGAAGAATTCTTGTAGCACTTAAAACAGTTACTCTTCTTGTTATACATGCATCTCTAAGCTGTTCACATTTATTATGTCTAAAAAGCAAAGCTTGCCAATCTATGGAATTTTAGGGAACCGGGCTGAAAGCAATGTAAAAAGGCAAACCTCACAAAACAGGATGGAGGCCATAGAACAGCCAGCAAATTGACTAACTTAACACCCATCAGCCTCTGCATTACTAGAGTCCTCTAAATTTCCACAGAGCACTGTATTCCCTGTGGAGCTGGATATCTTAAAACTCATAGCAGGATGTTGAATTCATCCTAAAAGAACCTCCAGTCTATTCTCTTCCTATAATGGCAAAGACACGGAGGCACAGTGAAGTGACTTCCCAAGAGCCACACAGCTAATTTGACATGGGACTCAGACTGGTTTTTCTGTCTATTGTCTACCTGTTGGAAATTGGTAACTGACCTGTTGGGGTTTGTCACTTATAGAGCTCTGAGCAGAACAAGGAAAATTATACCAATCATCATTGTTACCAATTCTGCTCTCACAGATTTTATAATAGCTGGAGTCTATTAATTTGTTTATTAGGAAAGATGGAAAGACTAAAGGGCTCCCCTTTAGGATTTCTATTACAGGATCTGAATTTCTGGCTTTGCCATTTGTTCCTTTCTGCGTAACAACAACGAAAACAATAACAAAAATGTAGGCTAGAAAACCAGCCATGTGCTAGGAGGAAAATAATAGTTATAATAAGGTGGCTTGTGTGGAAAGAGAAAGAGACCGTAAGTGTGAGAAAATATTAGCATAAATATCTCACCAAAACAACCTGCGATCTCACTTTCCCTTTCCTGTTGCATAAACACTATTAATATTGCTGTAAAATTATAAGCATGTTGCCATCAGCAGTGGTCCTGTTTCTTGGCTATGTCAATTGTTTTACAAGAGGCTCTTATGAAACTGCCAGAGGCTGTATTTCCCAAATTTGCTGGATTGCAGGTTTTTAAATGGGTGATCCTTATGATCCCTCAACTGTCAACTCATGGAAACACTGGTTAAAGCTTTGACTCCCAGTTTATTTTTGCACAAGTATGATCTAGGCAAGGGGAGAGGAATGTTTAAAAATGAGTAGTATCCCAAGTGTCATCCCTAGAACCCTAATTCAGAAAATGTGGGATGGGAATTAGGAAATATTCCCTTATATAAATTCCCCTGACAGTTCCAAAGGGGGGTGGTTTGCAATTTAGTTCAGCACTGCTAGTCCATGGGCTATACCAAAGGAAATGCTTAATATCCTTGCTTTGAACTTAAAGTTATCTTTATAAATAAAAATTTTCCTGGAGACCTTTCCCTTGCATCTATCTTACTCCTCTACCCACTTTGAAGGTATTAACCTCAAATAGTAATTTTATTTTCTTTCTTCAGCATGTTACATTTTCCCCTTTATTGGATGGTGAAATTGCAACAGCAATACACACTTCTTATAACAAAGACACATAGAGGAAAATTTAACTGCTATAGAACAGAGATGCATTCTATTTATTCTGCACATCCCATGTCACCCATTTCCAAGTTTTGGGAGCCAAGATCAACAGCCTGATATCATTGTTCTGTACCTTTCTTGTTGCTCGTTCAGATTCATGCAATCATAAATACCCATACACAGAAGAATGTTCTATTTTCACATAAAAACATCTTTTTGACATTTCCTTAAGCCTTCACACAGAACTAATTTTATTTTTTCAAATTTCTATCAATTATACATCCACACAATAACCCATGTTTACATGTTTAATTGTAAATCTTTAATGTGTCCATTTTAAAAAATGAGGACAGTCATTGTTTTGGCTTTTCTCTTTGAGTCGTCTCCCCTTCCATTTTCCTGTCATCTGCCCTACTTTTCTACTTTCTGCCAACCTTACTGGATACTTTTCTTCATCTTCTTGTGTTTTTTTCTGGGCTCATATAATTACGTAAAAAGGATTTTATCTGTCTGCCCATCTGTCTATCATATTAAGCACTTTCATGCATCTTTTTTCTTTGCTGAATAGAACTTGTGGAAGTGTGAACACATCCACTGATACAGAAACAACTCATTCCTTTTTAATCGTTGTATACTATTTCATGATAGGTGTTGTTTTGTTTTGTTGCTCTTAGCCTTCCTTGTCCTTAAAACATATTCCATAACAACCACTTCAAAAAAGTACAAGGAATAAGGATCTTCTTGCTACTTTTATCTTTAATGGCCCCAAACTAGAAACAAAGTTTATACTCATCAATAAAGAGGAATGGAAGAATATGTGTCAATATAGGAATAAACAAATGAGAGCAAAACAAAGGTAATAGAAATAAATTCCAATAATAAGTTTATTTACTATATGACAGTGGGATTGAAAAGAACAAAGAATTTATTAATCTGTTGCACACAAACAATTTATCTGACCAGAAAAAAGTTGAACCCCTATTTTATCCATAAACAACAGCAAATTCCTGAAGGAATCTGAAGGAGTTTTATTGCCTTCCAAAAAGGTTACAATAATGTTCATTTCCACCAGCAAAGTGGGGTCATAGTTTCTTCCAACACCCTAGACAATCTTGTGTCATTCTTTTTATTTTTAACCAATCTGATGAAAATAGTGCTAACTAGTATTATATTGTATGTACACATCATATTTTATTCATTCATTCATCTGTTGATGAACAGTCATTTCCATATCTTAACTATTGTGAATTATGCTGTGATGACATGGAATAGCTCTTTAAAATCCTGATTTTATTTTAATTCTTTTGGGTAAATGTTCAGATGTGGGATTTCTAAATTATATGGTAGTTCCATTTTTAATTTTTGAAAACATACAGTATTTTCTAGAAATTTCATTATTTTATATTCCCATCAATAGTGTACACTGTTCCCTTTCCCCACATCCTTGCCCCTGATCATTTTAAATCAGGGTTGTTTTTTCTTTTTTGTTTTCTACTTAAGTATGGAAATTACTTATATATCTTGAATATTAACCCAATATCAGATGTGTGCTTAGCAAATATTTTCTCCCTTTCTGTAGCTGTCTCTTCATTGTATAGATTGTTTCCTTGTTGTGCAGAAGGTTTTAGTTTGATTCCATACCATTTGTCTATTTTTCCTTTTGTTTCATGTGTTTCCAAGAAATCATTGGAAAAGACCAATGTCATGAAGTTTTGTCCTTATGTTTTCTTTTAGGAATTTCAGGTCTTACATTTAAATCTTTGTTTTGAGTAGGTTTTTACAGTAATGTATAAATAAAGGTCTAATTTAATTCTTTTGCATGTAGATGTCTAATTTCTCCCACAGCATTTGTGGAAGATAGTCCTTTCTCATTGTATAGAGGCTTTCCCCACATATTACAGAGTTTCTTTATGGAGATTCTATTCAGTTCCATGGTCTATTTCATTGCTTTTATGTCAGTACCACACCATTTTAGTTACTGTGACTTTATGTTTTGAAATCAAGCATTGTGAATTCTCTAACTCAGAATTTCTCAAGATTGTTTGGCAGTATTATAAACGTGGATGTATAACCAATGTGATTCTGAAATCTGTACACGTGGTAAAAATAAGAATTCATATCCCATTTGAATCAAATGTATGATATATGATATGTCAAGATCATTGTAATGTTTTGAGAACCAATAAAAAAAGATGCACTGAAAAACTTAAATTGTTCAAATATTCCAGTAATAAATAATAAACAAAGCAACAACAATAAAAAAAGAGATTGTTTTGGGTATTTAGGGTTCCTTGATAGTCAACGTGAATTTGTGTTAAGAGCCACAGCCAAGTAATATGATGCATGGCACTTTTGGTTGTAAGGTAATGCCAGCTAGCCATTGAGATGATATGATTATGTTAAGATTTGCATTCATATGGATATTGGACTCCTGCTGTTCACCTGGGCCTGCTACAGGACTCCTGGAGAGTTCCCATTGGTTGGGGAAGTACAGTAGGAGGGAATTCCGGGGCAGGAAGTTGTTCTGGGGTTCCGGTAGAACACCACCGCGGGGGGGGGGGGTGGACCGGCTTCTTCCCAGACGTGTACGGGGTATTGGCGGCATTTTCAAAAATAAAGTTTTGTTCCTGCTTGAGTGGCTTCTGATTCTGTGCCCAGCCAGACTGCGGTAATTGGTGGCCCGTGCGGGGGATGCCTGAAGCTTGGAGGTGAGTAAAATTGCTCGCCCCTGAGGGAAGGAGACAGAATGGGTGACCATTTCAAAAAACAATGTGTTCTTGTTTTGATTTATTTTGTTTTTGTTTCAAGCTCCCTAGCCCTAGAATTTTCTCAGGCAAACTGGGAAAAATGGTTGGCTCAAGGTTTGAAGTTATTCGGCCCTGAGAAAGAGAAAATTGATACAACCATTCTCTGTTCCGTTTTTGTTTCGTTCTGTTTTGGCTTTGTTTTAGGCTATCTTATTGGGTTGCGTTACCTTTATAGTAGATTAGAATCTAGTAAAAAAACAAACCGAAAGACTGTTAAGTAAATTGTTAGAGGTCCAGACTATGGTAGAAAAGATGTTAGGTCAAGCAAAAGAGAAGGTCTCTCGAGCTAGTCAGACAGAGGAAAATTTGAAGAAAGAAAGCTTATATAATTTTTCTCCTACTCCTCCTTTCCTCTTATATGTAATTGTGTATAACCCTGAGGCTCACCTTCCAGTTCCATGCAATTTCTCTTAACTCTCACTTTCCCTCCCGCCTATCATCCCTGTTTAATGTTATATAAGTGGAAGAAACGATTTATAGTAGAGGGGATGGAGAGAGAGTAGGGGAGGGGAGGGGAGGGGAGGGGTGAGGGGACAGTGGAGAATGGGATAGACAGCAGAATACATCAGTCACTAGAAAGGCAATTTGTAAATCAATGGAAATGTAACTGATGTGACACAGCAATCTGTATACGGGGTAAAAATGGGAGTTCATAACCCACTTGAATCAATCTGTGAAATATGGTATAATAAGAACTATGTAATGTTTTGAACAACCAACAATAAAATAATTAAAAAAAAAAAGATTTTTCCCATGGGCTGAGGCTAGAGCTCAGAGGCAGAGCACTTGCCTAATGTTCATGAGACCCTGGGTTCAATCCCCAAACAAAAACAAATGAAACATGGTGTGGAGGGACCATTTCTCCCAATCACTCCCTTTTCCTATATGTTGCAAGTAAAAAAGCCGCCCTCCTCTCCAAATTCATCATACTCACCTGTGACCTAAACCCTTGTCTACCAATTGTCCTTGATACTCCCCCCCAACTTTTGTTTTGGTACTGGGGATTGAACCTAGGGGTATTCTACCCATGAACTATTCCCAGGCCTTTTTATCTTGAGATAGCATCTTGCTAAATTGCTCAGGCTGTCCTTAACGTTGTGATCCTCCTGTCTCAGCATCCTGAGTCATTGGGATTATAGGCTTGTGCCCCTGAACCTAGCCCTGACCTCTGATTGATTTTGCTTCTCCTATAGCTATTGTCTTCCAAATTTAATACCAAATTTAAGTCCTCCATGGTACATAGACATGATGATCCCTATAATGCCTTGTATTCATGATTTTGTGTCTCCCTCCCCTTGAATGTAGGTGGGATGTGACTTGCTTCTAATAATTGGAATACAGCAAAAGTGACAATGTGCATGACTGTGTACATGTATGTGCTTAAGATACAAAATGCCTGTCTTGTAAGAACACTCTTTCCCTCAGTGACTTTGAGAAAGCAAAAGGCCATGTTGGGAAAGTTCATGGGGCAAGGAGTGACCTCCAGCCTACAGCCATCAAAATTGTGGTCCTTGCCAGGTTTGGTGATACATGCCCCTAATCCCAGCAGCTGGGGAGGCTGAGGCAGTAGGATTGTGAGTTTCAAGCCAGCCTCAGCAAAGGTGAAGAGCTAAGCAAGTCAGTGAGACCCTGTCTCTAAATAAAATACAAAATAGGGCTGGGGATATGGCTCAGTGGTTGAATGTCCCTGAGTTCAATCCCTGGTATCAGAACTGTGGTCCTTGGTCAAACAGCCACAGGAAATTAAAAGCTGTAACAGCTCCTGGAAGTGCATCCTTCCCAAGTTCAGCATCAGATGAGACCACAGCCACAGAGGCACCAAAATGACAGTCTCTTGAGACTCTGAAGCAGACGACACAGCTAGGTCATGTCTGGACTCCACAGAAACTTGCAGATAATGACTGTATGTTGTAAGAAGCAAGTGTGTAGTAATGTTTCATGTTGCACTGAATAACTAATTCATCTTCTATACCCCCCCAAATAAATCCTCCCCTAAAACCTTAAAAAAAAAAAAAAAAGAAAGAAAGCTTAGAGGAAAGACAGCCATCAGGTGGAGAAGTGCAACAGGAGGCTGCTACTAACTCTGTTCTATCACCAGAGGGCATAATTCAACCCACAGCTCCATCTACAGCTGAGCGGCCCTCAACTCCCGTAGTTGATGGACGGAATCCTGAGGCAGGACCCCAAAGATTAACATGCCCTGTACTTGAGCAGGCAGGAGGGCAACGAATTCACCGTGCTTTAGATTTCAAAACAATAAAGCAATTAAAGGAGGCTGTAACAACCTATGGTCCGCAAGCACCCTTTACCATAAGTATGGTTGAATCTATTACCAACTTGGACATGACACCAGCAGATTGGGCTAACATGTGTTGATCTGTGCTAAATGGAGGACAATATTTGTTATGGAAGGTTGCCAATGAGGAATTTTGCATGGAGACAGCTAGGCAAAATGCAGCAGCTGGTTACCCTCAAAGAAATTTAGATATGTTATTAGGAAAGGGACCTTATGAGGGTCAAAGACAACAAATTGAATATGATCCTGGCGTATACGCACAAATTGCTGTAGATGCAGTTAGGGCATGGAAAACTTTATAGGGGCATGGAGATTTACAAGGTCAATTATCTAAGGTAATACAAGGAACTAATGAACCTTACGCTGAATTTGTAGATAGGTTTATTCAGACAGCTTCTAGAATATTTGGAGATACAGAACAGGCAATGCCATTTATAAAACAACTGGATTATGACCAAGCAAATCATTGCTGCAGAGAGGTCATTAGACCATGGAGACATGAAGATTTAAACACATATATTAAATTATGTAGAGACATTAATGAACAAGGGCAAGTCTTAGCAGCAGTACAACAGGCTTTAGATGCCAGGCCAAAAACATGCTATAATTGTAATCAAACAGGACATTTTAAAAGGAGTTGCCCCATAGGAGGAGGGTTTAACAAAGCTAGGTATCAAAGGAATAGAATACCGGGTATTTGCCCACGATGCCATAGAGGGAGACATTGGGCTAATGAATGCCGTTCTCAAACCACCATAGGGGGTATTCCGTTATCAAAAAATGGACAAGGACCAAGTGTTTACCCACGATATCGTGGAGAAAGGCATGAGGCTCCATTGCCAAAAAACGGACTGGAGGGCCCAATGCCCCGGGGCCCAAAACCACAAATATACAGGGCAATGGAGGAACCCAGCAGCACCATCAAGGTAGTGCCCAGGACGCATTATCCATTAAATCCCTCATCAGACAAACTAGAGGGAGCACAGGGTTGGACATCTGCGCCTCTGCCAGAGCAGTACTAACTCCAGAGATGGGAGTTCAAATCATTCCCACAGGAGTAAAAGGACCTCTTCCCCAGGGAACAGTAGGCTTATTATTGGGACGCAGTTCTTCTACACTAAAAGGATATATGATAAGTCCTGGGGTAATTGATCCCGATTATGAGGGTGAAATAAAAATTATAGCTAGTTCTCCAAGAGGTATATCAGTAATTTCACCAGGAGATAGAATAGCACAGTTATTAATAATACCCAGCCTGCATGATAAATTTTCCAGTTGTAATGTAGAAAGAGGTTCCAAGGGATTAGGCTCCACAGGTGTAGATTGGGTTATGCTGTCTCTAAATTTAGATTCTCGCCCAATGCTAAAATTAAATATTCAAGGACATGACTTTAATGGGCTGCTGGACACGGGTGCTGACCTCAGCATCATATCTCGTCAAGAATGGCCAAAACATTGGCCATTACAACAAGCCACTCAAACGCTTTGAGGCCTAGGAGTGGCAACAAATCCCCATAGAAGTGCTATGGTATTAGATTGGAGGGATCCTGAAGGATGTGAAGGAACTATACAGCCCTATGTATTGGATCATCTTCCCATAAATTTATGGGGACGAGATGTCCTAGATCAATTAGGATTGACATTAACAAATAACATCAATCCTAACGCGCCCACTACTAGGGCTAGACAAGGCTTTAGGAAAGAAAAAAGATTAAGAGAACAAGAACAAGGTATGACAGCACTAATTCAAATAGATCAAGAAATAAATAGACATGGATTGGGTTTTCAGAAAGGGCCACTAGACAATCAAAATTACTTGGAAATCAGAAAGACCAGTGTGGGTTCCTCAGTGGCCCCTGACTAAAGAAAAGATACAAGTAGCCCATGACCTGGTCAAACAACAATTAGCAGAGGGACATATACAACCTTCCGTATCTCCCCATAATACTCCCATTTTTGTCATTAAAAAGAAATCTGGTAAATGGAGATTATTGCAAGATTTAAGAGCCATTAATAATGAGATGGTTATTATGGGGCCTGCTCAATCAGGGATTCCCCAATTTTCTGCTTTACCAAAAACCTGGTATGTTTTAGCTATAGATATTAAAAATTGTTTTTTTTTTCAATTCCAATTCATCCCGAGGATAGTCCACATTTTGCATTTACTATCCCTGCACTAAATCATGAAGGTCCTGATCAGAGATATGAATGGAAAGTACTCCCTCAAGGGATGGCTAATAGTCCAACTATGTGTCAAATTTATGTTAACAAAGCAATCCAGCCACTTAGAAATCAAAATCCTGAACTACAAATATTTCACTATATGGATGATGTGTTATTGGCACATAAAGATAAAAACACATTGCTAGAATGTTATGCCACACTTACAAATTTATTAAAAAATTATAATCTAGAGATAGCAATAGATAAAGTACAATTAAATCTTCCAATTAATTATTTAGGAGTTCTATTATCCTCAACCATGTTCCGTCCACCAAAAATTCAAATACGAGTAGATCAACTCAAATCACTTAACAACTTTCAAAAGTTATTGGGAGACATAAATTGGATAAGGCCTTATCTAGGCATACTAACAGGAGAGTTGGGACCCTTATTTGATATTCTAAAAGGTGTATCAGATCCAAATTCACCCCGCATGTTAATGCCTGAAGCAAGAAAAGCATTAAAAATCATTGAGACATATATGGAAAATATGCATTTGGATAGAATTGATATAAGTTTGCCTTTATTATTTATTGTACTACCAACAAAAAATATTCCTACAGGAGTATTTTGGCAAGAAGGTCCATTATTGTGGATACATTTATCTTATTCTCCTAACACTATTCTTACTAGATATCCTGAGGCTGTAGGACAACTAATACTCAAAGAAATAAAAGCAGCAAAGGGAGTGTTTGGGATTTCTCCCAATAAAATTATTACTCCATATACTATGGATCAAATTGATGAGTTAGCTAATGAGTTAAATACTTGGGCAATAATCATGTGTAAATCTAGTGTTTCATTTGATAATCACTTACCATCTAATCCTTTGTTGTCTTTTTGGTCTAAGCATCCTGTAGTTTTTCCAAAAATGACAAGAAAAACCCCTATCATGAATGCTCCAAATATATTCACTGATGGGTCAAACAATGGTACAGTAGCAGTAGTTACTCCTGATCAAACTTTTACATTTTTAGTACCCAAACAATCATCTCAAAAGGTAGAGCTTAATGCAGTATTACAAGCTTTTATGATGTTTAAAGATTCTGTATTTAATTTATTTTCTGACAGTCAGTATGTAGATAATGCTATAGTATCCCTTGAAGATGCTGGTAAGATTTCCCCTTCCTCTACTGTTTTCTCTTTGTTTTCCGCTATACAAAGTCTAATCTGGGACAGAAAAGATCCATTTTTTATAGGACATATCAGGGCACATACAGGATTGCCTGGAGCCCTTAGTTTGGGCAATGAACTAGCAGATAAATCTACACATGACATACATATTTTCTCCTCAATAGAAGAAGCTATAAATTTTCATAAAAGGTTCCATGTCAATGCTAATACTTTACAAAAGCATTTTAAAATAACTAAAGAACAAGCCAGACATATAATAAAACAATGTCAAAATTGTGTGACATTTTTACCACAAGTGAATCTTGGAGTCAATCCTAGAGGACTGATACCTAACCATATTTGGCAGATGGACATCACACACTTGCCAGAATTTGGAAAATTAAAATATTTGCATGTTACAGTTGATACTTCTTCCGGATTTTTGATGGGCTCCCTTCATGCCCGAGAAAAAACTAAAGATATTATAGCTCATTGCTTACAAAATTTTGCCACTGTGGGCGTTCCAAAACAGTTAAAAATGGATAATGGTCCTGGTTATACTTCTACCTCTTTTAAACAATTTTGCTCATCATTTGGCATTACTCACAGAACAGGAATTCCATACAATCCACAAGGACAAGGCATAGTTGAAAGAGCTCATCAAACTATTAAAATGTACTTATTAAAACAAAAGGAGGGAATTGGAAAGGGGTATATATCCCCCAAAGATAAACTTAAAATAACCCTTTTTACTCTAAACTTTTTAAATTTGGATTCATCAGGGCTTAGTGCTGCGGAAAGACATTTGTATCCAAAAAATGTACATAAGCCTAAGGAAGGATATTCTTACAGGACAATGGAAAGGTCCTGACCCAGTGATAGTCTGGAGTCGGGGCTCTGTCTGTGTTTTTCCACAGGAAGAACAGCAGCCGATTTGGATTCCAGAGAGGTTAACCAAAACAATTTCTACAGACCAAATCCATAACAGCTGATACCCAGAACTCCAGCTTGGCTATTCTTACATCTGCGACAGTGATTAACCAGGGTGCTTTTTTCAATATCTATTTTATTGTTGCTTTTTCCCACATCATAAAGTTCCATTTTAATTTTGAGCTCATAGAGACCTAGATTAACGTTTTTCTGATCAGTTTTATTTTTTGACTATGGAGTTTTTAAACATTGCAATGGAGATCTCACCTAGGTAAATCTACAAGGCCTTTACTATTGTCTTATGTGTTGTATGTTACGTGCGCACCTTTCTGTTTTGTGTTGTATGTCTGTATGTGCATATGTCCATATATCATATATGAGGAGCGCTCATAAATATATGGATCCAAATTTTTTTTTATTATTCATGTGATTTTAATGGTTTAATTTAATTTGGGTAAACAGCTGTTGAAGATTGTTTTAATATGTGTACAAATAAGCAGGTTAAGAGATCTGTTTGTTTACTTTCACCTTTCCTTTTCATTATATTTAATAATTCTGTTCAAGATAATGTAAATTGTTCTAAAAATTGTTTTCTTAATACCTGTTGAAATGTTACATTTTTTTTTCTTAACATCATTGTCAAAATCCCTATTTTCATCCCAGTGCCGGTGAAGACAAAGATGAAACCAAACTACAACTTCTTCAATTTATCACAACAAACTGTATAAACTGATGCATCAATGAATAATAACTCAACAAGTAATGCTCAATCACTGAGTCGATTTATTTTGGGAGGAAATGGACATATTGATAGATTCCTCTGCTTTGAACTGCTTACAAAACTTGCCTGGACTATGTATCACTTGTATGCATTGTGCTCTATCTGTTGATACAGCGAACTATGGTAGTGCTGGCGTATCTTAGCTGATGTGTCACCATTGATGCAATTTTTCCTAAAGAGCCGTCTATTGACTTGATGTCGTGACATTTCTGTATCCTCCTCCCTTCTACTAGTGATGGTTTAATTTGTGGGGCCAACTGAGGTGAGGCAAAAAACCTCACCCCCCCACCAGCACCAAGGCCAAATTTGGGGGCCAACAGAGGTGAGGCAAAGAACCTCACCCCCTCACTGGTGCATAGGCCTATCCACAGGTATGGCTATATACTGGACCGGTAGTCAGTGACGGGTATGATTCAATTTCAGTGGTATCAACCTAAGAAAGGAGGCTGACGCCTAGAGGTCAGTTTTCCGATGATGGGTAAGAACCATATGTTGAATTGGACATACCTAACAGGCACGGTCCCTAGCCACATTGCCTGTTGCTTAATTAAACAGAAGGGGGCAGATGCTAAGAGCCACAGCCAAGTAATATGATGCATGGCACTTTTGGTTGTAAGGTGATGCCAGCTAGCCATTGAGATGATATGATTATGTTAAGATTTGCATTCATATGGATATTGGACTCCTGCTGTTCACCTAGGCCTGCTACAGGACTCCTGGAGAGTTCCCATTGGTTGGGGAAGTACAGTAGGAGGGAATTCTGGGGCAGGAAGTTGTTCTGGGGTTCCGGTAGAACACCACCGCGGGGGTGGACCGGCTTCTTCCCGGACGTGTACGGGGTATTGGCGGCATTTTCAAAAATAAAGTTTTGTTCTTGCTTGAGTGGCTCCTGATTCTGTGCCCAGCCAGGCTGTGGCAAATTTGAAGATGAATTTTTTTTCTTCTGAAGAAAATGCCATTAAGCAATCATCAAGAAAACAAATAATAACAAATGCTGATGAGGATGTGGAGAAAAATGAACACTTATGTACTGTTGGTGGGATTGTAAATTAGTATAACCACTATGGAAATCAATATGAAGATTCCTCTAAAGACTAGGTGTGGAACCATTATATAACCCAACTATCACTTCTTGGTATTTATCCTAAAGAATTAAAGTCAAATTACTATAGTGCTACATACATAACCATGTTTATAGCAGCACAGTTCATAATGAGTTAAGTTATAGAACCAGCCTAGGTATCTGTCAACAGATGATTGTACCAAGAAAATGTGGTGTATACACAATGGAATTCTACTCAGCCATAAAGAATTTCGAAATTATGTCATTTGCAAGAAAATGGTTGGAACTGTAAATCATGCTAAGTGAAATAAACCATACTCAGAAAGTCAAAGATTGTTTATTTTCTCTCATGCATGGAAATTAGAGAGGAAAAAGGAAAAGAAAGGGAGCTCACAAAAATAGAAAGGAGACCAGTAGGGTAGGGGATGGGGATTAGAGGGAGGGAAGAAGAGAGGTAAATAGGAAGTACTGTGGAGGGATATAAAATAAACCAAATTATGCTATGTGCAGGTACAAATATATCACAATGTAACCTACCATTTTGTATAATTATAATTCCCCAATAAAAACATTTATAAAAATGAGTCACAATGAATACTAAAAAATGCCGGTGAGATTTTGATGGATTTTGCATCAAATCTGTAGTTTGAGTAAATGGACATTTAAACAATCTTAATTCTTCCAATTCATGAACACAAAATTGATTTCCTATTTATTTGTGTCTTTAATTTCTTTTAGCAGTGTTTTGTAGTCATAGTGTTCAACTCTATCATCTCCTTGATCAAATTTATTACTAAGTAGTTCATTTTATTTATTTATTTTTTGGAGATTAATAGATGGGATTTGTGTTTTGATTTCTTGCTGAGATAGTTTATTAGTGTTTAGAAATGCTACTGATATCTGTATGTCAATTTTGTATCTTGTAAGTCTATTGAAATTATTTATGAATCCTAGTAGTTTCTGGAGCTGGGCCAGTTGGAATGGGCCTGGAGCCTGGGACCACTGGTGACTGCAGCTGCAGGGACTGGCCTAGAGCCTGGGACTGGCTTAGCATCAGAGCAGGCCAGAAGCTGTGAGGTCTGAGTCCATGGAGGCAGACATAGGCTGTGGGGTCAAGGGACTACTTGCTGTTGTATGGCTCTGGAAGCTATGTCTGCTAGTGCTTTCCTGGCACTAGGGCAGACCTGAGCCTGGGTCCATGGGGGTGGTCTGGCACCAAGTTTCTCTGGGAGAGGGCTGATGCTTGTGTCTGTGGCAAAAGAAGGCTCTCACTTCACTGTCCACCCCCACACAGAGGGCGTCTCTCTCCATACTCTGCTGCCTGGGATTGGTGGAAGGATGATACGAGTAAACTGAAACTATCCTTCCTGCCTTCTTAATGATGTGTCTTTTCTTTTCTTTCTTTCTTTCTTTTTTTTTGTTTATATCAACTATTTATAACAGCTAAAAACTGGAAAAATAATAGGCAAATGGATAAACAAAATGTGGTATTCATACATTTAAATAAAAGGGAATGAACTGATACAACATAAATTTCAAAAGAATTATGCTGAGCCAAGGAAGCCAGAATAATAGGTGTTGTAAGATTACATTTTTATGAAATTGAAGAACAGGCAAAACTAATCTTTGGTGATAGAAATCAGATGAGTGATTGCCTCTGTAGTAGGCAGGGAGGAACATGGGGATTGACTGGAAAAGGGTACGAAGGAACTTTCCAGAGTGACGGAAAATTCTATATATTGATTGGTGATTATATGTCTGTCTATAATTCTCAAAACTTACAGAATTACCTATTATCTGTGCATTTTATGTAAAAAATAAATAAAAATAAATAGGATCTAGTTTGGTAGGTTGTGAACTTGCTGCATTTCGGGGTCTGTCTGTCCCACTTTGGAGTATTCAGTCCACACACTGAGCTAGTCCATTCACACCTATTCAGGCCTGGAACCAAACCTAAATCTACTTATTTCCCTCTGTCATGGGCTTCTGGGCTTCCCTGGTATTCAGGATCTGGGCTGCACATGTGACTCAGCACAGGGGCCAGGGTTCCACCTCCAGGAGTTGTGTGGTCAGTTCTGATCATGATGTCCAACCTTCCAGGGGTCACAGTGTCATTACATCAAAGGCCTGATGGTATTGATCCTCACTGCCAAATCCTAAAGAGGAAAAATCTCGCCTTCTTCAGTGGCACCAGCTTGAACAGCCTGGCTGCGGACTGGCTTTGTGGGGACCATTCGTGTGCAGGGCTCTGCTCTGCAGCTATATTTGAGAATGTGATGGTGATTTTCAATCTTCCCTGAGGTACTCAGCTTCCTGCTTGGTCTCATCATCACCCTAATTTTCCTCAAAAACCAGTGTGTTTCTGTGTTCATCAGTTGGAATATGATAGAGAGGCTATCTATCACAATTGTCCCTCTTGGTAGGTGGCTTCACACTGCACAAGGTTTTAGTGTCCTATTTGTCTATTGATTTTCAATTCACCCCCGACACCTTCAATATAGTGCATGAGCCCAGAAAAGCCCTGTGACCAGCACAGATACAGGCCTGTTTGCTCTCTTATATTCAGCTGCCTTTAGAGCGCTCTGTGTATACAGATGAATTAGGTATCATTTTTGTCACTTTTTTTTTGTTTTGTACCAGAAATTGATTCCAATGGGGAGCTTAACCTCTGAGCCACATTTTCCGCCATTTTTATTTTTGACACAGGGTCTCATTGTGTTACTGAGGGCCTTGGTAAATTGCTGAGGCTAACCTCAAACTGGTGATCCTCTTGCCTCAGCCTCCTGAGTCACTGGGATTACAGGCATGTGCCAATGCACATGGCCTCTTCTCCTTTCTTTAACCTTCTATCAATTTTATATGCTGTCATCTATTCGTTTATCTAGGCAACATTTACTAAGTACCTATGAGATGCAAAGCATTTCTGTGAAGCACTTATAACAGTAACCTTAGGCAAATCATTCAGCCTCTGCAGGCTGAGCTCAGCTCTCTAAGAATCCTTTGGTGATTTAACAGGAAGAACTTTCAATTAAGGGAGGCTTCTTTCTTATTTCTCTCTATATCCATTTGCATTAATCTCTCATTTGGATTTCTTACTTCTTGGGAGGTATTTTTCTTATATGATGTTTTTCTAATTAATGTTTCTGCAAAAGATGAGTCCTGGAAAGTCCATTGTACCATCTGTCAGGTACTTTTTTTTTTACAGTGGTCTCTTTTGATCTGTGTTACTTCTGTGACACCAATTGTAATGTTTCCTCTTTCACTTATTTTATTTATTTGAATTTTCTCTGTTTTTTTTTTTTTTTTAGTGTAGCTAACATTTTGGCAATTTTATCTTTTTATAAAACAAACTTTTAGTATTGTTTATTTTTTCTATTGTTTCCCTATTATCCATTTCATTTATTTCTGCTCCAATCATTAATATTTCTTTCCTTCTGCTAAGTTTAGCTGAGTTTATTCTTCCTTTTCTTGCTCTTTAAGGTACAAAGCTAGGGTGCTTATTTAAGATCTTTCCCTAATTGTAGTGCAGACATTTATCACTGTAAATTTCTCTCTAGGTATTGGTTTTGTTATATCCCAGAAGTTTTTGTTTGTTTACTTTCATTTATCTCAAGATATTTGTAATTTACCTTTTTAAAAAATTTACATATGACAGCAGAATGCATTACAACTCATATTACACATATAGAGCACAATTGTTCATATCTCTGGTAGTATACAAAGTCTATTCACAACAATTCGTGTCTTCATACATGTACTTTGGATAATGATGTCTATCTCATTCCACCCATAACCCCATGACCCACTCTTTCCCTCCCACCTCTCTGCCCTATATAGAGTTTGTCTATTCCTCCCTTGTTCCTCCTCGCTACCCAACTATGAAACAGCCTCTTTATATCAGAGAGAACATTCAGCATAGAGTTTTTTGGGATTGGCTAACTTCATTTAGCATTATATTCTCGAACTCCATCCACTTACCTGCAGATGCCATGATTGTGTCTCTTTTATTTCTGAGTAATATTCCATTGTGTAAATATGCCACATTTTTTATCCATTTATCAACTGAAAGGTATCTAGGTTTAGCTATTATGAATTGTGCTGCTATAAACATTGATGTGGCTGTGTCCTTTAATATGCTGTTTTTAAGTCCTTTGGGTATAGACCAAGGAGACAGATAGCTGGGTCAAATGGTGGTTCCATTCCCAGATTTCCAAGGAATTTCCAAACTGCTTTCCATATTGGCTGCACCCATTTGCAGTCCCACCAGCAGTGTATGAGTGTACCTTTTTCCCCACATTCTTGCCAACACTTTATTGTTGTTAGTCTTCTTAATAGCTGCCATTCTGACAGGAAATCTCAGAGTAGTTTTGATTTGCATTTCTCTAATTGCTAGAGATGATGAGCACTTTTTCATATATTTGTTGATTGTTTGTATGCCATCTTCAGAGAGGTGTCTGTTCAGGTCCTTGGCTAATTTATTGATTGGGTTATTTGTGGGGTTTTTTGGTGCTTAGCTTTTTGAGTTCTTTATATATCCTAGAGATTAGTGCTCTATCTGATGTGTGAGGGGTAAAAATGGGCTTCCAAGAAGTAGGCTCTCAATTTACCTCACAGATTGTTTCTTTTGCTGAGAAGAAACTTTTTGGTTTGAATCCATCCCATTTACTGGTTTTTGATTTTAATTCTTGTGCTATAGGAGTCTTATTAAAGAAGTTGGAGCCTAATTCCATATGATGGAGATTAGGGTCTACTTTTTCTTCTATTAGACACAGGGTCTCTTGTTTTATTGCTGGGTCCTTGATCCACTTTGATTTGAGATTTGTGCATTGTGAGAGATGGGAGTTTAATTTCATTTTGTTGCATAAGGATTTCCAGTTTTCCCAGCACTATTTGTTGAAAAGGCTATCTTTTCTCCCATGTATGGGCTCTGGTGGATGAGTCTAATTTACCTTTTGATTTATTCTTTGACCCATTGCTTTTCTAAGAGTGAGGTGCTTAATTTCCAAATAGTTGAGAATTTTCCAATATACTGTTACTAATATGATGTTGATTTCTAATTTCACTCTATTTTGGTTGGAAAGGATACTTAGTATGATTTCACAGTTCTTAAATTTAGGACTTGTTTTATGACTTAACATGATGTATCCTGAAGAGTGCTCTGTATATACTTGAGAAGAATGTATATTCCATTGCTGTTGGGTGGAATGCTGTGTATGTCTCAGGCTCATTTTGTCTATAGTGTTATTCAAGTCCACAGCTTCCTGATTGACTTTCTGAGTATGAGGAGGGCACACTGTGACCTTTGTGTTTCAAAACAAATGATATTTCACAAGGTCTTTAGTTGAAGTATCAAGAAAATAATTTTAAGGGCTTTAATTTTGTTTTGGTATTATTCTTTTAATCAGACTACACCTGATACAAACTTTTCATTAGCAAATTTTGAAGTAATATAGAATAAAAGTTTCCTGCCACTCAAAGGAAACTACTTTTTTGTTTGTCCAATTTTTTTCTCTACACCTAGGTGTATTTAGAATCTATTGCCCTTTCATTAAATAGCCCTCGGACAATTAATGAAACATGTATTTTTTTTTAAAATATGTACTTCACTTTGCTTCTGCTTTCTGTTTTGTTCTTAGGACATATTTCTTTTTTCTTCTTACATTTTAATCATCATAGATTTATCCTGGGGCTTAATCTGGCACTGCCAATTTCATTTCATTATTTTTCTGACTTAATAATTTTTGAAGTTTTCTTAATTTTAAGGTGTTTTACTAAATTAATAGATTATTTATTCATGAAAAAAGTTCTAGTTGATTCATTTCTTATGCCTTTACATACCTGCAATATTTTTGTCTCCTTTGCAAATAAATCAAATGCCAACTAATTCATGATTCTTAAATTAAAGACCATTTTAATTAAAATTTTGGAAACAATTCCTCATAACTTGCTAGATAGCATTTCCAGATAAAAAGTTGAAAAACACTTGATGTTTTATTTTTTAAAAATTGATCATAAGTAACTTTTTGCTTTGTGGATATTTGCATGATATTTTTCTCTTTACCCTTGATAATCAAGATTTTCAGTAAAATATGTCCAAGAATCTGTCTCTTTGCACATATTTTCCAGAGAGTTCTATAAATGTATTTCAGTCTTCAAAGAAGTACTTATCATGTATGTGTAGTATGTCAAAATACATTGTACTGTCATGTATATCTAAAAAGAACAATAACAACAAAAAATCTTCAGAGATGTAAATCTTAAAAAAAATAGAAGTACTTATCAGTATTTTTTGAGTATTCTGAAAATATTTTTGCTCCCAGGTTCTTTCTCTCCCATGGAATCTTATTGTTGCTAATTTTATCTGAATTCTCTGCTTATCGTATTTGTGATTTTTCTTCTACTCTTTATCCGTCCCTCTCCATTCCAGTATAGATCCTCCGGTTCACCTCACTAATCATTCCCACGTTTGAGTGTTAGAATCACTTGGAGAACTTTTTGTTATACACATTCTCAGGCCCTACTCTACCAACTGAATCAGACTCTGCAAGGTTTTTGTCATGTGTGTGTGTATTTGAAAAGCTGTTCATGGGAGTTGAATGCAGTTGTCAGCAGCAGTTGAGAACCAATATTCTACAGTGTGTTTCTTTCTATGTTAGTGTTGATTCTGTACTTCATTTTAAAATTTGCTAATTTCATTTCCCCTATTTTCTTATATATCCCACTCTATTTTTGCCTTATCTAGTGTTTGTGTCAATTCAGTCCACCCCTTATTTCACAGAGTCAATGAATCAAGATGGAGTCCCTGTTTCTTCAATGCTCACAGGCATACTTTTCCTCTAAACCTTAAAGAGATTAATGTCCTCCATTTATGCTATGAAATACTTCCATTGGCTTATTGAATTCGAAGGATGCAGCCAAGTCTAATATGCCACTTGGCAAGGCATGTCTGCTTGCTTTGATAGCCCTCACTGTATACTGCTGTGCTACCAGACTTTCTCAGAGTGGGTACTGAACAAAGGTTAATCAGCAGGTTCTCTAGTACAAAATATCTATTTTATAAATTCTTTTATTTACTACTGTTTTAACAAAGGGAAATGGGTTATTTTTCTCTGATTACTCTTTTAAATATTAATAGGTGACTTGATTCCTCAATAATATGCTAGAAGAAAACTTCAGCTCCTGTGGATGCTGAATGTTCTCAGGAACTCCCTGTGTCTGCCCTTACCTATCACAAAAGACATCTTACCTTCACTTATTTGCAACCTGTGCTCTTTACTCTTGGCCAACTTCTATTTCTAGATGATGTGGTTTCATTAATGGGTGTTGGAAAGAAGCTATTGATAGATAATGGAGGCGTGAATGATCTAGCTCTCTCAGAAAATACATCTTACATGTAAGGGGTTGGTGCTGATAGTTCTGGGATTCCCAGGAAGTGAGTGGAAACTTTCTCTTCCATAATTTCTCTGTAGTCATGTTGTTTTCTAGGTCTGGATCCACAGTATCTTTTATAGATATGTCAGCCACACAATGTAGTTTGAAAATTTTCTTGTAGCTACATTTAAAAATGTAAATGAAACCAATTGAAGTTAATTTACTAATATATTTAACATAGTATGTAAATATTATTGTCTAAACGTGCAATCAGCACAAATTTTTTTTCATGAGATATTTTGTTCTTAGATTCGCTCAAAGCCTTTGAAATCTGATGTATATTTTACATTTACACTTACAAACATTTCCATTTGAAATAGCCACATTTCAACTGGGTTCTGTGGTACATGCTTATAGTCTCATTGACTCAGGAGGATGAGGCAAGGAAGATCAAAAATTCAAGGCCAGCCTTGGCAACTTAGTGAGATTCTCTCTCAACATAAATAAATGAACAAACAAACAAACAAACAAATAAATAGGCTGGGGATATAGCTCAGTGGTAGAGCACTTCTGGGTTCAATTTTCAGTTCTGACCTACTCCTTCAAAGCTACTTTGAGCTACTTTCAATTGCTCAGCAACCATACATTGCTATCATATCATTAGCTCAGGGCATTGATCATTTCTCAATCAGATCAGTTATGCAATTTTATAAAAAATTTTCCCCAAAAGTGTAGTAAAACTTTCATAAGTAACTGTCTTCTATTATATTATGATTTTGTATCTATTTTAATATTCTTATACAAATTTCTGTGGAGGCATTTATTTGACTGTTGTAAATTCAACACAGCTAAGTATCCATTATTACCTCCTGGTAATCCTCCTGTAGGATCCTGACACTTAAAATTTATTGCTTTGAGTATTAAATATAAAGTATTATCTAATGACAGCACAACCCTTCAATTATTTGCCTTTTTTTTTACAATGAAAAAGAAAACAAAATGATAAGAACTACTTATTTGCCTTTGTTGGAAAAAAAAGATGTTTAAAATCCACATACTTGGCTGATTTAAGCTGGCTTACATAACATTTGTTCTCTTTTTGGTACTCTGGATGGAACTCAGGGGTGCTTTACCTCTGAGGTATATTCCCAGCATTTTTTATTTTGAGACAGGATCTTGCTAAATTGCTTATGGCCTCACTAAGTTCCTGAGGCTGACCTCACACTTGTGGTTCTCTGGCTTTAGCCTCCAGAGCTTCTGGGATTACTGATGCACACCATCACACCCAACAGTTCTCAGAAGTCTCTGAAACTAGATGTTTTGTTCCCTCAAAATGTAACTAGTTCTATATCTATGTGCTAAGAGCTGACCAATAAACTAAACTGTTTTCTTCTCCCAGAACATCAGCTTTATCTGCTTCTGGTGAGTGTGTCCCCTACTCCCACAGTTACCAGAGGTGGTGGTGCAGGACTGAGAGGCAGGTGATAAAGGATGATCCCATCTGACATTATGTGATCTGTTAGAGTCCTCAGGCCGCCGAGGTTTTTAAATGGCATATCCTTGTGTTTCAGACAAAGAACACGTAGTTGGATAAAGCAAGCCTACAAAGAGAAAAAAATAGTCCTGTTCTAAGGGAAATTTATTTCAAGTTTGGAATCTACTTTTGGCCATGATCTTTCTAAGATTAGAAATCACTGTTGTATTTGCCCCAATTAAATGTGAAGTGCTGATTGGTCCTTTCACATGCCAACTCATTCAATTCAATTCCCCTCAACCCTTCTTCACTTCAATTTAGAATATTCTTGGTTGGAGAAATAAGAATATTCCTGTGGAATACTCCTATAATGCCCTTGTTGTGGAGCACGTGATTGACATCAATAAACGTTCAGAATTATCTCCCACCCTTGACAACATAACTAGTATTTTTCAGAAACCTATTTGGCTTAGTTTACCACAGTCTGTGTCATGAAGAGATGTGACATAATGTGATTCTACTGGGACAGAGATGATAATTGTGGGATGCTAGTGATGCACCTAGCTGGTGACTATTTCATTATAGTATGATGTCCAGTTTTTGAAAAATCTCAGCAGAGTAAACCTTTAAGGATAATTAAGAACATTATGGAGATAGCTAGCTGCCCTCTTCTTTGTGATGTTCAAAGGGATCACCAAGGCTAAGATGATACCTCAAAATTAGTTCAAATAATTTATTGTGGCATGAACTGAATAATTCTTTCCTGGAGAAAGGGAGGGAGAAATAGTTCTGTTTCCATTCATCCACAGGTTTTTTCAGCCTTACGCTCTATTCTTCTGTTTGCTTTACAAAGGCCACAGAGGACAGATATGAACACAATTCAAGATTCATTTCCTCACAAAATTCTGGCCTAACTAGCTTAAATAAAATTTCCCAAGGTGCTTGTTTAGTAGTTATGAAAACATTTTATCAAAATGTGAGCACACTGAAACTGTGGATGTGGAATTAATTTGGAGGAACTTTGGGAGAATGTATGCTTATGGGTATCTTTTTGTACTATATTTGAGTGATCTGATTTAATAATTTAAATTAGATCATGGTCAACTTCTGAAAAACAGGTTCTTTCTAAACAGAATTTTCTATTTTGAGGAAATTCTTTTTGTACTCAGGTAGATCGCTTTCTTGGATGAAGAACACATTATTATTGTACATCTTGGACCACAGAATAAATGAGATAACAGTATGGTCTATGTGAAGAGCTATTCAGAGACATTTTGCAGAGCAGCTTTGAACTCAAGGAAAAGAAAAGAATGCTCACTCTGTTCCATTTTTTATAACAGTAAATCTCATAGCAGCAAATATGTAAGGCTGTGGAAGGAACATGTCTTTGGAGAATAACATTACTGAGCTGGGATAACAATTTTATCACATGTCAGTAATGTAACTTCTCATACAATGTTTAAATTCTCTGTTTTTTTTATGTTTATATAGGTGGTTACTGATACCTACTCCAGAGAGTTGTTGAGGTGAAAAGAATGAAAGTTCTTTAACCATTTTGCCAGCTCTGTAGTAGGCATCTCATAGGTGCTAGTTTCTTTGCTCTATGTGTAATAAAAAAAAAAAAATTGTTATTTGGTAAACCTCTGCTATTTCCCTATTTTAAAGCTATATCCATTTAATTGATAATAAGAACATAAATTGCAGTTTGCTAGCACATAAGTCATGGAGGTGTCTGATAAAAAAAATGAAGGGAAGTATCCCTATATATGTGATTGTGGCGCCATTTGCATCCTTGCTATGACAGGAAAGCGTACATGTTAGGTACAACTCTGTCTTCACAATGTAAAGGGAAAGCTGAAAAAACTATTGCTTTTAAACATTTTAAAATGATTACATTTTAAAATAAAATAGTTATTTTAAAATAAAGGAAAACATACAGCATATTCCTGATTTGGAAATAATTTTCTTTGACAAAAAAAAAAAATCTTTTATCGCATCCTATGCTGATGTGGGCTCATAAAAATTTAGTATAAATTTCAAGTTTTCCTGAAAATCTGATGGTGCAAATTTTTATTTCTTTTTTCCCTGGAGGTATCCATGAAGAACTCCTCTTAAGGATGTTGTACAAAAGTGAAGATAAAATGAAGTGTATTTTATAGGAGAATAGATATTTTCATGAATAAATTGATGTGTGCTAGTAAATTCAATGTGGAATATTCCTTTCTTGATATAGTAGCAATTCAAGTGTAAGCAGGTTAAATTTAGGGTCCTCTTAAACACTATTTCTGCACTATTTCTTGGCAGTCCTTCTGAATGATGACTACATCATTTCAAAAATTTATCTGGGGAATTTTATAGACTGGGAAGAGAAGGTTATTTTAGTTTTTTTTTTATATTGTGTGCAGATCTCTTCTTTATTGTTACTTTCAGTCAGTTTAAAGAGCTTTTTATAAAACAGTTTTTATTTCAGAATGTGTTATTTGGAAATAATTTAAAGAATATAATAAAGGGGATTTTATTTCAAACTCATCCATGTTCGTTGATGCCATCTGCAATGGAGAAGCACTTTGAAATGCTTTAAGAAGCTGAGCAACCTCTGGCAGCTTCTTATATTTCATCTGTCTTTACATACTGCTGTGACAGGAGCAGAGTGGCACATGGCAAACTGAGATCCCTGAGGACTTTTGTTGTTGCTGTTGCTGTTTGAGAGATTATTCATGCCTCATTCAACAATAATTCCTCTGACTGCAACAATCATTTTTCCCACTCTGTCTCAGTAACAAGTCCTATTGACAGTCCTCTACTCATCTTTGTTTGTACATTTTTGTAGAATTTTCTTTTCCCAATTCACTGGGACAAGATGCCTCTCTGAACAGAGCACAGTGAGACCTGATTTTTACATCTCCTTTGTATTTCTTAAGTATGAACTCCAGTTTGTCACTGATTAAAATAGACAATTTTTCCATAGGTACATAGAGGGAGAACAATCTAGTGATTAAGAGGTCCATGCTAGGAAGTAAGAGCTCAAATAGGAGGTCAGCCTACAGGAATATTTGATTTTAATTTAGAGCGACAAATACTAAAATTGTGAGTTTAGGCAAAGCTCCTCAAGATGATTTGATAATTAATGAGTAAGTATGTATGTACCAGAAGGGGCCTTTTTCAGATTGATTAAATCTGATTGGAGTCACTTTGTAGTGTGTGTATATCCATGTACCTGTGAAAGCATGCATTTTCCAAGGTATGCAAAGAGAAATTAGGTGAATTTTAGGGAAATTTTTCTAAAGTAATTTTGGATGCAGATCCTAGAGTATGATGATATTGTAGAAGAGCAAATAATCTACACAGTTGTAGCAGCTTGAAAGGGAATATGCTTTTGGTTCATCTGGGTGATATGATGGCTACAGGTCCATATAAATAGCTCCTTTTTGAACTCTGGAGTAAAAATATGTCACCAGTAAGAGCTTGTTATTTGTTGGTAATAACCCATCAAATGCATCCCTCACCTCACAATCATCTGATGTCACCTAATGTCATATGTTGTAGATAAACCTGATGGACTGTTCAACATGTATTCATTCTCCTCCTTCATATGTGTTCTGTATGGCAGAGATGAGACAGCTTTCTCAGGCTCCTTTTAGAGCAGATGCCCCAGATATATTTAAGTCAGATACACTCTGGTGAAGCTTGAATGCAGAGCAGGAAGAGGTGGGGGAATAAATTGAGCGTCTGGTGGGGTCATGCATTCTCTTGATGCAGGGCCTGACTCAGGAGCCTGCTATTCAGCAGTAGCTTCCTGATTCTTGGAGCTAAGATGAGGCACTTCCTTCAATCTCCAGTTTCTGAATGAAGGCCAGGTAGCAATTTCCTTGCTTAACCAGTTTTGCAGTGATGATCTGAGCATCATTCCGGAAGCTCAGCCCAAGAGAGCTTTCTCCTGACCATCCATCCATTTAAAAGCACCTCATTCCTGATGTGAAATCCCTCTGGATCATGATAGCTACCGTGTCTTCTGTTACTAGGTGTTGAACACAAACTGACACACAGATACTTGATTATTTTTCTTTTCCTGTGATTTGTCCCCTTTTAATTAGTAAAGACATTAAACAATATCTACTTTAGGGCAATGTTAACAAATAATTTTATCTATATTCACCACAGAAACATAATTTGTGTAAAATTTATCCAAGAGGTTCAGAGGTGAAGTTGGTATAAGGACAATTTTAATCTGGGGACTCTTTCAGAGTTAATACCATCTATCTACAGTGTCAATAGTAATCTATTCCAAGAACAATGAAAAGCCAGCTACAGACTCACAGTAGTCATCTAGAATTTTGCAGCTCAGTTAATAACCATTTATATAGGGATGAAACTTAAATTTTATAGGCACGAGTATTTTATGAAGACTTGACATATTTCCTGATTTTTTAAAATAAAATTCTGTCATAAGGAACAAGAGAATGGTATTTTAGCAAAAGGGAAAAGTTTGGGTTTCTTTTTGCTGGTATGTTTTTCTAATTTTTATGTGTTCTTTGAAGTCATTCCATACAGACTTGGCAATGTAGAGATGGGTTTATTTTTATTCTTTTCACTTTGAATAATTTTTTTAAGAATATTTTTATATTTATAAAAAATTTGTGGAAATAGTACACAGAGGAGTTTCCAGACATCCTCTCACACATTCTTCCTTATCATTAGCATTTACACTCATTAATTATAATTAGTAAACCAATATTATTACGTATTATAAACATCAGTCCATAGTTTATTCAGTTTCCTCTAATTTTCTTTTTTCTGCCCCAGGATTCATTCAGGACACATTACATTTAGCTGTTCTCTTTCCTCAGGTCCCTGTTGGTTTTGACGACCTTGACCTTTTGGAAGGGTCATACTCAGGTATTGTGTAGATTTTCCTTTAATTGAATATTACCTGATATTTTTCTCATAATAAGACTAGAGTTATGGGCTTTGGAGAGGAAGACAACAAAGATGAAATGCACCATTCATCACATTATATCACAAGAATATATATGATTGACATGACTTACTACTGTCAATCTTAATAGGGATTTCCTGACTGAGGTAGTGTTGTTAGCATTATTCACTGTAAAGTATGCTTTTTTGTCCTTTTAAAAGGAAGTCACTATGCATAGTCCACACTAAGGACTGAGAAATTATGTTCCATCTGCTTGAGAGTGGAGTATCTGTATTAATTTTCTGGAATTCTTCTGCATGGAAGATTCATTTATTACTCCTCCATTTTTCTGTTTATTTCAGCATATGCTCTTGCATATTTATTTTATCATTGGGTCATAACCAAGGTTGCTTTATTTAATTCTTTATGTCATCTCAATTTTGACCACTGAGAGCTCAGAGATCTTTCATTTGCCTCCTATGTCCCTCTGACATGTGACATTTGTGTGTTTTGTTCATTTTTTAGCACTTCCTTGCTTTCTGAAACAACAGATGCTCTAGCCACATCTTGTGTATTTCTTGCCTCACTTCTAGTATCAGCCTTTTCTTCTAGGAACCTTGGTTCATTCAGGTTAAGAATGGTATTAGAAATGAAAATTTGTGCACTAGATGTGTTTATTACTACTAAAGAGTCTTTACTTCTAGGTCCTCTTACCTGACAGAGCAAGAAAATATATAAATTTATACTAACCTGTGTATATACATGTATCTGTAAATATTTGTATATGAAATCATCTGTATCTATATTAAGATAAATATGAGTTCGTATTTATGTTTCCAAACATTATAATCCATTACCACATGGATCATTGTAGCCTCCTTTAACTTTTCTGTATCCTCCCACTCCAATAGTGGAAAGCCTGCCTCTCATCAGTCACCCATTTATTTAGTTGTTCAATTCTATTGTGCATATATAATAATATCAGAATAACCTGTACCCCCGGTAAAACAACTTTCTCAACTCAAGTACTATGTTGGTCAACTTTCAACTACTGTAATAAAAATATGAGGTAAATAAAATTTTATAAAAGAAGAAAACTCTCTTTATGCCACTTCCCATAGTGTCAAAATCTTATTATGAAGCTTTAAGACACAGGTCTTTGGAGGAAACTTATCCAAACAATAGCAAATACAATTTGTTGTTGTTTGGTTTTGTTTTTACTTTAGTGTTACTGTTTCTAATGATTACTTCACACCTTTACTTTAGTGTTACTGTTTCCAGTGATTTTTTCACACCTTTATTATATGATTTGAATGTTTTGTCACATTCTACATTCCATACAGGGATCCCCAAACTTTTCTAAATGACTTTGAAAAATAATATATATATATTTTTTTCTTTTGTGCTAAGAAGTCCTTCAGTTTTCACAAATGTATAATGTCACATACTCCAAATTAGAGTATCATGCAGAACAGTTTCATCACCATAAAATTCCTCCGTGCTTCTACCTATTTAATTCTCCCCACTCTCCTGGATGCTTGTCAACCACTGATCTTTACAATTATCAATTATCAATATAATTTTGCCTTTTTTGAATGTGATATAATTGGAATTAAATAGCATCTAGCCTTTTTCAGATGAAGAAATTTGTATTTAAGTTTTGTTCGTGTCTTCTCATGTCTTGAACAGGACATTTTATTTTATTGATGAGTAGCATTCCATTGTATAGATTTGTCACAATTTACTGGTCCTCTAACCTATTGAAAAGACATCTTGGTTGTTTCCAATTTTTGATGATCTTGAATAAAGCTGCTAAAAACATTCGAGTGCAGATTTGGTATGAACATAGGTTTTCAAATGAGCAAATACCTAGAAGAGTGATAGCTGGTTATATGCTAAGCCTATGTTCAGCTATGTGTTAGACTATTGAACTATTTTCCAAAATGACTGTAGAATTTTTCATTCACAAGACAGCAGTAAATGAGAGTTTTGTTCTATATACTCACTGGCATTTGGTATTGTGAGGACTTGAATTTTGAAGTATATACTAGAAATATATATTAATTTATATATAAAAATATATAAATATATATTATACTACATACACACTACTTTGAAGCATATAGTAGATATATACTTCATCATTGTTTCAATATGAAATACCCTAATGACATAATGATGAGCATCTTTTCATATGCTTATTTCTACCTGTATATTCTCTCTGGGGAGGGGAAGAGTTGGTGTGGATCTTTTGCCCAACTTTTAATTGAGTTTTTTTTTTCTATTATTGGATTTCTAGTTTACTGTGATTTGTATTTAAGTCTATGTTCCATTTTGATTCCATTTTAATTTTTCTAAAGGTTAAAAGGTCTGTGTTTAGATTCATCTTCTTGCAAACGAATGTCCATTTGTTCCAGTACCACTGATTGAAAAGACTACCTTTTCTCTATTGATTTGCCTGTGTTCTTTTGTCAGAGTTCGATGGACTATATTTATTTGGGTCTGTTTCTGGAGTTTTACTCTGTTGCATTGAGTTATGTGCTTATTCTTACCAATATAATACTGCCTTGATTATTAGAGCTTTAGAGCAAGCCTTAAAGTCAGGTCATGTCAGTTCTGCAGCTTTGTTCTTTGTCAGTATTATGCTGACCTGGCTGTGCTGGGGTGCTGCCTTCCATAGAAATTTAAGAATCAGGCTTTCAATATTTATACAATATCTTGTTATGATTTTGATTAGAATTGCATTGAATTTACAGATCAAGATGGAAGAACTGACATCTTAAAAGTTCTGAGTATTCCATTGAATCTAGACTATCTTCCCATTTATTTAGTTCTTTCATTTCTCTTACCAAAATTTTATAGGTTTCTACATGCAAGTCCTTTATGTATTTTGTTTTATTTATACCCATGCAATATTTTGGCAACTGTAAACAACATTATGTCTTTAATTTAACATTCTGATAATTCACTGCTGATGCATAGGGCAGGTATTGTCTTTTGTTTTTAATTTTGTGTCCTGTGGTCTTGCTCTAATCACATGTAAGTCCCAGGAGACTTTGGTTTTGTGCCTCTTTGCTTTCAGTCAGTTCTATGGAATGTTCTATGTAGACAATCATGATATCTGCAAACAAGGCTGTTTTCTTCCTTCCCACTGATATGCCTATTGTTTCCCTTTCTTGCCTTATTTTACTAGTTAGGACTTCCAGTATGATGCTAAGTAGAAGTGCTCAAGGAGACTTTTTTTTCTTGTTCCCAGTCTTAGGAGAGAGCATCCATTCTCACTATTAAGTATGATGTTAGCTATACTTATCTATAGATATTCTTTATGAAGTTGAGGAAATTATTCTCTATTCCTAGCTTTCTGAGAGTTTTCATCAAGAATGGACATTATTTCATTCTTATTTATGGCTGAGTAATATTTCATTGTGTGTATATACCACATTTTTCATTATCCATTCATCCAGGGCCCCTAGGTTGGTTCCACAACTTAGTTATTGTGAATTGAGCTGCTATAAACATTGAGGTGGCCACGTCACTACAGAATTCTGATTTTAAGTCCTTTGGGTATATACTGAGGAGTGAGATAACCAGGTCAAATACAATTCCATTCCAAGATTTCTGAGGACTCTCCATACTGCTTTCCACAGTGGTTGCAACAATGTGCAGTCCCATTCAGCAATGCATGAGTGTACCTTTTCCCCCACATCTCACCAACATCTATTGTCACTTGTATTCTTGAATAATTACCATTCTTATTGGAGTGAGATGAAATCTCAGTGTAGTTTTATTGCATTTCTCTAATTGCTAGAGATGTTGAACATTTTTTTCATATATTTGTTGACTGATTATAGTTTTTCTTCTGTGAAGTGCCTTTTCAGTTCCTTTGTCCATTTATTTATTGGGTTATTTGTTATGAGTGTTAAGGTTTTTGAGTTTCTTTATATATCCTAGAGATTAATGCTCTATCTGAGGTGCAGATGGCAAAGATTTTCTCTGTTCTGTAGGCTCTCTCTTCACATTGTTGATTGTTTCCTTTGCTGTGAAATGAAATTATGGTATTTGCCAGTAAATGGATGGAACTGGAGACTATCAGGCTAAGTGAAATAAGCCAATCCCCAAAAAACCAAAGGCTGAATGTTCTGATAGATGGATGCTTACACACAACAAGTGGAAGGGGAAGGAAGAATAGAAGTTCATTGGATTACACCATAGGTAATGAAGGAAAGGCAGGGTCATGAGAATAGAAAAGACAGTAGAATGAATCAAACATAACTTTTCTGTGTTCATATGTGAATACAACCAGTGTAACTCCACATCATGTTCAACCACAAGAATGGGAAGTTATATTCCATTATGTATAATATGTCAAAATATACTCTACTGTCATGTTTAACTAAAAAGAAGAAATTAAAACTTAAAAACCAAAAGAATTGTCATTAGATTTTTTATCAAATATTTTTACTTTATTAATTCATATGTTCACGTAATTTTTTTTTCTTTAGCCTATTGATGTGATGGATTGCATTAACGAACTTTCAAATGTCAACTCAGCTTTGCATGCCTGGCATAAATCCTATTTGGTTATGTGTATAATTACTTGTACCTGTTGTTGGATTTGATTCGCTAGTACTTTTCTGAGAATTTCTGTATCTGTGTTCATAAGGGATTTTGATTTACAGTTTTCCTTTCTTGTAATAGTTTTATTTGGCTTTTGTATTAGAGCCTCATAGAATGAGTCAAGATGTATTTCCTCTGCTTCTGATTTCTGGAAGAGACTGAAGAATTGGCATTGTTTTCCCTTAAATATTTAATAGAGTTTACTAGTAAAACCATCTGGACCTGATGCTTTTTTTTCTTTTCTTTTCTGAATATATTTGTTCTTAGCTCAATTTATTTAATACATTTCAGCCTACTCCAATTATCTATTTCTCTTTGTGGAGTTTTGGCATCATGTGTCTTTCAAGGGATTGATTCTTTTCATCTTAATTATCAGTTTATAGGCAAATAATTATTCTCATCATACTTTATTGTCCTTTTAATATTTATGGCCTTGGTAATGACACCTCCTACTTCAGTGTTTATATTAGAAATTTGCTTCTTCTCTATTTTATTCTTGGTTAGCATGTTATAGATTTATCAAGTTTATTGATCTTTCAGGAACAATAAGCTTTTGCTAGGTGTGGTGGCACGTCTATAATCCCAGTGCTTGGGAGGCTGAGGCAAGAGGATCATGAGTTTAAAGTCTCAGCAATTTCTTGAGGTCCTAAGCAACTTGGCAAGACCCTGTCTCTAAGTAAAATACATGAAAGGCCTGGGGATGTGGCTCAATGGTTAAGCATACCTAGGTTCAATCCCAGGTACCAAAACAAACAAACAAACAAAGGAACAATCCAAAAAAGCTTTGTTTTCATTTATCTTTCTCTATTGTTTTCTTGTTAACAACTTTATTGATTTCTTTTATATTTTTTTATTTAATTTCTTCTGCTTTTTAGGCTTAAATTGCTTTTCTATTTCTAGTTTACTAAGGTAGAAGCTAGGATGGTTAATTTCAGATCATTCTTCTTTTCTAATATTCTCATTTAATGTTGCACATTTTTTCTCTAAGCCCTGCAGTCCACAAATTTTGATGAGTTCTATTTTATTTAGTTCAAAATATTTTCTTGAGATTCTTCTTTGACCCATGAGCTATTTAGAAGTTGCTTAGATCTTACATCTAAAAGAAAAGGAGTCCTTCACAGGTTAGTTTCTCTAATTTCATAATATAATCACTTAATATTCATATAATCAGTTGATATCCAGATACAATTTTCATTTAAGTCATCAAAATATTTAACTGTAACTTTCATATTTAAGTCTCTTATCAGAAAGTGAATTTCAAATGTGTTAACATAATAAAATTAAAATTCAATGAAATTGACCCATCTCTTATCAACCCCATGGTTAACCATGTGCACAGTTAATATTTTCTAAAATTTTATGAATTAATAACTTCAGTTTTGGACAAATGGATGTTTCAAATTATATTTAACAGTAGGCAAATGCTTTCATTCTTTTTTTGAGGATAAAATCCTAGTCAAAATTTTATTCAAGCAGTCAAGTAATGTATCTGATAAAAATGACATCTATATTCAATTGACTTTTATAGTTCAGAAGAATTTGTATAACATGTAAATGGATTTCTACATTAGTGAAAAAATATAATAATTTCACTGAAAATGGTATGCTGTAAAATTTCCACAGATAAAAAAATGTGCTTGGTCCCAATATAATAAAACACATGTAAAGACCAAGAGCAATTATACTCTATAGAAAGGACACATGAATCTGCAGCAGAGAAAGCAAACCAAATAACAAAGGGAATTATATTATCTTTATTTCTCACTGGAATTATCTGAAACCTAAAGTTTTAGGTAAAAAGTTAGGGAGAGGTTGATGATCTTCAAATATTACACCCAGTTGAGAGGATGCTTCTATATTTTGGTTGCATGTAAATGCTTTAAGATTCTAAAGGTAGCAGAATACAACAGTCACTAATATGCCATTATGCAATAATGTGAGTATGTAACAGATGTGATTCTGCAATCTGAATTTGGGGTAAAAATGGGAGTTCAAAACCCAATTGAGTCTAATGTATGAAAGATGATATATCATGAGCTCTGTAATGTTTTGAACAATCAATAAAAAAAAAAAAAGATTCTTCCTGACCCTCAGGACATTTGAACTCTCAAGGGTAATGATGGTATTTAGCCTCTTTGCCACCCATTCCTGAAAGTGTGTCTTTCTCTCTACAACACACTTCAGTGCTGAGGGCTTGGCTTGCCAGTGTTTCTCCTACTGACCCCTTTTACTACCTCCTGTCTCTCAGGGAGAGTGTAACAGATGATAGGCCTAACGGTGAAAGAACTCACACCCACTGGCATGATGAGACCAAGAGCAATTATACTCTATAGAAGGGACACATGAACCTGCAGCAGAGAAAGCAAACCAAATAACAAGGGCACATGGCTTTAAAGGACACAGACCTAAAGGGAGAAACAGAATAACACATTTTAATTCATATGCATTATAATTTATATACTTCCAAGGATATGATTAGAGTCCATAAGTGGTGTTTGGAGGAAAAAAAAAACCCATAATTTTACAATTTTAAATACTTAACAGAAATCAAAAAGAGAACATAATAATCAAGCTACTTGTGTAGATAATTTGATAAAATATAAACTCTTAACATAATACAAAGAAAGAAAATTATGACTACATTGATAAAAGCTCTAAAAGACCACATAAGCTAATAATAATTCCATAAGGAGAAAATGGAACAGATGGAGACATATGCTGGTCAAAATCCTTCCTGCAAACAACAAAATACACTCTGGCTACTTGACTAAGTAAATGAATTGATTAAAATGTATTTGGCAGAATCCCTGCAACTGGCTGGAGAGCTAACTTGACTATGGGGATAATAAACATAATGCCCCAGAAAAATGTGGGGGATTTTTAGCAAAAACATGATGGTCCTCACCCCTGGATACTTTTGCCACTAGAATTGAGGGTCAGATTTTTAAGTAAACCAGGAAAAGTGCTCAAGCACAGAGTGCTTCTACAGCACAAATGGCACTGGCACGGCTGCTTTAGGAACAGAGGCCAAATTTCTGTTCCCTACTATTCCCAGAGAGTGTGGCCTCTCCACTTTTAGTCTTATCTGAAGACCAGTTCTCTCACTTGAAGATTATGTCTGATAACGTGGAGGGTAGAAGTAACATTGTGGAAAATTAATATTTACGGGTGACATTTCAAGATGTTAAGATGACCAATATCCAATGGATGATATAATATTCCAAATATTGATACAGGGTCTTGGAGATAAAAAGAAATTTGAGTTTTTAGATGAAAAGTGTTGGTTACATCACAGAAAGGATTAGTTTTAAAAGCCAGAAACACAGTCATATAAGGGATAAAATTCTCTTGATGAACTATCAGTTATTATCATGCTCTCTGAGTAATATCCACACTGCTTCCCATAGTGGTTGCACCAATTTGCAGTCCCACCAGCAATGTATGTGTGTGCCTTTTCCCCCACATCCTCACCAGCACCTACTATTGCCTGTATTCTTGATAAATGCCATTCCTACTAGGGTGATATGAAATCTTAGAGTAGTTTCAATTTGCATTTTCTCTAATTACTAAAAATGTTGAACACTTTTTCATATATTTGTTGACTGCATGTATATCATCTTCTGAGAAGTGTCTGTTTAGTTCCTTAGCCCATTTATTGATTGGGTTGTTTGTTTTCATTGGTTTTAAGTTTTTTGAGTTCTTTATATATCCTGGAGATTAATGCTATATTTGATGTGTGTGTGGTAAAAATTTGCCCCCATACTACAGACTTTCTCTTCACATCATTGATTGTTTCTTTTGCTAAGAAGCTTTTTAGTTTGAATCCATCCCATTTTTTGATTCTTGATTTTATTTATTGTGCTTTAGGAGTCTTGTTAAGGAAATTGTGGCCTAATCTGACATGATGAATATTTGGGCCTACTTTTTCTTCTATTATGTGCAGGGTCTCTGGTCTAATTCCTAGGTCCTTGATCCACTTTGAGTTGAGCTTTGTGAATGGTAAGAGATAGAGTTTTAATTTCATTTTGTTACATATGGACTTCCAGTCTTCCCAGCACCATTTGTTGAAAAGGCTATCCTTTCTCCAACGTATGTTTTTGGTGCCTTTGTCTAGTATGAGATAACTGTATTTATGTGGGTTGGTCTCTGTGTCTTCTATCCTGTACCATTGGTCTACGTGTTTTGGTGCCAATATCATGCTGTTTTTGTTACTATTGCTCTGTAGTATAGTTTAAGATCTGGTATTGTGATGCCTCCTGCTTCACTTTTCTTGCTAAGGATTGCTTTGGCTATTCTGGGTCTTTTATTTTTCCAAATGAATTTCATGATTGTTTTTTTTTCTAGTTCTATGAATAATGTTATTGGGATTGTAATAGGAATTGCATTAAGTCTGTATAACAGTTTTGGTAGTATGGTCATTTTGACACTACTAATTCTGCCTATCCAAGAACAAGGGAGATTTTTCCATCTTCTAAGGTCTTCTTCAATTCCCCTGTTTAGTGTTCTGTAGTTTCCTTTGTAGAGATTTTTCACCTGTTTTGTTAGATGGATTCCCAAGTATTTTATATGTTCTCTGGATTGGGTGTATGAGTGTGTGTGTGTGTGTGGGGGGTCAATATTATTCTGTTTTCAGACAAAAAAATCACTGCCCCCCAAGTTTTGCTCCTCTTTTTCTCTTCCACTTCTTCTCCTCTCTCCCACCCTCTCTTCCTCCTCATTTTTTCTGGGTCTGCTGCCTTTCTATGACAGAGTCCTTGGCACATTTTCCAGGCTGTCACTCCTGCTGTACCTCATTGGTCATTATTCTTTCTGGAAATAAATTAAAATCAGCTTTGTCTTCATGGTACCATTTCTCAATCCTTTTGCTATTGTTGGTTGATATACATTTAGCCTTTTACTATCATTTCAATGAGTCCTCAGGAAGGAAGGGATAGGAATATGTTTTAAGTCTCCCATCAGGACCTGTAAATCTCCTCAAAGTATTTTATAAAAGTTATTTTTGTAATGCTAGTATAGTTATAATATTAAAAAAATGTGAATCATTTATTATTCTTTTCCTTACATTAAATTCAAACTGATAATGTGTCCCCCCCCCTTTTTTAAAGTGATAAGGAAGTACATCCCGGAGAATATTTAACCCTTGCACTTTCTTTTATGTAATCTCATTCAGCATTTTCACTCATTTCCTTGGTCTGAAATGGAAAGCTGCTGGCCAGCCACCTGAAAAAGGATGACGAGTATAGAAGGTACCAGCTGTCAATTATTATCCCTCTTGAAAATTAAATAAAATACATTTTTACTGACAAGCCAAGCCCTCAACCCTTTATATACTTTAAAGGGGGATCCTGGGGTGAAGATATTTGAACATGTCATGCAGACATGTGGAGGAGTACAGGCCCAATGGCATCTCCTCTGTCAGCGGACATGAATGGTTATCTGTGTGTTTCATTGTCTCCGACACCTTGTTAGTGGAATGATTCCCATCCTACACTTATGGGGTTGGCTGAACATCAGATATTAACATAAGACTGAAGAGATTAAAAGCAGTCTATTAGTCACATGTACTCAAATCCTGGGGAAGGAGGACAGTTCCTCCTATGCAGGGCGTTGTGGGCCTGTGGTACCAGAATGAATAACCAGGAGCTATGGTAGGAAGGACTTCATAATGATAAAATGGTGGAGGGCCTCTTGGTTCCCAGGAGAGATTGAGATTGACATGTGGGAATAATTCTACAAACTGGCAGGGAACTGAAATCCCCTACTCAGACATAAATAGGAACTTCACCTGGTCTGTTTGATAGGGATGGCATTTGACTAGGGAAACTTATTCACAGGAGCAGAATGTGGAGGAGGACTTGCACTTAAGCCATATGAGTTCCTCCCAATTTCACCAAATGTCGAGGACACACATAGTGTTGAACCTTAATTTAAGTTCTTAAGTAATGATGTGTTCCATAAATAAATAATTTTAGGTTAGAACACTGAATCTAATATTGGTTTGTTTATTTTTTATTGTTACATAATTAGATTTACCAGATTTTTTTTCCTATATGAATACATACTACACATATTGAGAAATCTTCAATTTCTAGTAATTTGACTCCATTAAGAGGTTTAGTTAGCTGAAGTCTCTAGCAAAGTTGTTCCAGCCTGAAGGACTTAACTCAGTTTTATCTCTATATAAAATACAAGTTAAATTGATTAAATGGTGCAAAGGGCCCATGCTGGCTACTCTCTCAGTTGAAATCAGAGCTGTTGAACACATACACTGAGAAATAAAATTTGGGGTTCTTCTTAAATAGATCCCTGTTGGTAGAAATTCCACATACTTCCTTGGTTACTTACTGATGCCTTAATACTAATAACTAATAAATTTTGGAGACAGTCTAATATATCATATAGACAACTCAGAATTATTACTTTCAGGAGGAATAAAGACTTAGTAGGCATTTTCATTGATTTAGTGACCAATGGAAACGTTTGTGAATGAAAGTCTTTTTGAACCATGGAAAATTAAATTCATCTTTGGGTTTAGGAACTCTCTTTTTTTTTTTTTTAAAGAGAGAGAGAGAGAGAGAGAGAGAGAGAGAGAGAGAGAGAGAGAGAGAATTTATTTATTTTAGTTCTAGGCGGACACACATCTTTGTTGGTATGTGGTGCTGAGGATCGAACCCGGGCCGCACGCATGCCAGGCGAGCGCGCTACCGCTGAGCCACATCCCCAGCCCTAGGAACTCTCATTCAGGAAAAGGATATCAATAAGAGAGGAAATCTGGCATAGTAGAAAAGAAAATTGGACTAAACCAAGTTTTTTGAGATCCTACTTTGTATCAATTAGTGAATCTCTCTTTGTCTGTTTCTTCCCATATCTATAAAATGAGGAATTAGTCAAAATAATCTCATAGGCATGATCCAGCTTCAAAATCGTGTTATCCGAGAAGTCTCAGGACTCTTACATTTTATGATGCTGTCAGAGGCAGTGTTTTCACAGTGCTCAGGACATCTGCATTCTATTAGGATAGGTATCAGTCTCCTTTGCCACTTACATTTCCTTTTTATGGGGGAACCTGTCTTCCAATCATTATTCCTCTTGGAAATTAAATAAAAGTCTAACAGGAGTGCCAAAGAATAAACAGACTAATAAATGTTTTAATGTAGTCACCTTGTTAATTTTCAGAGAACATCATAAAGGGGCCATAAAATACACTCCTCAGCTAAGAACACTGTCAGCCTTTGGCTAAGACATTGCTCCCTGGTATTTTAGAAACTTCTTTCTAGCTGCTGAAAAAAAAGAGCAGGACTATTTTTGCAATGGTATTTAATAGAACATCTATGCAAAATGTCTTTGAAAATTAAAAAGCACTAGAGGCATAAAGGCCATTTAGTCAACTAGCCAATAATTGGCTCCAAAAAAACAAAAAAAATGATTTGAGCTGCAGTAAAAAGCTCCATAGCCTTTCCTGTGATGTCACAAAATCCTCAGAGGTATGTTTGTCCCTTAGTTTAGGATATTAGTAATACTGATATCTAATGTTTATTCAGAACTTACTATTCAAAGGGGTTCATTGTCATTTAATCTTCACACCTCTGTGATGTATGTGGATATCATTCTTATTTTATATGTGAGAAAATAACTAGAAGTGAGTTTAAGTAACTTGTCCAAAGAAAGTCACACAAGTCTTAATTTGATTTATGGTGGTCATAGAACACAGTCTGTAAGGTTTTAGTTTCTTGAAGTCTATTGATACTTGCTTAATAGACCTGCTATATGTAGTCCTTCTTGGTACTTTTCCCACATGTACTTGGAAAGATTGGGTTTTCTACAGTTATTAGACGTAATTTCTAACAGATTAAAGTAGCGGATAGTGCTATTCAGATTTTCTCTACCTTTACTTATTTTGTTTTTCTATTTGTGTCAATTACTGAAACAGATGTCTTAATCCCATTTAAGAGAGCTTCATCATCATGACCAAAGACCTCCATCTCCTACTACCATCAGTGTGGGAGGTTGAATTTCAGTATGTGAATATTAAGGGGACACAAACATTCAGATCACAATAATTATTTCAGAGAAATTATAAGAACTCTGATACAGTACACCTTAATCCCTCCTCTTTAACATTGGTGTGCTCATACACAAATATTATGATTTCAATAATGCAGTGTTTTCCATTTGGTTTACATATACAGCTCTTAAGATAATTAATAAAGAAAAAATGCATAGTGTCTTATTTTTAATCACATACTTACAATTTGTGGTACTCTTCATTTCTTTCTGTAGTTCTGAGTAAGTCTCTAGTATCTTTTCTTTCAGACTAAAGAACTTATTTTAGCATTTCCTGTTGTTCCTGTCTGCTGGCAATTTTCTCATTCTTTTGTTAAATCCATAAAAATCTTTCCCACTTTTTTCTTGGTATTCTATTTTCTGTTGATTTTTAATCTTTTCATTTAGCATTTTGAATATGTATTTCTCACTTCTTCTGGGTCTCAGAGTTTCTAAAAAAGCAGTTTTTGCTTATTGTGTTTTGAAGCTCACTTATTTACATGCATAAAAAATTGGTATAATTTGGTCCCGTGTTCATAAAAGAATGAATTAGAACTTTTATCATTGTGAAATGATCTTTGTTCTTTGTAATATTCTTTGCTCTGATATCTACTTTGTCTTGTATTAGCATAGGCATTCCAGCTTTCTTTGATTAGTATTAGCATGGTTTATCTCTTTGCAACCTTCTACTTTAAATCTACCTGGGTCTTCTATTTAAATTGGGGTTGTAGCAGGTGGCATAGAGTTGGGTCTTGCTTTGTCTCTAAACTGACCTGAGAATTTCTGATTTTTAATTATATTTTCAGAGTATTTACATGTAATTATTGTCCGTCAGGCAATTATTTCAAAGCCGCTGGTAGTTTTTTTCAAATGCATGCACAGGGTACTACTTAGCTAAAATTACAAGGAGAATTCCCTCTAGATCTCTGGAATTCTTGTTCTATGCAATGCTATTCTCTTTGATACTAGGTTCTGCACATTTAGGCATCTTGGTCTCCCCAAACTTTTATTTCTATCTCCTCAACTCAGAGTCTACCAAGCTGTCCCTGGGTTCTCCTTCCCCAGTGCTGCATCCAAAAATCTCATTTCAGGCTATAATCTGACACTTGTGGAGCTTACTTCTTTCTTTTCAATCTTTTGGGAATCAAATTTCTGTACTAAGTTATGTTCGTATTTTGTTCTGATTTTTAATTGTTTCAGGCTGAGATAAATCTAGTCTTTGTTATTCTGTCTTGATCAGAAAAGGAAGCCCTAGACACTGAGAATTTAATTCATAAATACTATGCATGGACGATTCAGTTGTCATCTCAGTCATGACACTTTTGCATATATTTACTTTTTGAGATATAACATATCACTGTGAAGTGCACAAACCCTAAATGCACACTTTGACAAATTTTATATATGTATATGTATATGACAACAAACTACTGAGAGGAAAATATAGAACATTTCTATTACAATAGACAGTTCCTTCCTCATCCTTCTCTGGTATCTACCATCCCATCTGGTATCTACTTTTGTAATTTCTAGTACCATACACTACTTTTACTGTATTTAAATTTCATGAGTTGAATTGTATATACTCTTGTGCCTGGATTCTTTCATTCATAATGTTTTTGAGATTTGTCTATGTTGTTTTATCTATGTTGTTGTATCGGCAATTCATTCATTTTTATTGCTGTGCATGAAGTCCTCACAATTTGTCTATTCATTATTCTGTTGATGACTGTTTTGATTGATTTAAGTTTGGTATTTTGTGAATAAGTTTGCCATAAATATTCTTATAGTCTTTCATTATTATTATGTTTTTCTGGGGGGAATTTAAAAAAGCAAGAAAACCACTTACTGTAACTTGTTGTTGGAACTACATTGTGTGATTTAGAATTATTTAATCTTAAATTATCTATTTGTAGGATACCCTTGTGAATCTACACTAAATCACCCCAAATAACTACATATTTTTAACTGACTAGTCTCTAAAAAAGTTTTTAAAATAATTTGTGCATAAAATCATGGTAATTCTAATATAACCTGAACTGATTAATCATTAAAATTTTATTTTAATAATATTGTCACTAATCACTTATTAGTTACCATTAATCTTACAGATATTTTACCTTTACAACAGTCTTTAAAAGTAGTAGTGATTATTCACTTGTAACTTGTGAAAATATTGAGGCTGACGTATGTTAAGTGGATTGTACTTGGTCACACCTATACATAATGAAGTTAGACTCTGAGTCCAAGTTAGTCTGGCCTCTGAGACTAAGATTCCTTTGTCAAAGCAGAATTATTGATAAGTGCTGACAGTAGGAGAACAGCTAATTTATATGTATTAGTTGAAATTTCATGATGGCTAGCTGATCCTCTTACTATGATTTTTGGCTACCAAGTTAGTTCTCTCAAGTACACAATACAACACATTGTAATTCAAAATTCATGTATCGGCAGTGTGGCTATGTCAATAAAAAGTTATACACTTGTTCACTTAGAAGGAATTTTTAGTGGTTCAGACACTGTGAGATATTGATGCCAATCTTATGATAGCCTTTACACATCCTCAGTCTGGCTCTGTCAGTCTAAATCAATCCTGGTTATGACATCTTCAGCATCATCACACCCATAATAAATATCCTCTTAACCAAATCATTTTGTGTGAGGAAAATGCCATTAATCAATTTTATTTCTAGAAGTCTCTTTAGTTTTATAAAAGTGACTAATTTCAGTTCACAAAATTATTAAAAGTTTCTTTATGAAAATCACTTAGTTATGGTCTTGTTCTGTCAATTCAATCATTATTTTATTATAACAATAATAAAATAGTCATAAAGGACAGAGAGCAAGATGAGCACACACTAATTTCCTCTGACACAGGCACATGGTGATTATGGCAATGGAAAATGAAACTCTTATTATTCGGGAAGTCCATTACTAGGGCATATTAGGATGTAGTTCACAGAGGCATTTATTTCAACTGCACCTGTTAGTCAAAATTGTATCTCAGCATTTAAGCATATGTTTTCCAAGGTTATGGCTAGGCCACTTAAGTGTTTACTAGGGAAAGGATTAAATTACAAGGACCTAAGCTGACTTTGAAAAATAGACTCACAGAAATAAATGCAATTTAAGTTGGTTGAATTTTAAGCCAAAAGGATATTATCAATAGTTCTGTGGATTAGTAAGGGAATAATTTAACATAATCATTAGATTCTGGCAGTGATCAAGAACTAGAATTTTACATAGTTGGATGTGAGTCACAAGGTGAATTTAGCAAATGAATATAAATCTAAAAATAAAAGCTATTTTTCAGATATTTATAAGGACATTTCCTTCTACCACAATAGAGGAAGTATAAAAGAGAGAAAATGGAAAAGTTGGACATAACCTGAATAATCCCAGAATAGCTTACTCAGAGACTATTAAAGATCTGGGTTGTATCCACAAGATAAATAGCAAAATGGCTCTAAGAAATTTTGCAAGTGGAATTTCCAAGTGAGCAGGGTAGCATAAGGCTTTACTAGTCAAATTTTACTCTACATATGTGAGTAAGCTATTACTAAGCATTATGTTCTATATTACATATTTAATTAAAGTTTATATGTATGTATAAAGAACGCTTTAAAATCAGTTTCCCTGTATTAGTAAATCTGAGTTATGCTAAATGAAAGTAAGCTTTCTTTTTTTCTCTTTTTTTATTGGTTGTTCAAAACTTTACAAAGCTCTTGACATATCATATTTCATACATTAGATTCAAGTGGGTTATGAACTCCCATTTTTACCCCAAATACAGGTTGCAGAATCACGTCGGTTACACATCCACAATTTTACATAATGCCCTATTAGAAACTGTTGTATTCTGCTACCTTTCCTATCCTCTACTATCCTCCCTCCTCTCCCCTCCCATCTTCTCTCTCTACCCCATCTACTGTAACTCATTTCTCTCCTTGTTTATTATCCCATTCCCCTCACAACCTCTTATATGTAATTTTGTATAACAATGAGGGTCTCCTTCCATTTCCATGCAATTTCCCTTTTCTCTCCCTTTCCCTCCCACCTCATGTCTCTGTTTAATGTTAATCTTTTCTTCCTGCTCTTCCTCCCTGCTCTGTTCTTAGTTGCTCTCATTATATCAAAGAAGTCTTTTGGTATTTGTTTTTTAGGGATTGGCTAGGTTCACTAAGCATAATCTGCTCTAGTGCCATCCATTTCCCTGCAAATTCCATGATTTTGTCATTTTTTAGTGCTGTGTAATACTCCATGGTGTATAAATGCCACATTTTTTTTTATCCATTCATCTATTGAAGGGCATCTGGGTTGATTCCACAGTCTAGCAATTGTGAATTGTGCTGCTATGAACATCGATGTGGCAGTATCCCTGTAGTATGCTCTTTTAAGGTCTTCAGGGAATAGTCTGAGAAGGGCAATAGCTGAGTCAAATGGTGGTTCCATTCCCAGCTTTCCCAGGAATCTCCATACTGCTTTCCAAATTGGCCGCACCAGTTTGCAGTCCCACCAGCAATGTACAAGAGTACCCTTTTCCACACATCCTCACCAGCACTTGTTGTTTGACTTCATAATGACTGCCAATCTTACTGGAGTGAGATGGTATCTTAGGATGTTTTTGATTTGCATTTCTCTGACTGCTAGAGATGGTGAGCATTTTTTCATGTACTTGTTGATTGATTGTATGTCCTCCTCTGGAAAGTGTCTGTTCAGGTCCTTGGCCCATTTGTTGATTGGGTTATTTGTTGTCTTATTGTCTAATTTTTTGAGTTCTTTGTATACTCTGGATATTAGGGCTCTATCTGAAGTGTGTGGAGTAAAGATTATTTCCCAGGATGTAGGCTCCCTATTTACCTCTCTTATTGTTTCTCTTGCTGAGAAAAAACTTTTCAGTTTAAGTAAGTCCCATTTGTTGATTGTTGTTATTAACTCTTGTGCTATGGGTGTCCTATTAAGGAATTTGGAGCCCGATCCCACAATATGTAGATTGGAGCCAACTTTTTCTTCTATCAGACGCAGAGTCTCTGATTTGATATCTAGCTCCTTGATCCACTTTGAGTTAACTTTTGTGCATGGCGAGAGAAAGGGATTCAGTTTCATTTTGTTGCATATGGATTTCCAGTTTTCCCAACACCATTTGTTGAAGATGCTATCCTTCCTCCATTGCATGCTTTTAGCTCCTTTATCAAATATAAGATAGTTGTAGCTTTGTGGATTAGTCTCTGTGTCCTCTATTCTGTACCATTGGTCCACCTGCCTGTTTTGGTACCAGTACCATGCTGTTTTTGTTACTATTGCTCTGTAATATAGTTTGAAATCTGGTATTGCTATACCACCTGATTCACACTTCCTGCTTAGAATTGCTTTTGCTATTCTGGGTCTTTTATTTTTCCATATGAGTTTCATGATTGCTTTATCTATTTCTATAAGAAATGCAGTTGGGATTTTGATTGGCATCGCATTAAACCTGTAGAGAACTTTGGGTAATATCGCCATTTTGATGATGTTAGTTCTGCCTATCCATGAACAGGGTACATTTTTCCATCTTCTAAGATCTTCTTCTATCTCTCTCTTTAGGGTTCTGTAGTTTTCATTGTATAAATCTTTCACCTCTTTTGTTAGGTTGATACCCAAGTATCTTATTTTCTTTGAGGATATTTTGAATGGAGTGTTTTTCCTCATTTCCGTTTCAGAAGTTTTGTCGCTGATATACAGAAATGCCTTTGATTTATGCATGTTGATTTTATATCCTGCCACTTTGCTGAATTCATTTATTAGTTCTAGTAGTTTTTTTTGTAGACCCTTTTGGGTCTTCTAGGTATAGAATCATGTCATCCGCAAATAGTGATAATTTAAGTTCTTCTTTTCCTATTTTTATGCCTTTAATTTCTTTAATCTGTCTAATTGCTCTGGCCAGTGTTTTGAGAACTACATTGAATAGAAGTGGTGATAGAGGGCACTCCTGTCTTGTTCCAGATTTTAGAGGGAATGCCTTCAATTTTTCTCCATTCAGAATGATGCTAGCCTGAGGCTTAACATAGATAGCTTTTTCAATGTTGAGGAAAGTTCCTGTTATCCCTAGTTTTTCTAATGTTTTGAACATAAAGGGATGCTGTACTTTGTCAAATGCTTTTTCTGCGTCTTATTGAGATGATCATATGGGTCTTATCTTTAAGTCTATTGATGTGGTGAATAACATTTATTTATTTCCGTATATTGAACCATCCTTGCATCCCAGGGATGAATCCTACTTGATCATGGTGCACAATTTTTTTGATGTGCCTTTGTATCCAATTTGCCAGAATTTTATTGAGGATTTTTGCATCTAGGTTCATCAGAGATATTGGTCTGTAGTTTTCTTTCTTTGAGGTGTCTTTGTCTGGTTTCAGAATCAGGGTGATGTTGGCCTCATAGAATGAATTTGGAAGAGCTCCCTCTTTTTCTATTTCCTGAAATAACTTGAAAAGTATTGGTATTAATTCTTCTTTAAAGGTTTTGTAAAACTCTGCTGTGTACCCATCCGGTCCTGGGCTTTTCTTGGTTGGTAGTCTTTTGATTGCTTCTTCTGTTTCATCCATTGATATTGGTCTGTTTAAATTGTGTGTATCCTCCTGGACTCAGTCTGGGCAAATCATATGACTTAAGAAATTTATCGATGTCTTCACTATCTTCTGTTTTATTGGAATATAGGTTTTCAAATAATTTCTAATTGTCTTCTGTATTTCTGTAGCATGTGTTGTAATATTGCCTTTTTCATCCCGTATGTTAGTGATTTGAGTTCTCTCTCTTCTTCTCTTCGTTAGCATGGCTAAGGGTCTGTCGATCTTATTTTTTCGAAGAACCAACTTTTAGTTTTGTTAATTTTTTCAATAGTTTCTTTTGTTTCAGTTTCGTTGATTTCTGCTCTGATTTTAATTATTTCTTGCCTTCTGCTACATTTGCTGTTGTTTTGCTCTTCCTTTTCTAGGGCTTTGAGATGAAGTGTGAGCTCATTTATTTGTTGGTTTTTTCTTTTTTGGAGGAATGACCTCCAGGCGATGAATTTCCCTCTTAAAACTGCTTTCATTGTGTCCCATAGATTCCGATATGTTGTGTCTGTATTTTCATTTATCTCTAAGAATTTTTTGATTTCCTCCTTTATGTCTTCTGTAACCCATTGTTCATTCAGTAACATATTGTTCATTTTCCATGTGATATAGGATTTTTCCTTCCTTCTTTTATCATTGATTTCCAGTTTCATTCCATTATGATCAGATAAAATGCATGGTATTATCTCAACCCCTTTATATTTACTGAGGGTTGCCCTATGGCATAATATATGGTCTATTTTTGAGAAGAATCCATGTGCTGCTGAGAAAAAAGTATATCCACTTGATGAAAGTAAGCTTTCAATGAAAAGAGTTTTCTTTTTTGTTTTTTGTTTCTTTTGGTGAAAATGGCAGTTGGTTCATTTATTACAATAATATAATATTTATTGAGAATAAACTATGGGCCAAACATTGTTCTTGGAATAGAGGGCACAGCACGGTACCATTTCAGTCTAGGATTTAGCCTAGTAAAGTAAACATGATATGTAATGTGTAAAAATAAGAAAATCAATTAATAGTCTCAGTGATAAGTACAAAGAACAGCTCGTCACTCAATAGAGGTGTTGACACATTGTGGTAAGAGCAATCAGAGAAATGTCCTCCGAGGGGGCTACTGTGAAGTAAAATTGAGTGAAAAGAAGTGAATCAGGGCCAAGGTTGAGTGAAAACTTCCAAGCAGAGGGCGCACAAGCACAAAGGCCTTGAAGAAGGTGTAAGTTTGCTTTTTGAAGTGTGAGAAAAAATCAGGATGGCTGGAGGGTAGCAAGAAAGTGGGCAAAGAGCTCTCTAAAATTGAGTATGCTATACAACAGAGATTTTAATATCTCCCTTGCAAGTTGTTAAGAGAACTGGCGTGTGCCTACTGTGTGCCAGTGCTTATGTTATGAACCACAGATGCATGCTTTTGTTCATTGTGTGAGCAAGGCCTGACATATTCAGGATGGGATTTTTAAAAATAATTATGCTATTTTATCCATGCAGAGATGAACAGTTAACAGTTACAGTTTATGGGCTATTTTCATGTATCTTATATATTTCTTAGGTTTTTGAAGTAGAGTACTGCATGCCTGCTCACTTGCCATGAATGTGCCGTGGTCCTTTTCTGTATTATCCTAACTTAAAAGGCTGAATGTTTTCTATTTTATGCAGATGGTAATTCTCAATAAGGGGGTTGATGTCAAAGAATAGAGACACTTTGGATTAGGCAGGAGGGAATAAAGGGAGGGGAGAGGTCCGGAGGTAGGAAGGAGAATAGAATGATTCGTACATTATTACCCTATGTGCATATCTGACTACACAATTCCACATAATGTACAACCAGAAGAATGAGAAGTTATACTCCATTTATGTATGGTGTATCATAATGCATTCTGCTGCCATGTGTAATTAATTGTCACAAATAAAAAAATAAAAACGAAAATTTTTTAAAAAAAAGCAACTGTAGGAAAGGTTCCTACTTTTCTGCTTAAATGGAAGTGGGGAGAATTTTTTTCAAAAGACCCAGGATGACTTTGAATTAAAAGATACTCATCCTTTCCATCTTCTAAGGTGTTCTTCAGTTTCTTTCTTTAGTGTTCTGTAGTTTTCATTGTGTAGGTCTTTCACCTCTTTTGTTAAGTTGATTCCCAAGTATTTTTTTTGAGGCTATTGTGAATGGGAGAGTTTTCCTAATTCTTCTCTCAGAGGATTCATCACTGATGTATAAAAATGCATTTGATTTATAGGTATTGATTTTATATCCTGCTACTTTGCTGAATTCATTAATTAATTCTAGAAGTTTTCTGGTGGGGATTTTTTGGATCCACTAAGTATACAATTATGTCATCAGCAAATAATGACAGTTTTAGTTCTTCTATTTCTATCTGTATCCCTTTAATTTCTTTCTTTCTTTTGTCTGTATAATTGCTCTGGCTAGATTTTCAAGGACTATGTTGAATAGAATTAATATTGTCAAAATGGCCATACTATCCAAAGTGTTATACAGATTCATTGTGATTCCTATTAAAATCCCAATGCCATTTCTTATAGAAATTAAAAAGGCAATTATGAAATTAATTTGGAAAAATAAGACACTGAGATTAGCCAAGGAAATCCTTAGCAAGAAGAGTTAAGCAGGATTTATCACAATACCTGACCTTAAACAAGGTCTGGAGATTCCTACAAAGCTATAGTAACAAAAACAGCAGGGTATCGGCACCAAATCAGACACATAGATCAATGGTGCAGAATAGAAGACACAGGGACCAACACAGGGATCAACTATATGAGATAAATACAGTTATCTCATTCTAGACAAAGGTGCCAAAAACATACATTGGAGAAAACATAGCCTCTTCAACAAATGGTGCTGGGAAAAGTGAAAATCCATATGTAGCAAAATGAAAATAAACCCCTATCTCTCACCAGGCACAAAACTCAAATCAAAGTGAATCAAGGATCTAGGAATTAGTCCAGAGACCTGGTACCTAATACAGGAAAAAGTAGGTAGGCCCATATCTTCATTATGTCAGAGTAGACCCTGACTTCCTTAATAAGACTCCTAAAGCACAAGACATAAAATCAAGAATTAATAAATGGGATGGACTCAGAGTAAAAAGCTTCTTCTCAGCAAAAGAAACGATCAGTGAGGTGAAGAGAGAGCTTACAATTTGAGAGCAATACTGTAAGTTCACACTCATCAAACAGAGCACTAATCTCTAGAATATATAAAGAACTCAAAAACTTAACACCAAAAAAACAAACACCCCAATAAATGGGCTAAGGAGCTGAACAAACCCTTCTCAGAAGCAGCTATACATTCGATCAACAAATATATGAAAAAATGTTCATTATCGCTAGCAATTAGAGAAATGCAAATCAAAACTACTATAAGATTTCATCTCATGCCAGTCAGAATGGCAGGTATCAAGAATATAGACAACAATAAGTGTTGGCAAGGATGTGGGGCAAAAGGCACACTCATACATTGCTAGTGGGACTGCAAATTGGTGCAACCAATCTGGAAAGCAGTACGGAGATTCCTTAGAAAACTTGGAATGGAACCATCATTTGACCCAGCTATCTCACTACTCAGTCTATATCCACGGGACTTAAAATCAGCATACTATAGTACCGCAGCCACATCAATGTTCATAGTTACTCAATTCACAATAGCTAAACTGTGTAAGCAACCTAGAAGCCCTTCAATAGATGAATGGATAAAGAAACCGTGGTATATATACAAATGGAATATATATAATTACTCAGCTTTAAAAGAGAATAAAATTATGGCATTTGCAGGTGAATGGATGGAGTTGGAGAATATCATGCTAAGAGAAGTAAGCCAATCCCCCAAAAGCAAAGGCTGAATGTTCTCTCTGATAAGTGGATACTAATCTAATGGGGAGGGGGTAGGCATGGGAAAAATGGAGGAACTTTGGGCAAAGGGGAGGGAGTATAGGGAGGGTGCATGAAAGCAGGAAAGATGGTGGAATGATATGGACATCATTACCCTAGGTACAAGTATACTTGCACATATGGTGTGACGCTACATCATGTACAACCAGAAAAATGTAAAGTTGTGTTGAAGTTGTGTACAATGACTCTTGCATCCTTCTGTCATATATACCTAATTAAAATAAATTAATTAATTAAAAAGAAAATTTAAAAAAGATGCTCATCCTTATTTTTCTAATTTCCCCATCATTTTGTGCTGCAGGGGAAGATGTTTTGCAAATAAAGGTAGACATTTTCTTTGTTAAAAAAAAAAGGACAATTATTGTTGAGACTACTGGTTTGTAAAACCCAAAGGCATCTGCACAGATGCTTTATCAAAGGAAATTGCTATTTAGCAATATTCTTCTAGGAAGATTTACAAATACAGACAAAAGTATTTGAAGAATTGAAATGTTTCCTAAATCTACAGTGAAATAGTTATAGCCTAAACATTAACATCATTGTAGAGCATGCTATTTTAATACATTTGGAGCCACTCTTATGTAAACCTACAATCATAATAGCTTAGAGGCAGAAGGTACTTTAGAGATTATTTAGTCTTTTAATTTCACATTTTACAAGCTGTACTCCAAAGTAGATTTTACTAAATATTAACAAGTATCTCTCTCTCTCTCTCTCTCTCTCTCTCTCTCTCTCTCACACACACACACACACACACACACACACACAGTTGAAAAATCAGGATTCTAAAATAAATTTTGTGACTACTTTTTTTTGTAGGACTTCTCAAAGCTTTAGCATGATAATATATATTTAAAATTTTAATAGCATTTATTAAACTTATTTTACCAATTGTCCTATTCTCACCCCAATCCATGGAAGAAGAGTTTACAATTCTGATTTTACTAGCATTTTATAAAACACAATTCATAAAAATAATGCGACTGACAGTCTATTTTTCTGTTACTATAAGAAAATGATTGAAGCCGAGTGGCTTATAAAGAAAAGAACTCATAGTTTTGGAAGATGAAAGTGCAAAAGCAGGTGGTTCCATCTGTTTGACCTCTGGTGAGGGCCTATGGCAGATGATATCACAATGGCAGGAACATGTACAGAAGAGATCACAAAGTGATACAGGAAACCAGAGCAATTCAGGGACTAGGCTTGATCATTTTATCAAAACTCATTTTAGTGGGAACTAACAGGCCATGAAAACTACATATAGCTCTTCCAGAGAGCTAGTTATCTTGTGCTAGGTCCCACCTCTTAAAAGATTCCATTACCTCCTTAAACTGTAACTCAAGGGACTAAGATCTTAACACAGGAACTTTTGGGATATGTGCTCAAACCATACCCAAAACATTGCAGTAGCCTATGGGTAACTTTTCACATAAATCAGGAAACTTCTCTCTTAAGCATTCATTTTATGTGACTGTTTTTTTTTTTTTTCTGTTGTTGTTGTTGGTGGGGTTACAGAGATAGAACTCAGGGGCACTCAACCACTGAGCCACATCCCCAGCCCTATTTTGTATGTAGAGACAGGATCTCACTGAGTTACTTAGGGCCTTGCCAAGTTGCTGAGGCTGGCTTTGAACTCTGATCCGCCTGCCTCAGCCTCTGGGATTACAGGTATGAGCCACTGTGGCTGGCTAAATGACTGTTTAATTTTGGTTTGAATCATTCTAGTGATAGAGACCTTCTTATCCCATATGTCTGTATTTTTTTTTTTGTAATTAGAAGCTGTTACTTTAATTCATTTAATTAATAACTATAAGGAAAAAAGCTAATGCTTATTGAGTACTTATTGACAGAAATTGTTTTAAACACTTTTGTATCTATTAGGTTATTGAAGGCTTATGACAAGTTTATGAAGTCAGATAAGGTGCTATTTTGCCCTTCATTACCGTTAAGTAACCTGGGCATAGGAAATTTAAACATCTTTTTTGTTTCTTTGTTTGTTTGTTTGTTACCAGAACTTGAACCCAGGGGTTCTTAACCACTGAGCATATCCCCAGACCAGTTTTTTTTTGTTTTAATTTTAAAAATTTGCTCTAGTTATTTATACATGACAGTAGAATGTACTTTAATACATTGTATACAGATGGAATACAACTTCTCATTCCTCTGGCTCTACATGGTCACCCCTATAGTATAACCATACATGTATATAGGGTAATAATGTCTGTCTCATTCTACTGTTCTTCCCATCCCTACAGCTTCCCCTCCCCTCACTCCCCTCTGTACAATCCAAAGATCCTCATTCTTCCCTACTCCCCCCAACCCCTATTGTGGATCAGCATCTGCTTATCAGAGAAAATATTTGGCCTTTGATTTTTAGGGGTTGGCTTATTTCATTAGCATGATATTTTGTAGTTCCATTCATTTACTTGCAAATGCCATGATTTTTTTATTTTTTAAGGCTGAGTAATATTCCATTGTGAATATGTACATTTTCTTTATCCATTCATCTGTTGAAGGGCACCTACATTGGTTCCATAGTATAGCTATTGGGAATTGAGCTACTATAAATGTGGTAGCATCACTATAATATGCTGATTTTAAGTCCTTTGGGTATAAACTGAGGAGTGGGATAGCTGGGTCAAATGGTGGTTCCATTTCAAGTTTTCTGAGGAATCTCCATATTTCTTTCCATAGTGGTTGTACCAATTTGCAGTCCCACCAGCAATGTATGAGTGTACCTCTTCCCCACATTATCACAAACATTTATTATTGTTTATATTCTTGATAACTGCCATTCTGACTGGAATGAGATGAAATCTTAGAGTAGTTTTGATTTGCCTTTCTCTAATTGCTAGAGATGATGAACATTTTTCATATGTTTGTTGAAACAAAATAAAACCTCTATCTCTCACCCTGCACAAGAATCAACTTAAAGTGGATCAAGGATTTAGAACAAAGACACTGTGCCTAATGGAAGAAAGAGTAGACCAAAATATCATGTTGACTTAGGACATGACTTCTTTAACAAGACTTCTAAGGCACAAGAAGTAAAATGCAGAAGCAATAAATAAGATGGGTTCAAACTAAAAAGCTTCATCTCAGCAAAAGAAACAATAAATAACATGAAGAGAGAGCCTACAGAATGGGAGAAAATCTTTACTACCCACACCTCAGATAGAGCACTGATCTCCAGGATATATAAAGAACTCAAAAAACACTAAAAAACCAAATAACCCAATCAATAAATGGACTAAGGAACTGAATAGACACTTCATAGAAGAAGAAATACAATTGATTAACAAGCATATGAAAAAATGTTCATCATCCCCAGACCGTTTGTTTGTTTGTTTGTTTTGAGACATGGTCTCACTAAGTTGTTAAGTTCTCACTAAATTGCTAAGGCTGGCTTTGAATTTGTGATCTTCCTGTCTCAGCCTCCTGAGCTGCTGGAATTACGGACCTGCAGTTAAACATCTTGATTGAGGACACAGAACTAGTAAATGGTGCAGCCAGCAATTAGAGGCACTATGACTTCTAGGTCCAAGATTTTATCCCTACACTGGAAAATACTCTAGTTTAGAGACTTATGTTCATTCCTCCCCCCCCCCCAAATAAGACATACTTCAAATTCATAGATCATATGACTTTTCAGAGTTTTATTATTAATCAGATATAGGCACTTTTCCACATGAAAAGATTATCATATCTTCTCTAAGACTTCTCTCTTTCAAATTATTAATCCCTAATTCCTTCAGCCCTTCTTCAATATGACATTTTCCCCCATTCTACTCCCTAAGTTAGTATTCTAGTTCGACACATTTTTTTTTCTTAAAATTCTCTTTGTGATATTTTTGAATTAAAAAAAATAATATAAGGTAAACTTTAAAATCAAAGCTAGATACAGATACTGGATTCTGATTTCATAGATTGTATTGATACAGATTTCCTCACTTGTAACAAAAGGGACAATAATAAGTATTCTATACATTGGCTGTGAGGATTAAATAAGATTGTATATATTTAGAGCATCTTTATTGGACCTGGCACAACATAAGCAGCATAAAAATGCTGATTATTTCCTCATTTCCTTGGATGATACTGATCTGGTCCATACTTGTGAGTTCCTGGACTAACTGCACTTCAACTTTTCATCCAGACATCATTCTTTCCATTCCAGTGTCTTTTCTGGAAGATGAATACATTTCTTCATCTGATTTCCAGAGATTCCTTTACTTTATAATGACTTTTTTTGGATATTTTCCCTTAAAAATGGAGGAGGACCCAAATCCTGGCTGTGTGTAGGCTGAAAAATAGCACCACAAGATGTATCAGTCTGCTTTTGGCTACTATAATAAAATACCTGATTATGGACAACTTATTTAGCTCACAGTTTTAGAGGCTGAAATTTCAAACAATGTGACACTGGCTCTGATAGCACCATCCAGTTGTGCATGATCATGACAGGAATGCTTGTGAGAAGGAGAGGTCAAGTGATGAGACTGGAAGCCAGAGAGTGAGGAGGGACCAGTCTTGGTATTTTATAATAAACTTCTTGCAAGAAATGACTGGGATTGCATGAGGAACTATTAATCCCTTTGGAGATGATGATCCCAGAAATCTAATCATTTTTCTACTGAGCGCTTCCTCCTAAGAAATCTTTAAAAATCCAACCATTTCTCAATATCACCACTCTGAGGACCAAGATCTCATCATATAAACCCTGAAAGACAATACCATACCAAAACTAAAGTCAATGTCTACACCTGAATCCTCAGAACCTGTGAATATGTCACCTTACATGATAAATCATCACTCTTCATGTGATTAAATTTAGGATCTCAAAATGGAAAGATCATCCTGGAATATCTGAGTAGGTCCCATGTAATTACATAGGTCCTTAGGATGAGAAGACAGTAAGTCATAGCCCAAGAGAACAGGTAAGAAAGGAATCAGAGTCAAAACTTAAGGTGAAGCACATCGGAGAGGAGAGAGGGCCACAAAGAATACAGGCCGCTTCGAGGAGATGGAAAAGACAAGGATGTGGAGCCCTGTGGACACTCCTGACCTACAGAGGTATGGGATAATAAAGTGTGTTGCTTTAATTCACTCTGTGTAGAAATTCTTTTACAGCATGAGCAAGAATCTAATACAAAGCCTGACCATGTGTCAGTTAATCTAATTATTTTAGGGCTCAGATTCCTATTGGAGATATAAGACATGGAGAAACCTTTTATAAGTACCTAGAACATAAAAAATAGTAAATGATAATAGATTGACAAAGGAAGTAGTAAAAATATTTATTACCCTTATTAGTAATGAGACCCACATATAACACATATCACTAAAATTTTGAGACCAATATTGTTCATTGTTTAAGACTATTTAGATTTATGCTGATTTCTGGCTCCACTGTTTAAAACTATTATATATCTTATGTCTGCTTAATGCTTCCAATTAAAATAGTTTCTCAATTAAAATAATATTTGAACATGTAGTATGGTTCATTAGGCCCTTCAGAGCTTGCCTATGTCAGTCTTCTGTGCTGCAATCACTCTGCACATCCCTCCATCAGGGATTTTCATTTACTATTTCTTCCTAGAGTATAGGACCGACTCCTTATCATTCCAATATCACATCCTCAGAGAGGTCTTATTTGATAGCACCAGCTTATATTTTCCACCAGCTAGGCACTTTCCCTCATATTCTTACTTCTTTGGCTTCATGGTACTTATCTTTATGTCAAATTACAATATATTTGCATGTGTTCACATTTTGCTATCCATCTACACTTCTTTAAAGCTCCACAAATGCAGTAATTTATCTATCTTGTTTTCTACTGTATGTTCAGTGTAATTGCTAGACTCTTAGAGCATCCAAACATGAATCTTGTATGGATAGTGACTCCCATTTGTGGTAGTTCAACTCTTGAATATCAAATGTCCTGATAGTTACCTCTCTGCATATTGCTTGAGAGCAGCTCTTCTGCTTGCTAATGGTTGAGATTTCTCAGCCTCAATTGAACATCCTAATATGACTCTGTGTGATTTCCAAATCCTGGTTCTTTACTCTGGTTTATAGTTCAATTTATTAGCCCTAAGACTTATGGGCTAAAATTCCAGCTACTACTCCAGCTTACAGTATATCTACCTCTAAGATTCTTGTTGACTACTCACAGCTCAATTGTCTGTCCACTTCAACTAACTTAAACCAGTTTTACTGTTTCAATTTTTCTGTAGCTTCCACCTATAGGCAGGTATTACTATACCATTTCACACACAGCATAGGAATTTCTTAAAAATACTTCCAAACCTGTTTTTTTAAATATTTTTGTCCTCCATTACTTTTATTTATTTTATTAACCTCTCAATACAGTATTGTTGTGATTGCCTCAGAGAATTAGTTATTTATAGCAATTAAAAATTTAAAAAATCTATTACCTTTTTGTGCTTATCCATGGATTTTCATCTCTGTATGTGGATCCAAGTTTCTGTCTTGTATTGTGCACTTTCTTGTGAAAAACATCTTCTCATGTTTCTTGTCATGCAAATCTCCTGGCAAGATTTTGTTTATGAAACATTCATTTTAGCTTTAATATTTTTTGAAAGATATTTTTTTCCTGGGAATTTTCTGGGTTGACAGAAATTTTTCTTTCAGTAACTTTAAGATGCCACTTTATTATCTTTTTAGTCGACATAGTTTCTGACAAGAAGTCTGCTTTAATTATTATCTTTAATATTTTATTTGTAATATGCCTCCCCCCTCCAACCTAGCCTGCCTTAACGTTTTCCTCTTCATTGAAGTGCTGGTATCAGGTGTGATGTTTCTGTGTTTTGTTTTATTTTTACTTCATTTTATTTTTAAATAGGTATTTATCCTTCTTGCAGTTCTCTAAGTGCTTTGGATTTTCGGTTGAATGCATTTCATAATTTACTTTTGGAAAAATTGTTAGTTCCTGTCTGTTCAAATATTTCTTCTGTCCTTTAATCCTTCTCATCTCCTTTGTGACTCTACTTCACACAGGTTACAATGCTTGGTGTTGTCCATAGTTTGATGCTCTGTTGTGTATTCCTACCTCCCACCCCACTTCCTTGAGTGAGGATGGTTTATATTGATCAATCTTTAGTTTCAGCGATTCTTTCTTAAGCCATGTTAAGTCCATTGGTGAACTTGCCAGAATATCTATATTCTGACAAAACAATAACAGAGCTATGGCTATAACAGAACATACATATATATGTGTATGTGTGTGTTCTGATATAGCACATTCCACATCTAACATTTCCACTTGATTCTTGCTTATAGTTTCTATCTCTGTTTTACAACTCCTCATTTCTCATCTCTTCTAGAATGCTTCATCTACTTATGCATCATGCCCACCTTTTCCACTTTAGCTTTTAATATACTTATCAGTAATTTTAGGGTCCCAGTGTGACAGTTGTAATATCTGGGTCGTCTCTGACACTGATTATCTCCTGATTACAGTTCTTTTTCTTTTTTATATTTCTTGTAATTTTTACTTGAATATAAAGCATAAAGGATACAATAGTTGAAACTAAGGTAAATATTCCATTAAAAAATGGTTCCTCTGTCAGATCACTGGTGCAGGGGATTGAGTTAATCTAGCTAGGAGTTGTATGGGACTTGGGATTTTTGTTTTTTAGTGCACCATAGGCTTTACATTCCTCTAGTGGTGGGCTACCTTCCTTGTTGTGATGACAGGATGTTCTGAGATCTATACTCCATTCTCAGCTGTCAGCCATTTCTTCACACGCACATGGACTTTTTCTCCCTGTTACAGCCTCTCACCCAGTGTAGACTACTGTTGTCACTCATTGATAGGCTCATAATAAGGCTGGCAATGGCTCTGTGTTGTGCTGGCCTAGCCTCAGTCTTTGGTCCTTAGCTTTGGGTTTGGGCCCTTTAATATTGCTGTGTTTCCTTCACATGGTGGTCAAACTCTGTCTTTTTTCTGTGGTGAATTTTGAGCAAAACTTTCCTGACCTTTCCTAAGTGTTAGAAGACCACCTCTGCTTGGCCTGGAATAGGATCTTTGGGACAGGGTCTTCCTCTGTCCTCTCCCCAACCCCTGACCTGACCAAGCATAAGAATTTACCTTTTCTATAGTAGCTTCAGTCACAGTGGGTGTATTCCTAGTCCTTAGAGATAATGGCTTTTGTTCCCCTTTTCTTATTGACTCCAAGGCTTTGCTTCAAATGAGACCATGCAGAGATGTAGGGTTTCATGATATTTTCTCCCCACCATCCACTAATCATAGGACTGTTCTGCCCAGCGGTTCCATTTTTGAGCTCAGGCTCTGATACTTTCTTTCTCATGAACATCCTGTGGAGATTCATGATGTTGGAGTCAGGGAGCTGATAGAAAAATAAAATCAGCTATACTTGTAGCCCTAAAATAAAATCAGCTATGCTTGTAGCCCTCAGCTCTTCCATAGAGACATACTAGGACATGGGATTTAACAATGTGTGACAATTGTAGCAATTTCTCTCAAGCCCCTAACATGATGAACACTTCTTCCTCCCATGGTCTGTCACAGGTGAGCCAGTTGGCAAGCTTTGTCTCTGGAGAAACTAGTCCCACTTTGGAAGTCAGCTGATTTGTTTGCTGGGCCTATTTAACTCTTCAACTGGCTAAAGTTAAGATTTTATAGTTTCCCCCTTTTTCTCATTATTAATGTTTGAGCAATGTTGTTCACAGTTTTCTGCATTCTCAGAGAAAGAGCAGAAACCCAGCCAGTTTTAAGACTGATTCTACTTCATGAAAAGCCAATTCTCTTCATTCCTGGCTCTGGATTCCTTTCCTTAGGAGGTCTGTAATCTAATAGTAAAGGTCATAGTTTTGAAAACCTTATTTTTACCATGTCAGTTACTTTCACACTGAAAACGTGCTCCTAATCAGGAGGGAAGGAATCCATGGATTAGCACTCAGGTTGCAGTTTGCCATTTGAAGGATGCATTGAGCCTGGATTTAGCAGGACAGACACAACTAGACGTTCAGACTCTTGTGATATGCTTCTTTCTTCTTCAGACTCCCTTTGCCTGATTCATCATTCAGGTTTTCAAAATTAGCAAGGTCAGCAATTTCTCATAATCATATGACAGGGTTAATAGCACAAGCTATTCTGTTAAAAAGAAAACTGTATACATTTAATGATGACAAATATGATTTTCAGTAGGGGTAATGATTGCTTCATTATAGAGTATAATATTTTAAGAATATTTTTTAAAAGATGGTCATGTTTATATGATTTTAAAAACATATAATTTAAATTTTTGTCTTTAAATAAAGAATTGGTGCCCAATAATGAGAGTGAACTTAGGAAATAATTTAATCCTAGAGGTAGGTTATCAGTCAGTCCCAGTAGGTTCAGAGGTAACAGGTATAGATAAATCTGCCACACGTCACAAGGGATAGATTTTTAAAGTAATAATTTAAAAGAATTAACCAGAGAAAGAGGCTTTCTTTGACTGGGGAGGAATTAAAAGATGGCAAAGGCTGCAAATGAATATTGCTTTATTGCAAAAGTACACAGAGATAAACTCATCCCATGAGGAGTGTTTCCCAACTGAGTGAAGTGATTGTATGGAACAAAGGAGTCTTAATAATAATGAGCAATAATCGGCTCTTACAGCTGACCTTTCCCATAAAATCCCCTAAGGACTTAATGCACATTGAATATTATACCAATCTGAAATAGTAAAGAGGGTTGTTAGGCATAGGAACTATTTCAGATACTGGAAAGACCCATAAACTGTGACAGAGAGAATTTTCAAAGGCTACCCAGGGATTACAAAGCAAATGCCTGTAGGTATTGGGTAGGTAATATAAATGAGTAAAGCTGGCTTGCTGTAACACAAATAGAAAGTTTTGAGTGCCCTCTGTAAAGATTTTCAAATTTAATCTGTTTTAAAAATTTATTTCAGCTAAATTAAATATATTTGAAGGCTCTTGGGTCCCCCCTCCCTACCATGCTTTCTTTTTTTTTTATTGGTTGTTCACAACATTACAAAGCTCTTGACATATCATATTTCATACATTAGATTGAAGTGGGTTATGAACCCCCAATTTTACCCCAAATGCAGATTGCAGAATCACGTCGGTTACACATCCACAATTTTACATAATGCCCTATTAGTAATTGTTGTATTCTGCTACCTTTCCTATCCCCTACTATCCCCCCTCCCCTCCCCTCCCATCTTCTCTCTCTACCCCATCTACTGTAATTCATTTCTCTCCTTGTTTATTTTCCCATTCCCCTCACAACCTCTTATTTGTAATTTTGTATAGCAATGAGGGTCTCCCTTCATTTCCATGCAATTTCCCTTTTCTCTCCCTTTCCCTCCCATCTCATGTCTCTGTTTAATGTTAATCTTTTCTTCCTGCTCTTCCTCCCTGCTCTGTTCATAGTTGCTCTCATTATATCAAAGAAGTCATTTGGTATTTGTTTTTTAGGGATTAGCTAGCTTCACTAAGCATAATCTGCTCTAGTGCCATCCATTTCCCTGCAAATCCTATGATTTTGTCATTTTTTATTGCTGCATAGTACTCCATTGTGTATAGGTGCCACATTTTTTATCCATTCATCTATTGAAGGGCATCTGGGTTGGTTCCACAGTCTAGCTATTGTGAATTGTGCTGCTATGAACATCCATGTGGCAGTATCCCTGTAGCATGCTCTTTTAAGGTCTTCAGGGAATAGTCCGAGAAGGGCAATAGCAGGGTCAAATGGTGGTTCCATTCCCAGCTTTCCCAGGAATCTCCAAACTGCTTTCCAAATTGGCTGCACCATTTTGCAGTCCCACCAGCAATGTACAAGTGTACCCTTTTCTCCACATCCTCGCCAGCACTTGTTGTTGTTTGACTTCATAGTGGCTGCCAATCTTACTGGAGTGAGATGGTATCTTAGGGTGGTTTTGATTTGCATTTCTCTGACTGCTAGAGATGGAGAGCATTTTTTCATGTACTTGTTGATTGATTGTATATCCTCCTCTGAGAAGTGTGTGTTCAGGTCCTTGGCCCATTTGTTGATTGGGTTATTTGTTATCTTATTGTCTAATTTTTTGAGTTCTTTGTATACTCTGGATATTAGGGCTCTATCTGAAGTGTGAGGAGTAAAAATTTGTTCCCAGGATGTAGGCTCCCTATTTACCTCTCTTATTGTGTCTTTTGCTGAGAAAAAACTTTTAAGTTTAATTAAGTCCCATTTGTTGATTCTAGTTGTTAACTCTTGTGCTATGGAATTAAGGAATTTTGAGCCCGACCCCACAATCTGTAGATCGGAGCCTATTAAGGAATTTTGAGCCCGACCCCACAATCTGTAGATCGGAGCCTACTTTTTTTTTCTATCAGACGCAGAGTTTCTGATTTGATATCAAGCTCCTTGATCCATTTTGAGTTAACTTTTGTGCATGGCGAGAGAAAGGGATTCAGTTTCATTTTGTTGCATATGGATTTCCAGTTTTCCCAACACCATTTGTTGAAGATGCTATCCTTCCTCCATTGCATGCTTATAGCCCCTTTATCAAATATAAGATAGTTGTAACTTTGTGGATTAGTCTCTGTGTCCTCTATTTTATACCATTGGTCCACCCGCCTGTTTTGGTACCAGTACCATGCTGTTTTTGTCACTATTGCTCTGTAATATAGTTTGAAATCTGGTATCGCTATACCGCCTGATTCACACTTCCTGCTTAGAATTGCTTTTGCTATTCTGGGTCTTTTATTTTTCCATATGAATTTCATGATTGCTTTATCTATTTCTACAAGAAATGCCATTGGGATTTTGATTGGCATTGCATTAAATCTATAGAGAACTTTTGGTAATATAGCCATTTTGATGATGTTAGTTCTGCCTATCCATGAACAGGGTATATTTTTCCATCTTCTAAGATCTTCTTCTACTTCTCTCTTTAGGGTTCTGTAGTTTTCATTGTATAAATCTTTCACCTCTTTTGTTAGGTTGATTCCCAAGTATTTTATTTTTTTTTTTTTGAGGATATTGTGAATGGAGTGTTTTTCCTCATTTCCATTTCAGAAGTTTTGTCGCTGATATACAGAAATGCCTTTGATTTATGTGTGTTGATTTTATATCCTGCCACTTTGCTGAATTCATTTATTAGTTCTAGTAGTTTCTTTGTAGACCCTTTTGGGTCTTCTAGGTATAGAATCATGTCATCCGCAAATAGTGATAATTTAAGTTCTTCTTTTCCAATTTTTATGCCTTTAATTTCTTTCGTCTGTCTAATTGCTCTGGCCAGTGTTTTGAGAACTATATTGAATAGAAGTGGAGATAGAGGGCATCCCTGTCTTGTTCTGGATTTTAGAGGGAATGCCTTCAACTTTTGCCTACCATGCTTTCAACAGTGACATTTTATTATCACATAACTAAAATGTTCAGTTTCATGTCTTGAATCTGTATGTCTGACTGTGTCATACAGTCAACTTACCTGATATATTTACTCACCAGGTAGAGATTGAGTCTAAATCCTAAGATCTCCCTGGACATCTTTCACAGTTCAGAGTACTATGATGCCCCCAAATCTCTCCTGAACTTAATAAATTATCAAAACTCTGCTCATGTAGAACCTCTCAAATCAGAACATTGTTTATCCCCTGAAGGAGGCTTATCTGGCTCTTGCTCACTGTGAACTAGGCAGCAGGTGCCCTTCCGCAAGGCTGTCAGAGGGTTGAGAGGAAAAATGAGTGACATCAAGATAAGGCTTTTTTCTCTTTTGTTCTTCATAAAACATTGGCCCAAGAAGGCATGCTTTATCTAGTAAGTAATACTGTTTAACTTGTAGTCGAAAGAATGGAGAGTATGACTTGCATATTGATGTGGGAGATAGCACACATTTTTATGTATAGGAGGAAAAGCAACCACGTGCACTTACACACAAAAAAAAACCAATAACAAGTAAAAATGAAGTGTAGAGAAGTTTAGAAATAGACAAGCTGGGTCAATTCTATGGTCAGTAGAAATACAATATCTTGTGCTGTCTTCTGGGAGACTAAATAATTTCTGGCTTTGGGTAGAGGCGCAAGATTGAAAGCTGTGTTTAGTGGAATCACAATTCCAGTGCTTAGATAGGAGGTGAAATTCTTACCTCATTTGTTATGAACTGTATTTGAGAAGGCAAAGCTCATAGGCTGCTTTTCTTATCTATAGAGCCAACAAAATGTTGTTTGAGGGATTGCAGCTGCAAGAATTTCAATAGATTAAATAACTGAATGTTGTACAGTGGGTAATCCTTAAAGAGTTTGTCATATTTTTCTTAATGGAGGTTCATGAATATGCAGGAGCACATGTTTAATGGATCTTTCTAGTTTAGTGCCTTGAGTCTGAGTTTTAGAGTCAGAAAAGGTAATTCTATTATTTGGAACCACTAAATGTTGAAACTTGCTTATTGTTTGTACATCTTTTGAAGCCCCTTTGAAATTCTTGTAAGATTCTCTATATTGACTTAAGTTGATTTTAGCATAATGTTAGTCAAACATACTGTAACAGAATAGATAAAATCTCATTTGCTAATAGTCCTTAGATAAGCAGAAAATCTAAGAAAACTCACTTAATATATTAAAAACTACAAATAAATTATGTTGCTTTGCTGACATGACATTTTTGACTAAAATGTGAATGAAATACTGAGTGTATCATAGTCCTGAATCTTATACCACAGTGTACTATTTATCAACTCAAGTCTCATCTTGCTTCTCCCATCCCAAACTAAAATTATCCGAGCACACAACATAGAGCCATCAGGATCTGGTTACAGTCTGCATCTTAAGAAAGACTGGTACTTGCTCAAGGCTTTATGCTATTTGGGATATATTTTAAGAGACTCTGTGTAAATACATAAAAGAGTAGACAAGAAAGCAAATGTAGATAAAGCATGCACTTTGAAAGAAGCAAAATATTATAATACAGAAATACTTAAAGATCCTTCCATTTGTTTTCTTTTTAATGTACAATTTTATCATGGAAGTATTGTAGAAATGATTTCCAGTAGCCTCTCTCTCTCTCTTTCTCTCTCTCTCTCACACACACACACACACACACACACACACTAATAGTTGTTATTTTTTTAATTGAAATTATTTCAATGACTCCTAGAAGATGGACTTCATGTGAGGCTACCCTGAAGTGCTCTGTCATCACACAGAGTCCTTGCTCCAGTGGGAAATTGCTGGCAGCCATTTTGGCAAAGACCCTTCCAAGGTCAGGGAAGAAGGCTGAAGTAGGTGGGTGGCTTGCAAGCTTACTCCAGATGCTCAACCAGGGGATGATTATCCAGAAAAGTCACTTTTAAATTTGGGGAGTTGGTAAGCACACTCTGAATTATGGCTTTAATTTGCTTCCTTCTATTACTCTACCCTTGGTTGACGTGATAGCCTTTTGGAGATTAAAAAATAATGTTCATTCTAACTTGTAATGCTTCCCAGGAATTGGGGTGAAATATTATAAAATTAACATTTTACTTTTTGATTTTTATATTACATTTTTTACAAGGCAGCCCACCCAAGTTGATCTCTGGCTATGTTGTGACCATTAATCAGGAAGTTAAGGCTGACTCTGGCTGATTTCCACTGCTACAGTTTTGGCTAAATTTCTTGCCCAAGGAAATGTTTAGAAAATTCAAGTCTCAATATCCTTTCTTAAATAGTGTTAAAATACCTTCCAGAATATGGAATATACTATATTTATTTCCTATGTTGCTGAAGATATTTTCTTTCTGAAATATTCATGGGCATTTGATTGGCAAATAAGGAGAATGATGATTGCTAGCCCTTAAAATCTGTATATCTTTTGCCATTAATCTATAATTTGAAATTATGCAATTCATAAATTTTCGGGTGAACTTAATGTAGACATTTCACTTCTGAAATATTGAATATAATCAAATATATTTTTTCATATTTTAGCTTATCATTTTTATTATTACCATTACATTGCCTTCCATTTTTAAAAATGTACTTGTTACAGTCGATTAGGAAGAAAAGATATCAGTTTCATCAAATACACAGCTATCAGAAGTCAGAACATGCCCCAGCTATTGTAGAATCCAGTGCAGCACTTTTCACAGATATTTCTCTCCTTACATGTGACTTGTGAATAGCTTCTTAAGAACATTCTCCTCTGACTAAATCCCTTTTAAGAGAAGAGTGGTTATCTCTGAACAAACCCTACAGAGTAGTCTTTATTTTAAAATTTATTGCTCCAGAATTGAAACCCCAAATCTATACGTCTTAAATTCAAGTGATTTCTTAAATGATAGGATTTTTTTCTTATTTAACTGCTATACTAACAATACATTATGCCCAAACTAACCATATTTCCTGAAATGTCTAAAAACTCTACGGCTGTACTATTGTTACCTTCATCAACAATAGTTAGCCTTGTTATAAATCACAATGTGTCAAAACAAAAACAGAAAAAAAAAAACCTGATCCCTAGATCTGTTTATACCATACACATAGTTGAATCCATAGAGAAAAAGTATTTGCCAAAGTAAATGTGGAGGTGTTGCTGGGGATAAATCCACTGATGGTGTAAATTGAATGAAAACATTAGGATGTGAAAGAGGGACAATGACATAATACATCTTTGTTTATTTATCATACTTCAGACTTACTCTCAAGTGAGACTTTCTTTAAAAATTACATTAATGAGCAAGTACCATATGGCTTGCAATGAAGATATTGCAAGAGTGGCATAAATCCAGCTGTCCATTTCCACTACATAAGCATGTTTTATTTGCTGTTTAATTGTTTTTTGTAAAGGAATTTGCTTATGTGCTAAGTACACACAAAATATTTCATTTTCTTTTTATATGGTTAATAATGGATATTCCATCATCATTATTATTTTACATTTGCACAGCACCTTTCCTTTGAGTAATTCACATAATTTATAACCAAATCACAAGCCCATTTATGTAAATATTTTGCATGCCTATTTAACAACATTGAAGCTTGCCATGTGTTCACACTCATGGAGTCACAAATAGTTTATAGGGGGTCAGTTATAATGAAATGGATTTTATTGATTTTATTTTCTGTTTATTCAAGCTGTGAAATTGGGGAGCAGAGGCAAAACAAGTTAAATAGTAGAAAATGTACTATTCCAACCTAAATTTTCTATCAATAATGTGTCTGCCAGGGAGAGGAGCAAAGGAAAAAAAAAATAGGAAGTGATTTTTTTAAAAAATTAAATCATTTATTTATTTAAATTTGTTATACATGATGGCAGAATGCAATTCATTTCATATTACACATATTAGGGTAATGTCTAACTTATTGCATCATAATTCCTACCCCTTTGCCCCCTCCCTTCCCCTCTCTCTCCTTTGCCCTATCTAAAGTTCCTTCTTTCCACCCATGCTACCCACCCCTCATCACCATTATGAGTTAGCATCCTCATATCAAAGAAAACATTTGGCCTTTGGTTTTTAGGGATTGGCTTACTTCACTTAGCATTATATTCTCCAACTCCATCCATTTACTTGCAAATGCCATGATTTTATTCTTTTAACACTGAGTAATGTTTTATTGTGTTTATATACCAAAGTTTTCCTATCCATTCATTCATCCACTGGAGGCCATCTAGGTTGGTTCCACAATTTATCTATTGTGAATTGTTCTGCTATAAACATTGATATGTATGTGTCCCGGTAGTATGCTGATTTTAAGTCCTTTGGGTATAAACCAGGAGTGGGAGAGCTAGGTCAAATGGTGGTCCCATTCCAAGTTTTAGCAAGTGATTTTTAAAAATGGTCTCTGAATCCATATAATGAATCAATGTAATGCCTTTTTTATTTTTAGAATCTCCAAATATTCAAGTGATTTTTTCAACAACTCTTCCAACCTAGGTATTGATAAGATTGTGTTTTATTGTCTATACATGCAAAAATCTTTCATTGAGTGCTAACATTTGTCTGAAACTTTATTATACATTGGTTTTGGGCATTAAAATCAGAATAAATATTAATTCATAATTCACAAGCTTTCACTCTATCAGCTGAGTCAGATCCGTAATATTAGTATTTGATTTATAGTGTATTTTATAAGCTTTTGGACTCCATGCAAATTTTAAATATTGAGATACTTCACACAATAATATGCATTGAGGCTTCTTTTAGAAAATTGAAAGATTTGACAACATTGAGCTCAGATCTCTTCATAGCAATTGTTTTATGGGGCTATTAGCCATGGCCCCTTTAGAAGGGCATGTCCTCTTTAGTTGCCTACCTCTCCCATCACTAACTGGAAATTGTTAATGGAGTATTATGTTTGAAGCAAGGAAAAGTTAAGAACAGAGAATTATGCTAGGGAAATAAGATGAATGTTTTAGAACATCTGAAATTGTTTAGAGTTAATATTGTGGACTATGAGTCTTTGGAAAACTATGAATTAGAAAGTAAAATAATTTTACTTATATTTTAGAAAAAATGTTCTGATAATAGCATGAAAAATGGTTGGAGGGATTGATAAATGGATAGAGACAGACTAGGTGAAGAGACTGTTGCAATAATACATGGAAGAATGTTTAGAATAGAAAACTAAAGAGACAAGATTTTATGTTTAACTAGATATGATGGGTAAGAGACAAGTCAGCATCTAGGATGAATGCCATGATGTTTTTCTTGTGAGTCTAAATAAATGGGTGGTACCATCAATCACATGGAAGAAGAGATGAACAAAAGAAGTCATTTATTTTTTAATATTTTAAAGTTGAAGTGTTTGTGGCTATCCAGGTAGAAATACATTATAGGCAGATGAATATATGACTCTGAGATTCAAGGGTGTAGAGGTCATTGATACATAAATTGTAGTTAATACACTAGTGGAGGACACGAGCAGGAGGAAATCCAACACAGAAATCCAACCGCTTTTTTGTGGAACACCAAAGAAAGAGTAGTGAAATATGATAAGAAAGATCATTTTTAAAGTAAGGAATTTTTTAGATGAGTAGAAGTAACATATAGTAAAGTGTCCATTGTAGTTGGCAATTGGATTAGATAGTATAGCAAAGCAAAAATGGAAGTTTAATGAAATGAAATTAAGAAAATGTAAATTAGATGTCCATTTTCAGTAAATATGGCATGTTAGAATACCCAGCACAGGAATATATTTGCATTTACCTGGACTTTATTAAACAACACTCTTATTTAAGACTTTGTAACCATAAGCCTGTATTCATTCCAAATTGGGAACTCTGATTTGTACTACACACATAGTTGAAGAACCTCAAGCCCTGACATTAACATAAAAGTGATCATAAGTTGATAAAAAACCTCTTGATGTTGAGCAAACATGAAATACTTCTAGGTGATATAACTTTAACCCAAGACTTGTAGACCACCATAAATAAAGTTTTATTTAACATGTTCCCAAAATTCAAATAATCAAAACACTCTTGCAAACAATATATCATGAGCAGGAGTCAGAAGATATGACAAACAACAGGATAAACCACTAAAACCTTCCCATCACGGAACAAGTGAATTGAAACCACAAAGTAAACGTGTTATCTACATCTAATATATAAGAAAAAAAGTGATATTATATAAAAGGAGTAAAAATATATTTAGAATTTATAGAAATGAAAAATAAAATCATTGTCTTAAAAATTACTCAATAAATAGATTAGACACAATTAAAGAAGAGACTAGAAAACTAGAATATGGATCTGTGAAAATTTCACAAAAGGTAGTAAATAGAGTTAAAAAAGAATACAAATATGAAAAGAAGCTTATAAACCAAGTAGGACATAAAGGGAAGGACAAACATATTTTAATTGAAGTTGTAAAAGATGAGAAAAGAGGTAAAGTTGGGTAACCAAGACATCATTTGAACAACCAAGCATTTGCTAGAGTTATTGAACAACAAATGCTCCAACTAAAAAAATCCCAAACATGACAAATAAAATAAAATCTTTACTTAAATATATAACAATAAAATGTACAGCAATGGAAAAGTAATGTCTTAAAAGCATTTGGAGACAAAGATCTTAATCCACAATAGGAAGTGAATTAGGTTGACAGCAGTTTTCCTTAATAATAAGTGGAGACATCATAATAATATATTTGACAGGTTGGGATAAAACAATCTATGATTCTATACTAATCTAAGCTATCATTCAGGAGAGAGTAAAATGTTTTTATTATCAGATAAACAGAAATCAAGCTTTCAAAAGGCTTAACAGTGTAAAAGAGGAGAGAAAAAAGGGTAGAGATAAGAAGTGGACACAGAGATGGAAAATAAATTCAAGGTTGGAGAAGCTTGGTAACGTTCGTGGAATGAATGGGGGGAATGGATAGAGTAAATAATAACAATGGCAAAAGAAACACAGACAGAGAGGGGGGTGGGGCAGAGCACAGAAAATCATTGTTATTAAAATAGAAACTATGAAAAGTTATGTGGCAGCATAGAGACAAGATAGTAATGTATATATGAGTAAGTGAGGGAAAAGAAAGTAACTTTGAAAAACTGAGGGGGAAAATGGAGACAAAGCTGACCAAAACTTGGAAAATAATGGATAAGGAATCCTGAAAACTGAACTAAAGTTTCAAAGCAAAATTCCTTATGGTACTACCCTTACCATTTCTGTTCTTGAACTAAAGAAAAATTACATTTCTAGAACTACAATAGTTTCTGAATTTTACACGGATAGCTTTGGGCAAGGATTTTTAATGGGAATTTTAAGCATGTAGCCATCTGTGGCTTTGGAAATCCAAAATCAGTGATTCCAAAAGTAATGTGCTTTACTCTGGAGTGTCAAATAATTTTATTCAGTTCCCTAAAATTTTATTTATTTCATAGTGGAAAATATTACAATAGTAATTTTTTCTTTCAGAACCAACATTTAGAGACTGGCTGGGATGCTGAAACAAGGAAGAGTCAGTTGGTATGTGAAGAGTGTAGAACCAGAAACTAGCTCAGCAGATTGAGTGAAAAGAAAGATGGTTCTTTTGGAATTTTCTGTTTAACAGCATAATCGAGACATACTTAGGACAGTGAACTTTGTTTCAGTGATACCCGATAATTTAGTTTTAAATTTTCTTCCCATTTTTTTGACATTCCCATATGTTATTGAGAAACCTATATATAGTTGGGAGACTAAGACAAGTGGTCATACTGGCAAATGGGTCAAGATGAACCAAAGAGAGCAGCTGTTCCACTTAGGAGCAGATAAAAAAAACAGCTCGAGCTGATGAGATTTGGGCATTACCTGGAGCATGGATCTGGATTTGTTATACAATACCTTGGATGACAAAAGCTTTGAGGACAAGATAGACCTCTTATAATCACACAGGGTTCAAATTGGAATTATGGCTGATTTGGATACTGGAGGAAAGGATAACATAGAAACTTGGATTTGAGATTTCAGAATCATCTTTAAAATTGTTTCTTAATTTTCATTAAAACTAGAATCCTTCATATGCAGAAGACTTAGAATCCTTAGCATACTTTTCTAGTACTTTTTAAAAACCAGTATTTTACAAACCCTTTTATATTCTATATAATTGTATTTTCAAGTCTTTCCAAGATTAAGTTATCCAAGGGAAAAAAAAAAAAAAAACATTTTCCTCCCCACTTTCCCTACTTCAACATCAATATGAGTTCAGATCTTGAACTGTTTTTTATCTTATATATTATTTCTTCTGATTTGATTTTTTTCCAAATCATCCAATGTCTGCTTCCACTTTGCTTATTAGATGTGACCTCTAGCTATTGCAACCACAAAAGCCCACACCCCCACTGAGCTTACACCTCATTTTTCTTTCAACACAGTCAAATTTATTCCACCTATACTGTTTTGTTTCAGCTTTTTCTGTCATCTAGAGTTGTCTTCCCTGATTACTCAAGTCTTTTATTTATTTACAGCTCAAGTTCCACATCCTCTCATGACATTGAATATCATATATCTTTAATCAATTACCTCAGGGAGGAGAAACACCTTAGTACTATTTGCATCTCTCACATAGCTGGCATTAAAAAACATAAAACATACTTAATAAATTCAATAACTTGTGGTTGAATAATCCATATAATATCTATCAGTTTTTTTCTTCTTCTTTTTTAATTGGTGAAGAAAAGTGTAGGAAAATACTGGTATCTTACGATGAAGCAAAGACCTATGGTAAATATGAGAGAGAAAACCTGGTATCCATATGCATAATCTTAGCTGTAGGCACCCAAACCAATAGATTGGTACACTTTTTTATTCTAAATGTTTATGGGATTGACTAAAGAAGATTAAATTACACCAGTAAATCTCAGTGGACTCACTATTTGGAGTAACAGAACTGAAACCATGAAATTAATTTTTATTTCCTAAAAGACTTTCTTTTCCCACATTATCTTTCAACAAAGATTTTATTTTGTGTAGTTAAAGTTGCATTTATAGTAACTAAATTTCATTAGGTTTCCTATGTATTTCTGTCAGTAGTTATGCATGTTTTTTGTGTACAGTTATCTATTATCCACCTACCTGGTCTATCATCTTTAGCAAAAGTTGAATTCTGGACTGTTTTACCCTGTTGCTATGGTTTGGATGTTGTTTGCCCATTCAATATTTCATGTTGTGGTCCTCAGGTTGGTGAAACTAGGAAGTAGTGGGACCTCTAAGAGTTGGAGCCAAGTGGGAGGTCCTTGGGTCAATTGGGAGATTGTACTTGGAAGGGATTTGAGACCCGGTCTTTCTCTCAGGCCTCCTGTTTTGAAATGTCATCTGTTTTCCCCACAAATATGTTACTGCCATGATATGACATAGATAAGAGGGCCCTCAACAGAAACTGAGGCCAGTATCATGTGCTTGAAATTTCCAGAACTGTGAAAAATATACATCTCTTTTCATTAAAATTTAGCCCATATCAGGTATTTTGTTATAGTAATAAAAATGAATAAATATACTTATCAATTTTTATTTAAGGTCTCTCTATTCAGCAGTCTTCCAACTCTCTTTGTATCACTTGGATTATTTTCATTGTTTCAAAATATTCCCACATTCAGGCTTAATTCAATTCTTTTTTATATAATTTTATTTCATTTGTTTATTTATTTTATATGTGGTGCTGAAGATTGAATCTAGTGCCTCACATGTGCTAGGCAAATGCTCTACCACTGAGCCACGACCCCAGACCTTAAATTCAATTCTTTCTGTTATGATTTGGATATGAAGTATCTTCCAAAAAGCTCATGTTAGGCAATACAGGAATGTTCCATGATGAAGTGATTAGATTGTGAGAGTTGTAATATAAGCATTGGATTAATCCACTTACTTGATGGATTAATAATTTGAATGGATTACTGGGTGGTAACTATAGGCTGATGGGACTTGGCTGAAGGGAGTAGGTCACTGGGGGCATGTCCTACTTGTTTGTTCTCTCTCTCTCTCTCTCTCTCTCTCTCTCTCTCTCTCTCTCTCTCTCTCTCTCTCTCCCCATTTGTCCACCATGCCTTTCCACCATGATGATCTGCCTCACCTCAGGCCCAGAGTAAAGGAGTAGGCAGACCATAGACTAAAACCTGTGAAACAATAAATCCAGATGAACTTTTCTCCTCTAAGTTGTTCTCGTCAGGCATTTTTTGTCACAGCAATGAAAAGCTGACCAACACACTTTCCTTCGACATCAAGTCCATAGTACCATCTTCCACTCCCCTAGATCTGTCACCTACTGATCCTACATTCCTATAGTCTGAGCTATGCAACTCCATACTAGCTTATGGTGTTTTGTTTTTTTACTTGCTGGATAGATATTTCTGTTTTACTTTTCTCTTGTACATCTAGAAATTTTACTTAGTTTGCCACCCTTACTTTTCAATCTAAAAAAATAATGTGTATGTAAATTCTTATTGAATGATTGGTTATAAATTAGATAACAAAAACAGCATTTAACTTTTGTTGAAATTGAAGATAAATAGAGAGGTGGGGATGTTGCTATGAAACAAGCAAACAAAAAGTTTCATTATTCTGTCATTGCTATAGTGTACCATATAAATCACAACATTTATTCTGAAAGAAAAGAAGTAGTAACAATGGTACTATGTAAAAAAATTACTCACATTCACAGGTGAAAATTTCTATTATTTATCACATTTTTTGTAATATAGTCACTAGTATTCAATTTACAATTTATTCATTAACAGGGATCTTTCTTTTAACCCTTCTATTGATGTAAGTTACAATATTGATTTCTCCAAATAGCCTAATGGTCTATTTGAATTACTGGCAAACTCTACTGATCTTGTCTTGTTCTATTTGCAAACCTCATTTTAATCAATCTTCCAGATACTCAGCAGTCAGAAAGATTGTTACCAATCTTAGCTTAAAAGGATTTGTGCTATTCCATGCCTATGTGCATTATACCCAAGACAAATTTGACTTCAGGGTTGGGTGGAGGCAGTTCAATATTATTGTGTTTAAAAAGAGATTACTTGGAATACAATGAATATGAATATGACAATAAGAATCTGGCTTGAAAATCAGAACATTGTCCAATTCTATAATCATAGAGTAACTAGAGGAGTATAAAGACAAGTTCAGGGCAGATCAATAATACTGCACAAAGAATAAATTGCAATAATAATATAAACATATTTGAGAAACATTATAAAATCAAAGTAATTGCAAATTGCAATCATTAGAGCACTAAATGTATAATGTCAATGGCACAAGAATTAAATCTCTGGTAATAAATGAATGTTATGATGTGTTGCACACAGCAAATAGAAAACAGGTAGAATTTTGAATCTTTTTTTTAATAGATAGGCTTCTGCAACACAGACATGAGCTCAAATAATTAAGACAAAATTTGACTTTAGTACATATTATCAAATTATATCTATTCTACTTAGGGAAACATTAACATATAGAGATGGTCCACTGCTTTTAGAAAGTAGCTGTAACAACCAAGCTGAACATTGTCAACACAAACCAACATGCTATTCAAATGTTCTTGACACTAGTGGAAGATTTTCCAGCACTTGCTAGTGATATTTGGGTCATATGTAAAATAAAATGATTCAAACTATGGTTGTTCTATGTCTGCCAAAATTTGTATAGCAGAAAATATCTGTAATAATTTCCAAGAGCAGTGCTGCTTTGTGGGAAGAAAAAAAAAAACTGCAAGGAAAGAAAGGAACGACTCCACAGAGATGAGCTGCTAGGTGTTGCTCTCACTGGAGGAAATATGCACCTTTAGCAGGGTGCTGGGCTCTTGGGGTACTGTCTGTAAGAAGGGGAAGTTGGATGAAGTGCTCTCTTAGGTGCTTTTCTTTTATACAGTTTCTTTTGTGGATCATCCCATGAGTTCAGTGCCTGGATGTGAATCTGATCCTTTGAAGGCAGTTTGCTACTAAAAATATGTAGTTATTCATTTTTTAATAACATGGTTGTGTAAATAGACTAGGGCTCATATTTACATGAAATATGGTAAAGGCTGCATTATACGTCAAGTGTTCTAGTGTGTGTCTTCCTTAAGATATTATTTTACTTAACACATAAACCAACTGATCACTGGGGACTTTGCTTCCTCTGAGTAGTTGTTGCTTAGAAAAGAGACATATGGTTGCATGCATTTAAATTCTTCATTAAAAAAAATGTTTACAGGAGGGGAAAAGTAATATACTCCAAAATGGGAAGCATTATAGAGGATTGCAGAATTCAGCTCAAAGAGTTTTACATCATTACTGTACTACTTAGAAATAAACATTATGTCTAAATAAGTTGTTTATACAGACTACAAGGAACTCACTTTCCTGAGTAAATATTTTGGTTGAAAGGATTCTCCAAACATTCAGTTATTCTAATTTACATAAATATAGGGAGAATGTTATTTAACCATATTATTATACAGATTTTTTAAAGATGAAAACATGCTTTGTTAGTGCTATATTATTTTAATGGAAAAGTATAGTTTATTTCATTTTGCTAGTTCTGGGGTTAAATATGACTATATTGGTTTTCAGAAATTAATTAAATTTATTTTGATTGAGAGTTTGATTTTATGTCCAATCTACCTTAGTAACCACAGTTGGCAGTGTGGATGGTGTTTTTTCTGAAGTGGGCATCTGTGGCGACAATTCCCTCTACCATCTTCTACCTGACGTATTTCTGCTCTCGTACAAAGATCAAAACACTTAGAAAGAGAAAGAAAGCCACTTCAATAAAGAAGCCTGTTCCATAGTTGGTGGGCATGCTAAAATCCATCAGAATAAAAAAAATAAAAGTAAAAAGAATAGTCTAAAGAGCAGGACCATTCACCTAGAGGAGACCAACAAAGTATAGGTAGTTGAAACACTAACTGATCCAAGAGCAGGATAGTATTGTTCCCCCACCCACCCTCATCCCAAGAAAAGCTTTGGATACAATATTCAAGACATTCTGCTAAACATTTGAAAAAAACAATATAAGAAGGAAGCATTTATCTGGTTAGAGGATTAACTCATACTTCTATTGGCAATAAGAATTACTAGCAATGGTTCTCTTTTCTCCTGGAATTTATGGTCTCGTGACTACCATATAGGGAGACAGTCCTTGGTGGTCAAGGACTCAGACTTATTCAAGAGTACGCTATTAATTGAAGTCCATTTTTTCTACTTGTGGTCCCTATCATATGCTTTAAAGGTAATGGCAAGCCCTGAACATGGTTTCTCTTGGACTTCATAGAGTGAATTTGTGTCATGTTTCCTTCAGTCACCAGATCTGGTTCAATAGTCACGCCAGCAGTTCTGATGTCTGCCCTTCCAAACACAGGGCAGGGCCTACTGGGGTCCTGACACCTGAACACCTGAATTGTTTAGCGTGACATCCAGCACCAGTCGTGATTTCTTTTTCTTTGTTAAAAAAAGAAAAATGCTGATAATTTCAGCTTTGATGACTTTCATTAATGTTTCTTACAATTTTGCCAAATTGTTTCTTTTTTTAAAGAGAGTGAGAGAGGAGAGAGAGAGAGAGAGAGAGAGAGAGAGAGAGAGAGAGAGAGAGAATTTTTTTTAATGTGTATTTATTTTTTTAGTTCTCGGCGGACACAACATCTTTGTTGGTATGTGGTGCTGAGGATCGAACCCGGGCCGCACGCATGCCAGGGGAGCGCGCTACCGCTTGAGCCACATCCCCAGCCCCGCCAAATTGTTACTCAATATTTTTCATTTCCTTATTTTATGTTTATGCAAACTTATAAAATGTATTTTATAAGTTTATTTTTAAAAGGTAGGAAAATGAACAGGCAATATAGAGTAACACCTCACCCAACTTCTCTCACCGCCTTTCTCTAAAAACAAGATGGCACAGCAAAATAAATCAACAAAGAGCAGATAAAAGGTTAACACTGTGACACCTAAAGAGATACAAATGAAAATATTAAGAGTACATTTTTCATTTTTCTGTTTGGAAAATAATTCAAATTTCCTAACTCCCAGTATTGACAAGAATATGAGTGCAAAAAGGGGGTGTTCTCCTTCACAGTTAATGGGAATGGGGTGGGGTATTTATTTGAATAACCACCCTGAGGGATAGCTTTTTAATTTTTTTCTTGTTATTCTATAGTCAATGTGACTGGTTTCTATGAAAAAAAATATATGTGTGTATATATTTCTGAAATATATGTATATATGTCTGAAATACTACCATATTGAGAAAAAAAACAGTTCTATTATTTCAATCATACAAAAGTACTCCTTTATACTATGACATTGAGGTCACTCCTTCCTTCACTCAACCCCAGATAACCAAACTGTGTTTCCATTACCATAGATTTGTCTTTAAAGAACACCCCGTAGATGGAGTCTCATATCATGGAGCCTCTGGAACAATTTTGTCACACCATATTACAATGCTGAGATCCAGCCAAGGGTGTTCTATGGTACTATTCAGCAGTAGAGTAAAGCATTTTAATTTTGATGAAGTCTAATTTTTCATTTTTCTTCACTATTTCATTTTTCCTGTACTTTTTAAATCTATGTACTTCAAGAAAGCAACAACTTTTACTCATGCTTACTTCTACAAATTTTATATTTTCAGATTTTACATCTAGATCTTTTATGAAGTTTTACTTACTCTGTAAAGTAAGTGAGGCTCCCTCCCTGTTTGGATATTGAGTTTATCCAGAATAATTTATTCCAAATCTCCCCTTTATTCACTGACTTGCCTTGAAATATTTGTTACAAATCTGCTGATCTGAGTGGGCCCATTTTTGTCTGTCTGTACTGTTGCATTTATCTATGGAACAGATTTTTCCAGTATTTCAAACTCTCACGATTACAGTACCTCTGAAACAAGTCTTAACTATAAAACTGCTTTGTTTTCTATAGGAGTTTTAGAAACACTTCAGGAATTGTATTCTTCAGTTTTAAACTTTCTATTGTGTTCTTTTTCAAAATTTCTATTTCTCCGCTGAGAATACCTACCTTTTCATTCATTTCAAGTGTGTTTCCTTGAATTCATGGAGCTGTTACAACAGCTGCTCGAAAGACTGACTGATAGTTCTAAAATCTGGGCTGTCTCAGGGTTGTTATCTCTTGATTATCTTTTCCCCTTGAGATTTAGACACATTTTCTGCTTATTTTTATGTCAAGTGATTTTGGATTGCATCCTGGACAATGTGAATGTTATCTTGTGCAGATTCTGAGTCTTGTTATGGTCCTCTGGAAAATAATACTGTTTTCTTTTTAGCAATCAACCTGGCTAGGCTCACTCCATAAGGTCTATTTATGTCTTCTGTGGGGGTCATTCAAATCTCAGTTAAGTTCTCTAAGTCTTTGTTATGTTGTTTGGGTCTGCCTTATGAGTGCATTATTGAGGGGTTAGGCAGAGAATTGCATGGATTTATATGTAGAATTAGCAGTCTCTTTCTGGAGTTTTGTGTTCTGTAGAACCTGTCTTTAACCTGTCCAGCACAGGTTCTTTTTGGTTTCTTCTGGCCAAAGAGATGGGTTTTCTACCACAGTAATTAACTCCTGCAATAACATATTAGTCTGCAAACTGCAAAGTTTGAGAAAAAAATATAACAACAATTACTTCTGTAATTTTTTGACTCCCTAGCCCTATCTCTCTGCTACTGTTTATTTCCAGAATTTTCATCCAGATAGTTGGTTGTGTTTTTTCTGTTTTACGTCTTAATTAGAGGGAGGCATGGGCAATGGGGTACTATGTTGCTCTATTGGAACCAAACTCCTCTCTCTTCTTTTAGTAGCTGTTTTTAAAAATAAGTGAGGTACAATTTATGCAACTGGGACATTTTAATTAGGTATATATCAGTAAAAATCTAGATGTGCAGGTTGTAAATCTATTTACTTTTACAAACTGGCCTTTTTTTTTTTTTTTCCTTTCTCTGATTTAACTTGGACTTGAAATTGTTGGTGAGTCAGAGCTATTTAAAGACCTCTAAGTGAGCATTCTTTATGTAATTTCCTAATCTTTTAATGTCAGGGTTATCAGAAGAACTGCTCTGTGGTGATGCTTTTGCTATTTCTTTATTAGTTCAGATTTGCTTTCTGATGATTTAATGGCTCCTATACAGATTTGAGTAAGAATCGCCTTCTGGTGCTATCTGCTGTTTGCTCTGCCCTTTCCCTTTGGCAAGCAGCTGATTCACCAGGAGGGCCTGTCTTTACCTCTCACACTCCATTGTGTTTATTGCCTCTTACTGTGGGCCGCTCTCTTTCATTAAACCCTCAGTAATGGACGGACTATTATCGCACAACCCAAATCTACCGTAAATGCCTCATCAGTTTGTTGGATACTTACACTCTGCCTCACAACTTCTTGATCTTCCTTTTTGCTATGGCTGTTACTGCAGCAGCCGGCTGCACAGAAACATAACCTAATAACCTCTCACTGCAGCTGTGCCCTGTGTCTTCTGCTTTCTTTGCTAGGGCTTTTCTGCCCCTGTTGACTGAGACTTCCTGTGGAAGCCTGCTTAGCTCTGCTTGTGTGTGTACTCATACTTTCAACTGGAAAGGAGTTACTATTACCTAAAGCTCCCGAGGAAGTTTGTTCCCATATTTTACCATCCATAGAAATCACTTGGGGATCTTTAAAAGATAATGACTTCTGACTCTGGCATTCTTATTTAATCGGTATAGGGTTTCACCTGGGCACCACAATTTTTAAAAGTTCTCCAGGCGATTCAAATGTGCAGCATGTATGGCAAACACTACCTTGGGGGCAATCCTTGAACCATGGGAGTTGGGATCCAGTTGATGAATAACCCTTATTTCCACACTTGGTCATACACCTGTGAGGTGCTCCAATTATGTGTCTAATTTTTGTATCTTTGAGTTGATGGCTCCTCTTTTTCTTATTTTCTCTTCAAGACTCTCTAGTTCCCTGGGATCCTATAATAAACTGCATAGAGATGCTGGTCTCAGGATCTGCTTTTTCATATAATTCAGACAAGATGACTGGTGCCAGAAATGGTCCTAGAAGACCATCTGATAGCCTGACAGTAAAGGGAACACACTATTGGCAAGAACAGGGCTGGTGACAGGCTGGCAAGCAACAGCATGACAAGGACTGACTCAACAGGGAACTGAGGTATATTGAGATGGGGCACATAAGGAAGGTAAAGCAGCAGCATAGGTTTCAATGACACTTAAACAGTATGGGGACCATGGTAGTTAAAGACTGTGAAATTGGCTGACTTTTGTTAATAAATGCAGAAGCTTTGAAAGAGACACTGGTAGACTCAGGTCATCCAACAATGAGCTCAAGGCACACTGTGAATGTCAGCAGTCTTTTCCCTTGAGGCCAAGGCCCAGGGTAACAGAGCTAAAAAAGGCTAATTGAAGCAACACAGTGTTAATGATACATACTCCACCCAACCCTTCCTCCAAAGGACATGTGGCCATTTACCAAGGCAACCATATCCTGAAGACAGGTGAATGTGGTGCAGAAACCAAAGGATGCCCAAACTCAGGTTCTGTTAGAAAAAGATCGAAATTCTGGAAACCAAGATAGGGACATTTGGATGCATAAAACTAAGATTTTTGAATGTCCAGATTCTCCTGAGTCCTCTGGATTAGGAAAAGCAGCTTCCTTTCTCTTTGAAGTGAGTTGCCTCCTTTTATCTGGAGACCTAGAATGACCTTGGCTGTGGTGGCTGTCCTATCTGATGCCTACTATCCTCTCAACACTGGCCTCGCAGCAGCTTCTTGGATTCAAGATCATTAACTGAGGTCAGATAATAGCCCAGCCCAAGAGGAAATTATACACTCCTCTAAAGAACTGTAGGGGATGGCTAATATTTACTGCTGTGTGAGAGAGGATCTTGAGGGAATTGCACTAAAGAGAGGTGAATGTAAGGCTGAGCAGGGAAGAGTGCATTGGTGTGACAGCAGCACTCCTGTGAAATACCTTAATGTCCTGGCAAGGACATCTGGGGTTGTCCCTAATATGCTGCTAGAATGGCTCCTTGAAGCTTGCACACAACAATGGCCTGTAGTTAATGAGGCAGATAGGCTAAAACTTCTGTGGCAGAGTATTAAAAAAGGGATCTGAAGGCCTCAGGGCAGAAATTTTAGGTTAGGTTTACCATGTGAGAACAGAGAACTCTAAAGTGCACTGTGCTCCTTAGGAGGGCCACCCAACTTCCTTCATTAAGGCATTGAGAAATGCACTGGTGAGCCCTTGAATTTTTTAAAAACTCACTGAGGTTGTCATCTCCTCACATCAAGCCAGTGTTGAGAGAGAATACTGTTATTTGACTCTGCTCCTTAGTATCAGTAGGCTGGACAGATTCTAAAATAGCAGAGGATCAAGTAACAGAACTTACCTGGCAGCAGCAAGGTAATCTAAGAGGCCAGAATGGCAACGAGGATGCACTGACTTGCCGGGGCCTGTGTCAGTGACTCATAGAGCATTGTGTTATTGTGGAAAAAATAGAGGGGCTATTGACTAGGATTTAGCTTGAGCTGTATTTAAAAAACCAAGAGCTGGAAAACAGAAGGCTGATGTCAGCCCCTGTCATGAAAATCTGTCATTCACTACCAGCTTCTAAGTTCTTAAAGGCACAGTTCATTAATTGGAGCAAAGGAAGGGCCCCTGGAAGAAGAGTATCGCAATGTCAACAACACAGTGTCAATGATACATACCCCACCCAATCCTTCCTCCAAAGGACATGTGGCCATTTACCAAGGCAACCATATCCTGAAAACAGGTGAATGTGGTGCAGGAACCAAAGGATAGATGGTATCATTAACCTCTATCACTATCTCCCTCAGTAAACCACTTGCAGAATTCAAGTTTCTTGCCCTAATGATGGGGAAGGGTATTGCCACCAGAAGTTACAGAAAATATTTTAATGAACTGGAAGCCTTAATTATCACATGGTCATTTTTGCCCTTGGGTAAGCTAGCAAAAATTAGAAGAGTTACCAATTTGGCTCTGGCAGGGTTAATTGATCATGATCACCATGAAGAGCTAGACCTGTGGCATCACAATGGGAGAAGACAGAGCACAACTGAAGCCCCCAAGAGTCACCAGGATGTCTACTAATGCTGATGTTGTGGGTGATAACATACATGGATGATTGCAGCCACCGTGGCTAATAAAGGTATATACCAGCGACTCCAGTCCCTCTGAAACTGAAGCCTGAATTACCACACCATATAACCTAGTCCTCTTATAGTATGGCCAACAGAGAGGTCAATCTAGAATAGAAGTGATGAAAATCAACCAAGTTTTCATATACTTGCAGCAGGGACTGTAGCTTTTTCAACTGACATTTCTATATTGAGTTTTTTTTTTTTTTCTGCAGACTTCCAGCAAATACCACCTTCAAGTGTGGTTTAGAGAAGTTTTCTGTGGTTATGAGTAGTGTAAATGGCTAAAGTGGTGGAGATTGAAATGAATATACTAGTAAACTTATACACTGAATTGAAAGCTAAAGTGGGTTAATAGAAAGGTATAGGCCAGAAATCATGCTGAGTTCACCTGATATACTCTTTAAAAATACATAATCAGGAGCTAATTTATCACTATGAATTATTTTCATAAGAATTCAGGTCCAAAACATCTATCGTATTTTTCTATTTATAAAATATTGTTATTTCTTGGCATTCTTATTTTGAAAATTGAAAAAGCCTCAGGAAAAAAATGACATTTGTTACATTGGCTTTATCCTTTTATTATTTCTTGCTCCCTATTTTTTTTCCTAGATTTTATCTTTGATTACTTCATCATGTAATTCTGAAGTCTAAACACACACAGAGAGGCACATGTTTACAATATTTTGTCACAACTAAGAAATTAGCAATGCTTCCATAAAGTCATTTAATAGCCAAGGCAATCCAAATTATCTCAGTTGCTCCCAAAATATTTTTTTTGCACTCTCAAAAAGTTTCATCAGAGAAATAGAATTAGTGGAGAAAAGAGAAAACATCATCTCAATGACAACTTCCCTAGTTGATTGAATGGCACACCCCTGTCCTCCTCTGTTGGATGGTGGTGTTGTCAACTCCTTTGTGTACAGGGTTCTGATATAGTTGAGTAAGCAGCCATGATGTGAGTGTGTTGCCTTTTGTGCAGGAAGTGTGCGTGTGGGATCTGTCCACGCGTGGGGAGGCTCTAGGAAATGAAGCATCATGCCTGTCCTCTGACTGTGCAACAGGGAGAAAGGATCTGATGTTTGTTCCTTGTGCTTGAGGCAAATTTGAGCACTTATTTCAGATTTACCTTGATATAACAAATTGGTTTTGCAATTCCTCTCCACAGAGTTTGAATCTCATCAAACTGCCAACAATAACCATTTTGTATCTTCGGGCGCTTTGGATATTTGCTGCATCTTTCTTTATATAAATTGAGTAATACACAGTTTAAGTCCTCATTGCTGACTGCAGTGTCTTTAAAGGTTATGTTATTTTTTTCCTGGAAATGTTTTTCTATTTCAGCTTGTGAAAGTTATCAGTGTCCTGTCCCTCCAACCCTGCCGGATGCCCCCTGCATTCCTCTTTTTAGGTACTTTTCAGAAAATTTAATGTATTTCCTATTTGTTAGACTATTTTCCTGAAACCCAGAGAATGCTATACCTATCTACTTTTATGATGTGTGAATTTTAATTTTCAAAAACTTTTCACATTTTTTAAATTAAAAAACAAAAAAGGAGAATAATTGCTATTTTTAGAACAGGATCATTTGGAGAAATGTCTACAGGTTAATTTGAAGGGAAAATTAATGGTATGACTGCTGGACTGTGGAAATAAAAGGGAAAAATTGACTGAATTAAATATGCAAGTATGATGTTCTAGAACAGCCTTTCAATTTGGGCATTGAAAAGACCAGGGACCCAAATTGGATTTCCCCCCTATTTTTGTAAGATTAATGGAGTTCAACTGTGTTGTTCCTGAGAACCATCCTTCTCCATCCTCAGGGTAAGTATGTGATTTGTAAGTAGGTCCAGGGTTGGCTCATGTAGCAACTGAGCCTAAAATAGAATTTTCTATTTTGAGAATGGTAATGGCATTAAGTGGGAAGCTGTTAAAGGGAGCAAATAATAATAGCAAATTTAAGTTTGAAATGTAATGATGCATGTAGTATTTTAATGTAATCTAATGAAACTAATGGTGTCTAAGCTTTGGCAAATGGTTGCATTTCAGTATATTGAATGAATGGATTCATTCTGTAGTGCTGTTAGATACACAAATAAAATCTCATGTTTAAAAAACATTTGTAAATTTTAATACTAAAACTTCAAGTACTACTAAAAAAAATACCCAACTTATAAGGAAATGGACTTGGATAATGTGCTTCACATTGTAAGAGACCACCCAGGACTGTAGCTTTTTCTGTTATTCATTAGTTTTGGGCAAAATAATGGCATCCAACTTCATATTATAAGATTAAACATATAATACCTCAATCTTTTAGAGATTCTGCCACTCTTATCCAGGAGCACTAGCTCCTGAGAGACTTTATACCACCAAGAGGAAACTTTGAAATTTTCTGTTTTGCAAAAATAGACTAACAGCTTTAGAAACTCTCCCTGCCCCTTTTACTCAATGGGCAGTTGTGGAGTTGTGGGGCTTCTGTATCCCTGAATAATTCCCTGAGACATGACACCCTATCATCTTCCTACCAGAATGTGCTTTGGTATAATTAGAAACCAGCAGTATGTGTAATATCACTGTGTAATACACAGTTTAACATGCTTGCTGGTGGTCAGGGCTGCAGCCTGGCCTGCTGGAGGTGCCCCACTCCATGATTCAAATAAACTCCAATAATCCATCCCCAGCTGATGGGTCCACAGCCTGGTGACTATTCTTTAGCCAGGAATTGTGCCTTATCTCATTTCTCCTAGATGCTGTATGACCGAGCCTTCTGTCTTTGCCAATACACTTCTACAGGATCATCAGAGAATTTAAAGAAGAAAAAAGTCCCTCTGAGCCATGACGGACTTTTCACAATAGGAATCTTATGCAATCATAAGTAAAGTGTCTGGGCCACAGAGGGAGCAGTTTCTGCTGTGACTGCTGACCTTTTTGAGCTGTCAGTCTTGTATCTGAGGTTGTCAATTCCAGCCTGGCATCTACCCACTGCCTAGCTCCTTGGACTTGATATTGCTAGGTAAACTGTAACCCCTATCTGGTAATGTTGCCAAATGCCTACTAAATACAGCTTCTCAGGTTGTGTTTTGTTTTTATTTACGTTCTGAGACTAGTGTTCTCTGTATCTGAACACCAATCTCACTTTGTGTTAAAGATGAGAACCTTTGCTTTCTCTAATAATAGGTTTTAAATCAGGAGGCAGAGAACTTTAACTCAGTTGGCATGGAGGGCAGAATGTATGGTGCAGTGCATAAACAAAGACCTAGAAGGCTTTTGTCAGCTTAAAATACTCCCTGCGATTGTTTTTGATAAAATAATAATAATTACAGTGATGGCTGATGCTTGCCACTGAAAAACCTGTAATTTCTAACAGCTGTGGCACAACCATGACAACTACTAGCACATATAAAATAAAATGTACATTTCCCTGAATTGAGATCACTCATATATGTAAATATCCTACTAACTTAATATATTTGTTTTTAATTAGTAATTTATCCAAAACACCATAAAGATTTATTTATTTTCAAAAGTCTGGTTTTATGAACACTTCAGAGAGTTTAAGGCCAATGAATTATTTTAAATATATTAATAGGCCTCATCAGGATATAAATCATTAGATGAAATTGTTTATTCCATGGTTCAAATCAAATAGATACTGCAAACCTAACATTGACAAAACAGTTATTCAATGGTAAGGATTTGACATTTTCCTTGGCATTGGCACCGTTAAGACTGTATGGTAGGTGAAGTATTGCATGTGTGATTTTCATAGTAACCAACTACTGTATTACGAAATTTGCATTTGTACTGTCATTACTGTTTATCAAAGAGGAGAGAAAATCCTCTTTAGCTCTCTGTTTATTTTAATATTTTGACAGTTGTTACATGATTTGACACCATTTGCTAAATAAATACCTACTCCATGTAAAGAAGGCACTATGCTTAGTATTAGAGAAAGTAAAAGAACCAGGTGTTTGCTTTAAAGAACTTCCAATTTATTATGAAATAAAGACATATATAATTTTATTGCATTTAATTCGAAATAAGAGCACTAATTTAATTTGAAATAAAAGCTTTAAGACTGAAATAAATACATAGCTGTATGCATTAAGAGGTGACTGCAGTTTGATACAACAGGAAAAGCTTCAAAAGGAAGAAATTAGGACTAATGTGATTATAAATGAATAGAGTAGTTTAAAACAAGGGTTTGCATGGAGAAGAAGAACCATATTTCTCAGAATTAGAAGGAGATGTTCAGGGAAGACAAACCTATGGCAGGCATTATGGACACAGAATGAGTCTTGATTTAAGAAGAATAAAGAAGAGAGAGAGGAAAGTGTAGGCCAAGGGAAGGATAGGAATGAAAGTGTGCATGTGAGAAGATTCAAATTGTGCCAAGTAGACATATTCGCTTGGGTGAGACAATAGTGTACATATTTATTTACTTCTTATTCAGTGTAGAATCAGAATTAGGGACAGGACTAATTTTACAAGTAAATTTATATTAGAATGTGATTATGTTCCTTTGATGCCTACTTTTTCTTCAGGAGATTTCATTATTATACATGTAAATGTAAAAAATTATGTGTCAATCAACACAATGAACTAAATCCTTCCTAAGTTGGTGTGAAATCATAAATATGTTTGAAAACAATACTGCATGCTGATTTTTCATAAACAATTTGATATCCCTTCACAGCTTGGATGAAGCTGCTTTGCTCGACAGGGAGGTAGAGAAAATACACAATGTTGTGGCCTCTGGTCCCGAAATAAAAATAGTGGTTTGATTAAATGCCAGTTGGTTGTAAATGATAACCCACATAAACAGTGGGAAATCATTACAGTTAAGCAGTGAATTCTAATTTAATTTTATGGCCTTTGGAAAAAAATATCCCCTAGGCCAGTTAGCAGACGCTAAGGAATGGTGGTGGAGTGGGAGCTGGAGGGTTAGGATTCCGCTGGGCCAGCACCGAGGGGGCCCCTCCCTGCTGTGTGTATTTGTGTGGATTTGTCCCTCTCTTCTTCAGATGGAATTATTTTATTGTTTGGTCACACCACCAAATTCTTGTGTTTGATGTCCATGTGTTTCAGTTATGTATTATATTGCTGAATGCAAGAATATCTCCCAAACTTAGCACCTTTAGACAAAACCCATTTTTATTGTATATAACATTTTTTTTATGGCAGGAATTCCATCAGGGCTTAGATCAGTGATTTTTCTCCTTCATAAGGTGTAATAGAGGGGTCCCTTGGTGATATTCATTTGATATCTTGGCCATTCAGAAGGGAACACTATAGATTAACTCAAAAGAGGTATTTCCATGCTGACAGCTGGAAGGTTGGGTTCACCTTGGCCTGGCACTTTCTCCTCATAGTGACAGCTCCTCTTCAGAGTGTCTCTCCAACATGGCTGTCAAACTCCTCCCTTGGAGACCCCGGTCTCCAAGAAACCAAAGTGGAAACTGCCAATCTTTTTAAAGGATAGATTGGAACTGAAATAGCATCATTAGTCTAATAGTCACAGGCCAGCTTAGACTTAAGAGGAGGATAAATAGCTTTCACCTCTTAATAAGAAGGCTATCTAAGGAACTGTGACCTTGTTTAATCTACCATCCCACACAAAAAAACAGGGTCTCCTGAAGAAATATCTTGGGAGAAATAAAAAATATTAATATGTTCAGATAAAAGTTAACAAAAATTGTTTATGATGCAACTTTTCTTTACATGGTTCATGAAGCAGATGCAACCTAGAGCAGTTTACAATTATGTGAAGAAAACTCTAACAAATGGAGACCTCTATGGATGTCTATGAATATGTGGTGTACAGATCTGAGATTTAGCTTAGTCTTAGCCTCCATCATTCGTTTTTAGGGGGTGGGGGACTACAGATTGAACTTAGGGTCACTCGACCACTGGACCACATCCCCAGCCCTATTTTGTATTTTATTTAGAGACAGGGTCTCACTGAGTTGCTTTGTGCCTCCCTTTTGCTGAGGCTGGCTTTGAACTTGCCATCCTTCTGCCTCAGCCTCCTGAGCTGCTGGAATTACAGGCATGCGCCTCCATCCTTTTTGTGACTGCTTGGGTTGTGCTTATGTTCTATGGTTGTTCCTTGTTAACATTTTACTTGATATATATGTCCTGGGATTTTATCAAACACTAACCTATATAGCTTGCTTGTTGCATTTTATGGATGTATATCTCAGGCAATAGCTGCAATACACCCTTTTTTTTCTTGGCAGCACACATACTTTAAGCATCACACAGCTTCTCCTAATCCTGTTAAGACCGTCTATTTTGGCACTGACTGACAGCAAGTGCAATAACATGTAAAGGCGCCTGCTGGCATTGATTTGGCTTTGCAGTCAGAGAAGACAAAGGGAGATTACTTTTCAGCATTTTGTGCAAGGGTTGGGGTTGTTGATCTAATCTTCTCTACACAGGGGCACATATAAAGAGGCAAGTTGTATTAGGCAGGCATCTGGAGCTGTCTGGCTTGGAGAAAGATATATCAGAAAAAATTAGGCAAAATTAGCATACATTCAAATGGTGCCAATATAGGTGTAATGTTGGTTGATTCCTGGAATATGTCACATAGCAACACAATCATACTCAGTAAAGGAAGAAAAAGTTATAGATATGATGCGCAAATAGAAAACACCATAGGTCATTTCTTATGTAGCCATGACATACTTGGATTTATTTAAGCACTTATAAAACTCCCCAAGATTTCCTTTCAGGTATTATGAAATGTTTTGAATCAGAGGAAGAAAGACAAAATAAGGAATGAAAGGCAGTTTTGGCAAATTTACTCTGGAATTACTTTCCTTCCTTCCACGCTTCAACTCAATAAGCATTTATTAACTTATCCCTGTCTGTTCATGCTTTTTTTATTCATACATTCAACAGGATTTATTGAGTACCTGCTACTTATCAGGCATTCTTCTAGGAGTAGATACTTGCTCTATAGCAAAAATTGACATAGTTCCAGCCTTTAAGGAGCTTCAAGACTATTTAAAGATATCAATCAATCAATCATAAATAAATAATATATAGTTACAATTGATATAGGTGTTATGTAAAATATTAGCTCAGTGTTATTTTACAATTCATCTCAGAATTCCAGGGGGTTTTCATGACAGTTTACTTCTTATTCTGTAGCTCAACCTCATTGTTCCATGTTGGGAAGCAATCTTTTTTTTATATATTTTTTATTGGTTGTTCAAAACATTACAAAGCTCATGATATATCATCTTTCAAACATTTGACTCAATTGGGTTATGAACTCCCATTTTTACCCAAAATACAAATTGCAGAATCACATCAGTTACACACTCACAATTTTTACCTAATGGCATATTAGTGACTGTTGTATTCTGCTACCTTTCCTATCCCCTACTATGCCCCCTCCCCTCCCCACCCATCATCCCTCTCTACCTCATCTGCTGTTGTTCAATTCTCTCCCTTGTTTCCCCCCCTTTTCCCTCACATCCTCTTCTATGTAATTTTGTGTAACATTGAGGGTCTCCTACCATTTCCATATGTTTTCCTTTCTCTCTCCCTTTCTCTCCCCCCACTCATCTTTGTTTAATGTTAATTTTTTCCTCATGCTCTTCCTCCCTGTTCTGTTCTTAGTTGCTCTCTTTATATCAAAGAAGACATTTGGCATTTGTTTTTTAAGGATTGGCTAGCTTCGCTTAGCATAATCTGCTCTAATGCCATCCATTTCCCTGCAAATTCTATGATTTTGTCATTTTTTATTGCTGCATAGTACTCCATTGTGTATAGATGCCACATTTTTTTTTATCCATTCATCTATTGAAGGGCATCTAGGTTGGTTCCACAGTCTAGCTATTGTGAATTGTGCCACTATGATCATTGATGTGGTAGTATCCCTATAGTACGCTCTTTTAAGATCCTCAGGGAATAGTCTGAGGAGGGCGATAGCTGGGAAGCAATCTTGGCATCTCTTTATAAGCAGAAATTCAGGGACCTAGTTTTCTACATCTTGTGGCTGAGTTCTTTTCTAGACCTTTGGGTTTTCCCTGTTTAGGTGGCATGTGAGGGACAGACACAGTGATAGGATGGCATGTTGGAGGATTTTAAGGGCCTAGCTTAGAAATGGTTCATGCTGCCCACATTCTGTGGTTTAGAATTCAGTCACATGGTCACATATGACTCCAGGGGAAGATGGAATATACAGTTTCGTTGGTGCCCCACAGGAGGAGAGAAATCATTAACCAGTCTCTGCCAAATTCCTGTGAATGAAAAGGGTGCTTTCAAGGTATGATGGGTAAAGGAAAAAAGCATAAGTCATGACATTATCATGAAATGTATAATTTTGTAGGTGAAATATATAACTCTGATTTTTTAATTATATAATGCAACACAATTTAATTTGAATAAAACCAAAAGATTAAAGGAAAATATTTTGCTATTACTGAATCTGTTTCCTTCTTTCTGTAAAGAATTGTACTCAAAGCTAAAGTACTTGCTAAGGTAATATGGCTAGTTAGTGTCACAGCTGGGTCACATGGGTGTCAAAGAAATTTTCAGTGCTCAGTGCTTACATTCACCCTTATCCTCATAATTGATTCCTATTTTCTGCCTACTATCAAGTAAACCAACATTTGTAACTTAAATGTGCTTATTCCCAGTGCTCGAGATTTTCTTTGAAAGATTCCAAAGGGGCCTCAATCCACAGTAGAATCACTGCCCACACTGGCCACAACTAATCCACCAGAGTAACCTAAGCTGAAGAAACAGGTGCATGAAGTCTGAACTTACTTAAGTAGTTTGGTGGGATAGGGCCAAAATCTTACAGAAACAGCCAAAACTGGTTCACGGATTTTTAGAGCTGTTTTTTGGGGTGCTTGGCCAACATGCCACCTGGCAATGGAGGCTGACTAAAACTTGGGCTCATTTTATACTCCAGAACTGGCCATGGCTGAATCATGGGTTGTCTACCATGTTGTTCTTACACAGGAAATTAGCAACAACCTTCATTGCATATCTCTCAATACTGATGTGGAGGATGTACAATCAATCAACAAGTACATGAAAAAATGCTCACCATCTCTAGCAGTCAGAGAAATGCAAATCAAAACCACCCTAAGATAACATCTCACTCCAGTAAGATTGGCAGCCACTATGAAGTCAAACAAGAACAAGTGCTGGCGAGGATGTGGAGAAAAGGGTACACTTGTACATTGCTGGTGGGACTGCAAATTGGTGCGGCCAATTTGGAAAGCAGTTTGGAGATTCCTGGGAAAGCTGGGAAGGGAACCACCATTTGACCCTGCTATTGCCCTTCTCGGACTATTCCCTGAAGACCTTAAAAGAGCATGCTACAGGGATACTGCCACATCGATGTTCATAGCAGCACAATTCACAATAGCTAGACTGTGGAACCAACCCAGATGCCCTTCAATAGATGAATGGATAAAAAAAATGTGGCATCTATACACAATGGAGTACTATGCAGCAATAAAAAATGACAAAATCATAGAATTTGCAGGGAAATGGATGGCATTAGAGCAGATTATGCTTAGTGAAGCTAGCCAATCCCTAAAAAAAAATACCAAATGACTTCTTTGATATAATGAGAGCAACTATGAACAGAGCAGGGAGGAAGAGCAGGAAGAAAAGATTAACATTAAACAGAGACATGAGATGGGAGGGAAAGGGAGAGAAAAGGGAAATTGCATGGAAATGAAGGGAGACCCTCATTGCTATAAAAAATTACATATAAGAGGTTGTGAGGGGAATGGGAAAATAAACAAGGAGAGAAATGAATTACAGTAGATGGGGTAGAGAGAGAAGATAGGAGGGGAGGGGAGGGGGGATAGTAGGGGATAGGAAAGGTAGCAGAATACAACAATTACTAATAGGGCATTATGTAAAATTGTGGATGTGTAACCGACGTGATTCTGCAATCTGCATTTGGGGTAAAATTGGGGGTTCATAACCCACTTCAATCTAATGTATGAAATATGATATGTCAAGAGCTTTGTAATGTTGTGAACAACCAATAAAAAAATACTGATGTGAATGATTTCATATCAAAATATTGAAGTTTGGGCAGCTTGCTTTGGAGTTAGTTTCTGGGGTAAGAATAAAGAGAATTTGAGATATGGCTTATAGAGTCTCTCCCACTTACTAAAAAAATTTGAAACTATGTCTTGTCCAGTCTTCTTTAAATATATTTTATGAAAGTGATATGAACAATACACAATATACAAATCAAGGAGTTGGAGAATGCAGAGTAGTTGCAGTTTTGATATGGGCAAACTCTAGAGAAATGTTAGGGATTAGGAAATATCTCTAAAATGTATAGTTTGAAGATGCCTTGCTTCCTGATCACCTAGAATGCTCCATAACATGCTCCTGGGTCTCCTCTAGGTTTATGATAAGACACTCAGGCTTTTGACCTGGGATCCAGTATGTTAGCCAGATTTCTTTTAGTTTGAAGGAAGTCTGCTAGAAAGAGTTTGAGGAAAACCTGAACACTGGTATTGAAATGTAAGTCATCAAATTGCTCTTCTGCATTTTCAAAGTAATACATCCATTTTTAAGGTGAACATTTTCTAGTCACTCCAGATTTGCATCTAATGAAATGTTCTCTCTATATGTGGTCAAATCAAATATATAATTCACCCTTGCTTCTTCAAAATAGAAAGAATTGTTCATCTGCAATGATTGCTGTTTGTTAGAATCAGCTGTCATGGATTATGTTTGGCATGCCAGGGTCTTGTGAGAATCAGCTGTCGGGATGGAACAGAATTTACTGTTGCTACAGGTCAAAGGAAAGAGTGTATTCTGCTCATGGAATTTTGACATTGTGTCAGTGGTGGTTTAGCTACTTATATTTAACAAAGGTGAGATTTCATTAAAAATCCTAAAGCACTAAAATATTTCCAAATTATGAAAAATTTATTTTATGAGTTTAATTTCCCCCATGGTGATAATGAGATACCGAGCAAACATTTTCAGTATTAAATTCTGATTTAACACATTTTTTTGTTGTTAAGACTTTTAGAGTTATTCACACTCAAAACACTGAATATGATTTTCTTTGAAATTACTCTGGATTTTAGTTAGACACTAGTGAATTGATAAGGCTGATTTTTTGTTGATAACATTATAAAATATACAAAATAAATAAGTACTTTTTGAATTAACTTTCAATAAAGAATCTAGAATTATGTGAGCTTCCAATAAATGCAAAACCATGAACCTGCAAGTCCTGACATACATCAGTATTAGTGAATTGAATGGCAAGATTCTCACTTCCTCTCCTACAGGGGTCTCTCCATTTGTGGGAAACAAATTAGCCATTCAAGGGGTACATTTATGAATATATTTAATTTGTAGAAATAATATGTTCAGTTTTTAATTAATTTATTTGGAGAGTGAATGATTTCATATTAAAAATTCAGATTTCTGGGTTCTCATAAAACTCAGATTATTAGTACATTTTCCTAGAGTAGCAATGGGAAGTGTCTCCCCCTTTTGATGTCCAAGTCCTTACCAACATGAATCTATTTCATTCATCTACAGTTCCTGCCTCTGAGCTTTGTGTCCTAAAGACTTGGAACTTTTCCTTATTAGAATGATATGTTCTAAATCTGCAGTGCCTTTCATTTAGGATGCTCCTAAGATTGTAATGTACTTTCTAAGGGACCGCCTGACTACATTTTGTAAAGATTCAAGTGCAAAGAACTATATCAAAGTGCACAGTCACAGGGGCACAAAATTTATCCTGATTTCTCAAACATAGAAGAGAAACTACTGTGTTCTGATTGGAGGGACTAAAGTTAATAAAATGAAATAAGGCATGAAAACATGAAGCCATAAATTTAAATACAAATACACAAATTTTATTTCACAAATACAAATACATTTTTTAAAAAATCAATAGGGTTGGGAGTGTAGCTCAGTGGTAGAGTGTTTGCCTAGCATGCAAAAGGCCCTGGGTTCAGTCTCTAGCACCGAAAAAAAAAAATCAGTTAAGAAAATACAAAATGATGGAGACCTAATTTGGCAGTGTTTTTATGAAAACAAAGTTTTAGTAAGTGAGAAGTGTGTATACATCATTAGAGTGATATGACTACTTTTAAAAAGAAAAACAAAAACCCAGATGCGTTCATAGAAATCAAATGTACAGATGGTAGAAATTACAGCCTTTTCTACTTTGTGTTTGTCAATTTGAGCAATGTTCTCTCTGAAGTGTTAAAAAGGCACTGACCACAAAGCTCCAGGAAATATGAGAACAGGTGACTTGGATGGAGCGGGGCCTAGCAATTAAGCCATGTAAAGGACGTTGAGAATGCCACATGCTTCAGTCAGAGAAGAGAAGATAAAATGGAAAGAAAAGGGAAAGGAAATTGGCAAGGTCTTTAGAAATTGGAAGGGCTGTTACTCACAGTAGGGTACACACTTGTACTCTGACTCCAAGGAGCAGAAAACAGTAAAGACTTGTTTATTTTGAAACTGTGAAAGAAGGTAAATTGTAGATTGTTAAGGTAAGAGACTGACACTATATATGGAAATATTTATTAATAGATGAATTTTCAATACTTAGTAAAGAGATAGATGCCTAAAGGCCTTGAAAAATTAAGAAGAACTTAAAGAAGTTTGTAAATAGTCACAAAAACATCACACATGGGGGGAAAAACTAACATTACTGTGAATTCGTATTTTAGTGAAAAGAACAAGATTTTTTATTATAGTCTTCAAATTCCTTTTGAGAAGTTTTACTACTAAATAGTTGTTTTCTTTTAATCAAGACCCTGCTGTATCAGTTTTTCTGTAATGTTTCACTTCTTTCTACTTCAAGATGCATAAAAATGTTTTATATTTAAATTATTTTAATAGTATACTGTGATATTTAATTTTAATATAATAATTCAATATTTATTTGTCATTGGAAACTTATATTATTTCCTCTAGCATGAAAAATGAACCCAATATTTGTCCTAATGGAGACATTATCTATTATCTTGCCTAATTGTTTTTGTAAGATATATTTCTAAAATGGGATGACAGTATTAAAGAACATGCATTTTTTTGGAACCGTGATATATATTACAAATTTTGCTTCAAAAATGTTTCATAATTCACACTCTCACCAGCTGGTAAAGACAGAGAAACTTTCCCAATATCTATATTAAATTCAATGTATTTAACAATTTTTCCCAGCTTAAAATTTTCTGTGGTTAAATATATTTTGCTTTCATTCTTAAAAGTTGCATATGTTTTTCACATATATTTTACATGTTTATTTATTTTAGGGGTTAATTATATGTTCATATGTTTAGCTCATTGACTTTTTTTAGTATATGTTTATCTTTTCCTATTGATTCATGAAAGCTCTTTTGTAATTAGGTTTAGCCTATTGACTTTCATATTGTGCAAATATTTTTCCTGGTTTGGTATTTACATTTCAAACTGATTTATTGTGTATGTGTCAACAACTGTGAAGGGTCTGGGATTCTATCCTAGCTAACATTTTAGCCTGCCATAGTTTTATGAATTTTAGTGGAAGTCATGATGTTTTTGGATCAGAGAAAATGGATAGTTTACTACTCATAGCAATAACAGCAGCCAGAAAGATGGTATTTTTAAATTGAGCTTCCAAATCTCTGTTCCCCAAAAGGCTCTATGACAAGGGCCAAGGAAGCTTCTGTATGCACTGGGCTTCATTAGAGAAGAGAAACCTCAAGCTCAGGAAATTCCAATATTTTGCAATAGTGAGAAAATCAACCCAATATTTGTCCTAATGGAGACATTATCTTTATTTTGCTGGGTAGCAAACAAATTTCTCTTTTCTTTATATCTATTGGCTATTGATAAATTAATACCCTTAAAAAGATTATTCAGAACAAAGCCTGTCAATGTTTTGCTCCCAAGATATACAGAAATATGAGGGACTCATAGCGACTTCTGCCATATAAAGTTTAAAATTAGCAAGATTTATAGCTTTTTCTTCTTAGTTGTTGTTTTTGTTAGACAGGGAGTTATTAGCCCCTGCCCTGTCTTTTATTTATTTATTTATTTATTTTTGCACTGCTGGGGATGCAACCCAAGGATTTGTGCATGGGTTCACTCCACCACTGAGCCACATCCCCACCCATAATTCCCTTTTTGAGAGTATTATTAAACTGCCCAGTTTGGTACTTTTTAAATATTTCCTCTTAAGTATCTCAATAGAAGAAGGCTTCCTCATGAATGAATTTTGAAGTCCTACATTTTGTCTTAAATATTCAGACAAATGATTTTTTTCTATTCAATAAAATATTTGTTTTAAAGTATAAATAATATTAATTTTCCCCAAGCAAGTATCATTCATCCAGGAAGCTATGCCTTTCTCATCCTTTAGATTTGAAAATTTTGACACACCATGCTTAGTTTTGTGGCATATGTTATGGTATATTAAGCACCAACTATGTGCCAGAAATTATCCCAATAATTTACATTTATTAGTCCACTTACATCTTGCAATAATCTGAGGTAGATATTATTTTTATTCCTGTTTCATCAATGTGAAAATGAAGCTCTGAAATAACAAGCAATTTGCTCAATATCAAATTTCTGAGTTTGAGAATCATAATCACAGTTCATCCGATTTCAAAAAGAATTTTTTTCTATTCCCTCATATTCTTGAAAAAGATGGACAAAATTAGGTATAGAACATATTTGAGAGGTGAACCTATGTGATGCTAAATCTTTATGTTTGTAGTTCACTTAAGAATCTAATTGGTATGGTGGTACACACCTGTTAGCCCAGTGGCTCAAGAGGTCAAGGTAAGAGGATCTCGAGTTCAAAGCCAGCCTCATCAACTTAGTAAGGTACTAAGCAGCTCAGTGAGATCCTGTCTCTAAATAAAATACAAAATGAACCGGGGACGTGGCTCAGTGGTTGAGTGTCCTTGAGTTAAATCTCCAGTATCTCCCCGCCAAAACAAGAATGTAATAAAAGCAATGACTCATCTCTCAGAGGAAAAAAGCTTTGCCTTACACAACATTGTACATACTTATGGTTGATCCCTTTAAATGATATATTCAGTGCCAATAAATAGGTATATTTGTGACATTGAAGGAGATATCCATGTTAAATTCTGCTGTTTGCTATATTTTTGTTTATATTTTAGTGTTCTTAAACATTTTGGCAGCAAATATTTTATAATAATTTAATTTCACATCAAATATGTATATCTAAAATGCCCACTGAAATCTAAAATGGCCTTTGCTTCATCCACCATGGGCCAGAATGGAATATGAAGAAGATAGACTCTAGGGGCACTCAGTTGCGGTTGTTATCCTGATCCCAACCTGGGGATATTTTAAAAATGCTTCACAACTGGTAATGCATTAAGCAGTCAGAATGGCCATACCTGAAACACAGCTCTACCACATCAGCTCATAATCAGCCCTTTCTCCACCACTTAGTAGCTGCATCTGTATCTGAGTCTGGCAACAATGGCTACCTCATAGGTGTTTTAAGAGGGTTAGATGTGATAGTACAGGCAAAGCCCCAGAATAGCATTTGGTGGAGTGAGATGTGAAACATTAGATGTTGTCATCCTCACTACCATGGACATCATCATCGTGGCTGATATCTGAGGGACTCCAGAGCTTAATAGAGTATTGAAGTCTTCTGCTGAGAGAAGACAGGAAGATCTTACTAAGTCTGTGAATGGTACGAGTCTCTAAGGGATATTATTTGAATGGGATAAGATTCAGAGAGGTCTTGAAAACCTAGTAAAATAAGCAAGACCTAACTGAATGGCAAAAAGTCGTAGAGGGTTAAATATAAAGTTCTTCTTTTTAGTTAAAAACAAAAGCAACTATCTGTTTGTAAGAAGGAAAAAAAAATACCTCAAGAATGAAAAGAGATTCTACTGAAACCTATGCCAGGAATTTTAATTGACAGGAAGCATGATATTGCCTCTGAGGAAGCTTATGTGATTTTCACCATAATGGTCAGATTAATGCTGATCTGAGTGGCCCTAGCACATCTATAATGTACTGAGTTTCAGAAACCAGGCTGTAGATAGAGAGAGAGGAATAAATTGTGATTTGTGCAGAGAAATGTAACCAGAAGAATAAATAATAAAGGGACTCAAACCAGGAAAGGCATCCAGGAATATTTTTCCTAGTAAGGATTAAAGGGGAGAGGTGATGGAGATTTTCAGGCCTAAATGACTCTGATATGGAAGCATCACTGTGATCTGCAGAAAGGACTAGAACAACTCAGTGGGAGCTGGAAAGAGCTGAGTTCCAGAGTTGTTCTTTTTCAGTGAAGGCATTCAAGAGCAGAGGGGATAGCATTAGGGACAAGAATGCTCCACGGAGAAGTTTTTCATTAGGCAGAAGTTGGTAAGTGCTTGATTTTTCCCCTCCAAAATTCTTAAAATCTAAAATTTCAAGTTATGAACCATTTTAGTGATGCAATGTAAATGGAAGGAAGAAAGAAAAAGTTAGGGAAGGTGAGTAAGCATAAGTTTATTGCTTCAAAGAGAAGATTTTTTTTCTCAACCTAAGAATTTTCTAAGAATAAAATTACAGAAAAACAGAGAAGAATAGGATGCTTTCTGAAGAAATAAGCTATTTTTGGAGATGGTTGCTGTATGATATAATCATGCATCCTTGGCAAATAATGGGTGCTTGGAAAATTTCATTCTGTTAAGTGAATTATCACCTGTCAGGAATGTTGTTCAAAGGATTCCTGAATTATTTGAAGATAGACTAGATGAAGTCTAAATATTGCAACTCCAAGGTTTTATTATTTTGATTGTTTCTATCTTGTACCTAAGTACATTTTGTCTTATTTGTTCCATATTGAATTCTCTCAATGCCTACCTGTGAAATATCTCTATTTACTAAAACCAAATCAATATTATATGAAGCAAACATGATTACTCTTCCAGAAGTGGTTTATTGCTTTTACCAAGCTGCTTGGTTTACTTTGATCTTTTTATTAATATATCCTAGTGATATTTGATCATCCTTAGAAGAGAGAAATTTCTTTGTTTATTCCCAAATCTCATAAATGTGGAAAATAAATACCAAAAGTATTGAGGCTTCAGATACTCATTAGCATTTTAGATCCTGAGCATAGTTTTTTTTTTCCTTCCTCTTTCAAGTGTATGGATTTAACTTTTCAGTTCTAAATGGTATAATTGTTAGTCATTGGGCATTTGATTATTAGGTCAGAATATGTTTTTATCACATTTTTCCCATTACAAATGTAACAAGTCTAATTTATAGAATAGAACAAAAACCACACAAATAAGGAGAAAAAAATTAAAATCACTTCTTATAGTGGTTTCCTAGGAATTTTGTAACAAATTTCATCAAACTATGACGTTTTTTAAGAGAGAGAGAGAGAGAGAGAGAGAGAGAGAGAGAGAGAGAGAAAGAGAGAGAGAGAGAGAGAGAGAGAGAGAGGGAGGGAGAGAGAGAGAGAGAATTTTTTTAATATTTATTTTTTAGTTTTCGGTGGACACAACATCTCTGTTGGTATGTGGTGCTGAGGATCAAACCCGGGCCGCATGCATGCCAGGCGAGCGCGCTACCGCTTGAGCCACATCCTCAGCCCAAACTGTGATTTTTAAAAACAAAATGTTATTTTCTCATAGTTATGAAGTTGAGAGGTCCACAACAGTGTCATCAGGGCCATGGCTTCTCTGAAAGCTCTGGAGAAGAGCCATTCTTTGCTTCTTCCTCATTTCTTGTAGCTCCTCTTATTGTTAGCCTCACTTGGCTTGTAACTGTGTCACTTCAACGTGTATCTGTCTTCATATGAGCTTTCCTGTATATATTCAAGTTTCTGTCGGTGTTCTCTTTCTCATGTAAGGACACCAGTCATTGTATTTAGGGTTCGTCCTAATACCCTTTGACCTCATCTCAATTAATTACATGTACAAAGGCCCTATTTCCAAATAAGGCACATTCTGTGGTTCCAGGTGGATGTACATTTTGAGAGTTAGTATGACTAAATGTTGTTTGGCCCCAAAATTTATATGTTGAATTCCTAATCTTAAATACCATTGTGATGATATTTGAAGTTGGAACCTTTAAGAAGTAATTTGATTTGAACATAGTCATGGGGTTAGAGACTCTGTGATAGAATTGGTACTCTTGTAAGAAGATGAAGAGACCATAACTTGTTTGCTCTCTCCACCATGTGAGGAGATAATCCTCCTCCTCATATGAACCTGAAAGCAACAATCTACAAACTGGGAGGAGAACCCTCATTCTACCTGAATCTCTTGGCTACCGGATCTTGGAATTCCCAACCTCCTTATTTCTGAGATAATGAATGAATGTTGAATAAATGGACTCAAACCAGGAAAAGTATTCTGTAATGTACTGAGTTTCAGAAACCAGGCTGTAGATAGAGAGAGAGGGGTAAACTGAGATTTGTGCCGAGAAATGTAACCAGAAGAATAAATAATAAAGGGACTCATGTGTTGAGGGCTTGATCCCCAGTATAGAAATGTTCAGAGTTGGGACATTTTGGAATTGATTGGATCATGAAGGCTTTAACTTCATCAGTGGAATATCCATTGATAGATTCATGGCTAAATGGACTAATGGGAATGGTGGAAACTGTTGGAGATGGCATCTACTTGAAAGAGTTGACTTTGGGCGTATATCCTTGGGGTCTGTACCTTGTCCCTAACCCCTTTCTCACCATCCCTCCTCTGTTACCTGGTTGCCATAAAGTGAGCAGCTATGTTTCACATTACGCTTCCAGCTGATGACCTGCCTCACCAAAGGGCCAGAATCTTAAACTTCAATTCTTAGAGGGAGGTTAATATATATCAGCAAAGCAGAAAAATTAAAAGCACAAAGAATACTAGAAATGACAGATGAAATGGGATTTTTTGGCATGACCATTTGAAAAAAAATATACTTTCCTCATTTCTACTAATTTTAACCAGGTATAAAAAATGGGCCTGGGTTTGCTTGTGTGTGTGTGTGTGTCTGTGTATGAAAATACCAATATCAAATATTTTTGTGTGAAATATTTTATTTTTTAATATTAGAAAAAAATAAAAATTATAAATAAAATAATAAACAACACTTTGAGAGCCAAAAATAACACATGTGGGGGAAATATTTGCTTTTATAACATTAGGCTGTGAATTTCAGTTTTAATTTTGACTTTCATTTATTGTAGTATTTCTCTTTCTGTTGAGTTCACTATTGTATTTGTTTTTTTTTTTTTTTTATTAGGCAGAGTTCCAGTTGACTTTCCTTACCCTTAACTGACCCAAGGGCACTTAGCATGGGTTAAAAAAAAACACCCAAGATATTACAAATGTCGTGGTATACCTTCCTGATGCATTAGCACATAGTTGTTCAACATTAAAACTGTAATGTCAGCTTAAATCTCTCTTTTGGCAGTCAACTGACTTTTTTTTTGTCTTTTAAGTATCTGGAAAGAATGAATAGAAAATTTTTCTCTGCAGATGAAAACACTCAGTCTTACTTTATGAATAAGAGGAGTGTAGGTTTTCAATTTAAAACATGGAGGTGGTCAGGATTTTCAATGAATATATCCTTCATTTCCAAAGAGATATTTTGATGTTCGTATCTAAAGTACTTGATTTTATATTCAATATATCATAATTTTACTATTTTAATTTTCCTTTTAAAGTTTCAGTAAGTGATGTTTTCCTAAATACATGACTTTTATAATTATCATGTAAATTCTTTTTATATAAAAACTACTGAAAAGTAATCTAAAATATAAGGTTTTGCCTTATATAAATATATGGTTTTGCTACTCATATTGCAAACTATGAGTCTTAAAATTCATTATGGCATATAAATAAATATTTGGGATAAAGTTCATAGTATTTCCTTAGAGTTAATATTAAAATAACTCTTAAATAATCGTGTCCTGTCGTGCAATGCTGATTGTATGATACAGATGGAAAAAAAAAACTAAATATTTGCTCATGTGAAGTTGACAATCTAATTGGTCTTGTTCATTGTGTACTATGTTAACCATAGTATTGATAATCAAATCTTCTGACACTTGTGCATTTGTCATGTGAAACAAGCTGGTATATTTCTGACTAAAATTGATTTTATTGCAATGACCAATCACAATTCTGATATTCCTTAGAGTCTCCTTATTTCTTGGTTCAGTCAAAAGATACAAAGAGTTATTGACTAGAAAATAGCTTGAGCTCCAAACTTGAAATGGAACAAGAGAGAATTTAAAGGAAAATATTGACAGGAAAAGGTGTTAGAAAATTCACACTTCTATTGCTCTCTCATGCCAGTGGTTTCCAAAAGAGGCCTGTGTGAAATAGATAAGGAATTTGTGGGAGAGCAAAATAAGCATGACCTACATAGATTGATGGATTTACTGCTCTGTAGAAGTGATAATACCTCTTCCAGACTGAGCTATGTTGGGGAAAAGAATAGCAGTGTAAATATTTTAATATTTTAATTGCCCTTTTTTTTTAGATATTATAGCTTTTTATAGCATGGCAGCACATGCTAAATGATATAAAGAAATGTCTTTGGCTGACAAATTCTAAATACTTAAAATTTCAAAATAATTACCTTAGCCTGATAAAAATCAATGCAACTTGTCACTGTCTTCCTAGTTAGGAAGATACAGTGAACCTTTCTAAGATTGAACCATATGCACAATACTATTTTAATAATGGAAATATTCAAATTTTATGACAATTCAGGAATCTATAATCTATATAGGAGTGATGTACTGATTTATAGTACTAGGAAGTTGGTTTTCTATCACTGAGTGAAAAGTCAGAAATATATGTTTGAAATACCCAGAAATGTTGTGCCTGTGTATAGGTATGAGAGAAAATGCCTGTGTTCTAAGAATGGATTGGAAGCTAAAAACAGCAATTTTTATAATAGCAATTTTATTGAGAAATATGTCACATGCCATAAAATTAGTGCTTTTAAAGTGCAAAATTCATCATAGTCACAAAGTATGGAACCATCATCATTATTACCCAATTTCAGAATTCTTCATCATCCCCCCAAAGAACTCCCACATACATTATCCACATCCCTTCCTCAAGGCCTGGTAACCACTAATTTACTTCCTGTTTCTAGGGATTCACTTAGTTTCTAGGGATATTTGGGAAATATCATATATTAAGTCATATGTGATTATTTTCACCTGGTTTCTTTCTTTTAACATGATATTTCAAGTTTCATCTATATTATAGCATGTGTCTTAATATCCTATTTATAGATACAGATCATTTGATTTCTTTATTCATCAGCTTGTTTAGCCATTCTTCAGTTAGTATTTAGGTTGTTTCCACCTTTTGACTATTTTTAATAATGCTGCTATGAACATTCCAGTACATGATTCCTTGTATACACTTTTTCAATATACCAATGAATGGAATGGCTAGATATTTATTATTTGAAGTACTGCCAAACTCTTCTGCACAGTAGCTGTATAATGTATAATGTGCATAGTAATGTGTGAGGGTTCTGATTTCTCCACATCCTTACTAATAACTTGATATTCTCTTTGTTTTGTATTTTCACCATCCTATAGAGTGTGTAGTGTTTCTCATTGTGTTTCTCTTCACATTTCTCTTGTGGACTAATGATGTTGAGCATCTTTTTCATGTGATCAGTGTCATTTCTGTATCTTTGGAGAAATATCTATTTAAATAATTTGGTAGTATTTGTCCTTTTATTGTTGAGTTATAGAGTTCTTTATATTTTGTGGCTATAAGTCTCTTGTCAGACATATTATTTATTCATAATTTTTTCCCATACTATAACTATGGGTGGGTTGTTCTATTTTTAATTTTTTACTTTCTTGATATTGTTTTTTGAAACTTTTTTTTTTACTTTTAATGAAGTTTAATTTATTTTGCTTTGTTACTTTAGCATTTGGTATTTTATCTAAAAACCTTATTACCCAATTCAAGATCACAAAGATTTACTTTTCTATTTTCCTCTAAGCATTTACACACACACACACACACACACACACACACACACACACACATATATATATATATATATATATATATATATATATATACATAAACTTTTTTTTTTTGGGGGGGGGGCTGGGGATTGAACTCGGGAGCACTTGATAACTGAGCCAAATCCCCAGCTTATTTTGTATTTTATTTAGAGACAGGGTCTCACTGAGTTGCTTAGTGCCTTTCTTTTGCTGCAGCTGCCTTTGAACTTGAGATCCTCCTGCCTTAACCTCCCCAGCCACTGGGATTACAGCCGTGTGCCACCATGCCCAGCTAGTATTTTATAATTTTATTTTTTTCCATTTAGATTGATTTATTCTGTGTTAATTTTTGTATCTAGTCTAAGGTAGGTGTTTACTTTTCTTACACGTGGACATCTATTTGTCCCAGCACTACTTGTTTAAAAACCATTTCTTTCCATTGAATTATCTTAGCACTTTTTATCCAAAATGAAAGGGTGTGTTTCTGGACACTTTCAATTTTGTTTCATGGATCTATAGGTCCATTCTTATTCCAATACCACATTGTTTGATGACTGTGGCTTTGTAGTAAGTTTTTAAATCCGGCAGTGAAATTAGGCCATCTTTTCTGGGAGGGGGTGGGGGGTGGACTGTGGATTGAACTAAGGGGCATTCGACCTCTGAGCCACATCCCCATCCCATTTTTGTATTTTATTTAGAGACAAGATCTCACTGATTTGCTTAGCACCTTCCTTTTGATGAGGCTGACTTTGAACTCGTGATTCTTCTGCCTCCCGAGCTCCTGGGATTATAGGCATGTGCCACCTCACCGGGCTCAGACCATCTTTGTTCTTTTTTTCAAGACTATGTGGGCTATCCTTGGTCCTTTAAGTTTCCATATAAACGTTAGGATCATCTTGTCAAATGGAATGATGGTGAGGATTGTGTTCAATCTGTAGATATATTTATAAAGTGGTGACATCTTAGTATTAATTTTTCTTATCTATGAGAATGTATTCCCACTTATTTGGGCCTTAATTCTTTTTTTTTTATTTCGGCAAAATGTTTTATAAAGCTAAACACACATTTCCAATGATAATGCACACATCTACAATGTGATGGGAAAAGGTGCCTTTAAAATAAGTCTCAAAACACAACATGAAAAGGAGGCAATAAGGGTCTTAACAAAAATGTTTCTCTTTGAAACGTGCTTAGAGTTTTAATTCTGATTTTAATTGCAACCCACAGGTTTCTTAGGGCAGTGGTTGCAAGAATTGGCAACACATAAACATTAAACTGTTGGCAATAGAGAACTACAAAGTGCTTTAAAACTTCATTGGAAGGTGAAGCTATAACTGAATTTCATATGCACAAAATTTGCACTTGTTTCTTAACAGATTTCAGGGGGAAAGTACTTTACTAAACTGGTATCTTGGTCCGAAAGTTAACAATTGGTATTTGAATCCCTTGCACCCAGCAGGCACTCAACAAATGTGTTAATGAGTGAACTGAATATTTTGTACAAAAATGACATTTATAACACTAAAATGATAAGTCAGATGGCAAGATTTTCAGCTTTTTAAAGAGCAAAAGGATTTGTGAAATATAAAACACAGAAAGCACACCTTTTATGCATGTTATTTAAATATGAAAATATTTTTAGCATATGTTAAACATTCTTATTTATAATTCCATTACCTAAAGTCTTTCTACTCACAAATACTAACTCCATTATGTAAGGCATGGTAACCAGTGTGATAATGAAGGTATTATTTTGGTTTTGAACGTGAGTTGATGTGTTGGAAAACTTCAATCACATTACAATCTTGAAAAAACATCTCAGTGCCAGCCCCTCCTCCCCCCAATTGATATTACTGCAATACAACTAAACATATGCAACATGCCCTCAATTTTATTTTGTTTTGGGGGAAATGTGCTGAAGAACCTAGAGCTTTTTTTTGTTTAGCACCTTATATCAAAGTAATGAAAATGGGTATGATGATTACATGTGCAAATGTACAAAATCATTAGCTCTACAAAGATACGTCATTCCAAAATTACAGAAAAATTTAAAGCATGCATTTAATTCTTTTTCTTTAAAGGGTTGCTGAATGCTTCCCCTGAAAAAAAGGTGGCTGTTTTCAAAATCAGCAACTGCTGGTGAGGATTTCTTGGCACAGTTATGACCAGCATGTTATTGCTGCATCTTCCTGATAATCTCAGCTGACACCGGGGGGTGGAAATTGATTGTGTGGTGCCGCAGGCCCTGAGCGGTCTTGTAACTCTTTCCACACCGACATTTGAATGGTTTGCGGACACGAATCTGTGTTCTGTGACCATTCTTAGCGTGGTACTTTATGCCATTCACATTCTTATATCTCTTTTTACATCCAGGAACCGGGCAGGCAAAAGGCTTCTCTTCCCCTCCATTCATGCACATGGAACTGAGGATGGCTTCTGAGCTGATGGCGCTCTCTGTGGTCCAGGACTCATCGCTGTCAGATTCCTCATAGTCTACCTCCTCCTCGTCGTCGTACTCACTGCCTGTTGGAGTGCTGCTGCGGAATGAAGAGGAGGGGGTGATGGGTGGGGTCACGGGGGGAGTAAGGCTTCGGCTGCTGTGGCGTGGCGGGGTGGACACATTCCCTCGGGACACGGAGCTGGACAGGGTCAGTGAGAGCTTCGGCTGAATCTTCTTCTTCAGAGACTCCTGCTCTCGGCGGGCAGCATCCGCCATGAATCTATTAATGTAACTGAGGGCAACATAGGTTGGCTGCTGTCATTCTTGTTTTTCTAAAACACGTGGATCTGTATCATGTGCTTAAAACCACACCACGCCACGGGTGTGTTCTCCCATGAGGCCCTGGGCCTTTAATTCTTATCAAATACTTTTCTGCTGCTATGGAAATGATCATCTGGATTTTGTCCCTTCGTCCATGAGTGTGGTTTATTACATTAGGTTACACTGGATGTTACACCAGCCTTACCTTCTTGAGATGAATTTTACCAGGTCATAATGTATAATCCTCTTTAGATGTTGCTGGATTCACCTTTATTGTATATTGTTTAGAAATTTTATATCTGTATTCATGAGCAGCAATTCCATATAGTTTTCTTTAGCTGGTTTTGGTGTCAGTTTTATATTCATCTAATTAAGTCAGTCAGGAAATATTTCCTCTTCCCTCCACATTTTTGGGAGAGTTATAAAGCGTGCTTTTTTTAAAGAAAAAACTCGATTTATTCACGACACAATGCACAAGAGGCAAAGTGTTTCACATCATCATAGACTCCACTTCCAGCTCCTTGGAATGTTGTATTCTTTGGCTTAAGGGAGAGAGTGAATGGGAAAGCCAAGCAACACTTAGGTAACTGGAGTAAGTTGGGGGCAGAGGCTAACATTGTCTTCACAGAGAGGAGACAGGAATCTGTTAGTCACAGCTGATCCTCCATTAGATGGGAGCACAGGGGGCACGGTTTGGGGGCGTTCCCATCCTGATGCGCTTCAGTCATCTCCACCATGCAGATAGAGCAGTCGCCCTTGGTGGCTTGCTGATGTAGTAGTAAGGGGACTTGCTGTACTTCCTCTTGAATTCAGACCTAATTTTCAACTCCTCCACTTCACTGTGGGACCCCATGATTCTAATCAGGAACCTGATCACAAGTCTCTTTACCATAAAGGGTTCATTTTAATTTTTCTTTAAATGTTGTGTAGAATTCAGCAATAAAACCATTTGGGCCAGGGCTCTTCTTTGTGGGAATTAAAAAACAAAACACTTACGTAGTTTCTTTACTTGTTAAAGGTATGTCAGCATTTTTTCTAGAGTCTGTTTCTATGGTTTATGCATTTCTAGGAATTCATTCATTTCATCTGGATTTCCTAATATGTTGGCATATAATTGTTTATTATCTTCCATTTTTGTCCTTTCTATATATAAAGTCAATAGGAATAGTGCTTCTTTCATTTCTGATGTTAGTAATTTGAATTTTCTCTGTTTTATTAAGTCTAAATATTTGTCAATTTTGTCGATGTTTTCAAAGAAACAACTTTCAATTTTGTTGATTTTCTCCTTGCTTTTCCATTATCTATTTTTTTCTGTGATTTTATTATGTATTTTCCTCTGCTTGTTTAATTTTCTCTGCTTTACTAGTTTCTTAAGATACAAATTTAGGTTATTCTACTATACTTTCTTATCCACACATCCCCTGCCTTCCCCTCCTTTCACTTCCCCCTACCTAATCTAAGGTAATTTATTTATTTATCTATTGTTGTATTACAATTCTTAACAAACATTATTACTTTATGTATGTATGTGACTGTATGACCAATGTGATTCTACAATATGTATACTCAGAAAAATGAGAAATTATATCCCATCTATGTATGATATATCAAAGTATATAAGTGCATTCTAGTGTCATGTATAACTAATTAAAACAAATTAAAAAAAAACAAATTTAGGTTATTGATTTGAGATTTTTTTCTTATTATTTTCTTCTATTGATGCAGTTCCATAATGTTTATTGTGACTAAAAGCGAAGGCATCACAGAAACTCCCTGTAGGTCTGGAGAGAGTATTATTTACAACAAAAAGTGAAGTTCTCAGCCTTTGGCAAAATGATTAAATATGAATAATGTGACATGCAAGAATGGATTCTAAATCTGTATACCCAAGTCATAAAGTGACTGATTGTGTCTGATCCCACATTGCCTTTTATTGTTTTTGCTTTTGTTTTTACTGGAACTGAACTCAGAGGCACTTAACCACTAAGCCACATCTCCATCCCTTTATCGTATTTTATTTTGAGACAGGATCTCACTAAGTTGCTGAGGCTGGCTTTGAACTCATGATCTTCCTGCCTGAGCCTCCCAAATCACAGGGATTATAGACAAACATTTGGTTTACATTTCTTCTTTAGGCAACACAAGCACAATTGAAAACCTGCTGTGTCTCTTTATGATTGTTGTTGGTATTCATGTTATTGGCAGTTTCATGTAAATAAGAAAAAAAGAATAGCGTTTCCAAACTTAATACTCAAGTAAATTCATTTGGTCATATAAATATGTTTGCCATCAAAGCTTATATGACCCTAAGCACTGACAATAAACCTGTTGGTCTTACTGTAACTTTATCATTTCTTTTCCCAGTAAAACAAAAATAAACAAGTAAAAAATGCCTCAGAATAAGAACATAAAAATAGTTCTTTATATCTGGGTGCAGTGGCACATACCTGCAATCCTAGTGACTCAGGAGGCTGAGGCAGAAGGATCACAATTTCAAAGCCAGCCTCAGCAACTTAGTAAGGGCTTAAGCAACTTGGTGATACCCTGACTCAGACGAAAATAAAGAGAGAGAGAGAGAGAGAGAGAGAGAGAGAGAGAGAGAGAAAGGAAGGAAGAAAGAAAACAGGCTAAGGATGTGGCTCACTGGTAAGGAGGTGGCCTTTGGTTTAATCCCTGGTACAAAAAAAATTGTATGTGAATATTTTTATTCCACATTTTTCTACTGCAATGTACAGAGTGAGTGTGAACAATATAGGAATAAAATGGATTTTGAATCAGCCATAACCTTAAATGACTTCAACATAAGTACTCAAGAAATATTTAGTATTAAGTAGGTGAAAGTATTCTAATTTTAAATTAAATTAGGAGAGCTATAAAACTTAGACTATAAAAATAAAAGGATAAAATATATTTCATAGATACGATACACTCCCCATTAAAGAGCATGAGAACTTGGAATAAAATGTCAATTATCTACAACTGGTAGAGGAGTTGTCTCATTATTTGCAAACGAAATAATTATACAATATATACAGCTGTACATATTTTAAATAAATTGTTTTTATTTCAATTCTAAATAAAACTAACAGAAAGTTAGTGGGAGCCTATCAGTAAACAAAAAGTGATCTTTCACATAGGAGTAATCTTAAATATACAACAGCTAAATGCAACATTATATATGCATCAGTTTGGGCAACGAAGAGATGGAGGACCCTAATAATTGCATTTTCTTTCTTTACTTTTGGTCAGCCAAGCTAGCATATACTGAATAAACTGCAAAATCACCTACATTCATTACAGAGAAATTGACCTGATGAAAGTATACTTAACTAGAACAAGACTTAATAAGGCTAAACATGACTGCTGGTGCTCTCTCAAATGAAAAAGGGTTAATAAAATAAGAGGAAGGGAGTTTTATCCACAGAGCTAAATATGATGTGTAAATCCTTGTGCAACTACAAACACAAGATCACCACATAATGTACATACATACTTGTGGTTTACATACTGCTTCTTTTTTAATACAGGCATTTATAGCTATAAATTTTCTACGAAGCACTGCTTTAGCTTCATCACGTAAGTTTTGGCATGTTGTGTTTTTCTTATTGTTTATCACTAAGTATTTTCTAATTTTCCTCATGATTTATTCTGAGAATTATTTAGGAATGGTTATTTAATTTCTAAATATTTGTGAGTTACTGATTTGGTTACTGATTTCTATTAATTTATTCCACAGTGATTAGAGAACATCCTTTGGAAGATTTCAGACATCTTAAATTGATTAAGACTTGTTTTATGGTCTTACAATGGTCTGTCTTGGAGAATGGACCATGTGTGCTTGAGAAGAATGTATTCTGCTGATGTGGGGTGGAGTGTTCCATAGTTGTCTGTTAGGTTTACTTGTTTTATAGTGTCCTCTATTTCCTTGTTCCTTCTATTATAAGAATGTAATGTTAGACTTACTATTGAAATCTCTTATTACTGTTGAATTATCTATTTTCTCTTTTCAATTCTAACAGGTTTTGATTGATTTGTTTTGAAGCTTTGTTGTTAGGTGCCTATTTGGTTATAATTATATCTTCCTAACAAGTTGACTCTTTTATTATAATAAAACTTAATTTTTTTCCATAGTTACAATTTTGTCTTAAAGTCTATTTTGTGTGAGAGCAATGTTACTTTGCATGGTTATTATGTCTTCTATCATTTTTCTTTTTATCTATGTGTATGTCTTAAAATATTTATCTTGTAGACAACATACAATTGAATAAGATTTTAATTCATTTTGTAATGTTTACTTTTTATTAGAGTGCTTACCCATTTGTATTTAAAGCACCTACTGATAAGATTTATGCATACCAATTTTCTCTTCGCTTTCTATATGCTGTTATTTTTTTTCTTTATCCTTTTTATTCCCTGTGTTTATTATTTCCTAGTATATCATTTTAATTCCCATGTTGTTTCTTTAATTATACTTCTGGAGTTATTGTCTTTGTGGTGGCCCTAATGTTAACTTCTAATGATTTGGTTCAAATTAATACAGACTTAATTTTAATTGTACATAGAAACTTTCTTCCCATATATCTAAATTTTCTTCTTTTGTGCTATTATTGTAATTTTTATTCATTACACTTTTTATACATTACATCTTTATACATTATAAACATCAATAGAGTCTTGTAATTATTGCTTCATGCAATTGTATTTTATTCTGTCTCAAAGGTTAGAGAATAAAATAGTAAAAAACTTCATTTATTTTCTCTTTATTTGTAGTTACACAGTTACCTTTTTATGTTATTTTTTTATTCATTTATGTATGAGTTTCTCTCCAGTATCCTTTTTATTTAAGCTTATAGTATTTGCTACATTAGTTGTTGCAGACCAGGTCTGATAGCAACAAATTCTCTCTGTTTTGAATTACTCAAAAATGTCTTAGTTCCTTCATTTTTGAAGGATAGTTTTGCTTGACAGAGTTTTTGGTTGCAGCACTTTGACTATGTAATTTCACTGTCTTCTTTACTCCATGGTTAAGATAGGAAATCAGGTATTTATGTCATTGAAGTTTCCTTGCATATTTCCTTGCATATGAATTTAAGATTTTTCTCACTGTCCTTGGCTTTCAAAAATTGAATCGATGTATCTAGGTATGAATATCTTTAAATTTATTCTATTTGAGTTTGTTGAACTTCTTAGACTTAAAGATTATTTTTGTTCATCAAGTGAAGAAAGTTGTGTAGTTCTGAGGCTCAAACCCAGTATCTCACACATGCAGGCAAGTGCTCTACCAATGAGCTATAACCTTAGCCCTTATGCCATTATTTCTTTGAATATTCTTTCTGCTTGTTCTCTCTTTCTCTTGTTTTTTGGGACTCTCGTTTGTATATATATCCCCACAAGTCTCTGAGTATCTGTTCCTTTTTCTTAATTTTTTTCTACACCTTTGACTAAGATTCTCAATTGACCTGTCTTCAAGTTTGATTTTTTCTTCTTACACTTCAAATATGCTAGTAGTCTTCACTAGTACATTTTTATTTCAGTTATTTTACTTTTTCATTCTGGGATTTCTATTTGATTCCTTAAAAGTCAGTGAATTATATTTCTTTCTTTTTATCTTATAATTGTTATAACATTTACCTAATGTTTCCTTTACCTCTTTAGATATTGTTTCTTTTAGCTCTTTAAGCATATATTTATAAGAGCTGACTTGCTATTTTTGTCTATTTAGGCCAATAGCTGGGCTTCCTCAGGGATTAGTACATGTTAGAAATCAGTAATTAGTCTCTTTTTTTCTCTCATCTCCTTGCTCTACTCCACTGATTTCCTTCTACTGTTATTATTATTATATTATAATTACATATAATACATATATACATATATATGTATATATGCAGGATGTACATAGTATAATTGGTGGATTTTGTTTCCCGGTACTTCCTTATGCCATTCCCTCCTCCCTCCCTACTGATCCCCTTCCTCTGCTCTATTTATTGGTCTCCATTTTATTTTATCCCTAAAAGGCTGATTTTTAATACATTACCCCAAAGGAAGGCTTTTATCTGCTGACACTTATGATATCTTACAAGTGGAGGCCAGATTTTATATATCTATATATATTTTATATTTTTATATAAATTTTATACATATTTTTATATAGATTTTATATGGAGACTTATATAGAAAAAAAGTATTTTTAGAAGATGTTCAAATAGGCAACATTTTCCTTTTACATCCAAGATAAGTTTCTAAGTGACTAATATCATTTTAAACATCAGCCCTAACTTTTTAAAATATAAAAGCAATATTCAAGGTGAAAGGTGGCATAAAAATTTTAGCTGTTTAGAACACAGTTCCAAAAGATACTGAGTGGTAAGTAATCATTGTATACATTTTTTTCTGTGTTGACTTATTGAAAACTTCTTAAAAATCATTTTTAATCTCAACACTTGATATTTAGTTTGGATAATCCTTTGCTGAGGGGGTTAAGGGTGGGAGGGAGATGCTCTGATCACAGTAGGACATTGAGCAATATCTTTGGCATCTGTCCACTAAATGGCAGTAGCACTCTTCTTCTGAGCATGACAACCATTAATGTCTCTAGACACTGCCAAAAATTCCTTGCAGGTAGGGTGAGGGAGAACCACCTTGGTTTGAGAACCTCTATAGAAAAAATAAATGTAAATAAATAAAACAAAAGTTTTCAAAGGAAATTGGTTGATTAAGTTTAGAACCACATTATTTTTTTTTGAGTAAATCTTTGCAGATTATATCAATTGACTGTGTGGCTATGAAGGTATTGCACCAGAATGGTAATTGAGACTGTTAATTCCTAATTCACATTATAGAATACCTTCATTTCAGATACCTCACAAACAATTTAAAGCTAAATAATCTAAACATTCATCAGTTAGAACATAGCTAAACCTGTCACATGGAAAGGGAACACAGTTGCCACAAATGTATTTCCAGAAGGCAGAAACATGACCTATGGTACTAATTTTATAGAGACGTTTTGATTTGTGATGGAGAAAATGGTTCTAATGATTGGTAGTGTCTAAAAATGGCACAAGAAGCCTTAAAGTTCCCTTTCAATAGAGGCAATCAAGCCAAAGTCATATGTTAACATTTCAGGAATATTGTAGAGGAATTTAAAACATTGGCTGGATTTAAGATCTCATTCAGTCCTGAGAGTCCAGAATGGACAAGAGGGCCATGGAAACACCAAAAATTAGGTGGCATCAGATAAAAAAAGAGGTAAGAAAAGGCAAAGGAGCAGTGGTGGGAAGCTGCAAAGCTGAACTAGTATTAGAGTAAGGAATTAATGTTTAGGAAGTAAGGCTTAGTGGGAAGGAAAGAATGATTCAAAGGTGTGGGCTTTCTCTGTTGACATTCTCAGTGACAATGGACTTGAGCCTTGCAGTGATTTCTCAAGTTGTTTGGGAGGTACCTATGGACCTTGGCTTTAATACACTTCTGTACCTTTATGGATACTTCTGTCATTTTCAGGAGTTGGCACAATGATCATAAGAATCCCATAGATGCTTGCCAATCAAACAGAATTGTGGGACCCACACGCAAAGTCCAGTTTCTTATTCCTCTTTGTGAGCTGGTGATTCTGCATTGTAAACAGACACATGGGGGAATTCTAATGCAGGGGACTTAGGCTCACCCTCTAAGCAACAATTTTGGAATGTATAGTTCAGTCTCCTGCCTGAGCTCTGTGCATTTTGTAGCTTGTTTTGGTGAGTTAAAAAAAAAAAAAAAAGCTTTACTTACAAAATCATACATGCAGGGAATTTGATTTCAATTCCCATCCCCTTCCTTTTCATCCCCTTCTCCCTCCTCTACTAAACTTCTTCTACATATACATAAAGATGATATCCCTTTGGTACCTTTATATATGAATATAATGTGATTTTGTTCAATTCATTCCAGTTTTCTTCCCCTTTTTCTTTTTTTCTCTCTTACTCTCATTCTTCTTCTTCTATTCTACTGATCTTCCCTGTATTTTTATGATCTCTGTTGCCCTCCCTGATAGCATTCTTTCCCTTGTTTTGTTCTAGTTTCCACATATGAGAGGAGACATTCAACTCTTGATTTTCTGAGTCTGGCTTGTTTTACTTAGCGTGATTTTCTCCATTTCCATCCATTTAGCAGCAAATACCAGTATTTCATTCTTTTTTTATAGCTGAGTAAAACCTTTTTGTGTATATATACCTCATCAAAAAAGAGAGGATTTTGGGCTGGGATGTGGCTCAAGCGGTAGCGCGCTCGCCTGGCATGCGTGCGACCCGGGTTCGATCCTCAGCACCACATACCAACAAAGATGTTGTGTCCTCCCAGAACTGAAAAATAAATATTAAAAATTCTCTCTCTCTCTCTCTCTCTCTCTCTCTCTCTCTCTCTCTCTCTCTCTCTCTCTGTCTCTCCTCTCTCTAAAAAAAAAAAAAGAGAGGATTCAAGGAGAATAGCAGATTACTCCTCAAAGTGTCATACCTCTAATTTAATCTCCATTACTACTCTTTCCAAGAGATGTGAGGAAACAAAAAAAGGTTCATTAATAGTTTTTCTACAACTGTGAGAGTTTCTTTCTTTCTTTCTTTAGCATATTATTGTTTCCACCCCCTCTGGCCATATTCAAACCCTAATGGCACAGCCAAGCTTTTTACCTCTCTTCAGTAGTCTTTTCTTTGAAAAGAATTTGGAATTCTAGTTAAAATACTTAAAATACTAGAGTGCCAGTCAAACCAGAGTAATCAGAGGCTTATGTCATTGTTTAACAACTTGGACTAACACACCTGCCTGACTTCCCTCTCATGCCCCTGGAGTGGATAGTACTTATGTTGACTATCTTCTTTTAAGCAAGTTTGTAAAACATCCAGGTGTTAGAAAACCAGAGTCCAACAGAGAAACCATTTTTGTGGTGTCACCCAGGGATCCTATTCCTATCTCTTCTCTCTGATGTTCCTTACATTTCCCTTAGGATTCCAATTCTGTCATTCCGTTTTCCTAGCTAAACTTTCTTTTCCTTATCTCTGCTTGACCTCACACCGGGATCCTTGATCAAGCTTGAAGGGGACACTTTCAAGGGAGAGAGTAAGTCCTCTCAAAAAGGAGAAGATGGTGTGCTCCTCCTATCCTCCAGTTTTATTGAGGAAAGTTTCAAGGGAGTCCTGTCCAGGTATACTTCTTTGCTTTTGACTGACAGCAGAATGACATTAATTTTTTAAGTCCCCACTGTACATGACAACTCTGGGTCACTTTGGTCTATGTTGATAGATTCTAATTGGAAACTGTTATTACAGATTTTATAGGTAGGGGTTATTATTCTTTTCCCCTGAATTCTGGGAACTTGTCTGTTTCTGGGTCACAAAACATCCCCCATCAGGGTAAATTGCATTCTTCTTACCAGCATTTTGGGCTGTATTTCTCTTACAGGTAAAAGGTTGTTTAAACAGAAATGTGACTTACTCTGTTGACTTAAGTCAGGCAAGGGTGCAGGTAAATTGTTTTTTAGAAAATAAATTATGGGGCTGGGGATGTGGCTGCTCACCTAGCATGTGTGAGGCACTGGGTTTGATTCTCAGCACCACATAAAAAAAATAAAAAGAAAAAAAGAAAAGAAATTATGTTGGGATCAGTGCCGTGGGCCCAGTTCATAGAATTATTCCCTTAACCTTGGGTTCCTACTCTTCACATCTGTCTGCCCCCTATCAATCTGGTGTCATTTCAGGAAGGTGTAGGACTAGAGGTCATATCTAACGTGAGCAGGTCCTTTCACAGGATGTATGTGGACAGGCAAGGAGACATTGCGTTTGAAGTCTATAAAGCCAGAAGTAGGCTGGAGTAAACTTTTTCAAGGAGCACATGTGTAGAATTTTAAGCAGAGGATTCTTTTCTCCTTGACATCAAATCTAAACAGAAGTTCTCTCCTGTCAGCAGTACACTTAATAATGAATACACACAATTACAAATGTATTATGCACATCATATTTTAAGAGATAATGGAATTTATTAGAATTCTTGGTATGAGGTGCCAACCCAAAGCAACATTACAAAGAGTGAATGTATCAAATGTGATGAGCCATGTTTTATACATCTCAATTATCAATAATAAAAACTCATTTCAATCAACTCTGTTAGAGAAGAGGCTGAGTTATCATTATGCTTTCTCTACAGAAAATATTATTACAAAATTATGGTCATGTGAGAAGAGTTCATAGCCAAACTTTCAGGGAAAAACATCTCTAGATTGTATCAGGAATTTATTAAATATTTATTATGTTGTTTATTTCTATAATGTGTATATTTGTGCTTTCTCTTAGCCTTTTAAAATTATAATGTTTGTAATTCTTTTCCTCATTCTAAAAAAATGTTCATTTAGTATCAAATTATATATTTGTGATTTTGTATTCTTTTTGTAAAAGAGGTCTCTGAACTTTAATAGCTTCATGTCTGATGGAACCTGGCTATGACCTTTGTTTATATTTTCTATCAATTTTCTGTCTTAGTTTCTTGATAAGTGAAAATTGCTTTGTCTGCCTCTGAATAGAGTTTGTCCTGCTGATAAATAGTGGCCAGGTCATGAGAAGATGTGGCTGTCTTGGGAATTCTCTGGAACAACCATTTCTAACAGCCTTCTCCAAAATGCTGCCTCCTCTGGGATTTAGTGCCGCAGGAAATTAAGGAATTTGTAGTATTCGTTGTATAAATACTTTCATTTATATAAATTTTATAGTTCATGGTTATTTTTATACATTTTGCTTCATAGGGTATTCAAAATGACCTGCAAATATCTCAAAATCAGTAAGTAAGGAATGCACTAAAAATCTTGGTCTCTAGATTGGAAGAATTACTCTCACAATAGCATAACATGGGACACCTTAAAATTTAAAACAAATATGCAATTTTTAGTGGCAATTTTTTATATACTTTATAAATGATGCCACATCAACCTACTTCTCAGGTAGAGTATGATCCACTTTTCTGGCACAGAAATCAACTGTTGGGAGTATTTGACTCACATTCTATCTCTGTAACTGTCAGGAACCTATTGACACTTTCTAGGCAAAATAATCACAATTGTACACTTTTGTCTTACAGAATTGAGACATGCAAAAATACCTAGAAAGAGGCACATTATAGGAATAAGATGATGCTTTACATTATTTTATACCATTAGGCCATCTTTCCTGATAAATCCATCACATGTATATTGGATATGACTGGGATATGACAGGAACAAGAGTGAAGAAGTAAAATGTAAGAACAGGAAACTCATGATTGGTGTGGAACCCCTAGTAAGTCCTTCTCCCTACCAACACCTCCTCCTTTAATACACTCCTATCTTTTCAAACCATTTTTAATTTCCTTGGTGAAGAAGATTTTCCATGATGACACCACCAAACATCAGCTACCTCATTGTTCTCTCCAGTTTTCCGTTTTCTTTCTCTCCTGCCCAGGAGCTGTCTCTTGGTGTCTTTTTCTCTACATTTGGAAGTAGTTGGTGGTAATTATGGTTTCATGTTTTGGTCACCTGTATTTACATGGCTAGAAGACTCCAGGGAGTCAGCTTCCCCTTGTAGAAGAACAACTGAACTTTCCTGTCCTCTGGTACTTGCACAGTGTCTGTTCTGTTTTTTAGTAGGGCTTTGAACCATGGTGCCCCTAGACAAACAGAATAGGATAGCAGATGCTTCCAATGGGCAAAGGCACAGAAGAAGAGAGGAAGAGGACAAGAGAACAACAATTTATATAAAATCATAAAAAAGGGAGAGATAAGGAATGTATAAGTCAACATAATAATGTAATACAAACAAAATAAGCTGCCCTTCGGTATCCTAACATCAATAGATCCCCCAGAGACCTCTGCCATCCTCTTCCTCTCTGCACCTCCTCATTCCCATCCTGTGATTTGATCTCTGCAGTGATATCTATAAAAAGCTTTTCTGCTTCCACACCTACTGCAATGCCTTGTTTCCTCTGTAAACTTCTAAATGGTCCTCTCGGTAGTATTTGTTCTCTCTTCTCTAATGTACTCTACATACTTATTTCAGACTTTAACTTTCCAAAATTACTTCCCTGTTCAGTCTGTTCCCCTGCTGAAGATGGTTCCCCACTGACCACCACGTCAGTGTCTGTACTGGGAGGTGAGTGCACAGATCTCAGTGGTGTAGTAGTCCCTCTGCTTTTCTAGCAGAAGTGCTTTAATTCCGATGTGTCTTCCAACTAACGCTGACTTCTAGCCTGTTTCTTGTAATGTTCTTGTCCCTAGGGCTTTGCCCCTTCACCTACCTGGAAGACTTTCTCATGTCTGCTCTATAGACAGACCTTACCTCTCAGCAATCATCGTAACTGCTACTCCCTCTATGAAGTATTTCTACTTTAAATTACCTTCAGTTGATTCTCTCATGCCCCTAAGCTTATTATTCTATCCGGCATTGGAGATATCTGTGTTATTCTATCCGGCATTGGAGATATCTGTGTCCTTTATTTCTGTAAAAGACTGTCTATTCTATAAGGGTAGAAAATATGATAACAATCTTCATATATGGGTTCACATGATACCATGTAAACATTAGGTACTCAATATCATCATTTTCTTTCCTAGTTAACTGTGAAATATGAACCAAATGACTCAGAAAATTGAGACAAAAAAGGAGGCAGATTCTACCAAATGTTGTTAAAATATTTACAGACAGTTGCCCTCCCCCCCCCCATCATCCACAGAATCTGCATGTGCAGATTTGCCCAACTGTGGAACAAGAACATTGGAAAAATTTTTCAGGAAGTTCAGAAAAGCAGAATTTGAATGTTCTATGAGTGAGCACTGTGCTGAATCCACCCAAACTGTGCAATGTCAGGTGCAGCCTACAGTAGCCTCCCGCCACTCCACAGATCCTCCCTCTCTCCAGCACTTGGTGGAGCATTGTTTGCTCCCTGTCTCATTTGTGTGCCATGCAGCGAATCCTGTGATGTTTTCTCTGTACTGAGTGAGTCCAGACTTTTTCCCCTGTCATTATTCCCTAACCAGCATATCATTTCCTAAATAATTATTTACATAGCATTTATATTTTATTAGGCATTGCAAGCAATCTAGAGATGACTTAAAATACATAGGAGGAGACTGGGGATGTAGTGATAGAGCTCTTGCCTAGCAAGAATGAGGCCCTGGGTTCAACTCCCAGTACTGCCTAAATATATAAAGAATGCAGGAGGTCGTGTGTAGGTTGTGTGCAAATCCAAACCATTTTATATAAGAGATTTGGACATCTGCAGATTTTGGTATCCTTGAAAGTCCTAGGACAAATGTGTTGCAGACATAGAGGGACACTGTATACATATGTATGTATAAAGAATTTGATATATATGTGTTTTAGTCAGCTTTTGCATAGCTGTGACCAAAATGCCTGGCAAGAACAACTGAGAGGGGAGAAAGTTTATTTGGGGCTTGTGGTTTCAGAGGTCTCAATCCCTTGCTTTGGGTTCAAGGTGAGGCAGCAAGCACATCATGGGGGAAGGCCCAATGGAGGAAAGCTGTTCAGATCATAGCAGGGTCAGGAAGCAGAGAAGAAGGGGCAGGGAAGATGCACCCTTCCTGGACATGCCACCAGTGACCTACCCCCTTCAGCCATGCTCCACTCACGTATAGTTACCATTCAGTTAGTCTGTTCATACTAGGTTACAGCTCTCATAACCTAATAATTTTAGCTCTGAATACTCCTGCATTAACAGGAGCTTTTGAGGGATACCTAATATCTAAACCATAACAATATGTAAACAATTAGAAAGACAAAATAGAAGGAAATGATCTACCGCAAAGCACTTTCTCACAGTTTATTTCATGCACATTTCTAATTGTCCCTCCCTATATTCTGCTGCATCTACAATACGGTATCTGCCTTCTTTTACCTTCCAAATTCATTTAGTACAGATTTCATCCTTTTAACACTTGAGGGGTATCAGGAGGGCACCCGACAGGGTAAACCTTAGTGGTATCTATGCTCCATCCCTATACTGAGGTAATCTGCTGGATTTGGTGTGATAGATTTTACAAAGTGACATACTCAACAGAACATTATCATCTTGGACTAGATCACAAAGGTCAGAAACTATGGAATATTTTCCATGAGGGACCAAGACTATATATTTAGCAGAGTCTAGAAGCACAATGACCTAGGAAGGCAAAAATTCATATTGTGATTGACTTCCACCTTTTATTTTATAACCTTTATCAGATTTTCTGTGAAACTAAAGAAGTCTAGCTGGTTTGTCAGGGCCTCCCAACTGTAAGGACCCTGGGACAGGCCAGAGTGAAGTTGTCTTTAGAATTTTGTATCCTTTTACTTCAAGCATTCATTTTTCTCTCCCCTGTCAAATTGTACAAGCTTCAAGTCCCACAAAATATAGGTTTGGCCCTACCCTTTATGCCTTCCTCCACACAGGTCCTGTCATTGCTAATTCTCTGCAATAACAGTAATTATATTGAGAGAATAAAAGCTATGAACTTTCAGTTTCTAATTGGGCAAAAGTCCCTGTGGGCTTCCCTTTCTATGCCTTTTTTTTCTCATTTTTTAAAAGGCAAAAACACAAGAGAAATAATGAAGGGCATGTATTTTCACAAAATAGTGATTAGACAATACCTGTTTTTATTTTGACTAGGAGCCAAGCAATAACTTGGCTTTCCATAATTAGGGAAATGATTTCCATATTAAATTGAATTTAATATGAGAATAATATACATAACAGACTGAGGACCATAGGAGGAAAGATAGGCAAGGACAAAATATAAACATTATTGTAAGTAACGATTGGGAGAAACCGTATGCAAAAGGCTAGATTAAAAGACGGATATCCCTAACAGCTGGGAGATAATTCCCTGTGCATCTTTTGTGTTTCTGCATATCTTATGAGTGAGGTATTAAATTCCTTTTATTCTGGACTGTCTCTTCAAGGAGGAAAGGATAGCAAACAGCTTTGACAGGTGCAGATTGTATCTAGAGCAAAGGGCAGGAATACTTATTGCCTAGTATAAAAACTTCAGGTTTCTTTCCTTTAGTACAATTCACTGCAAATGCAGACATCATCTGGACCAACTTGTGACATTCTGTGAGACTTGGAGGCCAGAAAAACTGACACAATATCATGATACCCATGATACTCCCTGTGGTGTGAGAAATGATGCCCTTTGTCTCTGACCTAGGATTCGTGTGTCTTTGGCCAGTATCCATAAAAATGATAACAGACTCATTGTTAATTTGCAAATAGAGTAAAATCTCAGATCCTCTCAGTCCTAATCATTGACACAATGAGCTTACATAATGCAATGTATAAAAACAAAGGCAATTAAAAAAAAACAAAGGCAATAGAAAATCAGTAAAGCAAATATTTTTTAGTAAATGAAATATAAATAGTTATGCTTTAATATCTTTATATCTTTACTAGGTCAGGACACATAAAACCAAATAATATTGGGATAATATTTTTTATCAGTTGGATTTACAAAAAAATAAAAATAACAATAATAGCCAGATCTAGAGATGAGATGAAGAAACAGATAATCTCATGCATTGCATTGCTGGCAGATGTGAAAAGTAATAAAACAATTTATAAAAATTAGGGTTTATTTATACCTATTTGGCCAGTAATTCTACTTTTGGACTTTATCAAAGGTAATAAAGTCTCCAGTGACTTACTCTTTCTCTTTCTTTCTCTACACACAGATACACACTTATATAGATGTATTTGTGTATCTATGTATATGTGTATGTTTATCTATGTAAATGTGTTTATGTGTACATATCTAGAGAGAAGCTACTGTGTATACTAACATTGTTTGTCAGCCCCCAACCTGGAAATAACCTGGCTGCCCTTTAATAGAATAATGTTTATATATGAGTAGTTCATCCATGACATGAAGTGGGATGCAATCATGACATCGAATATGTTGAATCAGTATGTGTTAACATGAACAGTGCCCATGAGATATTAAATTTAAAAATCACAGATGTAACATACAGGTGATTTCTTTTATTTTAAAAAAGAATAAACTGTGAGTGTGTGTGTGTATGTGTGTGCATGTGCAACCTTTTGGTAACCTGTCACAGTAAGTAAGGACTGAATACATTATTTAATCCAAAAATGACTGCAAATCAACTTTCCTTGTGTATTGTGAGAGAGCCTAATGGCTTATGCTGAATTAACATTTCAATCTCAATAGCAGCCCATCCAGGTAATCCCTAAATTTTGCAATCAGATAGACTTGAGCTCCCATCCTGATTGGACAGCTCACTGGCTGAACGAACTGACTGAAGACCTAGCCATTTGGTCTGGGCCTCTATTTTCTTAATCTGGAAAAATTGAAATGACAGTTGTACCCAACTCACACAGTTGTGAAAAATAATTTACAGATGGTGTATGATCCATTAGCACATTTCTTTCAGTCATAGAGTCAATTATGATGTTGATGAAATTTAATACCTACCGGGCATTCATTCTATGATCTGATTCAAAATATGGTAACTATTTTTCTTTTTTCTTCTCATCCTTTTAAAATTGTAGATTGTTCACCCAGCAGCCTGTCAAGGAATTCAGTACCTCAAGTTTTCACATCATTTTTCTGTACAAGGTCAGTCAAGTAGCAATTGAAACAAGGCTTTGAGGTTCCCATGAAGCAAGCAGCATCCTCCTTGCGAGTGTAGTGAGTGCTGCTCAGGAAAGGGTGCTAGCGCTGCAGCCAGTAGATGGCTTAGCGGGTATGAGGAATGCCTCTGAGAATGCAGCTGGGGGAACATTAGCATGTTTACAATTTGCCAACTAAAATAGTGGTTACATTTTACAGACGAAAAATAATCATCCCAAACCTTCCTTAAGTAAAAGCTACAGTTTCTTGTCAAATTGAATGCAACAAACCCCTAAAAAATTTAAAAAGGCAATCATCCAAGTCTTTATTGCTAGAACATCAGAGAAATGAACCAGCTGAGCTACTTATCGTCTGCTTAAAATTCTCAACTCTGGAGTGCTGCAGTGAATGAGCCATTTATAGGTCCTATTTCTCCTTTGAATCTTTACCTTGTAGGGATAGAGCTGGATTAGGAAAACCCCATTTTGTTCAGGATTGCATAGACTGCCAGCAGATCATGGTTTTGAATTAATCAGGAGCCTGATTACTTTCGCTGGAACTCTCCAAGTATTAATGATTTCCCTGTCAGCATTTAATGAGCATTTCCTTTGGATTGATAGTCTCTATTGCTTCGTGCACATACTTACAATTTTTGATCAACAGTTTAGGCAAGATGTGAGTATTTGTTTCCAATGCCATTGGGGTGACAGCTAGAGAGGACAATGGAATGACTAATGTAAGTTAAAATTAGAACCTGGCAAGTTGGCAAGCTTGAATATGAACATAAAGATGCTCCCTAGAAGCCATGTGTCTTAGGGTGCTGAGATCATTGTAGAAACCTTTTGAAATCCCACGGAACAGGCACTATGCCAAAAGCACTGTCTCTGCTTCCAGGACTCAGAGCAGGGCCAGGCACCAGCCCCAGGGGAAGAAAAGAGGAAGAGGATGATACAGAAATGTAAGACAGTCGTTAGAATTTTCATTTCATGCAGCAAACAAGCTATGGGTTCACTTAAGTGCCAGAGCGTCCATCAAACCTCTTCTAAAATCCACGTACACACGAAGCTTTATTTCATCTGAGACAGAATGTCAGTTTCTGGGGATAAAATCATGGTGAATGCCATTTCTGTCTTACTCACAATCCCTCTGGATCCTTTGTCAAGTGACATCTTCAATAGATATTGAAAGGAAAGGCATACGTGCACAGAGAGGTAGGGCACTTCTTACAAGGGGCCCAGAAGGTCAGCAGGGATTTCCAGGATAGATTTGTCTTCTATTTTCTTAGGTCTCTGATGTGAAAGACGATTTACTAACTGCATTTTTTTCCCCCATGAAATGTTTAGCATGGAAGGAGACCACCTAAGCATAAGCCTTCTAGGGAAAAATGTTAAACAGTAATAATTGATGTTAGCTTTTATTTACACTTTTAGGGTTTTGAATACTCTAAAATAAAATCTTGAAGTCTTAAATTTCAAAAGAAACAGTTTATTTTTCCATACATGAGCCTGTATATGTAGCCAAGAGGAACCTAGAAATTTTAGATACTATGTTCCAGATGTAAAAACAAGCAAAGTACCAAAAGTAGGCAGAGACATCAATAAATATAATAATAGGATTGTATGGTAGGACTCTAAAGCAAGATCCTACTTACTGTATTTTATTCTTGGACAAATTCTTTAAATTCGCTGTGTCTAGATTTTCACATTCACAAAGTGGATAATTGTAGTTTCATTCTTTGAAATTCGTTTTGAGGATTAAGAGATATAATTCATGTAAATCTCTTCGAAATACATTTGGCACATATTATATAAAATTTGTCAATTATCAGAAGACAGGGAAATGTGTTAGAAATAAAGACAAATATAAAAATGGCAATATGATAATTGTATCTCTTGCCTCTAAGCTCCCAGAAATAGAAGATAGGACTCTGCAACTCTTCTGTCAAGTGAGTCAAGTAGGCTCTAGATGGGCAACTACAATACAAATTCAGGAACCTCAAATTCACAGAATTCACAGATCACAGCCATCTTGAAGGGATGGATATTCTAATTAATAGGCACTTGGACACTGCCAAGAGTCACTGGGCTAGCAGTACCTGTGGGATTACCTGAGAAAGAATGAAGTCAAGTTCTCAGCCTGTGCTTTGTGGTAGACACAGTGAGTGGTACCCATCACAAGTGTGCTTTCAAAGTTACTAAGAATAGCATTACTTTTTTTTTTTCTTCAATCAGTCATGGGTTTGGTCAATGCCAGTCAGAATACATGTTAAACTGAGCATACCCTATGAGTTGGCTAAAGGAATGTTGATGTTTCCAGTTCAGAAAAAAGTTAGCAGCCCAAGGGGAAATTGAGGATTTGCTCACACTTGCCTAGGTGAGCTCAGAGGGAGCTGACACAGTAATAGAGTTGAAGGGCATCATATTTCTTTTGCACAACCTATGAAACCTTGCTGTCTAGTACTTTGGATTGTTTGGTTGTCATTGCTTAAACTTATTTGGAGATTTTTAATTACCTCAACCATTTCTCTCCAATCTTCACCTAGTTCCAAAGAGTTTCAGGAACAGAGTTGAGGATCACTAGAATAATACCAGTGATCTCAGGTGAGGTTTCAAGGTGATGAAGAGGTTTTTAGTGTATATATGTAATTATTTCTTCATGAATATTTGAATATGTTATTGTTTTAGTTCTAAAATGGTCAGTATAATTATGAAGTAAGAACATTTTTCCAATATTTATTCTGATCTCTGAAACATTTTTACAAAAGAGGTTGAAAGAAGGAAAGTAATTATAAATTATTGCATTACCATGAAAGGGCAGAGAGATGGGGATAATGAAGGAGTGGGAAGGTAAGCAATTTCCAAAAGTTCTTATATTAATCTTTTTCCCTGAGTAATTATTGATTTGTAGATTAAAGATTTTTTTAAAAAATGTGCCTTTGCTTAACTGCTGAATTGCTACTAATTCCATAAACTAGACTATGCCATTAATAGAAACTAATATTTTCCCATAGCAGTTCTTTTTTAATAGTATTTAAATGGCAGACATCCATTACTTGACAAACCGGATGCCTGGCATTTGCCATAATTTTGTTAAAAAAAATGTCGTGCTAAACGTAATTACGGTTATTTTTTCTTCAATGGGAAGCTTAGTATTGAAATTTCTGTTTATGTTCCAGAATCTAAATTTCTGTTTATGTCTGAACAATTCAACAAAGTAATTGGTCTATTTTATTAGCATAAAATGTGACTATATTGGGAGCTTGAAATATACACACAGTGTATACATGTCAGAAAATTTAAAAAATGGAAAAAATAGTGTGTTGTTGTTGGTTTCAGAACTGAAAATAATGCAGAAGTAGGGATGGAAGCAGGAGTGGGTGGAAGCTTTGCCTAGATATCAGGATACCCAGGTCTCAGTTTCAATTTAGAAATGTAACTTCGAACTTTAGCACATTGCTGAACCCTATTAAATCTCATATTTCACCTATGTAAATGGATGCTAAAATCTGATTTAATCTTCCTGTCCAGTTTCTGTGAGGATCTAATAATATAGTGTTTATGAAAGCTGTATAAATGTGTGACACTGTTTATCGATGTATGGTCTCATGTTGCTCTCTTCTTGACGTCAGTATTTAGGATACTCTGTATTAAAATTTCCTCTTTCATCACGCAAGGAATATGTGAATATATTATCATCATAGAAATCCACGTGTTACCATAAAATATAGAGGAGAAAATGGAAGACCCTTAACTGGCCCATCTCCAATCTTGCTCTCTCTTTAGTGGTATATTATAAATAGTTGTGTGAGTTTTCCTAATATATTCTCGGAATATATGTTTGCACATATCTGAAATATAATTTTATTTCAGGTAATTGGAATAACAAAGTTCATCTTCAACTCTAAAATTTAGTTTGCTAAAACAAAAATAAGGGCTCCCCCCCCCCCGTGTTTTGCCTAAGAAAAATGTGCCATAATTACCTCTCCAGTTGTTTCAGGTGGATTGATGGTGGAAGGTTGAAGGGGTTGTAGGAAAGATGGAATGGCTTTTTGTATCCACAAGAAGGACGAAACCCACGAACAAATGAATGTGTTTCAGTTGTCATAGTCATGAAGCCCCATTGTGTTAACAAATGGGAAATAACACCTCATGGCATCCAATCTAAAATAATCTCTATGTGATGAGTACCACCAGCAGATCTGCCAAGACACACAGATTCTCAGTGTGATCACATAGATTTCATTGGTCACAAACAGAGAAAAGCACATGATTGTGCTGAAAACGATGACAGTGCTGCCAGCCCAGAAATCACAGCTCGGGCTCCTCCACGATAGCAGACTATCACACCTGCCACTTGACAGGTGTGCACTAAAATTTATGAAAAGCTTTTCTAGCCAAGCCATCGGGCTGCTGAAAAGAATGGTGGATGCCTTGAGCCTTGACATTTATTACAGCTTTGCCAGCATATCTGTCTTGTAGAGTGTGATTTGAAAAACGATATGTCTAACCATGATCTTAATAAGCTCATTTGTTCCAGGATCTCATTGTACTTGTGCTTGCTGATAGAAGAGGAGAGGGCCAACAATATAAATAATGGAGGCTTCCTCATGAAACGGCCGTACTTATTTCAATATGGAGACAGTGCTGATGTTTAACACTAGGCCAGTTACTGTACACACGAGAGGAACGGTGATGCTACTCTCAGGTGTTTTGTGCCTGTGAAGCTCCAGTTCCTTAATGACTTCAATTTCAATCAGTTTAGCTGGAAACGCTGAAATGAAAGCCCATACTAAATATGCTGGTGGAGATGCAGTTTCATTAATATCACTCAGAATATATATATATATATATATATATATATATATATATATATATATATATATATATATAATTTTTATATCTTTAAATATATTTCACAAGAAAAATTCTGAAGCCTTATTGAACATTCATTTTGAAAAGATTAAAAATAACTATTTTATTTTCTTATTTACTTTTGAAATAGTCTTGGAAGAAAAAAGATGGGACAAGTGTCACTCCCTGTTGATACAGGGTGAGCAAGAGGAACTCAAGCAAGATGCTTGAAATCAGCTTCCCTAAATTTCTTTTTCACTGAACTTATTTTTTTCTGGTTAAGTATAGGCCTTAGCCAACAGCACCTATATTTGGAAACATTTATTTTGATAAATGTGCTTATCTATTAAGCCACAATGCTCATTTAATTAGAGATAATAAAGTTGTACTTTAAAAATAATTATGTTATCAAATAATTATTATGTTTTTGTGTATCAAGATACACAATATTTTTTTATCTTATAGAGAGTCCTATCTTATCTTTATTCCTCTACTCCCTGCTGTCAAAAAAAATGTATTATTTAATGAAGTTCTTATCACCTCTTGCTTTTCCATTTCTATTTCTTTATTCTAGACAATTAATAAATATTTTCCTTCCTGTTTTTATGCCTCTGGACTTATTAATTTTATAAAGACTAGCATTCCTGGTGAAAATAAATAAGCCAAGAAATAAAAAGACCCAATTAAGGAAAAATCCTAATAAGTAAACAAAATTAGAAAGAAAATGTCATACTGACAGAAATCTCTGAAAAGGATGTGGGGAGAAATCTGTATAAAGCTCTATACAAATGGATTTTAAAATCTCAATGAAATAAAATGAACATTTTTGTTCATTAATGAATATTAACTACTGAAGTTAATATTTAATAAACTTAAACAGAGCTAAAACTTCCATCAGAGAATTACCTTTTAAAAAAATGGATCCAAAACATGGCAGTTTCAGCAGAAAAATCCTTTCATATTTTCCAAGGGACTGAAGATCCCCCAAAGTTCTTCCAGCACATTGAAAGGGATAGAATGCTAAATGATCTATTTTATGTTAAATTTAGGTGAGATGGTACCAGAAAGAAAACAACACCCTGGTTTCCCAAAATATAATTAAATGCATATGCAGCAAATATTCTGGTGGAAAACCAAATACAAGCAAACTAAATCCAGCATCATATATATTTTTTTTACAATGCTGTTTTTTTTTTTTTTTGAGTGGGTATAAGGATGGCTAGCTACTAAGAAATAATTCACAGAATAAGTTAAACAGATTGATCAAAAGAGAAAAAAAATTACTTTAACCTCAGACAAAATTCTGGAAGCATTTGTTGGATTTCAAAGTCCATTTTCAAGTGCAGTTCAAACACCACTCTTTCAAGAAGCCTCCTTCAATTCCTTTCATTGAAAGCCAGCTGTCTTTTGTACTTTTATATCATTGTATTTATTTCTTCCTTTTGACACTGCTCACACTCTATCTTGGGTTATATTTACATTTGTTTTTGTATCCTGGTTGCTTTACCTACTTTTAATCTCTAAATCTTGTGTTTATTTTTCATCTCTCATAACATCCAGGACAGACTAGCTTCCTTATAAATGCTTGCTGAGTAAAAAAATATTTGGAAGTGAGCACATCCTATTTAAAATGATGTGTGTAGATAAGAATAACAATTGCTTGTCTAAACCTCTTTCTTTGGCATCATTTAATAACTGGGTGCACCATATGAGCCACAGGCCAGAATGTAGCCTTTCTAACTACTTTGTTGTGGTCATGTATTTCTCTGACATTACAAAGAAATACATGTTTCATTCTCTGGTGGGGTAACATTAATATTTCTCCTGGAAAGATTATTATTGCTTATTTTTCTTTTCCTTTTTCTTGTCATATTTAGAGAATTGTTGTAAACATTGTAGGCAATGTGGTAATGCAACAAAATAAATTAATTTCTTTAAATTACTCATGAAATCATAACATATTACAGAATTCTATAATAAGTGGAGATTCCTATGAAAATAATATAATAATTTTCCTCTAAATAACCCCAAACACTTTGATCTAAGTTTTTTCATATGACTGTTGTTTGGGATATCTTATACATAGATACATGTTATTTTAGGTCTTTATTAAGGAATAATATAATTTTGGATAAATCTAAAGCAACCCCATGTTACAAAGAATTTGCTCAGTAATGCACAAGATGGTCCTATGTTGTTTTGATCTCTAAGTTGAAAATTATAGATACTTCTTCCCTGTGTTTTGTTTGCCTCTGTGTGACTATTCCACAGAGAGACAGCACCATGGATTAGAAAACAAACAAGATTTGGTTAAGGAAACAACTGGTGTCTTGTCACTGCTCTGGCATTCCATGAATCTTTTCCTTGGGTGAGCTTAGGGACATTTCTTAATGATTTGCTCATTCCCCACATAGGGATTTTACATTTATGCTAAAGGCTGAATTATATAGTGGTTCTGAAAGCATCTAACCCATAGTACATGCTTCACCCATCATATCTTCTCCTCTTATGCAAAAGATCATGCATGGATCATTGGAATTTTTGTGTTTTTGCTAATTAGCGCAAAGTGGTTTTTTTTCTTATGAGTAGAAAAAAAGAACAGAAGTTCCAGGAGGACAAGAACAGACCTATTATGCCCAAGTGAGCTAATCAGTATTTGATACATAAAGATGCCCAATCAGTTGAAGGAAAGAAAAATGAAAAGGTTTCTGAGGTTTTTACTTTTATCTTTCTGTTTTCTGCTGAACAATAGTGATTTCTAAAAGCCATAAGACATAAATTTTTTTTCACTGGCAACATTTAATTCCTAAAATTCTTCAACATCTTTCTTATATCCTTACTTCCCTCCTGTTATTATCCCTAATAAAATCCAAATTTATCTGTATGCTTTTTAAAGACTTAATTATAAGTTTTTCCCATTTTTTCATATTTTTATATGTTCCTATTAATAGTATACACCCAATAGTATATAAACATGATGCTGTTTACTCTCTCCTTAATTGCTAACTGGGCTATGCAAAATTTCCCTTTGTTGTCCCTAAGGATGTTTCAGATAGATCCATAACTATTGGATAATTTTAATTATTAAGAAGTTATTTTTAGTTCAGCCCAATTTGAAACATCTATTTCATTTTGTTTACTTACCATTTCCTTGCTATTTATGAATAGCTGGACTTTATCTTGGAGCATGGAGAAAGTGCAGCCCACTATCCTATTATTGTCCCCATCCTGCCACCCCCACTTCTGGGTCAATAGCTCTCCTGGAGTTGGATCCCAGGGGAAGGGAATAGGACTGATTATTTCCTATTGAAGGCGCATCTGAGTTCTTCAGGTGCCTTAAGGGGACATCCTCATTACTGCTAAGATTTTTCCATTGCCTCATTACTGCTAAGGATTTTTTTTATGTGAACTCCAGCAGTGTACCCCATAGATACTTGCTTCTAAAGCTATTCTTCCAGCAGGTTGTCATCCTGAATAGAAGTCCAAGGTTAACATTTGCTGCATCTACTTGAGCTACAAGAAACTTACCATGCCAAATGACCAAAGCTCAGACTGCTGCATGGTACAGCTCCTTCTGTCCCTACTATCTCTTTCCAGTTCTTGTCTCTACACCTGAAATAGATACAGGGAGTACTTACTTCCCCTCTTAAGTTTGTGGCTGCAGAAATATTCTGTTAAGGAATGAAAACCGCTTAGAACCAACACCTCTAAAGTCTATAAATGACTTTCTTGGAAGTCATCTACCTTGAATCTCTGCAGACTTCTAGAAGAATGAGCCCTCTTTGCCTTAGACGTAAAGATATCAAGCAAGAAGTAAATTCAAACACAGGAAGGCTGGAAGTTGGGAAAGTAGATTCAAGTCAAAATATTTAAAGTATGTTTCAGGATTTTAAAGGTGACAAAACTTTTATTTATTCTTAAAGATATTTGCATCATATTATTTATTAGAACTCACAACATGTAACAAATTCAGGAACTATTTCTATCCTCTATGTAACAAGATCTTAAACATATATATATACACATATACATATATGTGTGTGTGTGTGTGTATATATATATATATATATATATATATATATATATATATATATATTCTCAAGCTTTAGTTAGATACAATATCTTTATTTTACATTTATATGGTGCTGAGGATCGAACCCAGTGCCTTGTGCATTCTAGGTGAGCACTCTACCACTGAGCCACAACCCCAGCTCCATTAAACATATATATTTTAAACATGAAATTAAGATAAGGACAAGCTACTATCATACTTTCAAAATGAAAAGTTCTAAAAACCTTCCATTTCAAGTAATAATCTGAGTGAGATTAAGCAAGGGAAGAGGAAGTAGAGGTCAGGGATCAGAGGGGCTTACATAGAAGAAAAGCAACAAGAATCCTCAGGCTGAGAGTGAAGGGAAGGGTGGTAGATTTGTTCTGCAGAAATCAGTGCACATTGGAGCTGAGGGCCACAGAGTGCCAAGGAGACAGATGTGAGAGAATGGCTGATGGTAGATATTATGGGGAAGAATTCAGAATTCAAGCAAAAATGACCCAGCAGCCCCTGTGCTAGGTCTATATCCAAAAGAGATGATATGAACACCTTATAGAGACAGCTGCATCCCCATATTCATTGCTGCCTTTTTCACAATAGCCAACATATGGAAACTATTGTCCATCAATGGAAAAATGGATTTAAAATGTGGTACATATACACCAGGGGAAGCTCTTCAACCTTAACAAAGGAGATATTGCCATTGGAGACAATATGGATGAACCTGGAAGATATTATGCTAAGTTAAATAAGTCAGAGACTGAAAGAAAAATGTTACATGATCTTCTTTCCATGTGGATGTAAAAAAGAAAAAAAATCATCAAACATATTGATTGAAACAGAGGGTAGAATGGTGATAGTCAGGAATGAGGAGCAGAGAGGAAAAGAGATGTTGGTGAAAAGTTTAAACTTGCAGTTATGTAGGATGAATTAATCCAGAAATCTAATGTAGAGCAGAAGGACTATATTTAGTAATGTTCCATTGTTTAGTAAAAAGTTGCCCAGAGTAGATTTTTGTGTGCTCTTACCATACATGCATACAAAATGTAACTTTGGAAGGTGATGGATGTATTAATTTTCTTACCTGTGGTAATCATTCACTGTGTGTAAGTATGTAAAAACATTAAGTGAAAAAAGACAATTATTAATTGGTGGCAATTATAAAAGAAAAAAACCATTTCATACTGCATGGCTCATGTTTTAACATTTATTTAGCCATATTTACATTAAAAATGAAATGCTTGGGCTGGGGATGTGGCTCAAGTGGTAATACGCTTGCCTGGCATGTGCGCAGCGCTGGGTTCGATCCTCAGCATCACATAAAAATAAAATAAAGATGTTGTGTCCACAAAAAACTAAAAAAAAATAATATTTAAAAAAATTCTCTCTTTCTCTCTCTTAAAAAAAAATGGAATGCTGACCTAACCAAGAGTTATAATAATTTGGACCTTGGATGAAGGGGAAATATATGGGTGGGAAAGAGTCATGGTGAAAAAGCTATATCCTTAGCAATCATGGTATTTTAAAAATGGCAACATAACCATTTTGAAAAATGGTTTTAAAAATAAAATACTCATAGTTTTGATGGTAGTTACCTATATGGAGCAAGACTGAGAATTGTAAGGGCAGTCTTTGGACAGTTGTTTTTCCATAATAAAACAAAATCATTGTTAATACATTGTTACATAACATATGTAAGAAAGAATAGCTCCAATAACTGCAAAAGGAAAAAGTACTAACGATAAGAGAATTGATGAAGAAGCCTGGGCACATTATAGGAGCTTCTGCCAGTTTCTCCCATGTATCCCCTTCTTGTGTCTTAATGGAAGCCCAGGATGAAGACTGTACTTATTACCTCCTAACATGCAAGCATATGGGCATAGCCTCTAGATACCTCTGGCCAGTGAGAGGTAAGCCTGCATCTGATAGCTGCTTCTCAAAGCCTTCCCAAGGAAACAGTGTGTCAGGTCTCTATACTTTTTCCTTCTTCGTTCCTTCCTTCTTCCTTTCTTCATTCTTCTCTTTGTCTTGGAGTAAGAACTTGGTTGCCATGATCATGTACCATGAGGTTAAGGCCATGCACAATTGAGTTATAAAAAGAAGGAACCTGCCTCTTAACACAAAGGCACATTTGATCTTCCCTAGACTACTTACTTACCTTCTGAAATACTTATGCAACATTTATTTTGGCTTTACTGAAACTCATAATTGAAGATGAACCTAACAGACACATTTTTCACTATTAATAATATTATTAAATTTGCTGCCAACCAAAATGAAAAAGACATGAATAGAAGACTAAATCAAGACACTATAATAAGAAAGAGAGTAAGACAGAACCAATATAACAGGATTAAAAAAACCATAGCAAAGGTTAAAGTAGACATGAAAATGTGATTATAATTGCATTTCAGATTATTAGAAAAGGTAGACATAATAGGCTATGATAAAATCATGGGTAATATAAAAAAATACATATTTATATAAAATATACTCATTAAATATACAGTAATATGTTTATTAAGTACGTAATAAATTGAATGAGTAAAAACTATTCTGGGATTGTAAGAGTGAAAATTAGCTTGGACAAGAAAGGAAATAGCAGTCCTGCCATTCATAAGGCTGTGGGTGTAGATAGATCAACTCTTCAAAGTTGAGGAACCTCTGTTTCTTCATTTTACAACAGCTCTAAAATTCTAAAATAAAGCCCTCTTTGAGTAACTAATGCTACTTGCTAATGATATGCCAGGTCCTTTGCCATACTTACCTTTAACTGGGAATAACCAATAGCTAAGCCATCTTGTCTCATGACAGCACTGAAACCCTAGTTAAGCCAGTTTCTCCATTTCCACCTTTGAAGCAGGAACCACCTGTAATGGTTAATTTGAATTGTGAACTTTATTGAATTAAGAGATGCTGAAGATTAAGAGGCTTCTGGGTGTGTCAATGAGAGTATGTCTAGGAATGACTGGCATGTGGGACAGGGAACTGAAGTGGAGATCATCCTATGTGTGGGCAGCACCACCCATAGGATGATGGCTTAGATGGAATAAAAGTTGGAAGAGCAAGGAAGCAGCAGCAGATGCAAGCTCGATTCTTCCTGATCAGGTTCTTGATTGGTACTGCAATCACCTAAGTATATCTGGCTCTCACTTCTTCATTCTTCCAAAGCAAACTCTATCAGTGATTCTCCAAGGAGTTTTCAGAAGTGCCAAATGTCTGCTTTGATATAAAGAGAACAACTAAGAACAGAACAGGAAGAAAGAGCATGAGGAAAAGACTACAGTAAACAAAGACGAATGGGGGGAGAGAAACGGAGAGAGAAGGGAAAGCATATGGAAATGGTAGGAGACCTTCAAGGATACATAAAATTATAAGAGGTTATGAGGGGCAAGGGGGAGGGAAAAAAAAAGGGAGAGAATTGAACAACAGCAGGGGAGGTAGAGAGGGAAGATGGGAGGGGAGGGGAGGGGAGGGGGGATAGTAGGGGATAGGAAAGGTAGCAGAATACAACAGTCACTAATATGGCATTATGTAAAAATGTGAATATGTAACAGATGTGATTCTGCAATCTGTATTTGGGGTGAAAATGGGAGTTCAAAGCACAATTTGAGTCTAATGTATGAAAGATGATATATCATGAACTATGTAATGCGATAAATAATCAATAAAAAAAATTAAAAAAAAAACTGGCCAATGACTGCACATTTACATAATTAAATAAAATGAAATAAAGATATCTTTAAAAAAAAAAAAAAAAAAGAAGTGTTAGGTCTTCGGCTAGGGTCGCATCTTTGGTCCCTCTTGTTCTAAGGTTTCCATCTCTTGAACTGCACAGCTATTGGTTCCTCCAGCTGCCCAGCCTGCAAACAGCCGCTGTGGAGTATCCAGTTTCTGGTCGTGTAACCAATCTAATAAATTCCCTTTTTATAATCATACTTCTTGTTGATTCTGTTCCTCAAGAGAACCCTGGTAAATACATCACCCTAGAACAGATCCTCAATTGCCTTGCACACTCCTTGGACCACTTCTGCGGGAGCCCAAAACTTACAAAAAGTCTTTCTCTCCTCTTTTATGGGGAGCTCCATGCCATGATTGCTCTGGGGGGCCTTATCTCACTGAGTCAATAGCTCTTAAACTGCCACACTACAGGCTTATTCTTTGTCTTATAGTTTAAAAAGTTGGAATTATGTCTAAACTATTTTATATCTTTTCTTAAAATAAATTTCAGATTGATTAAAAATGAAACAGTCAATAAAATTAAACCATAAGTGCACTAGAAAAACATGCATGGCTATAAAAGTAATATTTTGTTGAGACCAAATTTTAAAAAATCAGGACAATAATGTCAGAACCCACAAAGGGAACTGTTGCTCACTTTGATTAAAGAAACATTTATAACATTTATATAGTGGGGAAAAATGGGATAAGGGAAATTAAAAGGCAAATGACAAATTGCAAAATATTTACAAAATTTATGCTATAAAAGCACTCATATGCTTAATATATTAGAAGACTTTGTCATTAAATGTTTCAAAAATCCTTGTCTTCATTAGAAAAATAGACAAAAGATCAAACAAGAAAATAAAGCTTATGGGCTGGGGATGTAACTCATGTTATGAGAGGCTCTGGGTTCAATCCCTGACCGGGTTCAATCCCCAGTAATTAAGTAACTAACACACACATAAGGCTTGACTAAAATATGGAAATTTCTCAACTATACTTGTCATCAAAGACGTGTTGTAGATGAAAACAGTGTAATGTGTAGAATTTTGTTATTGTAAAATATATCTTGAAATCTTAACACTCAGTACCTGTGAATGTGATCTTACTTGGAACTCATTTTTTCCCCATATTTTATAAACTTGAGGTCATGAGGGTATATCCTAATCCAATGTGATTGGTAAACTTTTCAGGGGAGAAAATTTGGACATGGACACAAATAAATACAGGGAGAATGCCATGTGACAACAGATGCAGAAATGGGGTGATGCAGCTTCAAGCCAACGGATGCTAAGGGTCGCTGAGCACCACAGGAAGCTAGAGAGAGACCAGGCAGGGCACTTCCTCAAGATTTTAGACGAGCAGGACCTTGCTTCTGTCTCGATCTTGGACTTCCAGCCTCCACAACCGGCAGACCATAACTTTTTGCTGTATTAAGCCACTCAGTTTATGATACTTTGTCAAGACAGCCCTGGGAAACTAACACAACAGTAATAAAGTACTACTTTTCCACTCTCAGACAGGCACAGATTAAAATAATTTTCATATACTGTTAAGAATGAAGAAGAAATTCATCTAAATATTTATTAGAACAATTTGACCTCAAGTTCATATATGTTGAAATTCTAGTCCTATTTCTTGAAATTCAATCCTAAAAATAAGTGAAAATGTAGGAAAAAATATATAATAGTTTGTTTACAATGATAATGTAAAATTTCAAGGAATATTTAGATATTCTAAATGCCCTATCCTAGCAAGTTGTTTAATAAAATAGGCTACAATACCACCCTTAAAATAAAAAAAAAATTATTGAAATGGAAATTGAATTCATTCTTCAGTGGAAAAAAATTCACGGAAGATCACTTCTATGAAATAGTTGAAAAGATATAATCCAAAATGCTCATAGTGGCTATTGTCTGCAAAATAGAACATAATTATTTTTCTTTCTTTTTTCACCTATATGCATTTCCTCAGTTTGTAGAATGATAAATATGTACTTTTTGATTACATGCCAATTTTGATTACTTATTTTAATGAATAGAAACAATAATTTAAATTATAGGCTTTTTCCTTTAGAGTCAATTTTCTTTTTTTCTTTCTTTTTTTTCAATTAAGATACTTTTAGCTACACTAATTATGGGATTTTTGTGGAGATATTAAGGTTAAAACTAGTAAATAAATGTACCCAATACATTAAACACTTTTCACAAGATCTAATTGGAAAAGCAATTTTATTTTGTCCTTCATAGTCTCTTCATATCTAATTAGAGATGCTGTCCTTACCTTGATAATGGACAAATATGGTTCTCATTGCTTTTATGATATAATTACACATAACTCACATTCTCAATTCAGTAACGAAAAATGTCCAGTTCCAAACACTAATCTCATTTTTGTATTTGATTTAAAATGAAGCCTCTTCTCGCCTAGCTGAGACTGGCTGGATGCAGGTAATCTGGCCTTTCTTCTCTGTTATTTTGCTCATTGTTGCCATGTTTCTGCTTTTCCTTCACTCTGCTATTGGGAGAAATTTAGAGGTGAAAGGAGCAGAGAAAGAAAGGGGGAGGAGACAGTGAGTTATTACTTGACCAGGCCCTCCTAAGGCTTTGGTCTCTGTGAGTGGTACAGATATTTAATGCTAGCTCACTGGGGGAGCACCTCAGTTCCTGGGATGCTCTTATCACGTAACACCTCCCTGCAACTTCTGTGCTACAGGTGGTGCATTTCCCCCAGGTTACAGCTTCTCTTTCTGCCCTTGATTTTTCAGGTATCTACTCCTCAAAATCTTTGCTATTGAACAGGTCCTAACAGCTCACATGTCCTAATGTGTTCTAGGCCATAATGATCCATCTCAGAACTCACTCAGGGATGGAACATCTATCGTCTTTCTGTTCAGCTGCAGAGAGCAGGAGGCACCTAGAATTTCATATTCTATTAAAGATAGCTTACATTTTCTAAGCATATGTAAGTGGATCTAGCTCACAGGTAATGGCAGAGCACTGGTTTTTGACTTGAGAATTATGGTTGCTACCAAAAAGAAAACATCCCAGATTTCTTGCATTTTTAAACACACTGATTTGTGTTTCCCCACAGGCTATTAATACTATCTTTGAGCAACATCACTTATTTTATTCTTTCTTCAAATATAGTTTTAACTTCCTTGTCTCCAAATCGTAGAATCCTGGGATTTTTATAAACATTTAATTCTTTTTGTTTTATTTGTTTGTTTGTTTGTTTGTTGTAGATGGACACAATGTCTTTATTTTATTTATTTATTTTTATGTGGTCCTGAGGATCAAACCCATTGTCTCATGTGTGCTAGGCAAACGCTCTACCACTGAGCCACAACTCCAGCCCCAGCAATTAATTCTTTTAAAATTCTTTTTCCTCTGCTTTTCTAAAATCACCCTACATTTGCTTTCTAAAAGCACTACTCTAAGCACAATTTAACACAATAGCATAATGTTCAAGCATCTGGCTGGGAAACATGGCATTCATTTGCTTCTTTTACTAGAAGGATATCCTGTATGGAAAGAGAAGAAGGTGAGTAAGCCTGTCCAATCTCCTTGCCAAATGAATCTCTGGATTAATAGACTAGTACTATCTGCTAGGAGGAAGAGACCTGAGCTCTTAAGTGCCTTTGTCAGGATATCCCTGATGAAGGACTACCCTTAATATGTGGAACTCAGGTTCTGTGAGGCATGACTCCTTGCGGAATGTCACACAGACTATAAACCCTACTGCAGTGAAATGGAGATGCTTTATAATTAAAACACACCTTCCTGTGTAAGAAACCCAAGAACCTCCCATATGGATTGTATCTGTTGTCCTGGGCTAGAGGTGCATGCCACTTCTCTTGATGTCCTATACCTCCCTCTGCTGCATTCTCACTTCTTGAATGCCTTTTATTTTTGTATTAATTTAATGAAGTGTGGTATTAAGATTCCTGTCACATGAATCTGACTTAATGATCTGATCTTCAGCTCTCATTTGAAAGCTTCATCTTAGATTATTATTCTGTAGTAATAACTTTCCAGGAACTTTATGTTTACTTCCAAAATACATTATACTGATATAATTTTGACCTTGCCTTCAACACATTTGGACTGAAATTACATTTCTTTGTTGGGAAAGGCATTAATAGGTGCCATTTCACAATTAGCTGATTAAAAATGTTTCCAACACATAATTATTTTTCATACCCACAGAGATTATTTGGACAATGAATAAACTGCCTTTAGTTCCTACTGGACTCTGGATAATTCACCTATACTTTTCACATATTCTTAAATCTTTAAATTCATTTTCATTTCAAGGTTTAAATTCAGTCTCTGTGATTTTAAAAATTATATATATATATATATATATATATATATATATATATATATATATATATATATATTGGTATTAATTAAAACTCCTATATACCAGGCCCTTTTGCTCCTCTTCCTTCTCTTTTCTTTTTTTCTTCCATGCATTAAGACTGGTTCAGATCTTGCTTTCTGTTGCTTTCTGTTCTCCTCTGGAGACCCTACTTCTTTTCCTGGTTGGTGTCCAAAGGTGACCTCATTGTATCCTTCTCTTTTCCTGCCATTTTGGAATGCTAATAATTTGGCTGTTTTTATCGAGGCTCTTCTCCAGAAACATCACCAATCTAATTTAATACAATTGGCACCTGGGCACCTAACAACCACCACAATCCTCTGTTTGAAGGACTGCCACTCATTTTTGGCTAGGTCTGATTATAAACACGGGCTCATTGGAGATGAAATGTATTGAAGAAACATTTACAAGGCATTGTTCTGGAAGCTGGGGGAAGAAAGTTTTTCATTCTAATGACTTTGATCTGGATTAGAAAGGGGAGGGTTTACCATGAGTACAAGGTCAAAGGAAGAAACAGAGAAATAGAAGATATTGTGAAGGAGAGGAAAAGTTTCCTTCCTAGTGGGAAAGACAATGAAGCTTTAAAAGTGAAGGAAGCATGCACTTGAACTCTGAGTCTTGAGGCATGGGGTTGAACAGACTTCAAAGATGGGGTTAGATTAAGAGGAAGGGGACTGATAAATCACGGAGGGTTATGAGACAGCAGAATCAGCCTAGGAGGAATGACTGACTACTAAAGGATTTTTAACAAAAAGTCATAATGGACTGTCATATGTGTTGGTTCTTTTGATTTAAAAAAAGAAATTTGGTGGCTCTCTAAACATGATAAGATTTGTGGTGTAAAATAAAACTGCTCTAGGTATTTGAATAATCATTGTGGGGAAAAAAAACACGTTTGGGAGGCAGGAGTAGTTGTGTTAATCAGAGTTGGCAAATCCCCTGTCAACAGTCAGGCCTCTGTTCTACTCACTTTCTGCTCCCCTTGCCAGGAAGCTGGCAGTTAATTTCTACTTATCTACAATTGACTAAAGCAAAGAATTTATTCAATAGCATTTTCCTCCAAGGACTCCCTTTGACATAATAATAGCTTAAAAGTTTATAGATCTTTGAAGATTTTTTATTATTATTCAATACCAAAGTAGAACATCATCAAAATCTTCATCAATAAAATATCATCTACTCACCAGTGTGAGTTGCTAAACTTTAGAAATATGTCTGTTAAACATGAGCAAAATAATTCAACAGAAATACAGGTTATAGACAGACTTAGCATCATGATTTAAAAAAAAAACATGATTTATAAAATGGGAGTAAAGACATTTTAGAGTCATGGTTTTCACCACTGGAAAACAGGGTCTTCAATCCAGACCTGTGTGAAATGCCATGTACTCTAAAATCTGGTAACTTTTCCCCAATCTTGCTGCTGTCTTAGACAAGTTCCACTTTGAATATTCACACTTTGAATATTGAGATAGCTTTGAAATTGTTTCCCTGCTTCTAGTTTTACTATTTATCAGAACAGCTTCATTATTCTGTGGAAATCTAAATGAGATCCTACTAAGTCACCTGTGTTGAAAACCTTCTAAGGATTCTCCTCTCCTGGACAGTAAGGCCAAAATCACCCCCATGGCTGTCAGGAAGTAAATGACTTGCCTCCCCCACTTTGCCTTTTAGACCGTATTGGTGTTTTATTCTCTTTTTCTCAATAGCCACACTAGACACCTTGCTACTCTTTATGAAGGCCAGTTTGTGTCCCTCCTCAGGGACTTTGGAGTTGCTGCCACTACACTTTGGGTGTTCTTTCCCCATAGGAAAGAAACCTCCTTCCGCAGCTCAAGTCACCTTCTTGTTTTACTAATTAACATATTCTATATTTTAATACTGTATTGCTTTATGTTTTACTATTAACATACTATATCTCTTTTTAAAATTTATTGTTTCATTTTATGTCTCCCTGAATAGAATGCAGACTCCATGAAGACAGGGATTCTTACGGTTTGGCAACTGCTGTCTCTCTCCAACGTCTAGAACAGTTCCTGGCACATTAGAGATGCTAATTAATATGTGTTGGATGGATGAATAAATTAATTTTATTCATTACAGAATCCCTGCTGGCATATATTTTGTATGCTAAATTATGAATATAGCATTTTGATTTTTTTTTCATGTGACAACATGGGAAATTTTATTCAAATTTTTTTCTTTAAAGTTTTGTAGTTACAAGTTTTCAATGCTCCTTGGCACTGAAAAAAAAAGTATAGAGATGAAAACTATTTTCTAAAATTCAATCTAAATTCTAAAATAGTTTAGGTAATCAAAATACAGCAGAATTTTTCCACATTATCTTCTGACTAGGGTGTTGATATTTAAGCAATTAGAAACTTCATCAGTGGCCATATGGTCAAATGATCTCATTATAGACCTTTGAATTAATTTGCATTTTTCATTATACTTCTATTTCTTTTTCTTTTTTTATATCCTTTTCTCTTTTTTCAAAAAGCAGTGGATTATATTCTCTAATATAAAATTTATTTGGCTAAAAGAGAATTTTTAATATTATCAGAATATGTTTCAATACATAATGCTCACATTCCTTTAATTATTTGCTTGACAAACTAAGTATTGAATATAACTTTGTGTAGATAAGAGTATTACTGATTAATAATTTTAATGATCTTTAAGTCACACATCTTTATTCAATATATATATATATATATATATATATATATATATATGTATATATATATACATCTGTTGTAGTAATTTCACAAATATATGAGTGGGAATTTATTGGTAAATTAAATTCTTATAAGTTACACACACACACACACACACACACATACACAGAGTCCTTTCTTTCTTTCAGAGCTTGGTATATGTTTTCCCAGGACCTCCTGGCTTTGAAGGTCTGGATTTAAAACTCTGCTAAAATAAAAGTTGGTCTCCCCCTACATGTGATCTGATTCCTCTCTCTTGCAGCCTTTAAGATTCTATCCTTATTCCGTATGCTAGGCATTTTCGTTATAATGTGAGTTGGTGTAGATCTATTGTCATTTTGTACATTTGGTGTCCTGAAGCCTCTTGTATTTGATTTTCCAATTCATTCTTCATATTTGGGAAATTTTCTGATATTATCTCATTGAAGAGACTGTGAATTCCTTTGGTTTGAATCTCTATGCTTTCCTGTATCCCAATAATTCTTATATTTAATCTTTTGATGCTATCCCATTATTGTTGGATGTTCTATTCCTGGTTTCTCATCATCTTCACTGTGTAATCAATTTTATTTTCCAGATTGTATACTTGTCTTCATTATCTGACATTCTGTCTTCCAAGTGATCTAGTCTGTGGGTGATGCTTTCTATTGAGTTTTTTTTTTTAATTGGGTTTATTGTATCCTTCATTTCAAGGATTTCTTTCTTTCTTTCTCCTCCTCCTCCTCCTCCTCCTCCTCCTCCTCCTCCTCCTCCTCCTCCTCCTCCTCCTCCTCCTCCTCCTCCTCCTCCTCCTCCTCCTCTTCTTCTTCTTCTTCTTCTTCTTCTTCTTCTTTTGAAATTTCTCTTTCTTGAAATCATCTGTTTTGTTACTGGTAATTTGCTCTCTTATCTCTTTCTTGGAGTCATCAATTTATGCCTATATTTATTCACTTAGGTCATTCTTTAATTCATATTTCATTTTAATTATATACATTCTGAAATCTTTCTCTCACATTTCATCAACTACATCACATTTCTTGCAGTGAGGATTTGAGGTATTACAGTTTCTACCCTATAATATTGTAGTGTCCATGCAGATTACATGTACCTGAACTTGTTGTTGGGCTTCCTGTCCCTGGCAGGTGTCCCACATAGATGCTACTGCAACTAAAAGTAGTGGTGGCAATAGCGGTGGCAACTCAAGATAGCAGTGGGGGTGACCCAAGGTAGATGCAACCACTTTCAGAGATGTGGGCCTTATAATGGCTTTAGGATGACTGTTCTGAGATGCAGCTGCTTCTAGGCCCTGTATGCTATCACAAGGTGGAAGTTTCTGTGTGAGGAAGGCTATAGCGATGGCTTCAGTGTTCCAACTTGGAGGTGAGCTAGGCCTTGGCCCCCAGGTGGGCCCAGGTGCTGGACCTAACCTGGGCCTGGGCTCCTGTTCATTTCAGTGGAGGTGGTCCTAGACCTGGGCTTGTATCCAGCCTATAATCCTATTTCTAATTTATAACACTATATTTGATTATTTGTGTATGTATGCTCAAAAAACTTTGGGAGTTCTTATTTCCTTGAAAAATACATACCTTCAGGTGGAATGTAAACAATATCTATATTCCAAATTTAAATTTTAAATCACTGTTATTAATAAAACAAAAAATAAAAACAAGTAATTTGCTTCATTGATGTGTCTGAACATTTTCCATGCACCTCTATGAAAGAACTTATATAATAGTGCTATTTTTTTGTTCACTAGTTAGGTTCAATAAAATTTTAAGAAAATGACTTTTTTAAATTAGCTGTGTCTCTATTTAGTTTAATTTAGTAAGAATTGAGAGGGTCTCTTAATTTAGGAAAAGTCTCTGAGAACTTTTCCCCATTTTCTCTACCCTCTCCACAAAGGAAAATATCTTAAATATAGGCCAGAAAGTGCCCGCTAACTGGATTTTGATTTGCTGTCATTCACCCTTCATTGTACAATCTTTTTTTATAGCTCTTCCAGGGCATTTAGAAATAATGATCCAATTCTATTATCTTCACAGCTACAATTTCTTCCATACATCTCCAATACCTGATGAGTGGCCCCTTTCACTAGTACAGCCTCCTAGGTGTGAATGTTTTAACAACTGGATTGTCACTTTGTGCAGGGGAGTGGGGAGGGTTATTGGCACTTCATGGCCAATAATGATGGGACACTTATTGCTAGTTGGGTGTGAGTGATCCAGCTTCCAAAAAATCTTATTTTCTGTTTTCTCAGACCTGAGAGTATGGGACACGACCTGAGACATGAAATGCAGTCTGTGATGCCAGATATTTATTAGGGACCAACATTTGCAAGAGGAAGGGGAAGGAGCATTATTGGGAAGAAGAAGAAGGCAAACTGCACAGCAGCTCTGAAAAGTATCAGCCCACCCCGCAGGAAGTTCATGAGTGAGTTTCATCCATCAGAATGTCCTATATTAGTCCAGGTTTTTATAATTCTGCCTCACATGGTGACTGGATATAGACTTCCTCAAGAAGGACTAGGACCTTGAACCAGATAATACTCCTTATAATGCTCTAGAGAAGATAAGAGAGGGAGGCTGTCTTCTGAGCATACTTCCAGCCCTGGAAAGCCTGTCTTTCTTTGAAGTTAAATTTGGGTTGCATATTTCCATGCATACCACAGATATTCTGGACTGTTAACCAGAGTTCAGTAGCCAGATCTTGGTGGATGGTTGTTTTTAAGTCCTGCATTTACTTTCCACTTAGGTAATTTGGCATCGGGGCAAGAGTTGTATTTTGGAAACATTGGTTAAGCTTAATGGTTGTGATTATAGAATGGAGTTTTAACTTAAAAGAATGGTTAAAGAATGGAATTGTAAACTACATTGCTGAAGCATAAAATACCCTTAGCCTTGGGTACCACTGAAAGAAGTTTCATTTTTCTTCATAAAGAAACCACTGTGATCTGAGCTGATATGTGGATCAAAATGGTGTTACTATTGAAGCCAGTAGACAGGAGAGCATGAAAATGTACAGAATGACATTTAGTGAAAATACTGTAAACCTTTCAATTGTACTCTTTAAAAAGTGAATCATAGTATGTATGAATTATATCTCTATAAAGCTTTTTAAAAGTCTTTGTAGAACAAGTTTTCAATTCATCATTTCTTAATAGCCAAAGAAGGCAAACATCTTCGATATGGCCTTGTAGGGTACTTGTTACAGCCTCAGATAATCACCTCACCAGTCTTTCCCACCAAGTAAGCATTCCAGATATATTATGCTACATAAGGGTGGTGGTGGAGGTAGAGAAGAAGTAGATCCTAGAAATCCTGTTATTTGGGGCAGAGAGTTTTCCAGCACTTATTTGAAGTATTAAAACAGATTCGACAATTTATATTTTGGACTGGCAAAGAGGGTCAATCAAATATGTTTGCTTATGTGTTTGTCTTTTTAAAGGAGCTTCTTTGAAAAGCGGCTCTTGTCCAGAAAAGAATGGCTTCCAAGGATCTATTTGGAACTCCTTGAGGATAGTGAAACCATTGGTGCTTTGAGACTAGTCAGACAGTCATCATCTCTTCGGAATGCATCATAGAGGTGCCTACTAAATGCCAATCATTAAGCTAGCCACCATAAACACAGAATTGACTGGGATGATTTGCTGTCATAGAAGAAAAGATTAAAAAAAAACCTCAGAATTATACTTTACTTTATTCTGTAATAGATGCATGCAGAGAGGCTATGGGGGTAAAAAAAAAAAAAAACGTTTTTGTAGGACAAGTTTTCAACTCATCATTTCTTAATAGCCAAAGAAGGCAAACACCTTCAAAATGGCCTTGTAGGGTACTTGTTACAGCCTCAGATAATTACCTCACCAGTCTTTCACACCAAGTAAGCATTCCAGATATTATACTACACAAGGGTGGTAGCTTTTTACAAGTATAAATCACTTGTACAAAAATTGTGCCTGCAAAAATGGTATTTGGCTGACAAAACTTAAATTGTTTTGTAGCCATGTTCATCTGTTCTTTTATTTTCTCTTCCTATTCCCTTCCAGTCTTCTTTTGGATTCTCTTAGTTCTACATACAAAACCAAGTCATAATACTTCTGGGAAAATATACCAGAGAGGTAATATAATGGTGAAAGCATCAAACCAAGTATTCAAGAGGAGAAGCTGGGATCTTATATTGTCAACTACTTCTGGTTAACTCACTTGGATTATTATGCTACTTAGGAGAATATGCATGCCAAACACTGTAGCAAGACACTGGCACCTAATGAGATCTCAATATAGTTAGTTGAAATAAGGGTTCTGGGTGGGAAACATGATTTTGTGTCTGAGCAATGTGTAATAAAAATTGAGAGTCACAGTTTCAAAATAGGAAGAAAACTTAAAAACCTATCATAATATGGATGTAAGCCACACCTCTTCTTTTTATGTTTAAATATTTTCTGTATTTTTGGAATTTCTTTTAATTTTCAAAATAGTCAATACATTGACAACCAATCTTGACTTTATAATCATTTGATGATTATTGAGGAGATAACATTATTGAAGAGATAACATGTATTATTAGAATAAAATTGGCATCACTATTACTACTAACCCCTGCTTCTTTTTTAATTAACTGATTAATTTTTTTATTTGTCCTTTTTAGATATACATAACAATAAAGTGTATTTTGACATTTTATACATCCATGGAGTATAACTTATTCTAATGAGGATATCATTCTTGCAGTTGTAAATGATGTGGAGTTTCAGTAGTCATGCATTCTTAATGGAGATAGAGGCATTCTGGGACTTGTTGCAAGAATACAGGATGTAAGCCGTGTACATGGTTCAGGAACTGTAAAGGTTCTATTCCATGTGCACCCCCACTGACCCTTCCTATCCATGCAAAGAGCTGCTCTTATCTAGATCAGCACATCTGCAGACTACTATGGCCAACAGTGGATGAAATTCTTATTGGGGATTTTACAAAAGAACTCAGACCTGGCCAGAATCAGAAATATCTAATTCCCAGTGTAATGTGATTTGTGATCTAAAACTTTGCATAAAAATAGGATCAACTGCTTCAACACTAAAGGAATAATTGTTAATAGCTTTTTAGATACATGTGAAAGTACTCTTCTTATTGGGTTGCACATATGATTTATTTCTTTTTTATTATCAAATATGACCTATATTTAATAAAATATATTTCTTATCCAGCCCTGAACCACAGATGCAGTACTCATGTAATGCAGTGTAATGTGGCTTGCAGCTGCCAAGGACCATAAATAATGCACCTCAGTAAAGCACTGTGATCAGGTTGCTGGTGCATACAGGCGTTTGAAAAACCAGTCTGACACCAGCTGCAGGCTATTTCTACTCAGTGGTTCAGCATACTGAGAACAAGATGCCAAGGTTTCCTTGGGCAAACTGGCAGGTCAAAACTAGGATCCATGGCCAAAAGTCATTATTTATTATGAAAATTTAATGGACATTAAATAGATTAGAGAGAACATTAGTTAACAACCACCTACACCACTTCAAAAATTAATATTAATTTCATAGTTATTAATGTTTTATAAAAGAAGGATATTACGTTCTGCTTCAAACTTTTGGAAATAGTTGGGTTTATTACCTAAGGTTGTGAGCAGGACTGGATCCACATTTGGCCCTTCTCTGAATTCACAAAAATTCCAAGACAATAAATGTGTTCATGTAATGGCATATGAAAATGTTTTGCTATTTGCAGTAATTATTATAAGATAGAGTTAATAGTAGATATTGGAGAACATACAATTTAAATTAGAATCAGAACACACTGAGGAAAGACTTTATAAAATCAATTTTTTTATATTTTGAGTTTTACCTTAAGAACTCAAAATTTATGCTGAATATGAACCAACACAATTCATCAATCACAGTTCCTAAGTGTGACTTTTCTCCCCTTTATCTGATCACTCGATAATTACTTGACCTGACTGGGGAAGAAAGTGCCACTTTCTCCATGTGATGGCACCTTGATTTTTTGTAGAGAATCTCCATTTGGGGAAGATGTAATACTTTTAGATGTGATAAATGACTTACTTAAAAACTACAATATTGCAAATATTATTCCAAGGACAATAACTTTCAAAAAGTTGAAGGATGAGAATCCATACTTTCATAGCTTTTCTCCTAAGAAAATATCTGATCATTTCTCCTAAGAATTTATTAAATAAATACATGAGATTGTTAGATAAATACACTTGACATGAAATTCTGGTTTACTAGAAATAATTAGTGAGACCTATCAAATGTTTTCCAATATTTTCTGTTCTAATTAAATGTTAGAAAATGTCATGAACTTTTTTTGATCATGTGTATATATCTGGTTAGAACTTTAAAATGCTAGCTTTATAAATGATGTGATGGAAGCTCTCCTCTCTGGATTATTTTGAATGAAGAGCACTCAGGTGTTGGATATTCTGGAATCTTTGAGACAACTGTCACGAAATGACTTTCCTGTTTCCACTTCTAACTAATCTTCATCCTGTTTCATTAGACAGTTGTCTTTATCTGGCTTCAGCCCCAATTTATTTTCATTTCTCCTTTTACCACCGTCCTGTTTTCCTTTCTCTTTGGGCACTGCCCTTATCCCTACTCCATTCCACACTCTTCTATCTCTTCCACTCTTTCTGGCCTGAACCACAGTTCAAACCCTTTCCGAATTAAGTGTACATCAGAACACTCTAGGGCAGTGGGATTTCTTTAAAATCAAACCAGTAAAACCTTGAAAAAGAGGGGAAACCATTTGCTTTTGCCAAGGTGCATGCCATTTTTATCCATACTTCAGATTCACCTGTTTAAATACAGTAAAAAACCAACTCTGCTGTTTAAATTTAGTAATACAAGTTAGTCAGCTTTTTATTGAAATGATAAAATAATCTTAACTCTTCTGTTTTTCAGATGGGAGGATTTTCTGATTGTCATGCCTGGTGGAGAGTATGAACTGCAAACAATTCCTTGATATCTTGTGATATGTTGCTGTACTATTCTACTACAAAACAGAAGAGATAAATTAGTTTTAAATTATAACACAGGTAAAAACTTTATGTTTTACTAAGACTTGGAGGCAAATCAAGATATTTTTCTATGTTATTTAAAAGTAAATTCCTCAAAAGATGATTATAGAGACCACTTTCAGAAGATTTCATGACCTGGTTATTTAGAAACCCAGCACTTATAAACTGTAAGTAATATCATGAATCAAAGAATCTACAGTTAAAACAAAAAAATCAATGCCATAAAAATTTTAAGAATTTAAACTATAGATTTTTTTCTGTAAAATCCTGAAGGTTTTGGTTTAAAGAATATATTGCTACAAGGATTGCTGGATGACAAGGAATATTTATTATGGTGTGTTTCAAGACTGTGTTTATAGATAGATAGTATATTTATAGACTGTAATGTGTATGAAGTAAAATGACACTCAATTGTAGACTAACCTTTTAGAATATGTATTACTTAATTCTTATTCTTAATGTCACAACAGTTGATCACTTACCCTACTGACATTTTATTAACATTTATAATCACTCATTAAAATAATAGGTTTTATTTTACCTTTTTTATTTCCAAATGTGAATCAAAGGTTTATTTTGACCCTCTTTAATATACATATATATATTTTTTTAATTTGGAGTCCCTCGTTTAGGTCATAGTATGACTGAAGAGGCAAGATAAAATTGGGTTCTCAATGTAATTTGGGGGTTCTTTGAAAGTTCCACCCACATCCGCTTCCTTTCATTAAAATGTTTAAATCATCCTTTGCATCATGGTTACCCAAAGTCCCGATTTAAGTTATAGCCAAGCTTGTGTAATTATGGAAAAATTAACATAAGCCTGCTAACATGGTTCTGAGTTTATATCAGTTTGCAGAAATGTGATATGATAACCACCCATTAACTTCTTTGTTACTACAGTTTTATGCCTAAAAGGTCATATTTGCATATGATAAAAGAGCATATGACTGATTAAAGAATTCATGAACTTTCAATCTTATGAATCCTAGAATCATATTCATATGGCAACTAATCACTTAGCAATGGGACGGTTGGGGCACTAGAGAGTTTTCTATATATGATACATGTTTGTTAGGCTCATGAACATTTCCTCATGACTGAAGGGATCAAGTTAATGTCAATACCCAATGAGAAGAAGACAGGAGGAAATGCTGAGGTAGACCTTTTTCCAGGGTGGGTAAGGCATTCATGCTTTGGAGCCAGATGGAACAAGTTCTCTGGCTCTCAGACCTTGGGCATATTATGCATATTGGTTTACTCCATTGTGAAATACGAGTGTAATGATAAGTGCATTTTAGAAGGTAATTTAAGGAAAGTGCTTAGTAGTGTCTTGTCTATAATATATATTCAATAAATAAATATTATTTGTATTGTTATTATTTTAGTGTACAGTTATAATTTCAGGTGCTATTCCATTTACTATAACATAATTCCCCCAGGTAACTCAGCCATTTGTCACAATATCTTGGTTCCAAGTATGGAAACTTGGCATAGACAGTTCCATCTCCTTACTATCACTTTCCAGCAAGAGTTCAAGGATTCTCCTTAAAGTGAGTACAGTGAAGCTTTCAGCATCACCTTGTTTAATATTTAGTTGGAAAATCCACAAGAGTATACTTAGTCATTACATAAACTCAAGTAATGTTTCTTCAGTCATAATAAGAGCAGGGACATCTTTTCAGTGGTTTTCAGAGTGTGTTTCCCAGATCAGCAGAGTCTGGGAACTTGTCCCCAGCCAGATCTCCTAAATCAGAAACTACTGGGTGGGACCCAGCAAACTGTATTTGAATAAATCTTGCTGATGTCTCTGATACATGTTAAAGTTTGGGAGCTATTGCTTTAGTGTTTCTATCTACAGGAGGCTATAAATACTAATAATCTTTACATAGAAATTATAGGAGCAAAGACCCTTTTAATTGATGGATATAGTTTCAAATTTATAGTCTTCTGTTCAGAGGATAAGTCTGGCAAGAGAGTACTTGGTGATAGAATGGACAAAAGTGAAAAACCTGAGTGTGGGTGGATTTAGAAGAAAGAAATAATACTGAAAATAAGGTTTTGTTGTTTGAAGAATCCTTGCTGTTGTAGTCTGCTGCTGGAATTATGTTAGAGTGGTAAAAGGCAACCCCCATAACATAAAATGGAATAAAATAGTTGTTTCATAGCATCTATTCTTCATTTCCTATGATTGCACATTCAAGGGATTATGGTCATTTTACAGTGTTTTGAAATCAGAATCAAATTACTATATGAGTGATAAAAACTAGAAGAGAGATGGAGTGGATAGTGGGAATGCTAAAGAAGCCATAGGTTTTTTCCTCTAACTCAAAACTGGACATGAATAGAATCCTTAATATGAACCTGGAGTCTAGGTGCTCTTTAGTTCTCATTTCAGCCTTACCTAATTGAATTACCTGTGCTTTTCAGAAATGAAGCATTAACTGTCCCAAGGAGTATATGTAGTGTAGCGAGAAGAACCTGTGCTTTAGAAATAAAGCAGATCTCACTATTTGACATTAGCACATTATTCATGTGACAGATGTTTAATCTGTAAAATAAGGCAAATGATACCTACCCTTTTGGATAATGGTTCCCAAATGTGGACATGGGGCAAAACATCCTTGGTGGGAGTTGTGGATGGTGACAGGTTCAGAGAGGATATTGCATTTGATGGGCAGTTCAGGGCTGCAGGGCACCCCATCACAAAGGACCATGCTCTGCACTACCATTTTATGCACTTCTTTTTGATGCCTCTAAGATATTCTTGTGGGTTAAAATTCTCTTCATAATTATCTAAGCCTAGAATTAAACTGTGTTTTATAGAAACATAAGGTATTTTTTTCGTGATTTTAATATACACTAAATTCTTCGGTAATATAAATTACTAATATGTAAATTCAGGAAAGATTATACTTTGTTTTGTTTGCACTTCCTTATCAAAATTTGTTCATCCTTTAGGGGGCAAATCATATAACCAACAGTGATATATGCAGGTAATTTGATCATCAGAAAAAAAAATGTGCATCAGCCTGCTTTTGAGGAGGTTGCATTCCCAGTGGTATTAAGTAAGGGGTAAATCACTGACTGCCTTATTGTGTCTCCTAGTAATAATTCCTGGGCATTTTCTTACTAAAAAACGAATTGAAATATGTTAATGAGATGCATATTATTTTAACATAAATTCATTTTATTTCTCCTTTATATTAGTTAAGAAATTACATTATTTTTAAAATTTATGAGTGAAGGTAGCTTATATGAGCTATAAATTTAAATTCAGGATAGTAAATGTAGAATGGCAATCTGTTCTGAAGGGAGATGTCAGATCCAAAGGCTGGGGTTTGCTTTAGAGAGGATGAAATGAGGCAATGTTATTGGGATAGTTAACGTAATACCTGATACATAAGAAGTATTCATATGTAGTTGCTGTTATTTTCATAACTAGGAGGTAGTGGCCCTGGTGGGATTGGGTACCAGTATAAATAGTACCGGGTGGCTACTTTCAGGCCAGCATGACTGTTTCTTGTTTTGAAATGCAAATCCAGGCCAGCCTGATGCTGGGTATGTACCCATGGCAACCTGTACTTCAGGATGATGGTGAATGCAGCCTGGGAGTTCCGAATTTAACCCTAAGTCTCTAAGAGAAAAGGGAGACAATCTGAACTGGAAATGGTAGAAAGATTAGGAATTTGATTCAACACATTGGTTTTTAATGCTAAACATACACAGTACAGGGAATGTTTTGCTTGCTACTATTACTCTTATTCTCTGGTCATTGCTTTGTGCATCTGTTGCCTGTATAACTCCCTCCAGTGTTACAGATATTATTTCTACAACCCCTATGTTACCAGAGCACATTATTAAAGGCAGGCGCCTGGAGTAGCATTTTAGAATACAATTTAGAATACAGTTCCAAAACCAGAGCTATCAGGTTTTGGAATGACTACTGTGGCCTGGAGACTGTAACACTGTAACTGATACGTAAGCATAACAGTTTTAGTTCCATTTGGCTCATGAGTTGTGGCATATTGTCAGGACAAGGATATCAGCATGCTTGTGGACAATAAAATAAATAACTGAAATCCTGAATAATATTTTAGAGTCATTTCATGGACTAGATGATATCCCAGGATATGCTGGAATTTTTCCCAAATGCTAACCCCAGGTATTATAAAATAATTTTATAACAACTAATGATGTGCCATGTACTATAACAGATATATTTTTAGTAAGTATATAAAAAGAAAACCCTCTTTCTACACCTAAGCTAATTAGAAAGAAGAGATTAAGTTCCGTATTTATGAAGATTTCTATGAGTTTTTATGTGAAAGCCATGAAATAGCCTAGATGATTTTTATGTAGATAATTAGAACCACTCGCCCAAATACTGCCCCTGGCTTGTAATGTTTATTGGCCAGAATAATGTGTAAAACATGAAGTGAGCATTTAAAGAATTTTAATGATGATAATAATAATGACATTAGGTAAATAGTTAAATGCAGAGTGATGTAGCATGCTAGGTTTTCACATATTGAAATAATTGGCCAGTGAATAGCATCAATCAATACAAAAACCTAGATATTTTTGCATAAAACCTTTTTAAAATATAGCAGAGTGGGGTCAGTTGTAGGACCTGGAAGGACAGCTTCGTCTTAGAATATGTGGACTTAAAATGAAGAATATTATCCCAGAAGCCACTTTGCCTCTGAGGTTTGTTTGGCCAGAACACTTGGCAAACCTGAAATATGCACTGACATTTGGGAATACAGAGGCTTTCAAAATTTCATCCATTCTTGACATGGTCTATCTAGCTAGTGGAAGTATTCCTTCCCCTCTGCGTTTTCAATGCTGTTTGAGTAGAAATAAAAAAGCTTAGGGAATTTCTTGAAGCATTGTTCAGCTTCTTTCCTTTGACTCTTGACTTGTCATACAAAATATGTTCTTCCCTTTATAAAAGCGTATTTTTCCTGAAAGCCAATTCTCTGTAAAGCTGCTTTCTAGATACTACAGTCTCTTGTTTGATACAAGCTCAGAAAGGAACAGACACGATTCCAGCTGGGACTCCAAGTCTCCACACTCATAATTGAAATATATACTGTACATGGTTCCTTTGCCTTCAACATTAATACCCATCTGCTGAAATGGCAAGGTGCCTGCTCTCTGGTTGATTGGATGGATGCCCTGGAGCACAGGTGCCTGGCAATGATGGGTTTAGAGAAATCCCCTACAAAACATTGTTTGAGACATTTCCTCTCCAGGACACCTCTCCTGGGTGCGTGTTATACAGAGGACTCTCTCTTTCTGATACCATGACGGCTGCTGTATGTCTTCAGCAATTTCTGCTCATCATTAAAAGCAAGAGCCTCAAAACAAGGTGACATTTAAAAGTGGAAAACATAATATTTTGATTCTTGAGGTCTGGCTTAGAACTTTTTTAAAAAGTTTTTTATTGGAAGATGTTAAATACCAAGTTTCCAAGCTTAAAATTATCCTTCCAGGTACTAGTTACACACTAAACTGAATTTCATACTTCGCAAAAGTTGTTGATAAAAAGCCAAAACACCATGCTATAATAATGTAGATGTGACATATTTTATAAGATGTATGTGTATGTATGTGTGAGGACTTCATATATGGCCATATTTTGATTATCTCATTATAAAGGTTATTGTAGCAGGTGAAGTTTAAAAAAAAAATCACTCACCAGTATTATTTTTCTCCCCTATGGTGATTTCTCCTAGAGGGAAAATTGGAGTAGCTAGTTAACTTTGCTTAATCCCTCAGCAGACAGATGTGACAGTATAGGGAATAGAGAAACTCTAGGTCATTCTGCCTTTAGGAGAAGAAATAGCTTTCAAAGGTTAAAGATTTGGGAAAAACAAGAGAATAAATATAGGGTCTCCTCTGCTCATTATCCAGTCTAGAAAACAATTCCCTTAAGCTGGGTAAGGGAGGGATGATGAAGAAGAAAAGAAATAGAGATATGTTAATGGACCTTTGAGAAAGCCTCCTGTGTCCATCTCTTGGTAAAAGCCCAGTGGTTTTGTAAGAACTCAAAGAAGAAATGACTGTGTGCTTCCTACAGATAACTGGCAACCACAAAATGCTTTGTAGAGATAACTGTCATCTTCAGGTACTAAACTAAGAGTTATTCCAAGTTTAGCCCTTACCTTATACCCAGGTTATTCAAAGACTACCAATGGGGAAAAAAAATAAAATAAAATAAAATAAAAAATAAAAAATAAAAAAAACCATTATGGCTGGAGCACATGAAAGCATTCTGCTGATACTTCGATACAGAAGAGGAAAGAAGAGTAGAAAACCAAAATTCACAAAGTGCATTTCCTTCCTTGCTTCCTTCGTCCCCCCCCCCCCCCGCTACCTACCCCCAACCCGCCTCTCTTGGCTTGTAATTGATTTTAGTTGTTAAATAATCACAAAGTCGACGGTGGTATCCCACCAGCCAAGCCTGCACTGGTCCCCGGGCTGAGTTCGGGATTTCAGACGGGGAAGGAAGCAGTACAGCCCCATCCCCCACAAGGGACACTCCACTAAGGCAACCAGCGGCCACCATCTTGGAGAGCTGAAGTATCCACCGCCACTCTTCGACAGATTGCAACAACAAAACAGGTGTGTGTCACCAGCTCAGCCCCCATACATAGGGGGATTTCGCATAAAATCTCTCCTAGACTTTCTGGGGGAGGGAGTATCAGAGTGAGCCTGCATAAAGACTAAAGGAGAACTAGAGGCACCTGACCTTCAACCTCCCCTCCCATCAGCAGCCAAAACAAAACCTGTCTAGCCAGCGCTGGGGGAGGAGCAAGCAGAAAAAATCAAAACCATAGAGTGCCAGGGATCCCAAAAGCCAATGGTGTGACCCCGGAGATCCAGGCTGTCTGAATCGCGCGGCCTGCCCCTCGGCTACAGAAGGCGTGGCGCCGCAGAGAAGGGATTAACTAGTAAGCAGGGAGATAAGTGGCTGTGACACGGTGGTATCCCACCAGCCAAGCCCGCACTGACCCCCTGGCTGACTTCAGGATTTCAGACGGGGAAGGAAGCGGTACAGCCCCATCCCCCACAAGGGACACTCCACTAAGGCAACCAGCGGCCACCATCTTGGAGAGCTGAAGTATCCACCGCCACTCTTCGACAGATTGCAACAACAAAACAGGTGTGTGTCACCAGCTCAGCCCCCATACATAGGGGGATTTCGCATAAAATCTCTCCTAGACTTTCTGGGGGAGGGAGTATCAGAGTGAGCCTGCATAAAGACTAAAGGAGAACTAGAGGCACCTGACCTTCAACCCCCCCTCCCATCAGCAGCCAAAACAAAACCTGTCTAGCCAGCGCTGGGGGAGGGGCAAGCAGAAAAAACCAAAACCATAGAGTGCCTGGAATCCCAAAAGCCAACGGTGTGACCCCGGAGATCCAGGCTGTCTGATTCGCGTGGCCTGCCCCATGGCTACAGTAGGCTTGGCGCTGCAGAGAAGGGATTAACTAGCAAGCAGGGAGATAAGTGGTTGCGACAAAGTGGAATCCCACCAGCCAAGCCCGCACTGACCCCCGGGCTGAGTTCGGGATTTCAGACGGGGAAGGAAGCGGTACAGCCCCATCCCCCACAAGGGACACTCCACTAAGGCAACCAGCGGCCACCATCTTGGAGAGCTGAAGTATCCACCGCCACTCTTCGACAGATTGCAACAACAAAACAGGTGTGTGTCACCAGCTCAGCCCCCATACATAGGGGGATTTCGCATAAAATCTCTCCTAGACTTTCTGGGGGAGGGAGTATCAGAGTGAGCCTGCATAAAGACTAAAGGAGAACTAGAGGCACCTGACCTTCAACCCCCCCTCCCATCAGCAGCCAAAACAAAACCTGTCTAGCCAGCGCTGGGGGAGGGGCAAGCAGAAAAAACCAAAACCATAGAGTGCCTGGAATCCCAAAAGCCAACGGTGTGACCCCGGAGATCCAGGCTGTCTGATTCGCGTGGCCTGCCCCATGGCTACAGTAGGCTTGGCGCTGCAGAGAAGGGATTAACTAGCAAGCAGGGAGATAAGTGGTTGCGACAAAGTGGAATCCCACCAGCCAAGCCCGCACTGACCCCCGGGCCGAGTACGGGATTTCAGACGGGGAAGGAAGTGGTACAGTTCTATCCCCCACAAGGGAAACAAAACACATAGAGTGCCGGGGTTCCCAATAGCCACCCTCCACACCCAACAAACGGCAGGCCCAGAGTACAGTTTGAACTGCCGAGAACCATCACTCAGGGGAAATCTGGTCTAGCAGGAGAAACCAAGACTAGCAGGAAAAAACAGGGGACTAGAGGCAAGGCCCTCGCGACTGGGCAGCTGTAAACTGCAGGCCGGCTGGCGACAGTTCACCCACTGCCCGCATAACTGGGCGGTAGGAGAACGCCCACCCGCTGGCGACTGATCACCTGCCCGTGGCCTGTGATACTGGGCGGCTGGAGACTGCCCGACTGCCGCGACCGGGAGCTGAAACCAAACAGAGACAGTCCAGTCACACCCCCCCATTAGGGCACCCCGGCAAGGAGACTGGGGCCGGACATAGCAGAGTAGTGTCATCACTGGAGCTCGGACGTCGGAATTCCTTCCCAGCGGAATCCACGTTAGCAGGCATAGTTTAACAACACAAAGGAGAGACATCAGAGTAATACAGAAACAAAACAAATCTATAGAAGAGAGCAGAAACACGACAATCAAAAAGAGCTGGAAAGTAACGTGGACAACATGAGAAAACAAGGGAAAAAAGGATTACAAACATTGCAAGACAACTCAATTCTACAGGAGGACATAGAAACATCAGAAACAGGGATAGGGAAAGAACTCAAGGCATACCTAACTCGAATGGAAAGGAATATTAGAGAAGACATGAGACAGCAAGTCCAAGAAATAAAAGTATATTTTGAAAATGAATTAAACAAACAAATTCAATTGCAAATAACAAGCTCTACCAGGAGATATAGAGATCTTAAAAAAAAAATCAAACAATAATTCTAGAATTGCAGGAAACTATAAACCAAATTAAAAACTCAAATGAGAATATTACAAATAGACTTGATCAAGTAGAAGTCAGAACATCAGATAATGAAGACAAGGTTTATCAACTTGAAAAGAATATAGTCAACACAGAAAAGATGCTTAAATCCCACGAGCAATCTATTCAAGAGATATGGGATGTCATAAAAAAACCAAATCTGAGAGTCATAGGGATAGAAGAAGGCACAGAGATTCAAACCAAAGGAATGGACAGCATATTAAATGAAATAATTCTAGAAAACTTCCCAGAGATGAAAGATGGAATGGATTGCCGAATCCTGGAAGCCTACAGGACCCCAAACATTCAAAACCAAAATAGACCAACTCCAAGACCTATAATTATGAAGATAGCCAACATGCAGAATAAGGAGAGAATATTAAAAGCTACGAGAGAAAAGAGGCAGATTACATTCAGGGGTAAACCAATTAGGTTAACGACCGATTTCTCATCACAAATTTTGAAAGTGAGAAGATCCTGGAACAATGTATTTCAAACGCTGAAAAATAATGGATTCCAACCAAGAATACTATATCCAGCAAAATTGAGCTTCAAATTTGACAATGAAATTAAAATCTTTCACAATAAACAAAAGCTAAAAGAATTTGCAGCAAAAAAACCAGCTCTGCAAAGCATTTTGAACAAAACACTACAAGAAGAGGAATTGAAAAATAGTGCCCAAAACTAACAGCAGGAGGTATCTCAGTAAAGGGGGAGGAAAATAACCAAAAAGCAAAACTAGCCAAACTAAAATAAATAAATAAAGAAGCATGACTAGAAATACAAATCATATCTCAATTGTAACCTTAAATGTTAATGGCCTAAACTCACCAATCAAGAGACATAGGCTAGTAACCTGGATCAAAAAAACAAATCCAACAATATGCTGCCTTCAGGAGACTCATATGATAGGAAAAGACATACACAGGCTGAAGGTAAAAGGTTGGGAAAAATCATACCACTCACATGGCCCTCGGAAGCAAGCAGGAGTGGCCATACTCATATCGAATAAATTCAACTTCAAACCTAAGTTAATCAAGAAGGATAAAGAAGGTCACTATATACTGTTAAAAGGAACCATCCACCAACAAGACATAACAATCATCAATTTGTATGCACCAAACAGTGGAGCTTCAACGTTCATAAAACAAACTCTCCTCAAGTTCAAGAGTCAAATAGACCACAACACAATAATTATGGGTGACTTCAACACACCGCTCTCGCCATTAGACAGATCCTCTAGACAAAAACTGAATAAAGAAACTATAGAACTCAACAGCACAATCAACAACCTAGACTTAACCGACATATATAGAATATATCAACCATCACCAAGTGGATACACGTTCTTCTCAGCAGCACATGGATCCTACTCAAAGATAGAACATATATTATGCCATAAGGCAACTCTTAGTAAATATAAAGGTGTGGAGATAATACCATGCACCATATCTGATCATAATGGAATGAAATTGGAAATCAATGATAAAAGAAGGAAGGAAAAATCCTACATCACAAATAAGATACTTGGGAATCAACCTAACAAAAGAGGTGAAAGATTTATACAATGAAAACTACAGAACCATAAAGAGAGAGATAGAAGAAGATCTCAGAAGATGGAAAAATGTACCCTGTTCATGGATAGGCAGAACTAACATCGTCAAAATGGCGATATTACCCAAACTTCTCTACAGGTTTAATGCGATGCCAATCAAAATCCCAATGGCATTTCTTGTAGAAATAGACAAAGCAATCATGAAATTCATATGGAAAAACAAAAGACCCAGAATAGCAAAAGCAATTCTAAGCAGGAAGTGTGAATCTGGAGGTATAGCGATACCAGAGGTCAAACTGTACTACAAAGCAATAGGAACAAAAACAGCATGGTACTGGTACCAAAACAGGCAGGTGGACCAATGGTATAGAATAGAGGACACAGAGACTAATCCACAAAGTTACAACTATCTTATATTTGATAAAGGGGCTAAAAGCATGCAATGGAGGAAGGATAGCATTTTCAACAAATGGTGCTGGGAAAATTGGAAATCCATATGCAACAAAATGAAATTGAATCCCTTTCTCTCGCCATCCACAAAAATTAACTCAAAATGGATCAGGGAGCTAGGTATCAAATCAGAGACACTGCATCTGATAGAAGAAAAAGTTGGCTACGATCTACAAATTGTGGGGTCAGGCTCCAAATTCCTCAATAGGACACCCATAGCCCAAGAGTTAACAACAAGAATAAACAAATGGGACTTAATTAAACTAAAAAGTTTTTTCTCAGCAAGAGAAACAATAAAAGAGGTAAATAGAGAGCCTACATCCTGGGAACAAATCTTTACCCCCCACACCTCCGATAGAGCCCTAATATCCAGAATGTACAAAGAACTCAAAAAATTAAACAATAAGATAACAAATAACCCAATCAACAAATGGGCCAAGGACCTGAACAGACACTTCTCAGAGGAGGACATACAATCAATCAACAAGTACATGAAAAAATGCTCACCATCTCTAGCAATCAGAGAAATGCAAATCAAAAGCACCCTAAGATACCATCTCACTCCAGTAAGATTGGCAGCCATTATGAAGTCAAACAACAACAAGTGTTGGCGGGGATGTGGGGAAAAGGGTACACTTGTACACTGCTGGTGGGACTGCAAAATGGTGAGGCCAATTTGGAAAGCAGTATGGAGATTCCTGGGAAAGCTGGGAATGGAACCACCATTTGACCCAGCTATCGCACTTCTCGGACTATTCCCTGAGGACCTTAAAAGAGCGCACTATAGGGATACGGCTGCATCAATGATTATAGCGGCACAATTCACAATAGCTAGACTGTGGAACCAACCTAGATGCCCTTCAATTGATGAATGGATAAAAAAAATGTGGCATCTATACACAATGGAGTATTATGCAGCACTAAGAAATGACAAAATCATAGAATTTGCAGGGAAATGGATGGCATTAGAGCAGATTATGCTAAGCGAAGCTAGCCAAGCCCTAAAAAACAAATGCCAAATGTCTGCTTTGATATAAAGAGAAAAACTAAGAACAGAACAGGAAGAAAGAGCATGAGGAAAAGACTACAGTAAACAAAGACGAATGGGGGGAGAGAAACGGAGAGAGAAGGGAAAGCATATGGAAATGGTAGGAGACCTTCAAGGATACATAAAATTATAAGAGGTTATGAGGGGCAAGGGGGAGGGAAAAAAAAAAAGGGAGAGAATTGAACAACAGCAGGGGAGGTGGAGAGGGAAGATGGGAGGGGAGGGGAGGGGAGGGGGGATAGTAGGGGATAGGAAAGGTAGCAGAATACAACAGTCACTAATATGGCATTATGTAAAAATGCGAATATGTAACAGATGTGATTCTGCAATCTGTATTTGGGGTGAAAATGGGAGTTCAAAGCACAATTTGAGTCTAATGTATGAAAGATGATATATCATGAACTATGTAATGCGATAAATAATCAATAAAAAAAAAAGAAAAAAAAAAAGAAATCACAGAAAAAAAAAAAGGAAAATGAACAATATGTTATTGAATGATCAATGGGTTATAGAAGACATAAAGGAGGAGATGAAAAAATTCTTAGAGTCAAATGATAACACAGACACAACATACCGGAATCTATGGGACACAATGAAAGCAGTTTTAAGAGGGAAATTCATTTCCTGGAGTTCTTACCTCAAAAAAAGAAAAAAACAACAAATAAATGAACTCACACAACACCTCAAAAACCTAGAAAAGGAAGAGCAAAACAACAGCAAATGTAGTAGAAGACAAGAAATACTTAAAATTAGAGCAGAAATCAACGAAATTGAAACAAAAGAAACCATTGAAAAAATTGATAAAACTAAAAGTTGGTTCTTTGAAAAAATAAATAAGATAGACAAGCCCTTAGCCATGCTAATGAAAAGAAGAAGAGAGAGAACTCAAATTACTAACATACGGGATGAAAAAGGCAATATCACAACAGACACTACAGAAATACAGAAGATAATTAGAAAGTATTTTGAAATCCTATACTCCAATAAAATAGAAGATAATGAAGATATCGATAAATTTCTTAAGGCATATGTTTTGCCCAGATTGAGACAGGAAGACACACACACAATTTAAACAAACCAATAACAAAAGAAGAAATAGAAGAAGCCATCAAAAGACTACCAACCAAGAAAAGCCCTGGACCGGATGGGTATACAGCGGAGTTCTACAAAACCTTCAAAGAAGAATTAATACCAATACTTTTCAAGCTATTCAAGAAATAGAAAAAGAAGGAGCTCTTCCAAATTCATTCTATGAGGCCAACATCACTTTGATCCCAAAACCAGACAAAGATACTTCAAAGAAAGAAAACTACAGACCAATATCTCTAATGAACTTGGATGCAAAAATTCTCAATAAAATTCTGGCGAATCGAATACAAAAACGTATCAGAAAACTTGTGCACCATGATCAAGTAGGATTCATTCCTGGGATGCAAGGATGGTTCAATATACGGAAATCAATAAATGCTATTCACCACATCAATAGACTTAAAGACAAGAACCACATGATCATCTCGATGGATGCAGAAAAAGCATTTGACAAAGTACAGCATCCCTTTATGTTCAAAACACTAGAAAAACTAGGGATAACAGGAACTTACCTCAACATTGTAAAAGCTATATATGCTAAACCTCAGGCTAGCATCATCCTAAACGGAGAAAAACTGAAGGCATTTCCTCTAAAATATGGAACAAGACAGGGATGCCCTCTATCACCACTTCTATTCAATTTAGTTCTCGAAGTACTAGCCAGAGCAATTAGACAGACAAAAGAAATTAAAGGCATAAAAATAGGAAAAGAAGAAATTAAACTATCGCTATTTGCGGATGACATGATAATATACTTAACAGACCCAAAAGAGTCTACAAAGAAGCTGCTAGAGTTAATAAATGAATTCAGCAAAGTGGCATGTTATAAAATCAACACGCATAAATCAAAGGCATTTCTGTATATCAGCGACAAAACCTCTGAAATGGAAATAAGGAAAACCACTCCATTCACAATATCCTCAAAGAAAATAAGATACTTGGGAATCAACCTAACAAAAGAGGTGAAAGATTTATACAATGAAAACTACAAAACCCTAAAGAGAGAGATAGAAGAAGATCTCAGAAGATGGAAAAATGTACCCTGTTCATGGATAGGCAGAACTAACATCATCAAAATGGCAATATTACCCAAAGTTCTCTTCAGGTTTAATGCGATGCCAATCAAAATCCCAACGGAATTTCTTGTAGAAATAGAAAAAGCAATCATGAAATTCATATGGAAAAACAAAAGACCCAGAATAGAAAAAGCAATTCTAAGCAGAAAGTGTGAATCTGAAGGTATAGTGATACCAGAGGTCAAACTGTACTACAAAGCAATAGTAACAAAAACAGCATGGTACTGGTACCAAAACAGGCAGGTGGACCAATGGTACAGAATAGAAGACACAGAGACTAATCCACAAAGCTACAACTATCTTATATTTGATAAAGGGGCTAAAAGCATGCAATGGAGGAAGGATAGCATCTTCATCAAATGGTGCTGGGAAAATTGGAAATCCATATGCAACAAAATGAAATTGAATCCCTTTCTCTCGCCATCCACAAAAATTAACTCAAAATGGATCAGGGAGCTAGATATCAAATCAGAGACACTGCATCTGATAGAAGAAAAAGTTGGCTACGATCTACATATTGTGGCGTCTTGCTCCAAATTCCTTAATAGGACACCCATAGCCCAAGAATTAACAACAAGAATAAACAAATGGGACTTACTTAAACTAAAAAGTTTTTTCTCAGCAAGAGAAACAATAAAAGAGGTAAATAGAGAGCCTATATCCTGGGAACAAATTTTTACCCCCCACACCTCCGATAAAGCCCTAATATCAAGAATGTACAAAGAACTCAAAAAATGAAACAATAAGACAACAAACAACCCAATCAACAAATGGGCCAAGGACCTGAACAGACACTTCTCAGAGGAGGACATACAATCAATCAACAAGTACATGAAAAAATGCTCACCATCTCTAGCAATCAGAGAAATGCAAATCAAAAGCACCCTAAGATACCATCTCACTCCAGTAAGATTGGCAGCCATTATGAAGTCAAACAACAATAAGTGTTGGCGGGGATGTGGGGAAAAGGGTACACTTGTACACTGCTGCTGGTACTGCAAAATGGTGAGGCCAATTTGGAAAGCAGTATGGAGATTCCTGGGAAAGCTGGGAATGGATCCACCATTTGACCCAGCTATCGCACTTCTCGGACTATTCCCTGAGGACCTTAAAAAAGCGCTCTATACGGATACGGCTGCATCAATGATTATAGCGGCACAATTCACAATAGCTAGACTGTGGAACCAATCTAGATGCCCCTCAATAGATGAATGGATAAAAAAAATGTGGCATCTATACACAATGGAGTATTATGCAGCAGTAAGAAATGACAAAATCATAGAATTTGCAGGGAAATGGATGGCATTAGAGCAGATTATGCTAAGTGAAGCTAGCCAAGCCCTAAAAAACAAGTGCCAAATGTCTGCTTTGATATAAAAAGAACAACTAAGAACAGAACAGGAAGGAAGAGCATGAGGAAAAGACTACAGTAAACAAAGAAGAATGGGGGGAGAGAAACGGAGAGAGAAGGGAAAGCATATGGAAATGGTAGGAGACCTTCAATGACACATAAAATTATAAGAGGTTATGAGGGGCAAGGGGGAGGGAAAAAAACGGAGAGAATTGAACAATAGCAGGGGAGGTAGAGAGGGAAGATGGGATGGGAGTGGAGGGGAGCGGGGATAGTAGGGGATAGGAAAGGTAGCAGAATACAACAGTCACTAGTATGGCATTATGTAAAAATGTGAATATGTAACAGATGTGATTCTGCAATCTGTATTTGGGGTGAAAATGGAAGTTCAAAACACAATTTGAGTCAAATGTATGAAAGATGATATATCATGAGCTAAGTAATGCTTTAAATAATCAATAAAAAAATTAAAAAAAGAAGAATCATAAAGTCATATGAATAGCTCATTCAAGAATGTGTAATATGATTTATGTAAACTATACTATTTACATAGTGGCTTCTAGAAAAAGAGTTAACGACTAGTGCAAAACTTCCTTTTCTATTTTGTTAAAGACATGTCTATGTTTGTGCTTCATTCACATGGGTTACTGATTACCTAGATTTCTCATTCTGTTCACCAGAAGCCTAACTCAACAACCTGGTGTCTTCCATTCCAGCTCTCTATCACAGTATTACAGGACATTTTAGCTATTTTGCAAAAACAACAAATTGATTTCTTTTTGATAATAACCAAATCCAACAAAGTACAATAAGATCTCTCTCCAATCTAGTATACATATTTACATACAAGAATATACAAAATCCAATTTGAGGGAGTTTGTTATCAATGCCTACCTTCTACTACCTCTTTGCTAAAGAGTCATTAATAGCCTTAAATCTGCTCACAAAAATTCTGGCTAAGAAGGTCCTTTAATGAATTAGCATGTTTCTCTTGTGCCATGCCATCTATACTTTGGTTTCAAGATTCATGTGCTTGAACTCTCCCCAACCCCAATCTTTGCTGACCAAATCACCCAAAGGAGAACATTAGCACAGAACCATTCCTAGCCGATTTTCACAGAAGACTTTTCTTGTCCCCCGAATGCTTTGCATACTTTTGGTGTGAATGACTTCCTGTTGCTGCTTCTATGACCCCTTCAACTTGAGTCTTTGTGTTCTCCTTGACCAGCATGTTCCTTTTGCCTGATCAGCATTCTGAATGCACCATCCATGCTTTGAAGCTGGGGGGGTGGCAAGGACATTTTAACCATCATTTGTGGGCAGCAGTCACTTTATGTATAAGGTCCAAGATGAAAACAGATTTTCTCCCTTATTCAGCATCAAGGAATTAGGGGAATTAACACAATTTAACCTCTCTGCCACCTGTCTATTTTTATTTATTTATTTATTTATTTATTTATTTATTTTTTAGCTGCCCTTGATTTCTTTTTTTTTTTTATTGGATGTTCACAACATTACAAAGCTCTTGACATATCATATTTCATACATTAGAATCAAGTGGGTTATGAACTCCCATTTTTACCCCAAATACAGATTGCAGAATCACATCGGTTACACATCACATTTTTACATACTGCCATATTACTGACTGTTGTATTCTGCTACCTTTCCTATCCTCTACTATCCCCCCTCCCCTCCCCTCCCATCTTCTCTCCCTACCCCATCTACTGTAATTCATTTCCCTCCATGTTTGTTATCCCATTCCCCTCATAAACTCTTATATGTAATTTTGTATAAAAATGAGGATCTCCCTCCATTTCCATGTGATTTTCCTTTTTTTCTCCCTTTCCCTCCCGCCTCATGTCTCTATTTAATGTTACTCTTTTCTTCCTGCTCTTCCTCCCTGTTCTGTTCTTAGTTGCTCTCATTATATCAAAGGAGACATTTTGTATTTGTTTTTTAGGGATTGGCTAGCTTCACTAAGCATAATCTGCTCTAGTGCCATCCATTTCCCTGCAAATTCCATGATTTTGTCATTTTTTTTTAGTACCGCGTAATACTCCATGGTGTATAAATGCCACATTTTTTTATCCATTCATCTATTGAAGGGCATCTGGGTTGATTCCACAGTCTAGCAATTGTGAATTGTGCTGCTATGAACATCGATGTGGCAGTATCCCTGTAGTGTGCTCTTTTAAGGTCTTCAGGGAATAGTCTGAGAAGGGTTAGGAAGATGGCGGCGAAGGGAGTACAACTCCCCAGTGCGCTGCGCCACTGTGAGGGATAAAGACGTGGTGAAACGGCTGAAGGCTACCTTGGTGGGAATCCCCAGTGAAATTGAGGTGCTCCAGAATCTAGAGAACAGACTTCCAGCGCGCGGGATTCGGCTGCAGGGGCTTGGTCACAGGCGATTTCCCCCGCACGGAGAGAAGCAGTGCCTGTCGGCGGCCGCCCCGCAGATGAAGTCTGGGACGCGCCCTGAATGATCGGCGGCGAGGTTCCAGAGCGGGATTGCAGCGAAGCGGATTCTGGGGCTCCTGCCAGTGGCGCACTGGCCGCGCTGAGTGCTGAGTTCCAGCCTTGAAACAGAGGAGAGAACCAGTCCAGTTCGATACCAGACACCGGTCGGAAAACGGAGGAAGACAGCAGCCGCCAACATGGAGAGCTGATGCAATCATCCCTGTTTTCTGCTGATCTCAGCTCATTCAACTACGGAACAGGTGATTCCAGGCTGGTATTTACCTGCGTCGCGCAGACAGATCGCCCAGGCTCGGGACGGGAATACCTGAGGAGAATACTCTTCGGGCTTCACCCCTGGCAAGGCGGGCGCCGGACTTTGAGCGGCCAGATTCTAGTTCCCCGGGTTGCTTTGGTCCAGGGCGGGAGATCCGTCGGGGACTCCTGGCGGAGGCCAGTTACAGGGGGACTGTGCGCTGAGGGGCGGCGTGGCTCGGGCTACCGGAACAGTTTGGCCCGAGGCTAGGGAGCCCGAGGGAACTGTGTCTTTGACCCTGCCCCTGGCTGAGCGTACACTGAGCTGGGAGAGATTGGAGCTGCCAAGCTCGGGCTCCCGGGGCCGTCTGGGCCTGAGGCTGGGGTTCCTCTGTGGAGCCTGCACCTAGCAGAGTGAGGCAGGGATCGGAGAGGCTGGGTTCTGGCTCCCGTGGTGGTTTGAGCCCAGGGCCGTGGAGCCTGCGGGGACCGCGAGCTGAGGCCAGCCTCAAGTGAAACTTGCGACGAGGGGCAGCGAGACTCTGTCTCCTGGAACAGTTTTGGCCTGAAGCTGGGGAACCCGTGGGAAGTGCGTCTTAGACTCTGCCCACAGCGGAGCGTGCACCGAGCAGGGAGAGTCTGGTGCGGCCAGGCCTGGGCACCGAGCAGGGAGAGTCTGGTGCAGCCAGGCTTGGGCTCCCGGGACTGCTTTGGCCTGGGTTTGGGGAACCCACGGCGGTTGCTCTGAGGAGCCTACGCCTAGCAGAACGTGGCGGGGATCGGAGAGACCGGCTCCTGGCTCCCGAAGCGGCTCAGGCTCAGGGTTGGAGATCCTACAGGGTCTGCTTCTTGGTCCGGGTCCTGCTGGGTGCTGCGGGGGCCCGGGGGGCAGAGTGGAGCTGCCTCCTGTGCCCAGAGCAGGCTAAGGGTCCCGCCAGTGTGGTATCACGACACCCCAACTGCAGCTGGGGCCGAGGAGAGTAGCCGCCCACGCCTGGAACAGGACCAGCGACCAGACGGCAGGGTAGCCAAGTCAACCCACTTGGAGTGGAGGCAGTGAAGAGCTGCCGTCTGATCCTGCAGGGTAGGCAGTCCTACGTCCCACTGGCAGGACAGGCTTGGCAGCCTGCCAGTGTGGTGGACGAGTAGCATCAAGGCAGTCACGTCACACTGGTTGGAGTGGGGGTTGAACAGAGCCGCCGTCAGCGTCCGGAAGGAGCCCAGAGACCCGTTGGAGAGGCAGTTAGGTACCCCCACTGGGAGTGGGGGTTGAGCAGAACTGCCGCCCAGGCCCGCAGGGTGGGCAGATCTGAGACCCACCGACGGAACAGGTTTGGAGGCCGACCAGCGTGGTAGACACGTCACATCAATTGGAGTAGGGGTGGAGAAGAGCTGCTGCCCACGTCCGGATCAGGACCAACGATCCGAGGACGTGGTAGGAACGTCACCGCAATTGGAGTGGGAGAAGAGTAGAGCAGCCACCCGTGCCCGCAGGGCGGGCAGACCTACGACCAACCAGCGTAGTGGATAGATCACCCTGATTAGAGGAGGAGCACAACCACTACCCGCCCTACAAGAGAGATATCCCAACTATACAAGAGCAATATAAATAAACAGGGGGAAAAATTTCAAAAACACAACAGTTCCACCAAGCAGAAAGAAACGCAAGCAATATGAAAAGACAAGGAAAGAAAGGACCACAAGCATTGCAGGTCAACTCAACTCTAGAAGAGGTAATAGCTGCAACAGATGGAATGTCAGATAAAGAGTTCAGGATATACATGCTTCAGATGATCTGGACTCTCAAGGAAGACATGAGACAGCAAAATCAGACAATGAAAGATCATATTGACAAGGAACTACAGAAACAAATCCAGGAAGTAAAAGATCAATTTCACAGGGAGTTAGAAGTAATAAAAAACAAACAAATAGAAATCCTAGAAATGCAGGAAGCAATAAACCAACTTAAAACCTCAATTGACAATACTACCAGCAGAATAGATCACTTAGAAGATAGAACATCAGACAATGAAGACAAAGTATTTCAACTTGAGAAGAACATAGACATTTCAGCAAGAATGCTAAGAAACCATGAACAGAACATTCAAGAATTATGGGATAATATTAAAAGACCAAACTTAAGAGTCATTGGGATACAGGAGGGCACAGAGCTCCAAACCAGAGGAATGAACAATCTATTCAATGAAATAATTCGAGAAAACTTCCCAGACTTGAAGAATGAAACAGAATCCCATATCCTAGAAGCCTACAGGACGCCGAAAGTGCAAAATCATAAGAGATCCACACCTAGACACATTATAATGAAGATGCCCAACATACAGAATAAGGAGAGAATTTTAAAAGCTACAAGAGAAAGAAAGCAGATTACATTTAGGGGCAAACCAATCAGGATAACAGCTGATCTCTCAACACAGACTCTGAAAGCTAGAAGATCCTGGAATAACATTTTTCAAACACTGAAAGAAAATGGGCTCCAACCAAGAATCGTGTATCCGGCGAAATTAAGCTTCAGGATGGAAGATGAAATTAAAACCTTTCACGATAAACAAAAGTTAAAAGAATTCGCAGCTAGAAAACCAGCTCTCCAAAAAATCCTTGGCAAAACATTACAGGAAGAGGAAACTGAAAATAACATTGACAACCATCAGTGGGAGGTAGGACAGTAAAGGGGGGAAAGTAATCAAGGAGGAAAACTATCAGGTTTAGTAACATAAATAAACAAATATGACTGGAGGAACAAACCAAATCTCAATAATAACCCTAAATGTTAATGGCTTAAACTCACCAATTAAGAGACACAGGCTAGTCAAATGGATCACAAAACAAGATCCAACAATATGTTGCCTACAGGAGACGCATTTGATAGGAAAAGATATACATAGACTGAAAGTGAAAGGCTGGGAAAAATCATTCCACTCATATGGACTGCGGAAACAAGCAGGAGTGTCCATACTCATATCAAACAAAATAGATTTCAAGCCAAAGTTAATCAAAAAGGATAAAGAGGGACACTGCATACTGCTCAAGGGAACCATACACCAACAAGACATAACAATCATAAATATATATGCCCCAAACAACGGTGCAGCTATGTTCATCAAGCAAACTCTTCTCAAGTACAAGAGTCTAATAGACCACCATACAATAATCATGGGAGACTTCAACACACCTCTCTCACCACTGGACAGATCTTCCAAACAAAAGTTAAATAAGGAAACTATAGAACTCAACAACACAATTAACAACTTAGACCTAATTGACATATATAGAATATACCACCCAACATCAAGTAGTTACACTTTTTTCTCAGCAGCACATGGATCCTTCACAAAAATAGATCATATATTATGTCACAGGGCAACTCTTAGACAATATAAAGGAGTAGAAATAATACCATGCATCTTATCTGATCATAATGGAATGAAACTGAAAATCAACAATAAAAGAAGGAAGGAAAAATCATGCATCACTTGGAGAATGAACAATAGGTTACTGAATGATCAATGGGTTATAGAAGACATTAAAGAGGAAATTAAAAACTTCTTAGAGTTAAATGAAATCACAGACACAACATATCGGAATCTATGGGACACATTGAAAGCAGTTTTAAGAGGAAAATTCATTGCTTGGAGCGCATTCCTTAAAAAAAGAAAAAACCAACAAATAAACGATCTCATATATCATCTCAAAATCCTAGAAAAAGAAGAGCAAAACAACAGCAAAAGAAGTAGAAGGCAAGAAATAATTAAAATCAGAGCTGAAATTAATGAAATCGAAACAAAAGAAACAATTGAAAAAATTGACAAAACCAAAAGCTGGTTCTTTGAAAAAATAAATAAGATCGACAGACCCTTAGCCATGCTAACGAAGAGAAGAAGAGAGAGAACCCAAATTACTAGCATACGGGATGAAAAAGGCAATATCACAACAGACACTTCAGAAATACAGAAGATAATCAGAACTTACTTTGAATCCTTATACTCCAACAAAATAGAAGATAGTGAAGGTATCGATAAATTTCTTAAGTCATATGATCTGCCCAGATTGAGTCAGGAAGATATAGACAGCCTAAACAGACCAATAACAATAGAGGAAATAGAAGAAACCATCAAAAGACTACCAACTAAGAAAAGCCCAGGACCGGACGGGTATACAGCAGAGTTTTACAAAACCTTTAAAGGGGAACTAACACCAATACTTTTCAAGCTATTTCAGGAAATAGAAAAAGAGGGAGAACTTCCAAAGACATTCTACGAGGCCAACATCACCCTGATACCTAAACCAGACAGAGACACTTCAAGGAAAGAAAACTACAGACCAATATCTCTAATGAACCTAGATGCAAAAATCCTCAATAAAATTCTGGCGAATCGGATTCAAAATCGCATCAAAAAAATTATACACCATGATCAAGTAGGATTCATCCCTGGGATGCAAGGCTGGTTCAATATACGAAAATCAATAAATGTTATACACCACATCAATAGACTTAAAAATAAGAACCATATGATCATCTCGATAGATGCAGAAAAAGCATTCGACAAAGTACAGCATCCCTTTATGTTCAAAACTCTAGAAAAATTAGGGATAACAGGATCATACCTCAACATTGTTAAAGCAATCTATGATAAGCCACAGGCCAGCATCATTCTGAATGGAGAAAAATTGAAGGCATTCCCTCTAAGATCTGGTACAAGACAGGGATGCCCTCTCTCACCACTTCTGTTCAACATAGTCCTCGAAACACTGGCCAGAGCAATTAGACAGACGAAAGAAATTAAAGGCATAAAAATAGGAAAAGAAGAACTTAAATTATCACTATTTGCAGATGATATGATTCTATACCTAGCAGACCCAAAAGGGTCTACAAAGAAACTATTAGAGTTAATAAATGAATTCAGCAAAGTGGCAGGATATAAAATCAACACACATAAATCAAATGCATTCCTGTATATCAGCGACAAATCCTCTGAAACGGAAATGAGGACAACTACTCCATTCACAATATCCCCCCAAAAAATAAAATACCTGGGAATCAACCTAACAAAAGAGGTGAAAGACCTATACAAGGAAAACTACAGAACCCTAAAAAGAGACATAGAAGAAGACCTCAGAAGATGGAAAAATATACCCTGTTCATGGATAGGCAGAACTAACATCATCAAAATGGCGATATTACCAAAAGTTCTCTATAAGTTCAATGCTATCCCAATCAGAATCCCAACAGCATTTCTTGTAGAAATAGATAAAACAATCAGGAAATTCATATGGAATAATAAAAGACCCAGAATAGCAAAAACAATGCTAAGCAGGAAGTGTGAATCAGGTGGTATAGCGATACCAGACTTCAAACTATACTACAGAGCAATAGTCGCAAAAACAGCATGGTACTGGTACCAAAACAGGCGAGTGGACCAATGGTACAGAATAGAAGACACAGTAACCAATCCACAAAACTACAACTATCTTATATTTGATAAAGGGGCTAAAAGCATGCAATGGAGGAAGGATAGCATCTTCAACAAATGGTGCTGGGAAAACTGGAAATCCATTTGCATCAAAATGAAACTGAATCCCTTTCTCTCGCCATGCACAAAAGTTAACTCAAAATGGATTAAGGAGCTCGATATTAAATCAGAGACATGGCGTCTGATAGAAGAGAAAGTCGGCTATGATCTACATACTGTGGGGTCAGGCTCCAAATTCCTCAATAGGACACCCATAGCGCAAGAGTTAACAACCAGAATCAACAAATGGGACTTACTCAAACTAAAAAGTTTTTTCTCAACAAAAGAAACAATAAGAGAGATAAACAGGGAGCCTACATCCTGGGAACAAATCTTTACCCCACACACTTCAGATAGAGCCCTAATATCCAGAGTATACAAAGAACTCAAAAAATTAGATAATAAGATAACAAATAACCCAATCAACAAATGGGCCAAGGACCTGAACAGACACTTCTCAGAGGAGGACATACAATCAATCAACAAGTACATGAAAAAATGCTCACCATCGCTAGCAGTCAGAGAAATGCAAATCAAAACCACCCTAAGATACCATCTCACTCCAGTAAGATTGGCAGCCATTAAGAAGTCCAACAACAACAAGTGCTGGCGAGGATGCGGGGAAATGGGTACACTTGTTCATTGTTGGTGGGATTGCAAAATGGTGCAGCCAATTTGGAAAGCAGTGTGGAGATTTCTTGGAAAGCTGGGAATGGAACCACCATTTGACCCAGCTATTCCCCTTCTCGGTCTATTCCCTAAAGACCTAACAAGAGCATGCTACAGGGATACTGCTACATCGATGTTCATAGCAGCACAATTCACGATAGCAAGATTGTGGAACCAACCTAGAAGCCCTTCAATAGATGAATGGATTAAAAAAATGTGGCATCTATACACAATGGAGTATTACTCTGCATTAAGAAATGACAAAATCATAGAATTTGGAGGGAAATGGATGGCATTAGAGCAGATTATGCTAAGTGAAGCTAGCCAATTCTTAAAAAACAAATGCCAAATGTCTTCTTTGATATAAGGGGAGTAACCAAGGACAGGGTAGAGAGGAAGAGCTGGAGAAGAAGACTAACATTAAACAGGGATGATAGGCGGGAGGGAAAGGGAGAGTTAAGGGAAATTGCATGGAATTGGAAGGTGAGCCTCAGGGTTATACACAATTACATATAAGAGGAAAGGAGGAGTAGGATAAAAATTATATAAGTGGAAGAAACGATTTTTAGTAGAGGGGGTGGAGAGAGAGAAGGGGAGGGGAGGGGAGGGGAGGGGAGGGGGGATAGTGGAGAATGGGATAGACAGCAGAATACATCAGTCACTAGAAAGGCAATTTATAAATCAATGGAAATGTAACTGATGTGACACAGCAATCTGTATACGGGGTAAAAAATGGGAGTTCATAACCCACTTGAATCAATCTGTGAAATATGGTATATTAAGAACTACGTAATGTTTTGAACAACCAACAATAAAATATTATAAAAAAAAAAAAAAAAGAAAAAGAAAGATCAGTGGAGGGGCTGGGGATGTGGCTCAAGCGGTAGTGCGCTCGCCTGGCATGCGTGCGGCCCGGGTTCGATCCTCAGCACCACATACAAACAAAGATGTTGTGTCCGCCGAGAACTAAAAAATAAATATTAAAAACTCAAAAAAAAAAAAAAAAAAAAAAAAAAAAAAAAACTGCTTTCATTGTGTCCCATAGATTCCGATATGTTGTGTCTGTATTTTCATTTATCTCTAAGAATTTTTTGATTTCCTCCTTTATGTCTTCTGTAACCCATTGATCATTCAGTAATGTATTGTTCATTGTCCATGTGATGTAGGATTTTTCCTTCCTTCTTTTATCATTGATTTCCAGTTTCATTCCATTATGATCTGATAAAGTGCATGGTATTATCTCAACCCCTTTATATTTACTGAGGGTTGCCCTATGGCACAATATATGATCTATTTTTGAGAAGGTTCCATGTGCTGCTGAGAAAAAAGTATATCCACTTGATGATGGTTGATATATTCTATATATGTCAGTTAAGTCTAGGTTATTGATTGTGATATTGAGGTCAATAGTTTCTTTATTCAACTTTTGTTTGGAGGATCTCTCCAATGGTGAGAGAGGTGTGTTGAAGTCACCCATGATTATTGTGTTGTGGTCTATTTGATTCTTGAACTTGAGGAGGGTTTGTTTTATGAACGTCGCAGCACCATTATTTGGTGCATAAATATTGATAATTTTTATGTCTTGTTGGTGAATGGTTCCTTTTAACAGTATATAATGTCCTTCCTTATCCCTTTTGATTAACTTAGTCTTTTTTTTTTTGCTTGCCTTAGTTATTTTATTTTATTTATTTATTTTTTTATTGGATGTTCACAAAATTACAAAACTCATGACAAATCATATTTCATAGATTAGAATCAATTGGGTTATGAACTCCCATTTTTACCCCAAATACAGATTGCAGAATCACATCGGCTACACATCACATTTTTACATACTGCCATATTAGTGACTGTTGTATTCTGCTACCTTTCCTATCCTCTACTATCCCCCCTCCCCTTCCCTCCCATCTTCTCTCTCTACCCCATCTATTGAAATTCATTTCCCTCCATGTTTGTTATCCCATTCCCCTCGTAAACTCTTATATATAATTTTGTATTACAATGAGGGTCTCCCTCCATTTCCATGTGATTTCCCTTTTTTTTTTCTCCCTTTCCCTCCCGCCTCATGTCTCTGTTTAATGCTAGTCTTTTCTTCCTGCTCAGCCTCACTGTTCTGCTCTTAGTTGCTCTCATTATATCAAAGAAGACATTTGGTATTTGTTTTTTAGGGATTGGCTAGCTTCACTAAGCATAATCTGCTCTAGTGCCATCCATTTCCCTGCAAATTCCGTGATTTTGTCATTTTTTAGTGCTGCGTAATATTCCATGGTATATAAATGCCACATTTTTTTTTATCCATTCATCTATTGAAGGGCATCTGGGTTGATTCCACAGTCTAGCAATTGTGAATTGTGCTGCTATGAACATCGATGTGGCAGTATCCCTGTAGTGTGCTCTTTTAAGGTCTTCAGGAAATAGTCCGAGTAGGGCAATAGCTGGGTCAAATGGTGGTTCCATTCCCAGCTTTCCCAGGAATCTCCATACTGCTTTCCAAATTGGCCTCACCCGTTTGCAGTCCCACCAGCAGTGTACAAGAGTACCCTTTTCCCCACATCCTCGCCAGCACTTGTTGTTGTTTGACTTCATCATGGCTGTCAATCTTACTGGGGTGAGATGGTATCTTAGGGTGGTTTTGATTTGCATTTCCTTGACTGCTAGAGATGGTGAGCATTTTTTCATGTACTTATTGATTAATTGTATGTCCTCCTCTGAGAAGTGTCTGTTCAGGTCCTTGGCCCATTTGTTGATTGGGTTGTTTGTTTTCTTATTGTCTAATTTTTTGAGTTCTTGGTATACTCTGGATATTAGGGCTCTATCTGAAGTGTGAGGAGTAAAAATTTGTTCCCAGGATGTAGGCTCCCTATTTACCTCTCTTATTGTTTCTCTTGCTGAGAAAAAACTTTTCAGTTTAAGAAAGTCCCATTTGTTGATTCTTGTTATTAACTCTTGTGCTATGGGTGTCCTATTAAGGAATTTGGAGCCTGTTCCCACAATCTGTAGATCGGAACCAACTTTTTCTTCTATCAGACGTAGAGTCTCTGATTTGATATCTAGCTCCTTTATCCACTTTGAGTTGACTTTTGTGTGTGGCGAGAGGAGGGGATTTAGTTTCATTTTGTTGCATATGGATTTCCAATTTTCCCAACACCATTTGTTGAAGATACTATCCTTTCTCCATTGCATGTTTTTAGCTCCTTTATCAAATATAAGATAGTTGTAGCTTTGTGGATTAGTCTCTGTGTCCTCTATCCTGTACCATTAGTCCACCCGCCTGTTCTGGTACCAGTACCATGCTGTTTTTATTACTATTGCTCTGTAGTATAGTTTGAGGTCTGGTATCGCTATACCACCTGATTCACACTTCCTGCTTAGAATTGTTTTTGCTATTCTGGGTCTTTTGTTTTTCCATATGAATTTCATGATTGCTTTATCTATTTCTACAAGAAATGCCATTGGGATTTTGATTGGCATTGCATTGAACCTATAGAGAACTTTTGGTAATATCGCCATTTTGATGATGTTAATTCTGCCTAACCATGAACAGGGTATATTTTTCCATCTTCTAAGATCCTCTTCTATTTCTTTCTTTAGGGTTCTGTAGTTTTCATTGTATAGATCCTTCACCTCTTTTGTTAGGTTGATTCCCAAGTACTTTATTTTTTTTGAGGATATTGTGAATGGAGTGTTTTTCCTCATTTCCATTTCAGAAGTTTTGTCGCTGATATACAGAAATGCCTTTGATTTATGTGTGTTGATTTTATATCCTGCCACATTACTGAATTCATTTATTAGTTCTAGTAGTTTTTTTGTAGACCCTTTTGGGTCTTCTAGGTATAGTATCATGTCATCCGCAAATAGTGATAATTTAAGTTCTTCTTTTCCTATTTTTATGCCTTTAATTTCTTTCGTCTGTCTAATTGCTCTGGCCAGTGTTTCGAGAACTATATTGAATAGAAGTGGTGATAGGGGGCATCCCTGTCGTGTTCCAGATTTTAGAGGGAATGCCTTCAATTTTTCTCCATTCAGAATGATGCTAGCCTGAGGCTTGGCATAGATAGCTTTTACAATGTCGAGGTAAGTTCCTGTTATCCCTATTTTTTCTAACGTTTTGAACATAAAGGGATGCTGTACTTTGTCAAATGCTTTTTCTGCGTCTATTGAGATGATCATATGGTTCTTCTCTTTAAGCCTATTGATGTGGTGAATAACATTTATTGATTTCCGTATATTGAACCATCCTTGCATCCCAGGGATGAATCCTACTTGATCATGGTGCACAATTTTTTTGATATGCCTTTGTATCCGATTCGCCAGAATTTTATTGAGGATTTTTGCATCTAGGTTCATTAGAGATATTGGTCTGTAGTTTTCTTTCTTTGAGGCGTCTTTGTCTGGTTTCGGAATCAGGGTGATGTTGGCCTCATAGAATGAATTTGGAAGAGCTCCCTCCTTTTCTATTTCCTGAAATAACTTGAAAAGTACTGGTATTAATTCTTCTTTAAAGGTTTTGTAGAACTCCGCTGTATACCCATCTGGTCATGGGCTTTTCTTGGTTGGAAGTTTTTTAATTGCTTCTTCTATTTCATCTATTGATATTGGTCTGTTTAGGTTGTGAGTTTCCTCCTGACTCAGTCTGGGCAAATCATATGACTTAAGGAATTTATCGATGTCGTCACTTTCTTCTATTTTATTGGAATATAGGTTTTCAAAATAATTTCTAATTGTTTTCTGTATTTCTGAAGCGTCTGTTGTAACATTGCCTTTTTCATCCCGTATGTTAGTGATCTGAGTTCTCTCTCTTCTTCTCTTCGTTAGTATGGCTAGGGGTCTGTCGATCTTATTTATTTTTTCAAAGAACCAACTTTTTGTTTTGTTAATTTTTTCAATAGTTTCTTTTGTTTCAATTTCATTGATTTCTGCTCTGATTTTAATTAGTTCTTGCCTTCTGCTACATTTGCTATTGTTTTGCTCTTCCTTTTCTAGGGCTTTGAGATGAAGTGTGAGCTCATTTATTTGTTGGTTTTTCCTTTTTTTGAGGAATGACCTCCAGGCGATGAATTTCCCTCTTAAAACTGCTTTCATTGTGTCCCATAGATTCCGATATGTTGTGTCTGTATTTTCATTTATCTCTAAGAATTTTTTGATTTCCTCCTTTATGTCTTCTATAACCCATTGATCATTCAGTAACGTATTGTTCATTGTCCATGTGATGTAGGATTTTTCCTTCCTTCTCTTATCATTGATTTCCAGTTTCATTCCATTATGATCTGATAAAGTGCATGGTATTATCTCAACCCCTTTATATTTACTGAGGGTTGCCCTATGGCATAATATATGATCTATTTTTGAGAAGGTTCCATGTGCTGCTGAGAAAAAAGTATATCCACTTGATGATGGTTGATATATTCTATATATGTCAGTTAAGTCTAAGTTATTGATTGTGATATTGAGGTCAATAGTTTCTTTATTCAACTTTTGTCTGGAGGATCTGTCCAATGGTGAGAGAGGTGTGTTGAAGTCACCCATGATTATTGTGTTGTGGTCTATTTGATTCTTGAACTTGAGGAGAGTTTGTTTTATGAACGTCGCAGCACCATTATTTGGTGCATAAATATTGATAATTGTTATGTCTTGTTGGTGAATGGTTCCTTTTAACAGTATATAATGTCCTTCCTTATCCCTTTTGATTAACTTAGTCTTGAAGTCGATTTTATTCGATATGAGAATGGCCACGCCTGCTTGCTTACGAGGACCGTGTGCTTGGTATATTTTTTCCCAACCTTTTACCTTGAGCCTGTGTATGTCTTTTCCAGTCAGATGTGTCTCCTGGAGGCAGCATATCGTTGGATTTGTTTTTTTAATCCATGTTACCAGCCTATGTCGCTTTATTGGAGAGTTTAAGCCATTAACATTTAGAGTTACTATTGATATATGGTTTGTACTTCCTGCCATGTTTGATTATTTATCTCTTTTTTTTTCTAATTTAGTTGTTTCTCCATGATTAGCTTTCCCCCCCATCCTCTGTCTTTACCGAGGCACTTCCCACTGATGGTTTTGGTTATTGTTTTTCACATCTTCCTCGTGTAGTGTTTTCCTCAAGACACTTTGCAATGTCGGTTTTCTGGCTACAAATTCTTTTAGCTTTTGTTTATCATGAAAGATTTTTATTTTGTTTTCGTACCTGAAGCTTAATTTTGCTGGATACAGAATTCTTGGTTGGCATCCATTTTCTTTCAGTGTTTGAAATATGTTGTTCCAGGATCTTCTTGATTTCAGCGTCTGTGATAAAAAATCCGTTGTTAACCTTATTGGTTTACCCCTAAATGTGATCTGCCTCCTTTCTCTTGTAGCTTTTAATATTTTCTCTTTGTTCTGTATATTGGATATCTTCATAACAATGTGTCTTGGCGTTGGTCGACTGTAATTTTGTGTGCTCGGTGTCCTTATGCATCTACAATTTGTATATCTGTTTCCTTTTTTATTTCTGGAAAGTTTTCTGTAATTATTTCATTCAGCAGGTTACTCATTCCCTTGGTATGAATCTCTGTACCTTCCTCTATCCCGATGACTCGTAAGTTTGGTTTTTTTAAGTTATCCCAAATCTCTTGGATGTTTTTCTCGTGATTTTTTACCAGCCTATCTGAGTTGGCTAGACTCTTTTCAAGATGATATATATTTGTCTTCATTGTCTGACGTTCTGGCTTCTACTTGCTCCACTCTGTTAGTGATACTCTCGATTGAGTTTTTAATTTGGTTTATCGTTTCCTTCATTTCTAGAATTATTGTTTGATTTTTTTAAATAATCTCTATCTCCTGATAAAAATGCTTAACTTCTTCTTTTATATGTTTATGTAATTCATTTTCAATGTGATCTTTAAGGTTCCTTTCCATCTGTCTAAGGTGTTCCTTGAGTTCTTTATATGGCCATTTTTCTGATGTCTCCAGGTCCTCCTGAATATTTAGGCTGTCTTTCATTGTTTGTACTCCTTTTCTTCCTTGCTTTTTTATGCTCATGATACTTCTTGTTCTGTTTGACTGCTGAGTTACTGTTTACTCTTATCGATTTATTTGATGCTTGGGAGGAGAGGTATTAGAAGGGAAGGGAAGAAGTCACTAAAGAGAGTGAGTGTAGGCAGGTGGAATTCAAGAGAGGGGGAATAAGAATATTGAAAAGAAATGAAAAGACTAAAGAAAAAAAGTGAAAAGAAAGAAAGAAAAAACGAAAAAAAGAAAAATAAAAATTTAAAACAAACCAAAAAAATTTATAATGATAATAAAAAATGGAAATTGAAGTTTAAAAAGTAATAGTAATAATAATAGAATAAAAAGAATTAAAAAAAATTGAAACCATTAATAAGAAAGTTAAAGAACATCAACAACATCAACTACAAAAAGTGAGAATTAAAAAAAAATTAAAATTAAAATTAAAAAAAATACTAATAATAATCATTAAATAATAATAATAATAATAATAATAATAATAAATGCGGTCATAGAGCTCGATTAACTTCTCTTCCAGTAGGTGGAGCAATGCCCACTGGGCCAGGCTTCTCCTCTTGATAGTTGGGAACCAATCACTGTGCCTCAGCTCTTCTTCCCAGACTGTGCGGGTCTCCAGTCCTGAGTGCCTAGGTCCTTCTCTTGCGGTTCCTCAATCCAGGCCCCACTCACCTGTGACGCTTACCACATTACTGGCTACACGCCGGGTCTGCTGCTCCTGGGCGCCCTGTTTCCATGGATGCCTGGGCACACCCTTTCTGTTTGCCTCCCTCAGACCCTAAGTTTGTAAGGCTTGGGGCTGAGGACCCCCAGCGAATTTGTTTGCCCTCAGGTAGCAACTCCCCTGGTAGCTGGTGCAAGGGACCTCTGTTGTCAGCAGAGGGATACCCTGGGTCTGACTATCGTGCTCAGTTGGCTTTAACCTCTGTGAGTTCAGGTGGGCCGACTAGTTATTTCATTGGGATCATTAGTGCTGAGTCACTAGAAGCAGGCGAACCAGAACTAGAGTGCAGCCCAATCTGGGCTCGGTGTGTTCTGAGAGGGGCAGACTGTTCGCCCGGGATCCCCTTCAGCTCAACAGTGCCTAGTGGTCCTGAGCGAACAGTATTTTGACAGTTTACTTCTCCCTATGCTCGCTCAGCTGAGGGGGTTAGAGACTCTCTCTGCGTCCGCCGCCATGCTGGATCACTTAGATTTTAAATTGTCACTCATCTTATCAGCTGTTTCATTTAACTCGGCGTCTCACTGTCGCGGTGAAGAGTCTGCTCTATGGTGCTCTGCGGGAGGTGGCGGCGGCGGCGGCGGCGGCTGCGGCGGCGGTGGCAGCGGCGCGGTGGCGTCTCGGCTGTGGCCTTCGGGACCCCCAGGAGGGGGTGCGGGCTGGGGGAGGCGAGGCAGTGCCTCGGGGCCGCGCGGGCCGGTACCAGTACCGGACACGCGGGAGAGCGGGCAGGGTGGGGGAAAGAAATTGAGATCTAGATTTAGGGACTGAGCGTGGGAGGAGAGACAGCTGGGGAGCAGCAAAGCGGAAAGCTATTTGTTTACTTTTTGATTTTTGAGTTTATATCCAATAGTAGATGAACACATTCACTCCCAGGAACTTGCAGGAGAAAAATCAGTAAAACTTTACCCTTGGCTGAAGATCTCTGCTCTTTTTGCTTATAATTGTGTTAGTGTATGAGTCTGCATATGCCTACTGCCTTATTACCAATATTTTTCAAAAACTGGATTTATCCCAATTTAGGAAAAAACAATTATTAATGTGATTAGAACTATTAAAATCATTCTGATTTTCAAACAACTTGAAAGAGTTCTAACTAATACTTTGGGGTCTCTTATTATACTCTACTTCAAGCATGGGGGAAATGGGAACATGTGGAAACGATTCATAAGACACTGTAAAATCTAGTTAAATAAATACAAGCAACAGAAGGCTTTCTGGGAATAATTTTCATTGATTAACCTTTAGGTCAATTTTTTATTTTTAAATAACCAACTGTGACTTTGTTTCATATCTTTAACCTCTGGATTCTTTCAGTTGATTAATTTTCAAAATAGCTAATTATTTGATAAGTACCAAATAATTTATTCTGATTTTTTTTGCTGACTAATGATTTCTTTAATGAAAGAACAACACTTGAACACAGTTTCTCTATAAGATCTATCTCCTTCTTTGCATTTTTATATAAAAAAGAGAGGAATGAAGTATAATATTGTCTTTTTCATATGATAAATGAGATATTTATAAAATCTATATGAAATATAACACTACATCTAATATTGTAGGGAGTAGAATAATTATATGGATGTAATAGAAAAATATAAATCATGTTGACAATTTTGTTGTAAAACCTGTCAAGTTCAAGTTAAGAGGCAGTATAAGAGATTGTGTTTTAATCTATTATTGTCAAATTTTAAAAAGAATAAGAGTAGGAAAAATTGCATGTTTGGAGTGTTTTATTCAACTAAAATGAAAAAGAAAAAGAAGCTGGTTATATGGTCAATTAAAACTAAATTATCCTGAATGAAGGGAAGGGAGAGGAGATGAGCATAGAAAAGGCAGTTGAATTAATTGGACATAACTTTCCTATGTTCATATATGAATGCTCAAATAGTGAACCTCCACATCATGTACAACCACAAGAATGGGATCCTAATTAGAATAATTTATACTCCATATATGTAAAATATGTCAAAATACACTCTACAGCCATGAATATCTAAAAAGAACAATAAGAGCAAAAAAACCCTAAATCATCCTGCTTGAAATATATTGTTATCTCTAATCATTGTTGTAGTTTCTTCTTTTTGTGTTATTTTATTAATGTATATCTGGCCTTTATATGAACCTAAGTAACAACAATAGTAACAAAAAAGAGTCCAAATAGAACAAAATAGAGTTAGATTTATAACCCAGATTCAGCATCCTCTATTTAGGCAAGACTGACATTGTACTAAAAGCCTGAGAGAGAGATTCCGTATTTATTTACTTTGAGTGCTGCTGAATCAAGCAAAATGAAAAGTGATTTGTAAATTGCTTATTCAGTGAATGTGAATAAATAACTCTCAAATCAATGTCTTACAAGAATGTGGCAACCAGCTCATTTCATCGGAAACCAGACAACCTATCGATTTCCTTCTCTGGATTATGTTGAACGGGAAATGTTGGAGTAGAAGCAGGCCAGTCTACTTACCTGGCAAAAAGAACAGCTTATTTCCAAAAGAGAGGAAAATGTGCCTAGATTTTTAAAACACCCCTCTTTCTAGCCAGCACTACCACTCTCAAGACCAAAGGAGAGAAACCTCTGCCGTGCAGCTTGCACTTTGGAGGACCAAGGTCTGACTTTACCAAACCACTCTTTATGGAGTAGCGTAACGACAGGCAGCTGTGTCCACCCAGACTAATGTTTCCTTCTTCTAGGCCATACTTCCAGCACCTAGGCTCTCCAAGCCCATCTCTAACACCTGGACAGGGTCCTTTCTGACCCCTCCCTGCTAGGAGCAGGCCACCCTGCACCTGGGTTTGAGGAGAGCTTGGATATCCAGGATGCAGTGAATGTCCTCATACATGAGTTCAAGGTCCTTCATGGGACCAGAAGAGCAAGAGGAGAAAACTAGTAGCCAGTCTTAGGGAACTGGGTCCAGCACACTCCTTTATGGCACATTTCTATGCCCAGTTCTAAGGAATACAAAAATTCCTCATCTGAACCTGGCCTTCCAGATTCTAGTGAAGAGACTAAGATTGGAAGTTGATGCACTTTTGATTTAACATTGTGGCAGCTGACTTACAACTTATAAATATTGAGATATACATGACATATGTGCCTCCATTTGTACTTTGCCCCAGGTCCTTTCATGTCTTGGCTTACCAGCTACCAACCTATCTATCTATTCTCCTTTACAATGGAACTTCTCTAGTTTTCTTAACTTGCTTCATCTCATTTGCTCATTCTCTGCTTACTTCTCTCCTCACCTAACTTGGCTTGAGTCCCTGCAACTTGAACAAATCTACTTTTATTTATGCTGTCCCTCATTTCTTTGATAGAAATTTCCAGTGGGTGTTATATGTAGCCTAACCTTGTTCTCTTAACATTTTGCAACACTCTTTGTTCTTGGTTGCTATGTCTCCATGATCGTCTTGTTTTCCCTGATACCTCTCTCTGGTTCCTCCTTCTCTCTTTACCTTATTTGAAGTCCTTTAGTGGTCATTCTTATGCTCTTTTCTCTTCTTTTCATTATTTTCTGTCTGGCTCATTTCATCAGGGCTGTAATTGCCATCACTATCAGGAGGAATCACAAAGTGATCTCTTTAGCCCAAACCTCTCTGCTAAGCTCTCAACCCATATTTCCAACCAATTTCCTCACATTTCCCCCTCTGCTGTTTTATACATGCCTCAAAATTAAGATGTCCAAATTGAACAATTTATCTTATCCCCAAAACCTGGTCTTAAAATTTTCATTAGAACTTCACAATGTTGCCATTAACAATTCAACTTTGCAAACCACAAAGTACTCTTCTTCTATACCATTTCATCCTCAATTGTCTCTAAAAATCTCACCAAGCTCTCTTGGCTTTATGAGTTTATAATATAGTTTTTTTTTTCTCTTGATCTTTTCTCCAGATATGGTCCTTACCTACATCTCCAGCTTCACTCAGTAGAAATCAGATCTTTATATTCTCTGCTCTAACACAGCCTGTCTCAATCCTTTTATCCTTGGAAAATTTGATATAATTTTCAGATTTCAGAGAGTCATTTAATGTTATAATTACAGCACATAGTTAAATTATTGTATCTATAACTTATAGTGTGATAGCATGAATAGGAAATTGCAGGTAAAACAACCTGATAAGAATTGGCAGTGCTTTTTTTGAGAAAATAATATTTTTTGGTGCATCTGTTTATTTTAGCTAATTCTCATGCTGTCCCATCTCTCCACAAATGATGCCCACAATAGTGCAAGTAGAGCATGTAGATAATAAAACTCTGGCTTTTCCTTTATTTAAACATTTCATGCTTGATTTATTTTTAAAATAAGCCAAATTAGACTTAAAAAGTCTTATTATAAACTTCTATTACATAGAAGACTAATGAGGTTTGCTATGTAGTATATGGCATGCACAAGAATTGCATTTTTCTCTATTGAAAACTAAAAATGACCCTTTATCCAAATTTTTCTTTAAAAAAATCAAGTTTATCCCTATATTTAAAATTGTTATCATTCCTTCTTTATTGTAAGATGAATATAATTTTTTAAAAAAGAATAATGGACTTGAGTCAAATGACATTTAGTTTTTCCAACAGGCTGTGTAGACTTTTTTTGAATAAATGCAATAATCTGATTTTAATAATATTCCTTAAACTTAAAAATTTCATAACAATGGTGATTAATAAAGCTAACAAAATCATAAGAAAAACTCTATAAATAAAAATATAACATAAGACTACTAACCTGCATGGGACCCAGGCTCACAGTAGATCTGGGTCCATCCAGCCGGCAGACACCCCCAGGAGCTCAGGCTCCAGCACAGGACCCCCTCTTCTGACCATCAGACCACCATGGGAGCTCAGACCTGGTCCAGATCGGCAAACAACAACCTTTGTGGGACCCAGGCTCACAGTAGGCCCAGGTCCATCCTGCCACCAGCTTACACCCGCCACAGCTCAGACCCAGCCCAGATTCTCTCACACTGACATATGTGGGACCCAGGCCCAGGTTAGGTCTGAGTTTGCACCACTTCCCAACCTGGGTGCCCAAGCCTAACCCACATTCATCTTTGGATACTGCAGACATCTCCACAGCCTTCCTCATGCAGTAGTAGCCCCTGCCTTTTGACAACAGACAGGGCCTAAAAGCAGCTGCATCTCAGAGAAGACATCCCAAAGACAGTGTAAGACCTATTCTTTTAGCCTCATCTCTGTAAATCATTGCATCTATCCTGGGGAACTTCACTATTATCTCAATTTCACTCAGCTGTTGCCGCCACCACCTTTAGTTGCAGTAGCATACATTGAGGGACACCAGCAGGGTCTGGAACCCCAACATCAAGGTGAGGTACAGACAATTTGCACAAGTACTACAAAGAATATAGGGAAGAAACTGTAATGTCTCAGATCCACACATCAAGAAAAGAAAACACATAGACAATATGAGAAAACAAGGGAGGAAAGTGCCCCAAATAAATCAGGATACTAACCAGGATACTAAGAGAACCCATGGACAGTGAAGTTGATGAAATGTCAGGGAAGACGAGTTCAGAAGGCTCATAATTAAAATGATCTGTGAATTAAAGAGTGACCTAAATGAGCAAATACAGGCAAAAGTTGATCACTCCAACAAAGAGATGAGAGAGCAAATACAGGTAGCAAAATACTACTTCAAGAAAGAGATAGAGACTCTGAAAAAAACAACAGTCAGAAATACTTGAAATGAAGGAAACAATAAACCAAATTAAAACAACAACAACAACAACAACTCAATACAAAGCATAACCAACAGACTAGATCACATGGGAGAAAGAATGTCAGATAATGAAGACAAAGTATAAAATCTGGAAAATAAAGTTGACCACACATGAAGATACTAAGAAACCATGAACAGAACATCCAAGAATTATGGGACAGCATCAAAAGACCAAATCTAAGAGCTTTTGGGATAGAGGAAGGCAGAGAGTATCAAACAAAAGGAATGCATAATCTCTTCAATGAGATAATATCAGAAAATTTCCAAAGAATGAAGAATAAATTGGAAAACCAAATACAAGAGGCTTACAGGACACTAAATATACAAAATTACAACACATCTACACCAAAGCACGTCATAATGAAAATGCCTAGCATAAAGAATAAAGGATAGAATTTTAAAAGCTGCAAGAGAAAGGAATCAGATCATATATAGGGGGAGACCAATTCATATCTCAGCATATTTTTCAAGCCAGACCCTCAAAGCCAGGAGACCATGGAACAACATATATGAAGCTCTGAAAGAAAATGGATGCCAACCAAGAATCTTGTATCCAGCAAAATTAAGCTTTAGATTTGATGATGAAATAAAAACCTTCCATGATAAACAAAAGCTAAAAGAATTTACAATTAGAAATCATGCACTACAGAACATCCTCAGCAAAATATTTCACTAAGAGGAAATGAAAACCAATGATGAAAATCAGCAGAGGGAGGTATTACACTAAAGGAAAAACTAATCAAAGGAGAAATGAAGTCAAGTTAAATACCAGAAATAAACAAAAATGGCTGGGAATACAAATCATGTCTCAATAATAACCCAGAATATTAATGGATTAAACTCACCAATCAAAAGACATCAACTAGCAGATTGGATTTAAGAAAAAAAAAAGAAGAACCAACATGTTGCCCTCAAGAGACTCATCTCACGGGAAAAGACATCAACAGACTGAAGGTGAAAGGTTGGGGAAAATCATACCATTCACATAGACTATGGAATCAAACAGGGGTTTCCATCATATTAAATAAAGTAGACTTCAAGCTAAAGTTAATCAAAAGGGATAAAGAAGGACACTACATACTTCTCAAGGGAAACATACACACACAAAAAAAGACTTAACAATTATAAATATACATATACCCCAAACAATGGAGTATCTACATTCATCAAATAAACTCTTCTCAAGTTCAAGAGTCAAATAGTCACACAATAATTTTGGGTGACTTTAACACACCTCTTTCATTACTAGATAGATCTTCCAAACAAAAGCTGAACAAAGAAACTATAGAACTCAAAAATACAATCAATAGCTTAGACTTAACTGACTTATATAGAAAATTTCATCCTTCAATGAATGAATACACTTTCTTCTCAGCAGCAGATGGATCCTTCTCTAAAATAGACCATATATTACACCACAGAACAACTCTTAACAAATATAAAGAATTAGAGATACTACCATGCATTCTATCAGATCATAATGGAATGAAATTAGAAATCAATGATAGAATTCATCTGTGTATCCATCTGGTCTTGGGCTTTTCTTGGTTGGTAAGCTTTTGATGGCTTCTTCTATTTCCTCACTTGATATTGGTCTGTTTAAATTGTGTATATCTTCTTGACTCAATCTTGGCAAATCATATGACTTAAGAAATTTGTCGATTACTTCAATGTCTTCTATTTTATTGGTGTATAGGATTTCAAAATAATTTCTAATTATCTTCTGTATTTCTGTAGTGTCTGTGTGATATTACCTTTTTCATAACGTATGCTAGGAATTTGAGTTCTCCCTCTCTTTCTTTTTGTTAGCATGGCTAAGGGTCTATCAATTTTATTTAGTTTTTGAAAGAACCAACTTTTTGTTTTGTCAATTTTTTCAATTGTTTCTTTTGTTTTGATTTCAATGATTTCAGCTCTAATTTTAATTATTGCTTGCCTTCTACTGCTTTTGTTGCTGATTTGTTTTTCTTTTTCTAGGGCTTTGAGATGTAGCATTGACTTTTTCTTCTTTTAAGGAATGAACTCCATGCAATGAATTTTCCTCTTAGAATTGCTTTCATTGGTGTCACAGAGATTTTGATATGTTGTGTCTATGTTCTCATTTACCTTTAAGAATTTTTTAATCTCCTCCTTGATGTCTTCTGTGACCCATTGTTCATTTAGTAGCATATTGTTTAGTCTCCAGGTAATGGAGAAATTTTTATTTTGTATTTTGTCATCGATTTCCAATTTCATTCCATTATGATCTGATAAAATGCATAGTAGTATCTCTACTTTTTTGTATTTGCTAAGAGTTGCTTTGTGGCATAGTATATGGTCTATTTTAGAGAAGGATTTATGGTATATATGTATAATAAGAATTGTAATGCAAAAAAGTACATGTATAAAGACATTAATTGGCATGAACATACTTTATATACACAGATATGAAAAATATGTGTAATAAGAAGTGTAATGCATTCCGCTGTCATGTATTTAAAAATAAATTCAATTAAATAAAACAACAACAATAATAACAACAAATAAAACACTACATCTCAAAGCCCTAGAAAAAGAAGAACAAATCTACACCAAAAGCAGTAGAAGACAGGAAATAATTAAAATCAGAACTGAAATCAATAAAACTGAAAGCAAATAAACATTGAAAAAGTTAACAAAACAAAAAGTTGGTTCTTTGAAAAAATAAATAAAATGGACAGACCCTTAGCCATGCTAATGAAGAGAAGGAGAGAGAAGACTCAGATTACTGACAGAATTGATGAAAAAAGAAATATCACAACAGACACTACAGAAATATAGAAGATAATTAGAAATTATTTTGAAAACTTGTACTCCAATAAAATAGAAAATATTGAAGGCATTGACAAATTTCTAGAGTCATATGGTTTGCCCAAATTTAATCAGGATTATATAAACAATTTAAACAGATCAATTTCAAGTGATGAAATAGAAGATGCCATCAGAAGTCTACCAACCAAAAAAAGCCCAGAACAGGAAGGATACATAGCCAAGTTTTATAAGACTTTTAAAGAAAACCTAATACCAATACTCTTCAATTTATTTCAGGAAATAAAAAAAGAGGGAGCACTTCCAAACTCATTCTATGAGGCCAGTATCACCCTGATTCCCAAACCAGGCAAAGACACATCAAAAAAAGAACACTTCACACCAATATCTCTAATGAACATAGTTGCAAAAATTCTCAATAAAATTCTGGCAAATTGGATACAAAACATATCAAAAAGATAGTATACCATGATCAAGTGGGGTTCCATTCCAGGGATGCAAGGTTGGTTCAACATATGGAAATCAATAAATGTAATTCATCATATCAATAGACTTATCAAAAGATAAGAACCATATTAACATCTCAATAGATGCAGAAAAAACATTTGAAAAATAGCACCCCTCATGTTCAAAATATTGGGAAAACTAGGGATAACAGGAATATATCTCAACATCATAAAAGCTATCTATGCTAAGCCCCAGGCCAACATCATTCTAAATGGCAAAAATCGAAGGCATTCCCTCTAAAAACTGGAAAAAGACAAGGATGCCCTCTTTTACCACTTCTATTTAACATAGTTCTTGAAACACTGGCCAGAGCAATTAGACAGATGAAAGAAATTAAAGGGATATGGATAGGAAAAAAAGAACTCAAATTAGCACTATTTGCCAATAATATAATTCTATACCTAACAGACCCAAAAAATGCCACTAGAAAACTTCCAGAACTAGTAGATGAATTCAGCAAAGTAGCAGGATACAAAATCAACACCCATAAATCAAAGCCATTTCTATATCCGTGACAAATCCTCTGAAAGGGAAAGGAGGAAAACTAGCCCATTTACAATAGCATAAAAAAAACCTTGAGAATCAACTTAATGAAGGAGGTGAAAGACCTTTACAATGAAAACTACAGAATGCTAAAGAGAGAAAACAAAGAAGACCTTAAAAGATGGAAAGATCTCCCTTGTTCTTGGATAGGCAGAATTAATATTGTCAAAATTACCATACTACCCAAAGCACTATACAGATTTAATGCAATTCCAATCAAAATCCCAGTGACATTCCTCATAGAAATAGAAAAAGCAGTCATGAAATTCATCTGGAAAAATAAGAGACCCAGAATAGTTAAAGCAATCCTTTAAACTACACTATAGAGCAATAGTAACAAAAAACAGCATGGTATTGGCACCAAAATAGACTCGTAGACCAATGGTACAGAACAGAGGACACAGAGACTAACCCACATAATTACTTTTATCTTATATTTGACAAAGGTGCCAAAAACATACATTGGTGAAAAGATAGCCTCTTCAACAAATGGTGCTGGGAAAACTGGAAATCCATATGCAACAAAATGAAATTAAACTCCTATCTCTCTCCATGCTCAAAATTCAACTCAAAATGGATGAAGGACCTAGGAATTAAACCAGAGACACTATCTATTAGAAGAAAAAGTAGGCCCAGATCTTCATAATGTTGGATTAGGCCCCAACTTCCTTAATAAGACTCCTATAGTGCAAAAATTAACATCAAGAATCAATAAGTGGGGTGGATTCTAGAAAGCTTCTCCTCAGCAAAAGAAACAATCAGTGAGGTGAATAGAGAGCCTACTAATTGGGAACAAATTCTTACCACACAAATGTTAGATAGAGCACAAATCTCTAGGATATATAAAAATTCAAAAATCTTAATACCCAAAAAACAAATAACCCAATCAATAAATGGGGCAAGGAACTGAACAGACACTTCTCAGAAGAATATACACAATCAATCGACAAATATATGAAAAAATGTTCAATTTCTCTAACAATTAGAGAAATTCAAACACAACTACTCTAAGATTTCATCTCACTCCAGTCAGAATGGCAGCTCTTAAGAATACAAAAAACAGTAAGTGTTGATGAGGATGTGGGGAAAATGGTACACTCATACACTGCTGGTGGGACTGCAAATTGGTGCAGCCAATTTGGAAAGCAGTATGGAGATTTCTTAGGAAGCTGAGAATGGAACCACCATTTGACCCAGCTATCTCACTCCTTGGTCTATACCCAAAGGACTTAAAAACTAACTACAGTATATGGATTTCTGATGGTCACACATTTGTGTTGTCTTTGTTTAGGGTTTTTTTTTTTTTTTAAACTGGTGTTTATTTAATAACCTATACATTTTTAAATTTCATCTTCAAGTTTTAATGCCAGCATCTCTCAGTAAAACAAGCCATGGGTATTATAATATCAGAACTTTATTTTTTTTTAAGCATTAAATGTAGATCCATTCACGTTGATCGTCATTAATAGCAGAGATGCCAACACCATCCATGTCAGGTCTTTTGTTTCCAGATTTGATGACCCTACATTAAATAGATCTTGGCCTTTGTATAGATAAGCTAGATGGAGCAAAAAGTTTTCTTAAATTTCATGACCATTTAGGAATCATAAAGATACTATGTCAAGCTACTGGTACATCAGACATGTGTCAATGGACACTGCCTACACACTGACACACAGACCTGCAAGATGTTAACTGCATTGCTGTTAGGCCACCCAGTAACAACCCATTACTGACAATACTAATATTTTATGGTTTGTGAAGTTATAAAAAGATGCCCCTACTGGTTTATTTTCCTAGTCTAGTGAAAGCTCCAGTAACCCCTTGCAGACTCCTTGAGTTCTATGAACATTCCAATGAGAAACCTGAATTTATTTTAAGTGATCTGTTTCATTTATTAGCAAACATTATTAAATGCTTCTCACATTATAATCTCTTCAGCTTGGAATGCCCTTGTCTCATTGACTCCATGATACTCAATACTCCAAATTAGTTCAGTTCTCTCCATTATAATTTTTCGTATTTCCTGATACTGCCATTCAAGCCTCACTACAACTGTACTTGAAAAATTAAGAATGTGATTGATGTCTCAGTATTTTTCTCTTCTTCATGGACATCAATGGCAAAGTCATGTCTCTCATGTTAACTGCTAACCTTCCACTCCGTGCTTTCTTTGAATAATGTACACTTCAACTTTTGTTGCTCGGGATTAATGAACACTCTGAAGTAACAGATGGCTAACAGGTGGTAGACATGAGGACTAGGACAACTTGGTAGATTTCATGACTGGCCTTTTTTTTAATAAACACTCGAATATGAATTTATGTAGTGCAGAATGAAGAAAAAGGAAGAAACCCAAAGGAATTTCTTTATAACCATATCAAATTTTTGCTTTAAAAACAGAGTTTTTCAGGGCACACATTATAATAAAACTTGGAAACAGAATTGTCACTTCACATGAAATAAGGTACTCTTAATTTTCTAACATGAAATTCCTTTGTGTAGAGCTGAGCTCTTCAGGTGAAATTTCTCTCAGAATTCTAAACAGGAAATGTTTTACTGAATAAATAAGCAATCGTCTTTGTGAGAATGTTGGGTTTTAAAAAGGAACTTGAGTTCCATTGTTATCATAAGGTGTGTTCTGTGCCTCCAGATATCACACGCCCCTTTCTTAGGGAATACTAGTTGAGGAAACAAGAAGGAAGAACAAATGGGCTCCAAGTTCCATTGTTGTGTATTTCATTTCTAATGATTATAGAGGGGAATCTTTTTATTGCTTTGATGTAAAGGCACACTCTGGCAGAATGGAAAAACTCTAAGCTAAGTGGTTATCTCTTCCCAGAAACATTGATAAATAGTATTAGGAAACATTGCCTCTATATTTTCTCCAACTTGTGTCAAGTTAAGTCTAAATATGAGAATTCTAGATTTGTGATGAAAAAGAAATGTTTGCATTCAGTAGACTATAAGAAAAGGATACCTGTTTGGAATTTACAGCAAGTTTTTGAATTCAAGTCAGTTCAAATTCTGTTTCCGGTTTTCTCTCTGAACTTGTAAAGGTATAATATTGTACTTTCTACTTCATAGCATTAAATAAATATATTGTACCATTGAAAGAAAACATATTAAAAGAAATTCCTAATAAGACCTATGAAACTTTGCTTTAGTAAGCATAATATTTTCTATTCATTTTGACCTTTTCAAGTGACAAAGTTACCCTAAGAAATATCTTTATGGTAAGTTTTTGTTTTAACTTATCATTCAAATTCATCAAAACTTTCAGCTGTATAGGAAAAAAGTTGGAAAGACATAATGGAAGAAGTGACATTAGTTAGATGGCAGAATGTGAAGTCCAGGATTCCTCTTTCTTTAGTGAATATACTGATTCAACAATATACCCAGACAAATGAGCAATCCACAAACTAATTGAGAAGCTCTTGGATGAAGGCAAACTCAACCACAGTGAAGCCAGAAAAAATTCAAAATACTATCTCATCATGTACTCTGGGCACAGCAACATATCATCAAAAGGAAACCCCTAGCTCTCAGTTTTTCCCTGGGTAGGGAAAGCAGTGAACTGCACATCCAACAATGTAAATTTTTCAGAGGCCACCCAAGGCACCAGATTCTATCTCACCTGTCTCAGAGCATTGATGGGAGCTAGCATATTCTAAATACCTTAGGGCCAGTGGGAGCAATTATAATGTTTGAATTTATGGTCACTCCAGTTCAGTGTAGAAAAAGCTGGCAAAACTCCCTGACTCCATTTCTTCCCTGGGGAGAGAGCAACTTGGACCATGCATCTAATTCTTCAATTTTTACAGGGCAGTCCATGGGATTGGCTTCTGTTTTGCCTTTCTCCATGTGCTAGCAGAACCCATCATATTCCATCTGCCCAGAGAAAGAAAAGAAAGAGAAGAAAGTTGGCATGTTGTATTTACAGTTGTTATAGCCCCGCTGCCTGACCCAGTGCAAAGTTAAAAAAAAAAATCCTCCTCTCAACTTCTTTCTGGAGAAAGAGTTGAACTCCACATCCAATGCCTCAATTTCTCTAGGGGCTCCCCTACAAAATGACTTCTGTTTTGCCTGTGTCAGAGTACTGATGGGCTCCCTAATAATCTACATGCCTGGGGACCAGTGAGAATAAAGGTGGTGATTTTTTCTACCATGCATATGAATGAATGGGTCAAAATCCCCAGATCCCAGTCTCTTCCTGTGGAGGGAAAGAGTTGGACAGAATCTGCATCAATTATACTTTCTATGGCTGCCAAAGAACCTGGATTCATTCTCACTTTTCTCAGAGTGCTAGAAAAATACTACATACTCTAGAAATCTGAGGGATGCTGATAACAAACAGGTCAGACTGACATGTGGGTTTGAGTGGTTCCCAGAACTTGTGGCCAGGCTGACTGAAGGTCCTCTGTACAAGGTTAGACCTAAAGAATAGAGAAATAGCTGTTTTACCTCTTGGGTAGATACCAACACAAAGAGTCAAGGCAGGTAAATAAACAGGAAAGTATTCCCCAAACAAAGGGGAAAATTCAATCTCTAGGAAAAAACTCTAATAAAATAAAGATATATGATTTTCCTGAGAGAATTTAAAATAATGGTCCTAACATTTCTCAGTAATGGCAGAAGAACAATGCATATACAAAGTGAAAAATTTCAACAAAGAGAAAAAAAATTACCAAATGTAAAATTTGAAGCTGAAAAATACAATAACTGAACTACACAATGCACTAAAGGGGTTCAGTAGCAGACTAAGGGAAAAAAAACAAAGTATAACTTCAGTAAACTTGAATATAAGTCATTGGAAATTATCTAGCCAGAAGAGAAAAAAAATGAAAAAGGCTTATGTAAGCTTAAGGGACTTATGGAACAATATCAGATATTATAGTTCTCAAAGTGTTTTGAAGTGAATCCCCAAAAGTCAAAAAGAGAGGACATAAAAGAAAGAAAGTTCAAAGAAATAATTGTTGAAAATTCCCAAATATAGAAAAGGATGTGGTTATCTAGAGCCAGACATCAAGAGAAAACAGCTTGTCACATACAAGGGAATCCTCATAAGATTCCCAGTGGCTCCTTCATCAGATGTTTTCTAGTCTAAAACAGTGTGAGATGATATATTCAAAGAGCCCAAAGGGAAAAAGAAAAAAGAAAAGCTGCCACCCAAGAATAATAAACTTAGCAAAGTGTCCTTCGAAAATGGAAGCAAGATAAAGACTTATCAGAAAAACAAAAGCTGATGAGTTTATCTTTACTAGACTCCCTAATAAGAAATGCTACAAGAATCTCTTGAGATAATATAAAAAGATACTAAACAGTGAAATGAAATCATATATTTCACTGGTGAAGGAAAATTTTATAAAATGAATAAAGAGACTATAATACTCTAATGGTGGCAGGTAAATTACTTTTACTTCTAGTATAAAAATTAAATGGAAGAGTATTAAATAGCTTTAAATATGAAGTTATTAATAAATACAGAATATAGAAATATGCCAATCATAATATTAATAACATAAAATGTTGGAGAGTAAAAGTGTAGAGGTTTTGTATATGGTTAAATTTAAGTTATTATCAGCAAAAAATAGCTGATTATAAAATGTTTTATGTAAGCACCATGGTAATCATAAGACAAAAGCTTATAGAAGAGGATTTTTTCTTATGAGAGAGAGAGAAAGGGAGAGAGAGCAAAGCATAACAATACAAAAAAATCAGTGCAATATAAAGGAAGACTGAAAGAAAAAGAGGCAAAAGAACTATAAGGCAGATAAAAAAATAACAAAATGTTCATAGGAAGTCCTTTTCTACTTAACAATTTAAAAGTATAATTGGGTATGACTCTACAATAAAAAGATATAGAGTGCCGAATAAAGATAAAAATAGGTCCAACTATATGCCGTTTACAAAAACCCGCTTTAGACTGAAGGATGCATGTTGGCTGAAAGAGAAGGATGGAAAGAGATAGTCTAAGCAAAAAGTAATAGAAAGAGAGAACAGGTGGCTAAGCTACATCAGAGAAAATAGACTTTAGGTGAAAAAATGATCACCAAAAACAAAGAAGGACATTATATAGTGATAAAACCCCCCAATTTTCCTGGAAGATTTAACAATTATAATTATGTAAGGACCCAACATCTGGCTACCTAAATATATAAAGCCAATTTTAACAGAACTGAAAAGAGAAATAGCAATGCAATAAGAATAGAAGTCCCCAATATCCCATTTTCAATAATGAGTAGAACATCCAGAAAGAAAATCAATAAGGAAACAGAAGACTTGAAAAATGCAATAGATCAAATGGACGTAACGGACATATAAACTGTCCCAACCAACAGCAACAGAATACACATTCTTCTCAAGAACACAGAGAATACTCTTTAGGGTAGATCATAGGTTAGGCCACAAAGCAAGTCTTCAGTTTAAGAACTCTGAAAGGATGGGGGTTTCTTTCCTAACCACAATGAAATTAAACTGGAAATCAATAGCAGAAGGAAAACTGGATAGCTCACAGGTATATGGAAATTAAACAAGACATTTCTGAACAAAACATGTGTCAAAGAATAAATCAAAAGGAGAATTACAGAATATGTTGAGACAAAAATGAAATGCAAGATACCAAAACCAACTGGAAAATAGCAAAAGTGGTTCTAAGAGGAGTGTTTATAATGATAATACAGAACACACATAAGAAAAAGATCTCAAATAAAAAAAATCAAATTTTATCCTGTAGTGAATGTCAAATAGAACTAAGCCCAAGTTATTAGAAAAAAGAGAAGAGCAGCCAAGGTTAGAAAAGAAAGAAACAAAATTGTGACTAGAAAAACAACTGGCAAATAAATGAAACAGAGAGTTGGTTTTTATTTTTTTTATTTTTTTTTTATTTTTAATTGATTATTTATCGCATTACATGGTAGCAGAATACAACAGTCACTAATATGGCATTATGTAAAAATGCGAATATGTAACAGATGTGATTCTGCAATCTGTATTTGGGGTGAAAAAGGAGAGTTGGTTTTTAGAAAAGATATACAGATAGACAAACATTTACTAGAATACTAAGAAAAAAGAGATTCAAAATCAGAAATGAAAAATGCAACATTGCAATTGATGCCACAGAAATACAAAAGGTAATATGAGATTACTATGAGCAGTTATAGGCTGATAAATTAAATAAGCTAGAAAAATGGATAAATTCCTAGAAATATAGACCATGTGAGACTGAATCATGAAGAAACAACAACAACAACAAAATTAAACAGATCTACAAGTACTAAGGAGGTTTATCAATAATTAGAAACTTTCTAATCATGAAAAACCCAGGGCCGGATGTCTTCATTAGTGAATTCTACCAAGCTTTTTATGAAGAATGCACACTAATTATTCTCAGACTCTCCCAAAAAAATCAATGAGAGGGGAATACTTTCAAATTTAATTTATGAGGCCAGCATTACCTTGCTACCAAAGCCAAATAGACACACTACAAGAAAATTACAGACCATAATTCCTGATAGATACAGATGCAAATTTACCAACAAAATACTAACAAACTGAGCTCAAGAGCATGCTAAAAATATCAGACATCATGACCAAGTGGAATCTGTCCCTAGGATGCAAGGATGTTTCAACATATGCAAACTAATTAACATCATACACCATCACAACAGAATGAAAAATGAACACTACATGATCATTTCAATAGATGCAGAAAAAGCACTTGAAAAAATCAACACTCTTTCATGATAAATACTCTCAAAAAACTAGGAATGGAAGGAAATTATCTTGACATAATAAAGGCCAAATATATAAAGATCCTGCAGATAACATCATACTCAATGATGAAAATCTGGAAGCTTTTCTTCTAAGATTAGGAGCAAGACAAGGATGCCTACCTTTCCTGCTACTGTTCAACATAGTCCCAGAAGGGCTAAATAGAGCAATTACACAGAGAAAGAAATAAAAGACATGAAAAGCAGAAAAAAAAGAAGAGTATCTATTTGCAGATAAAAATGATTTTATATAAAATAAACTCTAAAATACTTAGGAATAAATTTAGTTAAGGTGGTAAAAGAATTGCATACTAAAAAGTGTAAAAAGTTTTTTCAAGAAATTAAAGAAGATACAAATAAATAGAAAGAAATTCTTTGTTCATGGATTGAAAGTCTTAATACTACCCAAGTTCATATACAGAACCAATGAAATCTGTTGGGGACCGCAAATCAAGTCAATATGGCGCCTGGCAGTTTGCCAGGAGGAGTGGTTTGTGAAGAAACGCTATGGAGCCATTAAGATGGTGAGGATTCCTTATTGGCTGACTGCTGTATCTAGATGATGTTAATTGAGTCAAGCTGTGTGTAATCAGTTAGGTATATATACCTCTGCTGTCCCGCAATAAAGCAGCTCCTGCTACCTTGGGTGCCCGCTACCTTGAATTTCTGCTCAGTTCCTGCTGAGTTTCCCGCAATAAAGCAGTTCCCGCTTTCACCTTCAAGTTGCTTGTCACCTCCTGGTTATTCTGCCCAGCCAGACTGCGGCAGAAATCCCTGTAATGAATGTATCATAGAAACAGAAAGATCTCTCCTAAAATTCATCTGGAACCACAAAGAATCCTGAAAAGCTAAAACAATTTTAAGAAAGAGCAAAGTTGGAGTCATTATATTTCCTGACTTCAAAATACATAATGAAGCTACAGTAATTCAAACAGTATCGGATTAGCAAAATGACAGTTGTATACACTAATTAATATATAATCTAGAAATAAACCCACACAGATAATCTTTGATAACAACGCTAAGAATAGGCAATGAAAACAGATAAGTCTTATCAAAAACTGGTGTCAGGGAGACTGGCTATCCACATGCAAAATATGATGTTGAACTTTTGTCTAATACCATTCACAAAACTCAACTAAAATATATTAATGAAGACCTGAAAGACCTGAAGCTATAACTCTTCTATAAGAAAACATAGTGAAAAGTCTTCATGATATTGTTCTTAGCAGTGATTTATTGTATATGGAACCAAAAGCACAGGCAGCAAAAGCAAAATTGGATAAATGGGAGCTCATCAAACAAATTCTGCACAGCAAAGGAAATAATCAGCAGAGTGAAAAATTACCTTACAGAAAGAGAGTAAATATTTGCAAACCATATATGTGACAAAAGTTTAATACCCAGAATATATAAGGAGCTCATACAACTCACTAGCAAAATAGCTACTAACCCACGTTTTGGAAGGGACTAAGGATTCAAACAGACATTTCTACAAAGAGCACCTACAAATGGCCAATGGGGTAAATGAAAAATGTTCAATGTCACTAATAATCATGAAAATACAAATCAAAACCACCATGAGATTTTACCTCACAGTTGTGAGGTTGTGTGTGATGAAAAAGTCAGAAGACAGCAAGTATTAGTGAAAATGTGGAGAACTGGAACCCTTGTGCACAGTTGGAAGTAATTCAGAATGATGCAGCCATTATGGAAAATAGTATGGAGGTGCCCCCCGCCAAATTAAAAAAAACAGAACCACCATACAATCCAGCATATGTCCAAAAATCAGCATTTAGATCAGTATCTTGAAGAGATATCAGCATTTCCTGTTTGTTTTGGCATTATTCATAATATCCCAATGTAAAAATAATCTGAAGGCCCACTGAAAGATGAATAGAAAAAGAAAATATGGTTTATTTTCAGATAATGTATTATTCAGCCTTAAAATATAAAGAAAACCTTCCGTATGAGACAACATGGTTGAAACTTAACAACATTAAATCAAGTGAAATAGGCCAGGTGCAGAAAGAAAAATACCACATGATTTCACTTACATGAGGTATCTACTATAGTCAAACTCATAGAAGGTGAGAGCAAAACGGAAGTGGCCATGGGCTGGAGGCAGGGTTAAATGGGGAGTTTCTATTTAAAGGGTATAGTTTGCCAGAGGCTGTGGCACATACGTGTAATCCCACAAACTCACTAGGTTAAAGTGGGAGGATAACAAGTGCAAGGTCAGCCTCCGCAACCAAATAAGATCCTCAGTGACTTGGCAAGACCCTGCTACAAAATGAAAAATTAAAGAGATTAGGGATGTAGCGCAGTGGTAAATCATTCTTGGATTCAATTCCCAGTAGCAAACAACAACAACAACACATACATACATACTAACGAGAAAAGCTCACAACCAGCATCAAGTTTCAGTTATACAAGATAAATAAGTTTCAGTGATCTGATATCCATCATGCCTATAATTAACAATATCATGTTGTGCAGTTCAAAATTCATTAAGATGTTAGATATTGTGTTAAATGTTCTTATCACAAAAAGAAAATAAAGAGACAAATAAAGCATTATGTCTCAAATGTAAAACTGAAGTAGTATATCTGTGATAGGAAAATAAATAAACTTACTTTTTACTTCTCCAAAATTTAAAGCCTTAAATGACTTCTCCAAACATGTAATGTTCATATCTTAACAACAACAAAAATAAACAGAAGTTGATTTTGATAGAAAATATGCTGTAGAAACTTTCTACTACAAGAATGGTTCATTCAATGCTTCACTTCCGAATGCCTTGACCAGGGACTGTGTACAAATTCAGTGGGTGATTTTGATAAAGGAGTTCCCCTAAATTCTAGTTTTCAACTTGAAAATATTGTTGGTTGCTTGGCATGGGCAGAGAATTTGGTTCACCTTCAAGCTATTGCTTTGATGTCTTCAAGTATTGCACATGGAAATCAGCATTTCACAATTTAGTCATGTATTCTCAGGGGGCAAATGATATGGAACTCTCTACCTAGAACAAATAATTTAGTCTGGGAAACTGGAGTCAGTCGGAGCAGAGATAGCCCTTAACATTAACATTAACATTTTACAGAGTCATTATTCTCCTAACAAATACGTTTCACTGGGATCATTTAATTAATGGCATTTGTTTTAAGAATAAGCATTAAAAGAGCAATAGCAGAGTAATTAATCCAGGAATGCCTGCACACATTCAGCATAGAAGATTGCATTCTGTAGGTGGAAGGCATTCTCCTGCAAACATTTCTAACTTACCTCTCTCAAAAAAATAAAACCATGTTTCAATGTTTTATAAAATGAAATATCTTTAGTTTCCATCTGATTTTTCCATTCCTGTATTGCTTTTTAAAGTTTCAAGTTCCAGGAAAAAAAATTTAAATACTATAAACATCTGTTTTTCTTTTGCCCGGGGAGAAAGAACAACTATTGGGAGGATTGTGAGTAGTTGTGAAAGCATCGTGATGAACAAGAAGGTCGTATCGAGCAATGAGAAACCACCCAATGGCCTTCCCTTGTGTAGACCTATTGTCTGGGGTTAGTACTTATTCTGCCTTTTGATGAAATCTTGGGCCAACCCATGACTGTTCTGGCAATGCACAGAAAATGAAAAGTACTACCACCACTTGCAAGGCACATATCACAGTCTCATATCCATAACTAATATATTCAATCAAGTATAAAAACTAATAGTCCAAATTTAATTTTTTAGTTAATTTCTTTCCTCTGGGCCTACCTAGATGGACCTCCTACAGTAGGAAATGAGAAGAAAAGCCTTGACAGAATTCTTTCTCTCAATCTAGAAATTCCAACCCCTTGCTGAGGCCATGGTTGGCATACAGATTAGGATGGAGTGGATAAAATTAAGACACAGAAAAAAATTGTAAGAAATAATTCAGATGGATGCTTGAATTCAAGATGTCTGAATATTCAACAAGTTTCACATCATCACTCTTGGAAGATAGCAGTGTTTTTGTTGTTGTCGTTTTGTTTTTATCACATGTGCCTTTTGTGGGCTCCCTTTAGAAATGCAGATTATGCTAAGTGAAGTTAGCCAATCCCCAAAAAACAAATGCCAAATGTCTTCTCTGATATAAGGGGGGTGACTCAAAATGGGGAAGGAAGGAAGAGCATGAGAAGAAGATTACCACTAAATAGGGAAGAGAGGTGGGAGGGAATGGGAGGGAGAAGGGGAATCGCACAGAAGATGGAAGGAGACTCTCATAGTTATACAGAATACATGTATGATGATGTGAGGGGGGAAAAAAGAAATGTGTCACATTAGATTGGGTAGAGAGAAGTGATGGGAGGGGAGGGAAGGGGAGGGAGGAATAGGAAGGGCAGCAGAATACAATAGACACTAGTATTGCTGTATGTATATATGTGTCTGTATAACCAATGTGATTCTGCAAACTGTATACTCAGAAAAATGAGAAATTATACCCCATTTGATTCAAATGTATGATATTCAAATGTATGATATGTCAATACATGACATTGTATTGTCCTGTGCAACTAATAAAAAAAAATTAAACCTGAAAAGTTATAAATTTGAAAAAAAAAAAGAAATGTCATTTTGGGGCTCTCTTATCAGCAGTACCCTTCACAGAAGTAAGAGCTTCCTTCAGCTGTTCCCTCTAATATCTCTTTAGCTCTCTACTCTACCAGAATGTCGGCAGCTTCTTTCTGTTCATGGTTTTTTTGTCCCACAAGGCAGGTCACATTTTCTCTATTTATAAGAGTCCCACATTCAGTCCACAGGAAGCACTCATCTCCACTGCCATAGCAATCCTACAGTGCAGCCATATGTGCCTTGTTTCATTCTTGGCACTTAAGCTGCCCAGTGCTATGAACTTTGGCTTCTTAGCCAACCTCCAGTGTCTCCCCAAGATCCATATCAAATCCATATCCCATATCAAACCCTAGTGATGCCCAAGCAGCACAGCTTCCCAGCAATGAAGACTTAGGTTGGCTTGTTCCACCTGTGGAGGGAAACTCAGAGAACACCAGCTTTCCACAAAATCCTTTTTCTCTCCAATCTTCCTCTCAGACTCCCATGTGCAAAATGTGGGTAAGAATTAACAATCACAAACTGCTTCTTTGGTCACCTCTTTTGAGGTCATGCATGTTTGTTATGCCTCAATTAGAATGTGATATTTATTATTTTGGGTCATTGGCCCCCAAATGGAATGAAACAGTCCATTTTTATGTCCTAATATACTTAGTCATTATAGATTACAGTTTAGTGTCTTGTGCAAATAACCAACATGTTCTGGGTATGTTTAAATTTTTACTGCTCTTCAGGAAAGCCCAGGAAGGGTCCTCAGCTCACCCATCAGTGCGCTTTTAAAGATGCTACAGCCATCTTTGGTGTTATCAGCCAGCCTCTGTTTTCTGAGACTTGTCTGAGCTTTTCAGGTTTTTTCATCCATATATGAATATATCTACCTATATTTCATCTTTTGTTTTTTAAGCTCACATTTCAATTTAAAAATAAACCCATGAGTTCTGGACCCCATTCTTTTTGATCTTCATTGGGATTTTTTTTTCTTTTTTTTTTTTAAAGAGAGAGTGAGAGAGGAGAGAGAGAGAGAGATTTTTTAATATATATATATATATATTTTTTTTTTTAGTTCTCGGCGGACACAACATCTTTGTTGGTATGTGGTGCTGAGGATCGAACCCGAGCCGCACGCATTCCAGGCAAGCGCGCTACCGCTTGAGCCACATCCCCAGCCCTTCATTGGGATTTTGGTCCATCATTTATTTATTCTTTCATCTATACCCTTGACAGCACTAACTTTTAGGGATTTCTCCTACTGAGAAGGGATTTCTTTTCACTCTTTATCCTTCCCCCTATTCTATCATCCTTCTTTCTTTCCTTCCTGCTCTCCTCCCTCCCTCCTTCTATCCATTTTGCTTTCCTTTATTCCTTTCTACCTTCCTTCCTCCTTTTCTTCATGACTATTGATATTATCTATTATTGCTGAGCATGATGCTAAGTGCTTATGTCTCTCCCATTTTACAAAAAAATGCAACACACCCACATACACATAAACACCCACACCCCTTTCTTTGATCTTATATGTTCCTTTAGCTTCCAATTGATCTCTTATTTTATTTTTATTTGCATTCACTGTATTCTTTATATCTCATAGCTCTAAGTTTCACATCTTCCATTTCTTTTGGGGATCTTTCTTTTGTGAGCTTATAACCAGTCTGTTCCTGTCCAGTAAAGATTCTCTCAGTGGGCTGGGGGCATCCTGTCTGTACTGATGTGATCATAGTCTCCGCTGGCGTCCTGAAGGCTTTGCTCACCTGATATGATCAATGATTGGAGAATCAACTTCCAAACCCTGAAGTTCAGCCTTGTCCTCTGAATATTAATCACATGTAGCTTAGACTCAATCCTCTTTTGGAGCCTCTGCCACCCTCTCAAGCTCCATTCTTTAGCTTGAAGTTGCCTGCCAACCAAACCATTGTTTGGAATAAATATGAAATATTTAACAACAAAGCAAAACTCCTTCAACCATAGCCCTCTCCAGTTATTGGCATATCTCTCTGCTCTTTCGTGGTCGAATTTCTTGTGAGAAAGTAAAGTTCTTGTGAGAAATTTCTTGTGAGAAAGTAAAGTTCAAACTTTACTTTTTTCATCTTCCACTTATGTTTAAATGCTTCCTAATTTGGCTTTTGTACCTAATCCTCTACTTACTCCTCCTCTTTGCCAAGGTCCTTATTGCAAAATCCACTTAACTTTTTTTTTTTGTAAAACTATTTTTCTTCTTGGCAACATTTAGCACTATTGGATGCTTTTGTGGAAAAAAACAAAACAAAATAAAACAAAACTTCCTTTTATCTCTTGTCTCTCTCTCCTGAGTTCCCTTCTTCCACCTTACTGATCTTTCCTCATCTCTTTAAGTTGCCTCCCTTACTCTTACCATTCCTCAAAATTTGGACTTTCTCAGGGTCCTTTCACTGTTATCCAGCTTGTCTTCTTATCCTAAACTCTCTAACTTAACATTTTCATTCCAAAACTTCAGTCATTATTTAAAATGCTTCCAAGCCTATCTTCCTTCTAGATGGCTATTCTGAGCTTCTGTCTAGTAGCCAGCTGCCTATTGGACACATTCACTTGGATTTTCCATGGAAACGTCATGTCCAGATAGTAAAACACTTCCATCTTTCAAACTTACTTCTTCTACATTATCCTTAACCAATGAAAGATACCAGTTCATTCATCTAGTTGTTTTTCTTAAGCCCTCATGTAATCAAATCACAAGCCTGTAAATTCTGTCTTTAAAGTGTTCTTCTGACCTCTGTGCCTCTAGAACTGATGCTTGCACTCTAGCCCTGACTGTTCTGGACCCTCATTTTGCTTACTACAGCAGTTTCTTTCTTATCTCCATGACTCCAATATTGCCTTCTTTTCTAGACATGCTTCATATTGCAGTCTGAGTGATCTTTTGAGATCCCCCAAGGTCTGCCAGCCCCGGTATCCCCCTCTTAGAAACATCTACCTTCAACCACGTAGTGAGGTAATATCTTGTACCATGTGCACAAGGAAGCAAAAAAATACAGCTCAAGGACAGACAGAAGGAAGATGCATGCACATATAGTATATCCTGAATGGAGCAGAGATCAGACCTCACTGCCAAGTCGAAGGAGAGTGGAGAGAGAAAAAGAAAGGCCAAGAAAGGAGATTTGACTGCTGATGGCTTTAGAGTTTCTAACCTCAGCTCCTCCTGAGGCTCAGCCAGTCTTTCAGTTTACATGATTTATCCCTGAGTCTATAATTTTATGTAATAAATCACAGCTCCCCGGTTGGTGAGCTGCAGATGTGTGCTACAATATTGACCTCTACAGCCCTAGGGCAGCTGGAGTCCCCAGGCTGATTGCCTCCTGCCACAAGCCTAGTCTGTTTTCCCCAGGGTGCTGTACAAATATTATCATTTTCCATCTGTGCCAGGATATGAAAAAGGTTGAAAAACACTATAATATATAGTGAAGAAATTCCTCCTTTTTGCTTAAGTCAGCTCAAGTGGGATCTTGTTATTTGCCACTGAGCGCTTTGGCTGAGATATCTTTCCAAATGTGGATTCAAGCTGGTTTTTCTTGTATGTAAAACTCAACAGTGTTTCTTTAATATCTTGAAGGTTTATTCCAAACTCTTCAATCTAATACATAAAGACCTGTATAATCAGGTCCTCTTAGTGTTCAGCCTCTTTTCTCCTCATCTAACTGTAACTTTACAAACTTCTGGAAGGTACGATTTTCAGTGAAGCTGAATATACCAGACTTTCTATAATGGTGGGCATTTTCACACACAAGGCCATGAATTCAAATACACTCCACTCTCCCCATTCCTCTCTGTTTTCCTTTGCTTGGTTAACACTTCATGACAGTTGAATGGCAATTTCCCATTCAAATTTCCTGAATGCTAATCACATTGAATGGAAATTTCCCATTTACTTAGCTATCCCCTGTCTTGAAGGAAGAGTCAGTGTACACCTTGTGAATTGTGTTGTTAAAATCTAGCATGAGAGGTGAAGAATAAGGATTCATAGTAGGAGCAGTTTTACCAACAATCCTTGTATTTGTCCTTATTCAATTGCTTCTTCCATTCCTTTTCAAAAACATTCTAGGCCTTCTCCATTTCTTCACGCACACTTCTCATTTTCAAATCTCATCAACACAGGACCCAAAGTTGTTCTGTACATCTTCCTCTCTCTCCTGCCATTTCATTCTCAATCACGTAAACTATGACCACAACTCCCTCTACTCTGAGAATGAGATGCTCCACTTGCTGTTCAGGCTGATCCCACTCCCACCTTCCTCCCTCCATTTTGTTCTCATCTCTTTCAGGATAGCCATATTCTACCTCTACCTTTAAAGTCTTTGATGACTGTTTTCCCAAAGCTTATAAACATACCCAATGTGTCCATCTTAAAATTTTAGTGAATTCTTTGACCCATGTAGAATTTTTGAAAATTTCCTAATGCATTCATATACTTTCATTTTATAGCTCTTTATATATGGAATTTACCACTTATCTATTAAAATAAAATCTTAAAATTATAATCCATCTTCTGCCCTATTATATTCATGAAATATCTCACATCTCAACTGAAAGTAACAAATTTCTTGGGTCATTTATTAAAATTGTTTTCAATTGTAGTTAATTGTTTATTTATAACAACACTATAACTCTAAAATACTCCCAAATACAATAATATAAAATTGAAGGAAAAGATTATGTTTTAGTAATTTTCATATTGAAATTTTTATTGGCACATTACAATTATACATTGTAATAGTGGGATTCATTGCGATATATTTGTACTTGCATATAGCATAAATTAATCTGTTTCATTCTCTTTATCTCCCCCTCTATTCCACCTTCCTTTTCTCCATCCCTTTTCTCTACTGGTCTCTCTTCTATTTTACTGAGGATCTCTCTCCTTTTTTCCCCTTTTCTCTCTCTAGCTTCCACATATGAGAGAAAAAAACAATCCTTGAGACTCTGAGTCTGGCTTATCCCACCTACCATGATGTTCTCTAGTTACATCCATTTTCTTGCAAATGGAATGATTGCATTTTTCTTTATGGCTGAATAAAACTCCATTGTGTATATATACCACACTTTCCTTATCCATTCCTTTGATGGACACCTAGGTTGGGTCCATAATTAGGCTATTTAATCCTTGTATTTCTATAGTATTTAGCACTAAATGGAAAAATAAGACAAAAAGATATCATAACAATACTATGTAATATTTATAGTATTCTCTTTTCTAGACAATTTTCACTAATTATCATATTTAATTTGCATGATGACCATTTAAATTATTACCATTACCATCCCACCATAGAAACAAGGCAGTGTACAATGCAGATGTGAATTGGAATCTTGAATCTATCACCAATTGACAGTTAGAACATGAAAATTATTTTACTTCTTTGAGTCTCATCTGTGGTGATGCGCTATCGTATAAGGTTGTTGTACATTTTTAAGAAACTTTAAGTGCTTGCCATGCACAATTTACTAAACATTAACTATCTCTTTCTTTTTCCTTTCCTTGTATGTACAGATATTCCAAAAATATCTGTTGAAATAATCTCTATAAATGGTCATCACCACAAATAGGATTATGAAAAATATTATTCTCAGGTGGTTTTAAAATTACTGACTTGGTCTTGAAATATGGCAGTGATACCCCTGGAAGTAAATTGAACCCACCTTGTAAATTCAGAATCATGAAAGGAATAGTGTAGATATGCAACACTCAGCCTCACCATTTCTACAAACAATAAAAAATTTCATTGATGACAGAAGAGAAGAGTAAAAAACAAGAACATTAGGCACCATATCTAATTCGATTATATTTCAGTTACTATGGGTGTATAAAAATCATGCAAAAAGTTATTTGAGGAAAATAACCATTGATTATGCTCAAAAATTATGTTAGGATACAAAGGGGACCATTGACTTCTTTTTCACAACGTGTGGACCTTCCGTTGGAAGACTCGACTCCGGGTCCTAGAAACATTTGAATGTCACCTCCTATCTGGCAGTTGTGACTAGCTATTGGATGGGGGACTCAGTTTTTCTCCATGTAGAACTCACTGTATGGTTTCTGTACCTGGGCTGGTATGGGATTGCTTAAAGCATAATGTCTGGTTGGCTTCCAAAGCTTGCTCAAGAGAAAGGAGAGGGGGGGGGTAGTGGGAGAGGAAAGACATGAGAGATGAAGTGATGAAGCCCAGACATCACCTCACCTCGTGGTCAAAGTGTTGATATCATAGTGTAAGAAGAACATGTAGGATGCCATGTATGTTGGTGCAGATGTCTCTGGAAAATGCACTCTGCTACAGAAGGGACATATGTACACCTAGCCTTTCTTTAGCCTATTACTAAGATGATTAAGTGTGTGCTTTAAGTCATGATTTTTGAGGCATAAAATGATAAGATACAAGGTGGGTGCCTTTGATCAATTTTTATCTTAAGTCTGACATTTTAATAACATATTTAATAGTTGTTCTACATACAATAAAAATGGCAAGATTTCATTGTCAAATGATAGAGAAGGGGAAAAGATTCCTATGCCTTTTGAATCATGAAGTAGGCACTTCAACAGGCTGGGGATGTACTCGGCAGAGTTCTTGTTAGTATGCCCAAGATCTCAACACCACCAAAAGAAGAAGGAGCAGGAGAGGAGAAGGGGAAAGGGAAGAAGAAAGAAAAGAATTAGGCACTTCAAAAGTTATATTGCCTCTTTTCCCTAGGATGTCTCTATTTTTGACATTTACTTTTCAAAAAACCTATTTCCTTCTTTAGCATATTTTTTATTATAAAATGAAACAAGAGAGCAAAAATGTCTTGCTTTTTGGCCTAGGTTTGGCATCATTCTTCTTAACTCAAATATTGCCTTTTTGGTCTTAAATTTAAGTGTCAAAGATCTTATCCTTGATCTTTTTGGAATGTACGTGAAAGGACCAGAGTAGAGAGATCTACTTTCAGGGTCACAGAGTCAGATTCTGGTTCAGATAAAGAGTCAGTCAAATTTGTACTCCAGAGATGAGTTCTTAGCCCTTTAGTTTACTCACCACAATAATTCTATGAACTCTCCTTCCTCGTGGGCTGTTTACAATAGTTTTAAGTTGTCCTTCCCAGAATTAGAGTGACTGTGCTAAATATTAAAATCCTTGGGTTAAGATGACTTGAGTTTACAAAAGAATTGAAGTAATATTGATAAAATTCTTTCTTCAAAGCAGATGTGGGTTTCAGGGATGGTTAGGGAGAGTCATATACACTTGGATAGAAGGGAAAGGGCAGACTGAGTAGGAGAAAACATCTAATGTCCAAGTTCATCTCATCCCCTCCCTTGGTCATGTCCATTACACATGTGGTCCTGGATCAGACATAGCGGGGAATTATAAATTTATATAGAAACATGAGAAGTACTACACAATGTGGATAGTGAACGAAACGTCATAGGGACACAATTTCAAGTATGGGAATTAAGTTGTAGAGGATGCCAAAAGAATAGCAGCAGGTCAGCTAACCTGGCTTGTAGAATTCAAAGAGTTAAATAAAACTCAGCATGAAAAATAAAGGTGCATGGAAAGCAGTCCCTTTTAGTGACAAGCATTGATGGGACTTGGTCTGTTTGGAAAGGGCCACAAATTTTAATCATTTTTCAGGTGCAATCTCAGAAGTGAAGATATTGGTAACAAGAGTCACCTCTGTCTATCACAGGATGATGGCAACATCACTACATTTCTGGAATTCTTAAGTATCTATAATCTAAGAAAAAGAAGAGACTTAAATTATTATGACAGAGTTTGTCATAAAATTGATTGCATTATGTTGAGGACATTTATCTTTTTGCTTAGCTAACATCTCTTTATGTTCTCAAAATTCAACAGTCACAAGTGTCTTGGTACTGGAATTCAAGAATAACTTCTGGGCTTATATTTAAGAGATCAGGTAAAAGTAGTAAATATGTAGATATAAAAGGATGCACAGACTAAAATAAAGATCAAAGAGAGAAAGGATGTGAGAATTCTGTTCTTTAGTTATTAAACATGCATAAAGGTAGTTGTATATGTAATATTGTCATTTGCAGAGCAGGTTAGTTATAGCAGATGAGTGTGTGGAAGAAAGTTCTGCATTATTCACTGTAAGTCTTTTTTTTTAACCGACTTCTCAAACTTTACTACAAAGGAAGTGCATACATTTAAAGAATAAACAGGTGTTAAAGGATTTATTTTCCATTTAACTCCATATGTCAGTTTTCTGATTCATTATTTTCCCACAGTTCTTTTAATACAGACCTTAATGGGTTTTGCTCCTAATCAGCTTTTCACAGAGCAATAGAAAGACAAGATTACAGGGCATGCATATCACAGAAAACAGGCTCTTTGTCCCATAGCAATAGGTAGGTTGATATTAGACAATTACAGATTTTAAAACACAATAATCATTAAATGTAGCACATTGAGGCAATTATGTAGCAGAACTAATCACTGTTCAGGTATTTCATACTTTTATCAAATGATTGAAGTTTCAAATGATAACCTGTCTTGAGTATAGTTGTTTAGTAATCAAACTAGATTAAAAAATGATTTTTAAAGCACATCTGTAAAGCACCAGCTTACATCTCACAGCATGCATTGGTTCTTTCTGTCCACCCAGGCTATTCTACTCCTGCTGACAGAGGGAGATGGTAAAAGTAAAGGGAGCCCAGAATTCAGAAGCAGTATTCTTCGGATTTCAAACTCTTGCCCCAGTAGCTATAAGAATCAGAAGAATCAGGGCTGACAGCAGAAATTTTCCAAGCCTTGTTCTCCTCACCAGAAAAAAAAAATCGGAAAACCTGCTCTTATTTACCTTAGGAGGTTTTGGAGAGGATCGAAGTGACTCAAGGGTGAGAATGAGGTTATATTTTATCAACAGAAGCCAAGGCTCTGACTCTGGATACATTAGGGACATAACTCTGAGAAGCAAATTCCATTGGATACTGACTTACCCAACTATCTCTCACTATTCAAATAACTTTAAAATATTTTCCTCCTTTTACAGGTTGCACTGAATTGAAGAAGAAACATAAATCACTCTTATTCAATAAATTCATATTGAGTAAAATTTATATCCAAAGGACATAAGTCTCATAAAACTACTTGTAACAAAAATATGAAGACTGATATAAATCTATGAGTCTGGATGTATAAGATATGTGATATATATGAAAAATAGATGAGCTTAGCTTAGTGGTACACCTGATTGTCTTTATGCCTACTTCCTATCTTTTAATAGGCTTACCTAATTTTATTTAGGTCTTAGAGACAAGGACTGTGTGTCATAGCCTAGCCTGGTCTAATTTATTTAATCATATAAAATGTATGTTCTCATTTTCAAATGAGTAAAGTGTCGAGAAAATAGCTATATGACCACGTTGCATATAGCAGAAGTGTCGACACTAAAAGCAAGCATAATTTAAGCAAATGGTTATGTTTGTATAGTAGCAAAACTAATGCTTCCTGACAGCTGCTCTGGCCTTTATTTTAACCTCTATTTTCCCAGTTACAAACAGAAAGTAGACTATCTAAGCTGCCCTAGAGGGGTGCTAAAGATGTGCGATGAGTATCAATCCCTAGAAGTAGAAAAACTCAAGTTCAATCTTGACATTAAATCTGAGCTCTGTTGTGCTGTCTGCATACAATATGCACTTAGGGAAAACCTTGCATTTTCACCTGAAGATTTATCAGAGAGTCAATAATTAAAATAACATAGAACATTTTAGACTTTGAATATATAACATAAAAATGAAATATTTTATTAACATTTTGGCAATGTGGTGAATTGTGTGTTATGAAATAGCAACAATGACATTAGAGCGCCCTGAGGATACCTGGACCCTGTTGCCTCCCTTTTGCCTACTGATCCTGTGACTTTGGGCTCTGCAACTTCTCCATCCTTAGTTGACACTGATGATAAAAGACCATATGAATGTAGGAAGTGAATCAAATGATTTTTACCAACCCTAAGATCTATGATTATCATATTATAATAATGATTTTAACCAGTGGCTCAGGGGCTCCTGGGGTAAAAATCAACATTTTAAGAATGTTTTATATCCTTCCATCAGAGACCATTAAAATATCATCCTGAGGTTATATTCTTCTGTGTGAGGTTAATTGATTTAATGAGAATTTATTGACTATCTACAATGTGCTAAGTATTCTCTGAGAACAGAGGTGGGGTGTAGGAAAGGGATATAAAGATGAATAGGTCATGGTGCTGGCTCTAGGGGCTGTTTCCAATTTAGAGGTCAAGTCGACACTAACAAATTATAGAAGAGTGTGATAAGTATGGTAATATTCATTTGCATAGAGAGCCATGAGCCTCTGAGGTAAGGTAGTTGTACTAGTATAATAAATTTTTAGGCAATTGTTATTGCAGTATGTTATGATGGATGTGTCATTAGCCAGGAGAACTAGGGTCTGTTTTTATCAATTTTATTTTCTGCTAATACTACCTACTTGAGACATAATCACTAGAAATTTACCTTAATCTTTCCATCTGGAAAATTATGGAGTTTATGGAGTTTTAAATTCCATTAGATTTCTAAATCCCAATGACAATGACAGACGTGATTAGTCTGTTTGGGTTGCTATAACAAAATACCACAGACTGGGTAATTTATAAAGAACAGAAATCTGTTTTCCTCACAGTTCTGGAGGCTGGGAAGTATAAGAACAAGGTGCCAACAGGTTTGGTTGTCTGGAGAGCTGCTCTCTACTTCCAATATGGCACCTTGATGCTGCAATCTTTGGAGGGGAGGAAGCCATGTCCTCACCTAGCAGAGGGATGAAGGATAAAAGGGCTAGCTAATTCCATTCATGAGGGACACACCTTCATGACATAATTACATTTTAAAGGCCCATCTCTTAATATCATCACATTGTCATTAATTTTAACACCCAAATTTCGGAGGGGACACATTTAAACCACATCACATGCAGATTGTCTATATGATAGTAATTTGCCTTTCCTTGATAAAGTTAAAACATTCGTTTTATTTGAGATTATAATACTTGGAGGAAAACTTGATTTCCCACGCATGCTTTTTCTAGGAGTGGCTCTACTTCCTACCTTCACTTCCTTCTCCCTGCCTAGAATACAGTAACAGGACCCAGTACCATGAATGTAAATGCCAGTTAAGATGGAAAAGTAGGAAACTATAAAAATCCTGGACCCTTAATGTATGCCTTAACAGCACAGGCACTAGACTATCTACTTCTAGAGTTTTAATTGGCATAATAAAAATTTTGCTTTAAGAGGGAAGTTCAGTTGGGAAACATTATGTAGAATGAATTGGATTTAAGTTTTTCACAAAGAGAAATATCATTTATCCAAGGATAAGAACTGGTGATGAACAGTGTGTTAAAAGAGTTAGAACCTCTAGCACTCTTGAAAACTTAACAAAAAAATACAGTTCTTAGCATAGCGTGTGGCTGAAACAGTAAACCCTTCTAGATCAATGCTGGTTTGGGTTAAAGAAAAAGTGGTGTGGTTATATGTGTATATAAATAAAAAGATTTGTGTCATTAAATACTTTTAATGTCAGGAACTCAAGTAGAAGGTGACAGGCAACTATGAGACACAGGTCAGAGGATACCTGTTTATTCCTTCACCCAGGACCAAGCATGGAGTCAGAAAGCACTCTGTAGTAGGACAGGGTTGCACCTGAAAGCTGGATCACTAAGCAGCAGGCTCAGTGTGTGCCTAAGCCATGTGTCAAACTCTTTCAGGAAACACTTTGCCTTCCGGGAAATATTTGCATGGGCAAACTGCCCAGGTTACAGCTGCAGTCCAGTACTGTGGAAGCAGCAACTGCCCAGCAGGCAAAAGTGAGGCCTCTCCTCTTCCTTGATTTTCTCCCTGAGGTGACAATCACCAAGATGGATACTTTGGCAAGAAACTCTCTGTCTCTTGGGTGTTCGGAACAGTAAGTAATTAAAGGATTTTGAAGAGACAGAATAGAGCCTCAGAATCATAGTTTGAAGAAAAGTGACTTTATTCTGTACCTTATGCTGAAAGTAGGACATACTCATTCAGTGAAAATGAAACTCTAATGGTGATAATGTAAAAGTCCGTGGGAATCTAGTCCCTGATCAAGCAACAGGAGTATCAGGAGATGCTTATGGAACTTTTGGAGTGATAATTCACTCTTTGTGGAGTAAGAACTGCCATCTGCTCTAAGAACTGATTTATTTTATGCTTTAGGGATATGGATTGTGGTCAACTTTTATCATCATGTCCAATGTGCCTTTTCAAATACTGCACCATTTATTTAGAATTTTGTCACATCTTCCCACTTGATCTGCCTGGCAACGGCCCATTTGTCATTAAAAATCGGACTCAGGTGTCATTTCTTTTAGGAGTCTTTTACAGATTTTACGGGAGAGAATGAAGTCTTCCTCTTTCATTACCCTTATAAATAATGCACTTTTCTATTGCTGCTCTCGTCACACTGTATTTTATTTATTTTTCCTATCAGGGTATGACCTTCTTGGTCAGGCTCATGCCAGAATCTTTATTGCCCATCACAGCGCTGTAGAAGGTGTTGGGTAAGTATTTGCTTAATGAATGACTAAAAATTCAACAAAAGATACTGATTACTGATTGCATAGCCAATATAGTACTAGTACTGTGGGTACAATAGTGATAACTAGAGTTATGAGCTGTTATTTAGAAAACTCCTGAAAATAGTTTATGTTTTAAAGATTTCATTATTGGAAAAGGAGCTCATTTTTAAATTAAGCATTTACCATAACATGGTAAAGCTCACTGGTTACAACATGGCAATCAGAACACTTCTAGTACAGCCTCTACTCTCCCAAAACTGAGTAATCGTAACTCACTGAGCTTAAGTTTTCTTGTTTCCTAAAATACTTTTGACAGGGAAAAAAAACCTGATTCTATAAGCTGTGGAGTAGAGAAATATTTCTCTTTTTGGGGGGAGGGGTGGGTAACAGGAATTGAACTCAGAGGCACTTGACCACTGGGTCACATCCCCAGCCTTATTTTGTATTTTATTTAGAGACAGGTTTTGCTTAGTGACTCACTTTTGCCGAGGCTGCCTTTGAACTCGCCATACTCCTGCCTCAGCCTCCCAAACTGCTGGGATTACAGGCGTGTGCCACTGAGCACAGCAAGATAGATTTCTTTATGGATCTATCAATAATTATATATTTAACATGAAGTATATGTAATAAAGTATGTGTGTACCTCATCTATTTCAGCATTATTTGGGCATAAAAATTATGAATAGAATTTTTTTTGGTCAAAATAATGCCTGAAAATACCTCTTGAGAATAGTAATGGGAGCAGTTATTAATTTTGATTGCTTGATATATTTATAGAGTGTTTAACATGACAAGGTTCATGACTTGCAGAGTAGAAAGGAAATTGTAAATTGCTACTGTTGGCCAGTGGTGCTCATCATGCTGGTTATGCAGAAATGAAAACTCAGGTGTCATTTCTTTTAGGAGTCTTTTACAGATTTTTATGGGAGATTAACACATGTGTTTGCAATATTTCAAAGTTATCAGGATTGGGATGGCCAAAGTTTCATCCTAAATATCACTATCTCTAAATGTTCTTTTCCTCATTTTTATACTATAAAGATTATTCTCAAAATTAGATGAAAAAAGAAAAATATGACAAGTTAGCATTTTGCTTTTAGATAAGATAGCATAACATAGTGAAATCTATTAAAGGGAAAATTCTGAAAAATTAAGGATTTCAATTTCTCAAAATTATCCTCTCAGTTGTTTTGATTTAAATTGTATCTTGCACAGGTGTGTTGACGTGGATTCTTATTACTTTGTAGATTACAGAAGGAAGTTTCCAATTTGGATGAATGAATTTCTGTTAATAAGGTGAACAGAGAGTAACAAGCTGCACATAACTAGATCTCATGGATAACTTACCATTTCATGTTCTTCTTTTATATCTTATTTCATCTATAATGACATTGATCAAATGCAAATAAATAGAATACCCGATGGAATCATATTATTTGAAAAACATTAAGCTCTTTTCACTGACAGAGACTGCTAAGTAGCTGAGTTGTGGCCATAAAGAAATGGGACTGCAGTCAGAAAGTGGGGCATCCCAGCTACTGGGAAAGAGTGGGGGCAGGAGGATCATAAATTCCAGATAAGCCTGGGCAATTTAGTGAGACTCTGTCTCAAAATTAAAAATAAAATAAAATAAAGGGCTAAGGATGCAATTCAGTGGTAAAGTGCCCGTGGGTTCAACCTCCCACTCTGAGGGAAAAAAAAGAAAAGCCTGATTTTATATTTTATTAAACCACTTGACCTAATAATGAAGGATTCTCATATGTCATAATACTAAACTAGAATGTTTTCCATTGTTCAATTTTGAAAATTAAATTTGAAATTGTATTCAAAGGTAGTCTATTTTCTTTCTTTCTTAAAAAACAAAAACAAAACAAAACAACAACAACAAAAAAAAAAACCCCACAACTATTCTATAAGCAGGAACACCTGTCCTTTTAATAGATTGTTAACTCTGTTTAAAAGTTAGCACAGCAGTACATGCCTAGAGTCCCAGCTATTCAGGAGTCTACACAGGTGGATCCCAGGTTTGAGGTCAGCCTGGGTAACTTAGCAAGACCCTGTCTCCAAAAATCAAAAGGACTGAGGATGTAGCTCAGTGGTAGAGCACTTGCCTTTGCATGTGCGAGTTCCTAGGGTCAATCGCCAGCATTGCAAATGAACAACAACAAAAAAAAAAAATAGGAAGGAGAAAGAAAGGAAGGAAGGTGATGGAGAGGCAAAGAGTGAGGGAAGGAAGGATGGATGGAAAGAAAGTTAGCATTCTAATAAGGTGCAGAAGGACAAAAACCTCTAATGCTGCATTAGGGCAAGGTACTGCTGAGGAACATTCATAGGACTGATCCTACTATTCCACATCTTGAATTATCTTTCTTTCCAATGTGCTGAGAACTGTTTTGGTTTTTAGAAACACTGAAAAACCAGGTGTGGTGGTGCATACCTGTAATCCCAGCGGTTCAGGAGGCAGGAGAATTATGATTTCAAAGCCAGCCTCAGCAAGTTAGCCAGGCCCTGTCTCAAAATTAAAACAAAACAAAACAAAACAAAAAAAAACTATTAAAAGGCTGGGGATGTGGCTCAGTGGCCAAGTACCCCTGGGTTCAATTGCAGTACCCCTCCTCCCATAACAAAAGAGAAAAGAAAATTCTGAACATCATTTAAGGCCAAAGGTTGTGATATTGGGGGATAAAGAAGCTAAATATTTCAATTATAATTAAGGATAAAAAGTCTGGCAATAAATAATATGTGTCTCATGAATTTTCATCTGGTGGTTTTACAAGACTATTGGCTTCAATCAGTTGGTCATATGCAAATATTCAGGTAGGTAGGAGGAGGTGATTTAATTCACAATCACAGTCAATATTGTAATGTAGTTTTTATTTGGGATATAAAGCATCTCCATTATTCCCATAATGGAATTCAGTTAGTGAAGTTTGTTAATTTTTCTTGCCAAGTACAAATATTCAGGTGATCTACTAAGAAGTTTAAAGCCTGTGGCGAACTGAATTTAAGTAAGTCAACAACAAAAATCTCTATATAAGGCATTTAACACACTAGACTGACACTAGTGGCCTGACAGGAGACATGCACACTTTTCTGAGAGTTAATAAAATTTACTTCCATTTCCACCTATGTCTGGTATTCAAATAAAACTTATAAGATGTGGAGGAGCAAGAACATGTGGCCCATATTCAGGTGATGACACAGACAATAGAATCAGAATGAGAGACCACACTGATGTTGAAATTATTATACAGAATTTTAAAAATAACCATGATAATTATATAAAAAAATTTATAAAAAATGTTAAATAACATTCATGAATATGTAGGGAAATTTGACAGAAAAATGGGAGTCATATTTATAAAAAGTCTAAAAGAATATACTAAAAATGAAAATATAATATCATAGATGAAGAATTGTTTTGATTTATTTATTAGTACACTAGGCCCAGAAGAGGGAGAAATCAGTGAATGTGAATACAATACAACAGAAATTTTGCAAACTCAAAAGAATAGAGATTTTAAAAGTAGTAAATAGTAAAAAGAAAATAGAAGCTGGGCACAGTTGTGCACACTTGTAATCCCAGCGGGAGGCTGAGACAGGAGGATCACGAGTTCAAAGCCAGCCTCACCAATGGCGAAGCACTTAGAACTCAGTGAGACTCTGTCTCTAAATAAAATATAAAATGGGACTGGAGCTGGAGCTTAGTGGTTGAGTGTCCCTGAGTTCAATCCCCAGTACCAAAATATAAAACAAAATATTTAATAAGATCTGTGAGATATTGAAACATCTAACATAAATCAAAATGGAGATCCAAAAAGAACTGAGCACTACAATGAGAAGAGATATTTAAAGAGATAATTGCCAAGAATTTTTAAAGACATTAGAAATTATGAGGGAATTAAGTCCCAAAATCCTAAAACTAAGCAGCTATTAAGCAACAAACATATAAAACATCACACCTTGATAGATCAGTCGTGTTTCTGAAAATAAAGTCTTCAAAATAAAGATGTCAGAGAAGAAAACAGATTACATAGAAGATGATGATAAGAGTGATGGCTGACTTTTTATCAGATACACTGGTGACAGAGGACTGTGAAATGTCATCTCTATACCGATGACATTGAACAGTAACAACAGCCACAAGAGTAACCACAACAACGTGGATTAGAGTTCTATATGTAACAAAAATTTACTTAAAATGAAAATAAAATTGTTTTTTCAAGTAGACAAATGCTGAAGAGATTTAGCAGTACAAAGAAGATAAAAATACTTGTTTTTTAGACTGAACAGGACAGGTGCTGATAGAAACACAGGTCTGAATAAAGTGATGAGATGATAGAATAGTAAATATAATATAAATATAAAGACATGTATGGCATATGTAGAGTACAGAGGATAGTAACTATAAATACACTGTAATATACTGCTCATGTTATTTTTAAAGTAGTAGACTACTTTTGAGGTGTGCTTAGAAGTTCAAGATGCATTTCTAATCTGATAGCTCTCACTTTCTAAGAAAACTCATAAATGAAAGGAAATAACTAAAAATGGAAGAAATAACATGGATTTTTTTAAATGTTCAACTTGCCTGCAACATGCACACAAAAGTCAATTGAGACAAATAACATAAAAATCCAAGATGGTAGACAGTAACTAAAATAGACCCCCCCAAATACAATAAAGTTTAGTGTGCCATATACTGCAATTGTAAGTCAGAGTCTCAGTCTGAATATAAAAAGAAAAACCTACTATATAATGCTTATAAGGAATACATTCTAAACATAAAAGGGTACACTTGTACATTGCTGGTGGGACTGCAAATTGGTGCGGCCAATTTGGAAAGCAGTATGGAGATTCCTGGGAAAGCTGGGAATGGATCCACCATTTGACCCAGCTATCGCCCTTCTCGGACTATTCCCTGAGGACCTTAAAAGAGCGCTCTATAGGGATACGGCTGCATCAATGATTATAGCGGCACAATTCACAATAGCTAGACTGTGGAACCAATCTAGATGCCCCTCAATAGATGAATGGATAAAAAAAATGTGGCATTTATACACAATGGAGTATTACTCTACACTAAAAAATGACAAAATCATGGAATTTGCAGGGAAATGGATGGCACTAGAGCAGATTATGCTAAGTGAAGCTAGCCAATCCCTAAAAAACAAATGCCAAATGTCATCTTTGATATAAGGAGAGCAACTAAGAACAGAATAGGGAGGAAGAGCATGAGAAGAAGATCACCATTAAACAGGGTCGAGAGGGGGGAGGGAAAAGAGAGAGAGAAGGGAAATTGCATGGTAAAGGAAGGAGACCCTCATTGTTATACAAAATTACATATAAGAGGTTGTGAGGGGAAAGGGGAAAAAACAAGAGAGAGAAATGAATTACAGTAGATGGGGTAGAGAGAGAAGATGGGAGGAGAGGGGAGGGGAGGAGAGGGGGGATAGTAGAGGATAGGAAGGGCAGCAGAATACAACAGACACTAGTATGGCAATATGTAAAAAAGTGGATGTGGAATCAATGTGAATCTGCAATATGTATACGGGGTAAAAAATGGTAGTTCATCATCTGCTTGAATCAAATGTATGAAATATGATATGTCAAGAGCTTTGTAATGTTTTGAACAACTAATAATAAAAAAAGAATCAAAAAAAGAAAGTACAGGATAAATGAAAGATAAGCAAACACAAAGATAAGAACGCCTGAGAAAGGTGGTAGGAATATGCTGACATAGAGAAACTGAACATCAAAAATAGAAATAGAAATGAAGAAATTCCTTCAAAAACACAATTTAAAACTGATATGCTAATAAAAGTTCTAATAGTCTTTAAAGAAATTAAATTCTTAATTTTAAAATTTCTTCCAAAAGTTACTCCACACTCCAATAATTTTATTTATGGAATTTATTTATTTATGGAATTCTATCAATTTTAAGGAAGACATCAATCCTATACATATTACTTCAGAGGAGAAGAGAATGCTTCCTAACTTATTTCATTAGGCTGGTATAATCAAATTCCATAACCAGATAGAGATATTAGAAAAAAAGAAAATTATAGACTAATAGCCCATAATAATAGCCCATTTTAACTTCTGTTAAAACAGAAGTTATTAACAAGGAGAATCCAGCAAGATAAGAAAAGTGGGATTCATTCCAGAAATAATGTAAACATTCAGTAAACCAGGAATAAAATAAAGCTTCCTAAAATAAATAAATAAATAAATAAATAAATAAATAAATAAATAAATAAAGCTTCCTCAATCTGATAAACAATGTTTAAGAAAAATATCTATAATTAGTAATACTTTGAAAAGTAAAGTATTAATATATTCCTCTTGAGATAGTTGTAAAGCAAGAATATCTGCTATTAACACTTTAAATAGCATACTAGATGTACAGTAAGGCAAGAAAAAGAGTCAAAAAGTATAAAGAAAGTAAAGGATGAAACAAAGAGTTTTGGCAGATGACAGAATGTAGATGTCATCTCTACAGCAATGACATTGAACCATAACAACAGCCACAAGAGCAACCACAACAACGTGGATTAGATAAATCCTAAGGAAATTATGATAAAACTAATCGCAAAACAGATAAGTTAGATAAACAATATCATAGAACTCAAAGGTGATATGCAATAATCTATATTTCTCTTAGTGAATAAATTATATGAAGATGAATTTAAGAGAAGATATGTAAGTCCTCTGTTCTGAAAACTACATGAAATTTTAAAAGGCCCAAATAAATGGGAAAGATATACTATATTTCCCTTGGAATGATAAGTATTGCTAAAAAATTGATTCTCCCCAAACTGATCTGTAGACTAGACACAATGTCAATCATGGCATTTGGCAAGAATATTATGATATTTGCTTGAAAATACAAAGGTCAAAACTTTCCTCATAATAATGAAAAATAAGAACACACACAGAAAATGTATACTGCCTAACTTTAAGATGTAATATACAACTAAATAATTAACTGTATGGCATTGTCAAAGGGTAGATAAAGAGATAATTGGGACAGAATAGAGAGTAGTGAGAGAGATTGGGTCAAGACTTGTAGTATGATGGAAATGTTTTGTTTGAAATGTTTTATGTGTGAGTGGGTTGCAGTGGTATATACATCTGTCAAAACTGATCCAGCTGTATAATTAAATCTGTTTCTTTTCACTGAATCTAAATTATATTTAAATGTAAAATATAAACTTCAATTTTCTAACAACATTCAGTTTCAAAATATCCATTATTTCATACCACATTTAAAACCTGTGACTTGATTTAATATACCTCATGCCTCAGCATGATGGAAATCAGGGCACTTTCAAAGTTGGGTCACTAGGGTGTCATAAAATGACTTAAGATATCAGGCTACAAATACAGATTTACACAGAAATTAGAGTACAATTATTGAGTTTCAGACACAACTGGGTGTCTAGAACATTCTACAACCAGGAGATAACACATGTATGTATTGATCTCCAAATGAGAAAGTGACAAATGCTTAGATATCTTTGCCAGAATATGATGAATTTAAATCCAGATTCATGTGTATTACAAAAGAAAGTCAAAATTCCTCAACATGTCTTATGTTTATAAACACTGAGCAGCAATGCCATGCGGCCTTATTATTTGAATAAAAAAAAATCACTGAAAGTTATTTTGAACTGTCTTACTGGTGGATGTTTTCTTCTAGAAAGTAAAATCCATTGTAGCACATGAGAGTAGATGGTATTAAAGCCTACTGGCAATATCTAAAAGCCATGAAAGTTTGTTTAATATAGTCGTCCTTATCATTGGGAGGAAAATCACATCACTTAACAAATTTTTATGAATCTTTTATCTTCTGAGTACCTTGCCAAAACGTTATTTAAAAAGGAAATTGAAATGATATTTTAGAATATTTTCTTATCCAAATACATGGACAAAACTGAACAGAAGTCTGAACTGAGAAGATAAAACTCCAGTTTCCCAAAGATCAAATTATTGTTCTTTCTCACTTCATATTGGTTGTCATGAAGGAAATATATGCTTGGTCTTTTCTTGTGCCAAACTTGGCCTGGAACTGTCTTGTCCAAAACCAAAATACTGTTTTCTGAACACTTGAAGCTCTTTACCATAATTGAAACAAATGGTATCAACATTCCTCACTGAGAGTGCTGAAATGTGGCTGTAGCAGTGGCTGGAGGAGGAAAAGATTAGAAGATGCAATATAATATTGGCCCAGCAATGTTCTGCTTTATGATTTGAGGGATGCATTGAATTGTGCCTCTCCAATCATTGACCTTTAAAACTATGTTCATCCATGTATGAAATGGCCTTAACCTCCTCATCAAGAAATTCCATAATGCAAAAATTGTCTGTTAAATATCAGATCATTTTCTTTCCTTTGTATGGGTCTGATTGCTGCCCATGAAACCCTGTTGGTGCAGAATAAGGATTGCTTCTTCTAAAAGAAATTATATTTGGCCAGATTCATGCAATAACATATTTTTTTTCAGGTTTGGTGCAACAGCAATAACACAAATTTTTAAATCTTCAAAAAAGAAATAAATACAGTGGTCATATTTAGCAAATAGATTTGAGGTTTTGAAAAAACAAGTCTATGATGGGGTGATACCAATGTTAGTCTTCATATATACTTCAAATATTTAAATAAATATAACATGGATACTGTCAATTAGCGACAAAACTGTATTTTCACTTTCAACTTGATAAACGTCTCAAGAATCATGGTCTTCAACATAATTTTATGGAAAAAAATACAACTTAAAATTAACCATTCTAAATTAATTACTTGGGTCCTTTGTATTCTTAGTTTTTGAATTGTTCAACTTATATGATTGATTGGGTTGCCATGACCATTTCTACTTTTTTTTTTTTTTAACCAACCATTTTTCAGTGAGAAATTCAGTTTGCTCCCATTCTCTTTCAAATGGTTTGAGTGAGATTGATCCTTCCAATGTCACCAGATATAGATATAGATATAGATATATAGATAGATACAGATATTTATATCTCACAGATCCTGATAGCTCTGGCCTGTGAGAGAGGAACCCTGGGGGTCATGCAGCAACTACCAGAAGAGATTTCTCTCCATTTCTGAATAGTTGTTGAAAGAATCTAAGACCTAAAGCAGTTGTAGTTGGTTTTTGTTGCTGCTGCTGTTTTAGCCATAAGGGAACAGACTGGAGCTGCCACAGAGGTCAGTCACCACAGGGAGACTGAAGATGAAACATCAGTCAACAGGAAAGACTATGTAGAAAAACAGAGAGAAACATCCTGCCATTCATCTCTGCTACTGAGCTGTTTTGTTTGCTCTTATTGTTTTTAGTTTTAACCATTATGATTTTGATTTTGAGGACTTAATTACTTCCTTTTTCCTAGCAGCACATTTTTATTTTATGGATATGATAGCTCTCTAAATTTCTCTGAGTATAGTAACATTACTCAATTTAAAGTTTTCTTCTCCTTTTTACATCAACATTTTTATTGGAAAGTAGTTTTTTTTTGATGATTTTGTTTTGCTCAAATGTTTGGGGTTCTTTGATATATTCATATTGACAATGTCACAATGCTGTTAACTAGGTGAAGATTTTCTCATGCACATGAAAGCCTCTAATCCCCCTGGAAAAGATGTCGCACAAAGTGCTGGCTCCAGCTAGTGAGTCCAGAAAATGTTGCTGCTGGTCCTTGGGTGTCCAGAGAGTTTGCCATCTTAGTGGTCCCTTGTCCAGCATAGGAATTGTCTGCTTTTCTTCTCATTCTCCCTCTTAATTCTGAGTTTCTTTCAACTACTCTCACTTTATTTAGAGAGTTGTAGTCATGATTTCCTTTTGGGGTTAAACCTTGTGGCTAGAAACCCAGATTGGTAGGGCTGGGGATATAGCTCATTTAGTAGAGTGCTTGCCTTGTAAGCACAAGGCCCTGGGTTTAATCTCTAGTACCAAAAAAAAAAAAAAAAAAAAATTCAGATTGGTAAAACTGGGGAAAACATTCCACAGCCTTTAAATGAATTATCATGCCTAATGTTGGATGACCTGCTCTGAGATTCATTATTCCTGATCTTGGAGTCATTCTATGGTTATGTGGGAAAGATTTACGTTAGTGTACATCGTCTTTTCAACCACGTTGGCCTTCATTGTTAATCGGTTGCCAACAGGTTTCTATTCTCCAAATATTCTTCCATTTCAAGTCTGTTGACAGCACCATTTCTGTGATACCACAGATTTATTCTTATCTATTTTTTCTGTCAAATTTATCTAAGAAGCAAAGGTTGATGCTTGGCTATTTTAGAATAGAAACCTTTCCTGACAGGCTATTCACTACCATTGTCACATATCACATGATAGTATCATTTTTATACTGGAAAGGTATAATCTTCATTCCTAGTGATTTCTTACATCTATAAGGTAATTTTACAAATAGAATTACCCAGCAGCTTTCTAACTTTCTGAGTCTCTTGATCAGCCTACTACTATTTAGCAAATTACAAATAATTGCTTGTAATTATCACATATAGGTATCCTCCTAGCAGTTCTATGTACATGTTGATAAGGAAACCAAATAGTCATTTTCAGTTTAACGGTGGTTGCCAATCTTCTTTACCCAGGATTGCTGGGATTTTCAGGATTTCAAATTTTGGTTATAGAGAAAAATGTAATCAAAACTGACAATGGTCAGACCCATCCTGCACACCTCTCCAAACTGCAGTGACTGTGGGGAGAAGACTGTGTTGCTGTCAGCATGGAAGTGAGATGAGAAGTTTTTATTCTCCACTCTTCCCCTGTGAACCATGGCCTCGTCTCACTCACCAAGCCTGAAGTGAGGTCGAACATCTCTGCTCTGAGAAATTACAATGGAAAATATTTTGTTTAAAGATCAGACCATCTCAGGACTTGCCAATCTTAATTTCCTCCACCAATTAGGTTTTCTATCTCTAAGGATAAAAAGAAAGTAAATATTGCTTTACTGAAACTGGTACAAGCTTTCATTTATAGTCAGATGATTAACTTCCTGCATGACTAATGCATGTAAAGTGAAAGATCTAATGCTGTTTTGGCTGTGTTAGAACATTTCAGTTTATGAGGGGGAAAGGAGAAGAATAAACTGACATTATGTAGCTACTGATTTTCAGGAATATCACTGTATAATAAGACCAAAAGATAAATGAAATCTATGTGCAGTTATGCATTCAAAATGATTTTCTTTTTTTATAACAGAGGCACTGCTTTTATGAGATAACCACTAGTTTTAACAGTAAGGTTATACAGCTTGGAATATCATCCTATCTAATTTGTGTTAATTTAGCCATCAGGGAGAAGGTTAATTGAAGGTAGAGTTGTAATTACATAATATCCCAGTGTGAGGTTTATTTTATAAAAGTAAATTCACTATCATAATGAACTGCCCCCAAACAATGACATGAGAACTTAAGGGCTTAGTGCCTTGTGAAGCTTTTCGGTTGGGATATATAATTGAGATGATTTTTCTATAATAACAAAAGTAATTTCCCACAATAGTAATATACTTGAAGATATCTTAAAGGGAAAGTCCTGAAATTTCGTAGTTGTGGCTAGTGACTTTAAGTTAAGGACAAGGACAATTTTGTTTCCCAGGCAGTCATCTTAATTGATTATTGGTTTATGACAAGACATTTTCATGCTCCAAATCATTATTCTCAGTAACAGAGGCCCAAAGTGGTCTAAAGAAGGTTTGACTTTGAAATTATCAATATGAACCATTAAAAGCATGATGGTTTGAGAGTTTGGAAATACAGCAATGTGTTTTCCCATGTATCAGCATATTAAACTCACTGTACTAAACTCAGTAAAATGGGGAGAGTTTCCATATGTATCCCCACTTCCATTAATGTGACTCTAGTATTCTACACAAAAACAAAACAAAAGTGTATCTTTAAGAAAATACTAAACTGGACTTAGTGGAGGGGGACTAGACAGGTAGCAATTTGTTTGTAAACCTGTTTTGCAGTTTTAATTTATTCAACAGTTGACTAGGTATCAAACAATCCAACTCTCAAATTCATTAATTCTGGTCTTCTGGGGAAACTCACAGCTTCAGATCAGTGAGAAAAATATGGAAGGCAAAACACTAGGAAGAAAAAAGATTCAAATTGATACCATGGCAGCCATTAGTGTCTAATATGGATTGACAGAATACTCTGTTAGCTAAGTTCCCATTGATGACTTTTCAAGGTTACTTGACAGTTTGCTTTAGATGGACAGGTAAATAGAGATGTAAGGAAAAATGACAATAAGATCCGAAGAAAAGTGACAGGAAGCCATGAGCTGGAAAGTACAATAATCCACATGGTAAAGATCTGGAGACCTTTTAGCTACTGACAATATTTTCATTATTGATACACAGAAAGACACATTTATTCTGTAGTGTTATGCATCCTTTTTAAAATATTCAGAAATATGTGGTTTAATGTGTATGTACATATATATATATATATGAAAATATATGTATAAAATACACTTTTAACTAGTTTGGTTTTGCAATACTGGGGATTGAACCCAGGGCCTCATGAATACTAGGCAAATACTCTACTGCTGAGCAACTCAATCCCTAGCCCCGTGTTATGCGTTGAAAATTTTCAATTGTGTTTATATTCTTTTACATTTATATTCTTTCTACACTTATGATTTCACAAATATTTTCCAAATTTTATATCTTTCAGAGTGATCATTTTTAATGGCTACACAGTTTTTGGTGATTAATGTGTGAAAATTGCAGGCTTCTTCCTCCTATTGGTATTGGATTGTTTCTAGATTCTCACTAACACAATGTTGGAGAATTTGTCTTCATGTACTTCTGTTCTGATTGAATTATTCCCTTATTATATATTTCTATAAGAGGAGCACATATGTTTCTGAAAAATCCTACCATCCAGTCTGGTAACAGTATTTCCTCATATTGAAAGTTAATGACTATTTGTTGTATTATGTTAAATATAAAGTTTAGTCCACTTTGCAAAAAGTTTCTTCAGATATATATAGAGATAGAGGAATATATATATATATATATATATATATATATATATATATATACACACACACACACACACACACACACACACACACACACACACCCTTATCTTTCTCCTTCCTACATACTCCACTAGGCCCAGGAATGCTTGGTGGGATGGTCCAAAGGTGGGAAACAAGTGGGCTGAAGGGGAAAGGGCAGGATGGAGTAGACAAGGACACAATAACAACCTTATAGCTCCCTGTAGGGAGGGGAAATTCCTGGGGCAGGTTATCTTGGAAACAAGTTGGAGCAGGGGAAAATTCTTAATAAGGGTGGAGAAAGGGCTCTGATGGAATTAACATTTCAGTCCCTCAGAGGATGGTCTCCAACTTCCCAGACTCACTCAAAATTGGCCTCCTTGATCCAGCCTGACTCGATTTACCTATCTCTCCTGACTGTCTGTCTGATTCTGGCTTCACCTGTTGCTATGGATTTCCCTTTTATGAAGAACTTCCAGAGCAAACAGAAAGCTTACACCAGAAGGCTTTCATCAGGCATGGGGACACAGACAGGAAGAGCTGTGATGTTGGCCATGGATGATAACCATTAAGGCAGGTTGGGGATGGAAAATGCTCAGCCAGAGAAGGCTCTCTCCTGAGAGAGAACCATGAAATATCAAGATTCCTGCAAATTACCCCACATGTGTCTCGTAGGAGAATCAGTATTGTGGTGTCAGCCACACAGAAGGCATTGATGACCACTGGGCGTTAGCCACAGAAGCAGCAACCTAAAAGCAAAATGTTGCAATCTCCTTATGTTGAGAAAGAGATGTTTGTGCTCCTCTCCATTCCCTCACTCAACGTGCTCCCCAAACTAGGGATACTAGAAAGGAAAGGAGGAGAGATGCACTAAGAGCAACCACATAAGTCTTCATTGAAGACCCTTCATGTCAAAAGTCAAAGCCATGATGGGGGAAATGTGAACTTTGAGTTATACATGAGATTTTATTTTTAAACTGGCTACACTTTTTTTTTTAAAGGAAGCTTTTAATTTCTGTTTTATGCCCAGAGGGAAAAAAAGGGGAATTTGGTATAATCATTTTTTAAGTATCTGCATTTATAAAGTCATGTTTATTCTCCAACAAATTAAGATCTTTTGGTTTGCTCTTTGTGGAAAGGAAGGTACATAAAGTCAGACTTCTATGGTAAAACTGAAGTTCAAAAAAAAAACAACAGTGAAAGAAATTTCATTGATGATGCTGATGAAGAAGATGCTTACTGTAGTGAATATTTATTACTTGCCAAGCACTACTGTAAAAACTTTACCTGAATTATCTTATTTAATACTTGAACCAAATCAAAGAAACAGAGAGGCAGGTACTGTCATAAGTCTCATTTTACAGAGGAGAACACTGAGGCACAAAGAGATTGAGTACCTTGTGCCAAAAAGAAGTGGCAGAACTGAAGCCAGGTGTTCCCATCCCACAGCTCCTGCTCTAAAGTACTAAGTCTTGCTGCCAATGAATTGAACTTTATATTCAGCACATTTATTGAACACTCTACCTCTCCAAAAACCTACCTTTACTCTCACATCCTCCACAAAACCAGTCACTCTTTTAATTGTCTGTCACCAATTTCTCTCTGAATTTCCACACCCTTTAAACTTGTATAATACATCCTAGCATTCAGGATGATGCTGTTGACTTTTTTTGGACTCCTCTCCCAACCCAGGCTACCCTGTCCTTCCTGACCCTCTACCTACTGGTAAATAGCATGAATCACAATGTAACAAACGTGGGCAAGCTTAATTCACAAATAGTGACTGGTTTGCTTTTACTCATTATTTTGCAGGTTGCTTATAAAAAAAATCCAACAGAAAAAAACCTTCCTACCTATTCTCAGTTAACAAAATGTAAATAGCCATTTACATGGCAGATATTGCTCTTATTTCAAATATTTAATACTTTCATATATCTGTTTTTGGACTAATTTTATGTCTCATCATCCTGTTTGAGTACCAGTAACCTATGTTGCATGACATACTGGCTCCACGGGAGAACTGCTTTCTCTGTGAAACGGCTGGCAAGTACCAAATTTATTCTGTGCAAATTGTTTTTATAGCAGCCTGATGTTCTTCAATCTTTTCTTAAATTGAACATTGGTCAGATACGATGTAAACTGCCTTGCAGCCACATTTGATTTGCCATGCTCACTCTCCACCCTTGGAATGAGATTGATGTTTCATTTTAAACAAAGGATGTTTTCAGTAGCTCTAAGTGTACTTCCATATACTTGTAGAGTGTGTTTCCTCATACTTCCTCATTATTTGAATACTCCTTCAGTTTTTTTCTCTTATTTTCTTTTTGTTTAAACTAGACAGCAACTTGATTACTCCCTTGAGTTGGGAGAACAACTCTGATTTTCAATGAGCACTCAACTACAGATTTTCACAGAGCTCACTTCAAGATCTACAGCTATGACAGGGATCCCCATGAGCTCATTAGAGGATAATTAAATGATAGAGTCCAAGTATGAATCTTTAAAAGATAACCCCAATTTATGAGTGTATTTTATCAAAATAAAATATGCTGTAGGGAGAACATATTCATGGAAACACTTTTTTCTCTAAGACATTTTTCAAGGCAGTGGCTTTTTTAGGGGTTTGCCAATTGTCACCAATTCATCCCCTGAAGCACATAATTCAATCTGTGCCATGTTATAATATGGCAGTACTGATGAGCTCTTAATTCTCCTCTATTTATTACAGCAAATGTAGCACTGACCTTAAAGAAATATCTATTAGAACAAAAATGTCAGTGCCATATTTTTAAAGACAGTCTCAAGTGCAGAAGTTCCTAAGGTCAACATGATATTTTGAAGTGGGTCATTGAAACATATATTAATTTTTGAAAGAATGGAACTAAAATTTCTTGATAGTTTGATACATTAACATTTCTTCAGCAGGATACACAAAAACAGCTAAAATTTGGAAAGTATAGGCAGTGATCTGAATTTATCTGAAGGTTGTGAATCACCAAAAACCATAAAATCTACTCATAAAAATAGGTATATCTTATTGGTAGAATACTTATGGTTAAAAGGCAGAAAATAGGGCTGGGGAGATAGCTGAGTTGGTAGAGTGATTGCCTCTCATGTACAAGGTCCTGGGTTCTAATTCCCAGCATCACACACAAAAAAAGGAAAAAATATAGTCAGTCAACTGACATTGACCCTCTTAACATACACACTGTAAACTAACGGTAAGTTGATTGCTGGCAAAGAAACATGTTGTCATATCACTGCTGTGTATATGAATGTTTCAAAATTCAGTTGTTCGAGTAAATTTGTCAAATTGATTTTTTTGATTGAATTGTCTGAATTAAATTTAGCGGATACTTTTGAATTCTTTGTGTCATAACAGTTCTGAGGATAAAACAAGTGCTGAAATTCATTCATCATTGGTTTTGAGAGCCTGCAATATTCAACGTTCTCTTTTGGGCTCTGTGGATATGAAAGAATATCTAGAACACCCTCTGCCTGTCTTCAAGGAGTTTACAACCAGTAGGAGGAATAAGCGACAAATGAATTAAAGTACATTTAGTTTAACCTCTGACTTTCCAATGACATTATTCTGTATCATCCCAAACAAATGGCTCTCTGGTCAGTGACCACTGCCCTCTAAATGGCTACTTCAGTGAAATCTGTTCTTATGTAAGACTGAAATATAATTGGAAAGTTCTTCATTGCACTGAACTAAAATCTGTGTTCTTTGTGGCTTCTTTTCATTGATTTTTGTTCTGGTCTTTTGAATCAAGAACAATCTGCTCTGTCTTTTGCAGAATAATCTTTTAAATAGCTGAAGACACTTCAGTCACTGTTTTGGTCAATTTACTTCAACAAATGCCTTTATCTTCTCTTCTAGCAAAACCCTTCCATTTTCTATTTTTAAAAATATTACATAATGACATTTTGAGATACTCCTGCCCCTTCCCCCACACCATTTTTCTTATCCTGGGTGGGAGAAAAAGCCCATGTGGTTTGGAGATAAAAATGATTAATACAATAGTGTACTATAGCCTAGCTACGTATTGGAGGTTGAACTGCACTGAGCACAAAAATGCCATAGTAAATCAAAATGATAGAACGCTTGATGTTCTTTAAGGATTTTTCTTGTGAGTCAAATTTTTTTAAAAAACTGAAAAAGTCTCCTCTGTTAGTGCTCACAATCTGGATGCACGGGTGTTACTGATGCTGAGAAATGCAAAGCAGTGTTCTCCACACTGCAGACACACAAAGATTGCCCTTTCATTTTCATCTGCAGCCGCCATCTAAGAATCTGGTTCATTTCCTCACAGTCTGTTTGACACCTTTAGTCAAAAAGTCAGCCCATCTGTGATACTTTCTGCCATATTGTTCTGTCTACCAGTGAAGCTTCTAATTTGTTCCAGCTCTGCCATGCCACTTAAAATGGGCTGCAGTGTCTCTAGAAAGTTTCTTAGTTCACCTGCTGTTGTATATTTATCATTGTATTTCCCATGGAAGAGAGGTATATAGCCACATTGGCTGCTGTTTTAGACTGACTGCTCCGCCTTGGTGATTCCAGACTGTCTCATTTTATGGTAATTATAGTTAGTTGGTGACATTAACGAGCTTTCAGAGAGCCTGATAGAACATCCAGAGTATGTCAGAAACCTAGCAGGCACCTTGAAGATCAGACAACAACCATTGCCCAGATCCACATTAAGGTTTGTCCCAAGGGACATGATTTTTTAGGTTAATTTATCTTTTGTTTTTCTTGTCAATTAGTACAGCTCCACAAATGTGCTTGCAAACCACAGAATTCAGTGCTAGTTTCTGACTTGGTATTGTTCAAAATAATCTTGAGTCTGAGAAATTTATTCCTGTCATTTCTATGTTGCTGAGGTTTAGAAATAACAACACCGATAACAATGTGACAATCAATTGCCACTGAGTGTCATGGAACATGATATAAACTAGAGCAAGACTTTTTGACCAAGCTACTCTTCCATCACCCTTTTTAAAGACTTCTTATGCTACAAGACATATCTCTCTCTCTTTCTCTCCTAGAGACCTTTTCAGAACAGGGTGTGATGGTGAGGACATGGGTATTAAGGGCACAATGATCTGGAATCCCATCGCAGTTCTATTGTTAGGGACTGCAGCAACTTTGAACATCAAATGTAAAACTGGGATAATAACATTGACTTCAGATCATGATGTCAAGGATCAAAACATAAAGTTGAGGTCTAGGTGTATTCTGTCCATGTTTGTACTCTTAAAACAATTCATGTTGTACTTTTCTGAGACCATATCTCATGCTCCATCAGAGTCTATATATATGTGCCTACATCAGGTGGCAGGCACTCTGTCTCTTTCACCCTTGTGTACCTAGCTATGAATAATACAATATTTTTAGTAAGTTCTCCCATCTAAAAGTGAGGGCCTTGCCTAAGCCATGAGTCTTCCACGTACCGTTGCCTCCCAAGAACAGAGAGTGAAGCTTAGAATCTAAAACTAAAAACATATTAGTGAAGAAAATCACTTAGCTGCATTCCCCACATCCCTCAGTATGCCTATCCCTCTCTTCCTGGAATGCAAAAATAATTCAGATCTAGAATAAGTTTTTCCTTGTTGTTTCCCAGAACAGAACGTGTATCACACAGCATTAGCTCCACAGGATGATAAATGAAAGTCAGTGAAACAAATGGCTTACATGATCAAATAAGTTTGGAAAGATTAAACATACTTTTGGTTGTAAAGCTTGTCAGCACTTCTAATATGCTAACTTCCTTAAAAGTAGGAGAGTCTTATTTTTTCTTTTCTTTTCTTTTTTTTTTTTTTTTTGCAGTCAAATCTGAGAGGTGATTATCTCTCAGATGGTTAGTATTTTTGGAATTTTGACAAATTTGGGTATAATCTAAACACTTACTTAGTAGACAAAGAAGAAATGAGGCTCAGAAAGCCAATTGCTTTTCACCAGCCTTCATATGCATAATCCCACAGAGCAAAAAGACAAGAGAAAAGCCCAACAGTCTGGTAGCATGTAAAGATAGTTAATATAGAATCCTTCCTAGTTTCTGTAGTTATCTAGCTACCTCTGCCTTCCCAAACACATTTAATATTATCTGATATTACTGATTTTATTAGTTGGTGTTATATATCTGAACCTGGGCTATTGAAAGGTGATGCCCTATCAGGGGTTGAACAGGGATCCCTAGGAGTGCACAGGCATAAGTTCTGATTCCCACCACCTCGTGAACTTACTTGAAAATAGAGCTGTTGCAAAAACAGTTAAGATGAATTCTTGCTGGAACAGGGTGGGCTCTAAATCCAACATGAGTGAGGTTTAGACATAGAGGCAGGCATGCATACAGGGAAAACACACATGAAGGTGAAGGCAGATAGCAGAGGGATGCTTCTACACACCAGGAAGCATCAAAACCATCAGCAAACTACCAGAAGCTAGGAGGAAGTTGTACAAATCTGACATCTTGACCTTACACTTCTAGAAAATAAATGTCTCTTGTTTAAGCCACTGAGTTTGTGGTACTCTGTTAGGGCAGCCCTGGCAAACTAAATATACTTCCTAACTTTTCTGGGAAGAAACACCATCACTTTCCTGTTTTTACATATCTATCCAACCCCAGTTTCAAGCTCCAGTACCTACCTGGTTAGCTGCCTGCCCTGGGGCTCCCAGGGCTGAAAGTCCAGTGGTATCATGGAATCAAAGCCTATTCTCTCTGTGTCTCTATATCTGCTTTTGGTTTCCAATCCTTGTTCTGGTTCTATGAAATGGCTTGTGAACACGGAGGTGGGCACCTGCATAGAACCACTTCCTTTTGCCTCTGGATGTTAGTTGACTGAATTATCTAGCTTAATATATTACAAGCACACAGGATGATAAGGCTACAATAAGAAGTAAATGTTAGTGTGGTTGTAGGCAGCAATATGTAGCAACTATTATTTACAGATACTGAAATATGGAAATGAAAATAATTATTTTTAAAATAACACTAAATCTGGACACTTAAAATGTACTTATTTTCATACAATATAATTTGTTGCTATATGCACCAGAATTTTCAGGTGTATCACTATTATCTGATTCACATATATAAGTATTTAAATTTTTGGGGTGCAGAATAATTACACATAATAGTGGGATTCATTGTGAACTATTCATATGTACACATAGCCAAATATGATCAATTTAATTCCCCAGTACATGCCCTTGCCTTTCTCTCCTACCTCCCCCTGAGTCCCCTCTTCTACCTTAATGGTTTCCCTTTTATTTTATGGGGTCCCTTTTATCCAATTTTTTTCTTTCAGCTTCCATATATGAGAGAAGAAAATATATGGCCTTTGACTTTTGAGTCTGACTTATTTCATTTAACATGATACTCTCCAGTTATATCCATTTTTCCTGCAAATGACATAATTTTGTTCCTTTCTATGGCTGCATAAAACTCCATTGTGCATACATGCCACCTTTTTAAATCCATTCATCTATAGACAGGCATGTAGGCTGGTTTCATAACTTGTCTATTGTGAACACTGTGAATATTTTTAATTAATTATTTTTCTTACATTTTATAGACCATGATTATCTATTCACAGAGTAGATCTGTGTGCTTACAATTAAGAAAAAAGAAGAAGGAGGAGGAGGAAGAGGAGGAGGAGGAGGAACTGTTTTCTGGATTCTCTCAACCTCAAACCTGGATGAATCATTCTTAGAGCTGCTCTAGAAGTTGAGTCATCAGGGAGAGTGTTTGTTGGTGAAGATAATGGGCCTTAGAGACAACTAGATCTCTGGGGAATCATACTTTGAGAATGTAAGAAAAGGTATGGATTCTCCCACTTAGAAAAATGAAAATAATTCCTTTTCTGCAAAATTACAAGTGTTCCAGGAACCATAAAGTCTGTAGCTAAATTATCTAAAATACAAAAGACCCCATTTTAAAAACTGAATTCTAAAAAGAACATCACCCCTCCTCCATGCATATGCTTCTCAGGAAAGAATAAGTAGGTTTTCCATCCATGGAAAGAATAATTACCAGAGAATTAAACTGATGGAATCAGAATTTCAGAAACAATTTATCCCAAGAGAAGAGAGTCACATTTCTCAGAGTAGATATGGACAAAAGACACAAACGGGCTTGATGTGTGGTGAGTGGATTTGCTCCCATGGTGCTTCTAACTTATATTTCTGAAAATGATATCTATTCAGTGAATCCACTTGTCTAGTGTCAGCTTCTCTTTCTCTCTCTCTTTCTTTTCTGATAAAAGCACACTGTCTTTCCTTTTAAGGACCCACTCTTCTCTAACTCAATCATTTAGTTCAGGAATAGCTGGTTCCATCCCAGCTCCAGGATATGGCCTGTAATAGAGAGCTAGCTTGTCAGCCTGTGAGTCAACTTGGGGACCTAAGTTCAATTCTTAGGAAAAATATCCCCTCTCTGGAGTGGCTATTCTGATGGGAATTAGTCATGGAGCTGCTGATGGTCTTTTAGCCACCACCAGGAGAAAGTGTGTCTAGTGGATAGCACATTAAGTAGTAAAGAAGACCCAGAAGATGGACACCCAGTTTAAAGACATCATAGCTGGATGTGTTGGACAGCCTCGGTTTGCCTTTTCAGAACCCATCTCTACCTCCCTCCACAGGCCCTCCACCCAGATGTCAGACATGTACAGTGCCTCTCTGGCTTCCAGACGGAGAATGAGGTGAGGGTTTGATCCTCTGCAGGGTTGCCTCCAGGTGATTCTGTCAAGGGTCCTTCTAGGTTGTCATCACTTCTTCCTCTTTTGACATCATCAGGTTTATGTGTAGTAATAGCTCTTCTGCTAACCCTGCTCATTTTCACCTACACCTTTCATACCTTCCTAATAATCCTTGTGGAAATAAACTGATCTAGTTATTCTAATGCAACGGTGTCAATTATTTTCCGTTAAGATTCCTAATGACATACTAACCTTGCCTGAAATCAGCTCAATCCTAGGCATTTCACAGACATGAGCACGAAGATTCCACTTTTGCCTAATCCATTTTGAGAAGTGTTTCTATCACTTGCAACCAGAAAGAGTCTTGACTAATACAATCTTTCTTAACCCCCTTGGGCCACCTTGTACATTCTACTTGGAAAATAATTGCTCTATAGACATGGACAGACACATTATGGGAGTTAAAACTCACTTAGGTTGGAATGTAATTCTCAAGCCAATCCATCATGTCACTCGTGATCTATTAATCCTTGTCCTGTAGAATTAAAGCAACCCTACTGCCCACATTAAAAAATATGACCCCGACTGCCTGTAGAATTTCAACTGAATTTTTATGCACACAAGTTGCTAGTACATAAAAGTGGTATGAATCAGACCAAAACATACTTCTCCCAATTAAAAGGTGTGAAAAGAGCAAAGAGAAATGGCCTTTTATATTTACTCAACTCAGCAGCTGAGCAGTTCATTAGCAAATCCTGAAATGCACGTAGGTCATAATCTCCAGGAATGTGAAGACTGTTTTATAAAGCAATCTTAGAAAGGCAACCTTTAAGTCAAAAGAACTATTCCCTGGTGAGGTTTATTAATTGAATCATTTGTTTACAAAAGGTGAACGTGGCTCTATGTGACAGTACTGTTTGCACAGTGGCACCAATATTAGGAAAGCTTATGTGTAATGCATTAGTAATGTAGAAAAAGATGCTGCCTGAGTCAGGGGTATTTGTTTAGCACATTGAAATCCAGTAATTTCAACAAGTCCCTGAGCATGAATTAAATTAGCTTATTAAAGCTAAAAATAGTCTTTAAAAATATTGCTAATAAGTACCATGAAGTCAGGATATTTACCACTTTCTCTGGATTTACCAGAGACTTAATGTGGGTCCTTATTTGATGGTAGAAAAAGGGGGGAGGGAATATACATATATATATTAGCAGAAGGATGTTTAGATTCCACTTTTTACTTCTGTGCTATTCTTGTTCAACCAAAGTTAAATTTAGTTTCTCAGTCAAAGTTAAATTTACTAGCATAAGAAATTAATTTAATATTCTTTGGCAGAAAATATTTTTTCTTATATAAACCATAATTCCTTGTAAAGAACGTGGGAGGAGGAATAAGTATGCTGATTAAAGGTACACCTTTTAAAAAATATTTACTTTTGTCCAACAATAATTCATGAATGGGTTTTAATTTTGATGTGCAGCAAATGAGTTCTGAAATTGAATTTAAAAGTTTTTGTATTTTTATCAGCTCTGATAAAATGTGAAATTGTTCTGTGAAATTTCTCTATGTGTAGAGATGGCTAACTGCCTACCAAAAGATGTTTTTGAGTGTGTTTTGTTTTGGTTTTCCTTTCTCAGGATACAGATGTAGCTGGGAGATGGCACTTTGGCCCAGGAAATCCTCCAGCAAGTGTGGCAGGCAGCTGAGACCACGTGACGAGCTCACAGTGGGCTATGGTAGATGGCATGTTGTATCCATGTGCTAAGAGAATCAGGTGTGCCTCTTCCTGGCTCTCCTTTTCCTTTGGGAAGCTAAATGATAACAAGGTCCAGAGATTCAGAGGGGAGTAAGTCCAGGCCACTGTCTGAATAACCAAGGGGAGGAGAGCTGCCCAACAATAACACCCACCTTGAACTCCTATGTGAATAAGAATTAAAATTTCAGTGAATTTTAGCCCCACTTTTTTGTTACTATGTTTTTGAATCCATATCCAGCCTTCTATAATTAATATATTGGGTCTTTTAAACTAGATACTATGGGCCATCTAAATCTTATCCTACTAGGTATATAAAGGGGGGCAAGAGGATCAGAAATTACAGAGTAGTTCCCTATATGTCAGAAAATTTACAAAATGATGGGACCCAGGTCTGTTTCAGGTCAAGAGATGAGGCCTAACCAAGAGTTTAAAAAAGAATCAATCTCATTTGAATCAAATGTATGATATATGATATGTCAAGATCATTATAATGTTTTGAGCAACTAATAAAAATAAATAAAAATTTTTAAAAAAAGAATCAATCTTCCTGTCAGAGTTCAGCACTACACCAGATAGCTTTGGGATCCTCTGGGAATTATACATTGTCATTCTCAAAATGGACACCATCAGCAGGAGCTTCCCTGAGATATGGTAAGAAAGACTAATAACATTTACTAATCATTCTCTAGGTGTCAGACACTATTCTAAATTTTACAGAAATCTCATTTATTCCTCACAACAGTACCTTGAGATGGTACTTACTATGAGGTCAGGAGGTAGTATTGTCCCTATTTGACAAATCAGGAAACTGAGGCATACAGAGAGATTAAGTAACTTGCCCAATGTCATGTAGCTTTTAAGTGGAATTTAAATCCAACAGTCTGAATTCAGAGCCTAAATTGCAATCGCAATTCATAGGGAGTGGAACTAAGAGAAGCCTGCTACGAAATTAAACTTTCCAGTCACATGAGAGTAACCAGCCCTCTTGAAATAGAAAAAATGTGGAGAGGGCTCATGGCATAGAATTTCAGCTTATTAGAGTCTTCAAGCCACAGTTTGGTCAAAAACATAAGCAACACCCTTTTTGGAAGTCAAGGACTGAAAAATTCCATGGGACTTTTTGAATTTCCTTTACTGACCAACTCATATCTAGGTTGCAATTCATAGAATCATGTCACAAGTAAGTAAATGACAGACTTAAATTAGCAGATATTTAAGTGCAATTCAAGCAATTTATATGGTTGGAGCCAGGGTATCACAGTGAGCTTTTTTTAATTGAATGACAAACCAAGCCATTTAAGTTTAACAGATGAAATAGTAGGGAGGAAGAAAAACTATACACAAAGAAGACAGTGAAAGAAAAAAAAATGTATTTCAGCAGCAACATATGCTGATATTCATGGAACTGTTCCTTTGGGGTTAAGGGGGACTTCCTCCATGAATGTCTTATTTATGTGATCATAAATGACTAATGGGGCCAATCTGGCCACATATTTCTCAGGGGAATGGGTGGACCTGGGTGGTTAATTTCATGGGTTATTTCTGCTGATTCTCTTTTGCTCTTTGCAGTTGAAGGATTGAAAAATACTATATTTCTTGCTGTAGAATTTTTCTTTTTCAATATTAGGAAGGCTATGTCCTGGGTGTATTGAATGCTGGGTTTCTCTTTTGAACTTCCTAAATGATTCTAATAGTGAAACTTGGAGGATTCAATCACTACGTTATTCTGCTACCATATATTCTGCTACCATATACTTACCTGGATGAATGGCTCCTGGGCCTCAGATATTTCCAAGGAACTCTTAGCATTATCCCAGTGTGCAAAGATTAAGGCTCTGTGTTATCCCAGCTTCTCCACTTATCCCCTTTCATTCTGTTTTCTACACAACAATCAGTAATCCTTTAAATAAAATGTAAGTCAGATACAGTCACCCCTTTGCTGAAAACTCTCCAATGGCTTTCCAGCACAATGAGAATATTAACACATGACCTTAGAAAATCTGTCCCTGGCTATTTTCCCAGTTTCATCAGCCACCACTCTGCCCCCACCCTTTGGGCCTCTGCTCCTACCACCCTGGCCTTTTTTTCTCCACTGTACCATCTTCATCCCCCATTGGGAACACCTTATAGTTTTCTTCAGTCAGCTCTTCCCTAGTCCCCTCTTGGATCACCCCCGTACTCCATTCAGGCACCCACTCAAAAGCCCTCTCTTCAGAAAAGACTTCTATGCCAACTCTTCTGGAATAGCATTGGGGAGATTATGCACCCCTTACCCTGCTTCATTCTTCTTCACAGGAGTGGTAGGCTGGCGGGGCCAGTTAGGGCATGGTAGGTCAGGGCAAAGGTATTAACATGTACTGAGTGAAGTGAGAGCCACTGAGGGAAGGGTGTTGGGTGGAGAATGACTTCCATCAAGATGGGAGTTTTGTTGTACTACTAGTGGGAGTTGGAATATTATCATGAGGGAGTTAGGAAATGATCAGAGTAATCCAGAGAGGTCAGATTCTGGGTGAAATTGAACACCTGCGATTTGTCTAATCCATGTAGCAATCCATGTGGCTTCGTCTGAGTGAAGGCTTGTGTGACAGTTCCTTGGAAATTCCTGTGTCCACACATGATGACTCTGCTGTCATTGTGAATGTTTTTACTTGCAGGATTAAAACCACTAACGAGGTAAATGCTTATCTTCACTGGGAGTTACATGTCTAGTTAGAAAACTCACCAATAAGTCCCTTTTGATGTTTATTTTAAGAATTATAATTGTTTTTATGAAGAATAGAGAAATTTCATTTGATCAAAAAGATGCTTGCAACCCAGGTTTATATTCTCAGTTCTTTACCTCTCTACCTCTGTTTCAGAAAAAAAAATGAGTGCTGACTCATAGTTATGTGAACTGTGTCATATGGTTTAGGATAGAGATGGAGCCTCAACAATCAGATCTACTGAAGAAGAAGGAGGAGGAGGAGGAGGAAAAAGGAGGAGGAGGAGGAGGAGAAGAAGAAACAACAATAACCATCACCACCAAACATCAATTTTTTTTTCTTGAAAACTTACAATTATCATGCATTTACTATGCATTTGGGATTTATTTCAATGGCTTTATAGAGATACTTAATCTCACAGAGCTAGAATACTAATTACTGTACTGTATTGCAATAGGAAAAACAGCAAATTACTCAAATTTTAATTATGATATTCAGTTTTAAACAAGTGTATAATAATTGACTTTGTGTGCAATAATTGATTTGTCATTTAAGCAGTAATTTTTTATGCAAATGGACTACTTTATATGTGTGAACCAGTTATTATAAAATTAATTACTGAATATAATATCTTGCAGAACTGACTACCAAGAGTTCTTATAACTGGCTTATCCATTCATAAAAAAATCTGTTTTTTTATGTATAGTGATGAGTTTTATAACCAAAAAAAATTGAAACACATTCTACATGCTTGCTAAATGTGCCTTTCATTGTAATTATACTTTTCAAGAGCATTATAAACACTTTTCCTCAAGGCTCTTCATTAATGAATTTTCACAGTAACCCTGGAAGCTAGTTAAACATTTAAAATCCTCCACATTTTGTAGATGCAGAATTTTTTTTATATCTAAATATTAAATATTTGGACAATGTTCTCTGTGTGGTATCACTAATTATATTTGCTGGTCCTAGATTCTCTTATAAGAGGAACAAATCCTTTTTGTGTGATTCTTCCCTGGCAGATAAAGAAATCAAAGATAAACTGAAGCACAGACTCAAAGAGGAGGGCAAACCAGAAGACTCAAGAATGTTTGTGCCCCTCTTCATAGCTCGTGACTTCACAGGGCATAATCTTCCCAAGAAACTACTCAAGTATTTCACTCAACTTGGCCCAAGTGACGTCATTTCATCTCAATTCCCAGGTTTCCTGCTAGGAAGCCCATCACTTTTAAAATAATTTTGAAACCAAAGGTGATGGGGAATTAAATTTTTAGAAGCTAACCTCATCACAATAATACTTTTATTTTTCTCTGAGAGTTTTTGACTTTCCTAAAAGCTACCAAGAAATCAGAACTCGCTTTCTGTGGTTCAGTAGTATAGTTAGCAGAGAGTTCTTGAGGCATAGTCTTGGTTATTTTTTTTTTTTCAGTGTGCACCTCATCATTGAGAACAGTGACTGGAATATGGAAGGCACTCGATAAATATTGCCAAAATACATTATCTGCTTTTATTTTTATTAAAACTAAAGATGCTGAGTTGTTAATTTCACAAGTTTGCATTGGGTAGAGCATCTTAATATTGATGCTAAAATTGTAAAATGCATTATTGGAAAAGTAGTTATAATTGACTTTCTTCTCAATGCTTTTTGAGATCACTCACAAACACATTTTTCAAAGTTATTAAATTATGCTTAGCACACTAATAAAGATTATTCTCAAGAGAAGTTGCACTATGAAGAAGATACATTATCGCAAAGTAGTTAATACTGAGATAAAAGTGATTTGGGTTCAAGTCTCAATTTGACCATTTAATGGCTTCCACTTCCCTGATTCTCAGCCTTCCCCATGTACCCACCATATATACCTCTCTTACAGGGCCAGTGCTCTGCAACTGTTAACTGATCCCCACTGAGTTGGCAACTAATAGTTTTCTCAGTTTCCTCACTTACAAAAATTGTAAAATGATCGATCACTGAATCAATGAGATTTGTATATTTCTGGATACTTAATTAGCACTAAATAAATACTAGTTATTATTACAATCAATTGCATTAATATGCAGACATGAATGCCACATATTGGACCAATGTCTAGCCTTTAGAAATGAGATCATATTTCTTATGTAATTCTGACTATTAAATGCAGATTATAGAAAACAACATAGAATTGGAATTTATTGGATTATCAACATTCTAAATACACACAAAAGGGGTCAATAAGACCTTTGGGAAAGGCCTATAAAAACTTACTTTTTCAAATCCAACAAAATTGAAAAAAAAAACAAGAATAAAACTTTATTTCCATTTAAATGGACAGTTCCAACACAGACCACAGACCCCCAAAATGTAATGGACTCAAGAGAACTTCAAAGAAGTTTAGAAGGATGTTTATAATTGGGCCACATTTTCTCCTAGCCAGCAATAGTGTAGCACATAAAAGGAAAAAAGACATATCAGTAGATGCAGAAAAAAAAAGTTTGACAAAATTCAACACACTAATATGATAAAAATTCTCAATAAATTAGGTCTAGACAGAATGTACCTGAATTCAATAGAGCCCCACATGATAACAACCACAGCTAATATCACACTTAATGGAGAAAAGCTGAACGTTTCCTCTGAGTTCAGGAATAAAATGAGAAGGTTCTATCTTACTACTTCTATAGTCCCAAAAGTTCCAGACAGAGCAATTAGGCACCAGAAAGAATTAAAAGTATACAAATGGAAAGGAAATAGTTAATTTATCCCTGTTTGCAGACAATATGATCTTATACACAGAAAACCTTAAAGAATCCACCAACGTTATAACTAACAAATGAACTCAGTAAAGCTGCAGTACAGAAAATCAACATATAAAATCCAATAGCATTTCTGTACACTAATAGTGAACTACCTGAAAATGAACTATCTAAAAAATAAATGAGAACAATTCCATTTACAATAGCTACAAAATTAAATACTAAAGAATAATTTTAACCAAAAATGATAAAAATTTGTATATTTAAAATAATAAACCATTCATGAAATAAATAAAACACAAAGAAATACAAAGAAATATTGTGTTCATGGATTAGAAAATTAATATTGTTAAAAACTCATATGCTATCCAAAGTAATTGATGTATTCAATGCAAAATTCAAAATTCCAATGACATGTTTCACAGAAATACAAAAATGTTCCTCAAATTTGCGTGGAACCACAAAATACCCCTAAGAGCCAACACAATACTGAGCAAAAGAACAAAACCTGGAGGCATCACACTACCTAACCTCAAAATATATTCTAAAACTAAAGGAATATGGCCTGAAACCATGAAACTACTTTTTTAGTTAAATGGGGAAATTGTTCAGAATATTGGAGAGGGCAAGGAATTTTTGGATAAGACCCCAAAGTCAACAAAAGCAAACAAATAAATGGGATTACATCTAGCTAAATGCCTTCTGTGCTACAAAGAAAAAAAATTCAACAAGGTGAGAGACAACCTACACAATGAGAGAAAACAATTTTTAAACTATATATCTACCATATCAGAACTCAAAAACTCAAATAACTCAATTAAATAATGAATAATAAACCAGAAACAAAATATCATATCCATAATATACAGAATATACAAAGAACTCAAATAACTCAGTTAAATAATGAATAATAAACATAAATAGATATTTTTCAAATGGCCAACAGGTGTATGAGAAAAATGTTCTACATCACTAATCATCATCAAGAAACGCAAATTAAAAGCACAATGAGATATAAACTCACACCAATACAAATGGCTATTATCAAAAAGACTAAAGATAGAAAATATAACTGAGGTTGTGAAAAAAGGGGAAAACTTCCATAATTTCAGTGAAAATATAAATTAGTACAGCCATTATGAAAAACAGTGAGGAGGACCCTCAAAAAATATGAATAGAATTACACTCTGATCCAATAATCTTACTATTGTTTATATAAACAAAGGAAATGAAATCACTATATTGAAGAGATGTGTACTCTCATATTCATTGCCCTGTAATAAATTGTAGCCAAGCAATGGGAAAAAAACTAATTGTCCATCAACTAATAAATGGATAAAAAATGTGGGTATGTGAACACAATGAAGTACAATTCAGTCATAAAAAGAAGGAAATTCTGCCATTTGCATCAACATGGATGGACCTGGATGAAAATTATGTCAAATGATGTTAAGCCAGGCACAGAAGATAAACACTACATGTTATGAATTTTATGTGTGAAATCCAAAATTGTTGACCCCGGAATAACAGAAATTCCAGGGGCTAGGATGGTTGGGGCTGTCAGGGGAAGATTTTGGTTAAATGATACAAAATTTCAGTTAGGGGGAATAAATTTAAGAGACCCGCTATTGTACAACATGGTGACAACAGTTAATAACAACTGGTTATATTCTTGATAAAGGCAAAGAAGTGAATAAAAATGAAGTTAGATGTATAAAAAAAAAGGAAAAAAGATATTTCTGAATGATCTTTTAAGAATCTTAACTTGAAGCAAATGGAGCCAGGAATAAGAAACAGCAAACCTGTTTTGTCTTCTTCTATGTCCCAACAGAAACAACTGCTGGGATAGGAGCAGAAACCCCAGACAGTATTGTTCTCATTGACCTTCACCTGTGCTTCCCAACACCTAAGCACAGATCAGAAGTAAAGCTTGTGAGAAGAAAGGGAAACGAAATATACCTTACAAGCTTTGCAATTACAAAACACCAGTGTCATCTGACAACAAAACAAAACATAAACAAGCCAAATGTAATGATTCAACACTGAAACATTCTATTTAAATTTAAAACTTTTAATGTTTAAATATTTTCACTTGGCTTTTTTACAATTTTCCTTTATGGAGGAGAAAGAGAGAGAGAGAGAGAGAGAGAGAGAGAGAGAGAGAGAGAGAGAGAAACCCAAACAGGCCCAAACTCCCAGAGGATTCTCATTCCTATCACAGAATGGAACATGATAGAACATATTGCTAATTTAGAACTAGGGTTGAAAGACATCAGAGGAAAGAAGACAGGGTAAAGTTTTAAGATGAATGGCATTCACATCCCCAGCTTCCGCCTGATTTTTCCCAAGGATTCAAAATCCTCATGTAGAATGATTTAATATTCAAATTTTAGATTCAATTCTAAAGGAACATTTTTATCAAAGATCAAATAAAGGTGTGACAGAGTCAAAGATTTTCCACTCACAATCTACTGGCACAAGCAGGAAACTCAAATTTTGTGAAGTCAAGGAAACCATCAGTCTTTGGGAATGAAGGGGAAAATACCATGGATAACTATTGTGGAAACCCCACAGAGGAAGATCCAATGGTCACACAGAGCTAAGTGTTGGGGTCTTGAGCAAGGGATCACCACCTCAACAGAGACTCAAATGAAAAAGGTTAGGAAAAGCTACTTGTATGGTTTTACACATAAGATAAACTGGAGGCAGAAGATAGTAAGCAAGATCTGGGCAAAGAATGGTCAAAATTTTTCAATTGGACAAGATGCTGGAATGTTGAAACTTCAGAATACATAAGTATTGTTCATTACTGTTCTAAGCTCAGTTTGAGGTATTCTTATGTAGCCTCTGATTCTGATCATAAAACAATTAAAGCTTAGTGTGTGCTCCATGTCAATCTTTGGCTTATTTCATCTTTTAAAGGTCATGGTGTTTTCCACCTTATATCCATCATAAAGGAAACCTTAACAGTAAACTGTAACCTGGTGATCTTTTTGTACTGAACTATTTTTCTGCAGAATAAAACTTACAAGAGCTGGAAATATAGCTTAATGGTAGATCACTTACCTAGTATGTGTGAGGCCCTGGGTTTGACCTCCAGCATTGGGGGGTGGGGGGAGGTGGGGATTTACAATCATCTGTTTTTAATTTTTTATTTTTATGAAAACATATTTGTTCCCACATTTTATTGTATTTATTAGTACATATTAATTACATACTATTATTTAAATACTAGGTTGTGACATAGTGATACATGCACATAACATAATTCAATCAATTTCACTCCCTGGTATCTCCCTTTGCTGTATCCCCCAACACACTTTCTCCTTCCCCTCATCCTCTTCCTCTAGCCTAGAGGTCTCTCTTCTATTTTTATGATAATGCTCTTTTTGCTTTTTGTTTTTCCAGCTTCCAGTATAGGAGAAAACATATGACACTTGTTTTTATGAGTCTGCTCTTTTCACTTAAGATGATTCTGTCCAGTTCTATCCATTTTTTCTGCAAATGGCATTAATTTTGTTCTTTTTTAATGGCTGAATAAAATTCCATTGTGCGTGTGTGTGTGTGTGTGTGTGTGTGACATTTTTATTATTCATCCAGTTGTTGACAGACATTTAAGTTGGTTTCATAACTTGGCTATTGTGAATCGAGTGGCTATAAACATAGGAATGAATGTGTCTCCAAAGTATACTGTCTTCAATACTTGTGAACAAATACTAAGAGGTACTATAACTGGCTCATATAGAAGTTCTATTGTTAACTTTTTGAGGAACTTCCATAACAATTTTCATAGTAGCTGTATGAATTCACATTTATACCAACAGTATATACAGAGTCCTTTTCCCCCACATCTTCATTGGCATTTATTTTTATTGTTTCAATTCTGAGTGGAATGAGAATGCAACTGTTTGGTTTTTTTTAAGAGAGAGAAATATGTCATCTATAAAGGGGAAAAGGTATCATAATCTGAGAATATTATTTGGAAGAAGAAAGAATAACTTCTATACTCAGCCAAGTTGTTATTCATGAGATTAGGTTTATGATTCATGACAACAAAAAGACATTAAATATACAATAATTCATGAAATACTCAAGAATGCTTTCTAAAAATGGCTCTTTTTTATAGTTCAGACAATGGAAAATTGAACCAAAACGAAGAAATTATTTGGGGAAGTTATGGAAGGATAGGGGTGGAAGTACCTCTTTTGAAAGTGAGAAACACAAAAAGAAAACCAATTGAATTATCACTTTAAAAAAATCATTTGCAATTAGTATATTTTAAATGGACTTTAGTAAAGGAAAGGAAGAAACTCACAAAAAAAGAGCTGTTTGAGCAGCAAGCATTTACCTGTGGAAGGAGGTCTGTGGAACCTGTTCTAGAAGCATGGTATGAGAAAAGTTAATCTTCTTGAAAAGTTCATTTAGTCCCCGAAAGCCATAGTATCCTATTATAGAATTATAACATTCAATTCATGAAACATTCCCCCAGTGGCAAATGACTGTTTTTATATCTCGTAGTAAACAGAAAAGAGCAATGAAATGTGATGTCCCCAGGTACCCTGCTGGCTTTACGCTTGTATAAAGTCCTCATTTGCCTTCTCTGGCAGCTGTATTTCTTGCCTGAAAGACATTGCTCCTGTCAGCTTGACTCCATTTTTTTCTATCCCTTCTTGAAGTGTAAGTGGTACAGACCAGCTAAAAAGAGGACAGACTAGAAAGTTCTCAAGTGTGAAATTGAACCCTTAGCCAAACACTGGAAATACTCTCTCTGTGGTTCAGCAAAAGTTACATTAACTTTTGTTTATTTCTGGGTGCCACAGTAGTTCTTCTTGATTATATCTAGCCCCAGCTGTGGAAGTAATAGAAATGTCTTGTGAATCAATTAGTACATGGGAAACTGCTGTACTATAAAAAATTTACAAGCACCTGAGCTGGAGAATGTTTATCTCATCTGTACCTTAAATTATAGAAATTCAACCATCCTTATTGCAGAATAGCTTCATTTCTAAGAACTTTAAAGTCAGGCATCAGAACTAATGAACTGAGACTGTACATCTATTTTTCCCTCACAAAACTCATCGTCTTGTGGAATGGCATGGAACAGCTGTTGAAGGAACTCTTTTTTCATTTGCAAAGGGTTTTTCTGGTGCCTTTATGAAATCATTTTAATCCATTTCCTCTAATAGTATTTCTCCCTTTGTAATAGTTTATTTTCAATATTCAATACTATGATTGTTATCTTAACTATGGTATTTCTTACAATAAACTACCTTTTGTGGAAAATCCTCTCAGGAGGTACTGAGAGCACATTTCTTGGCACATAGTTTACTAGTTTCTTTTATTTTTAGAAATTTTTTTCAACTTAGAATATTTCCTTTCCTTTTTGAGAAATATTCTGTTTAATGTAGTTACTGTTCCTCTTTAAAATAAATTGTTCAACATCAACAACTCAGAAATCCAGTAGAAAAAGAGTATTTAAATTATCAAAAAAGAAGGAGAAGAAGAGAAGGAGGAAGAAGAAGTAGTTCCATTTGAGAACAAATTACCATTGAATAATAGAAACTTAACTCTTTTCCAAGTATTCATAATTTTCAATAAGTCCCACATAAGCCATAGAGTATAATATAAATGTTAATGTATCAGGAGAGATGAAACCTTAGTTGGTGGAAATGAAGTATATAAACCAGTTATGATTAATGGTGTTCCTCTGCCCTTTCTGGGATATGGTCCATTCTTCCGTATGCTGTGTGACCCTACCTTATAGAATTCCAGGCTCCTCTATATATACACAACTGTTTGTTCAGGATGATATACAATACCTAGTACACCATTGGCCTTCATTAAATATTAAATAATAATAATGCACATGCTGCCTGACTTTAAAAGTAAATACTGCCTCATTTTAAAAGGTCTTATAATTTTTCATGTGTGTAAGGGACCATATTCTGAATTTATAGGGCTATTTTTAAATGATTTATTTTATGGCACTGGTTTCACAGATGAGTTAATTGCCCTAGTTTTCAGTTCACGTCAGAGCCATGGTGGAAAAGCAGATTTGCCTATGTGGCAGTCTGTGCGCAAGGGAAATGGTTCAGGTGGGCTCCCAGAACAGCAGCCTGTGACCTGCTCCAGAGGATGATATGACTGCTTCTGACTTCTCTCCTGAGGTTGACATCTATTGTTGAAGGAGATATAGGTGGATTTGACCTCCTTTCTTCCTTGCTTCATGATATCCAACATGAAAAAAACGGAAACTAAAAAAGGTGATCTCACTTTCCTGAGAGAGATCATCCAGCTATATTTCAAATGGCTTCACATCAGGCTTTGGCGGTCATAGCCACCCATGCAGGCATGTTATCACTGATGTCTTGACCTCTTCTCTCTTTTATTCAAAGGACACATTTGTAAGGGAGGCACATCTCCCCAAAGGCTAGTGTCTAAGACTAGTGTCTTCATTCTGTTTGTTTGTTTGTTTGTTTTGGTACTGGGGGATTGAACCCAGGATTGCTCAACCACTGAGCCACATCCCTTACTGTCTTAGTTTTAAGCTCACACTTTCTCTCCCTGTTAAGAATGTGTATCAGAGCCCAAGTGGACTATCAACTCAACAGCACTGCAGGTCCTTCCTGAGTCTGGGGACTGGATTCAAAGAACTCCTGTTCCTGCCTGGTTGCCAGCTAGTTCGCCATAGAGACTCACTCATGGAAGATTTGGAAGGCAAAGTAAAGAGAAAGCTTTACTGATTCCCGGGAGGCGGTCAGATATAGCAGTACCAGAGATCCCTCCACCAGCTCCTTCCCCGCTTGCAGTCAATGATCTTAGATTTCACCACAGGCTCAATTTCCCCAGCCATTCCAGAGCTTTGAATTGAAATCATAGTGATTTTTTCTTCAACCCAGGGCCTGCTGGAGATCCAGCTCCTACCTTGTATGGGAAAACTCTTAATTTCTGTATCAAATCCTTTATTCCTAGAATAGTTTCCAGAATCCTGTTTTCCTGACTAAACAAAATTGGCCAAATTCAAAGATGCTGATATTATGGACACTACCTTATATCTGCTCTTAATTTTTTTTAAAAAAAGTTAATAAAAAAATCATTCAGAACTTTGTCATGTTTGGATATTTAAATTCCTTCCACAGACCAATAGTCTGAATGGATGCCTTATTGTTCATTTTAGTAATAATTACCCACACACACATATACGGGTAATGATTTACCTTCCTTTGGGACAAACACACTCCCCAGTCCCTGCCTCTTAATGGTAAATTGCCATGATCCTGAGACCCTTCGTAACAACACATCCTCTATCTCATCTAACCTATTTTAAAAAGCAAACAATAACAACACATCTGATTTCTTTTCTTATTTCTCCCTCTTCCCTCATCAATACTTTGTATCAATTCTTCCTTTTTTTTTCTTTTTTGTCAGTAACCTGAGAGAAATGTTGGTATTCTACCAAGAAGTGAAAAAAAATATTGGCATTGAATGGAAAATCATCTTTTAATTCACTCCTTGTTGGATTTTAAATGCAGGTACCCTATTTAAATGCTCAAGCCTTGATGTAGAGAAGAAATAAGACAGTCCAGCATGTAAAATTACCTGGTGATGACTGGGTAATGTAAAGCCCAGCAGGGTGTCTACCACATCAGAGGTGCTCAGCAAAGGTTACTTCACTGGGTAAGATTCAACCTTTCTAGCTTCAGTCTTCTCAGCTGTAAAGGAGGCATTGATTGTGCTACCCTGGAGGATGTTGTAAAACGAAGCTGTGCTTAACACAGGTCCTTTAATAGGGAGAAGTTACTTAGCTGCCTCCAATGTTGTTAATCCCTCACCAGAGAGATGACTTCTGAGTGTCTCAAGGACAACTTTGTCTTTTGTAAAAATAATCCCGAGGGAGATCTGCCATTCCCAAAATTATATTGGATGTCTAGAAAATCCTCCATGGCCCTGACCCTGCACTCACCCTTGCTACTCTGCTGAGATCTTTAGTATGTACCTTGCTGATTACTATTATCAGTTCTGTTAAGGTTTTTCTTATTCACTGAACATCTGTGGTGGTGAGATTTATGTGTCAGCTTGCTTAGCTATTCAGTCAAACACTAATGTAGTTATTGCTGTGAAGATATTTTTGTAGAGGTGATTAACATCTATAATAAGCTGATTTTTTTTTTTTTTGGTACCAGAGATTGAACTCAGGGGCACTGGACCACTGAGCCACATCCCTAGGTGTATTTTATATTTTATTTAGAGACTGGGTCTTACTGAGTTGCTCAGCACCTCGCTTTTGCTGAGGCTGGCTTTGAACTCACAATCCTCCTGCCTCAGCCTCCTAAGCTGCTGGGATTATAGGCATGCACCACCATGCCCAGCCTACAATCAGTTCATTTTAGGTAAAGGAGATTATTCTCAATAATCTGGGTGGGACTCATCTAATCAGTTGCAAGGCTAGGAGCAAAGCTGAAGCTTCCCTGGGAAAGAACAAATTCCACCTGAGAACAATAGCCCCCCAGCTCTTGCCTAGCAGTTTACAGACATAGGGCTTCAGGGTTCAGATTTACCCAACCAGCCCTCAGAATCATGTAAACTGATTTCTTGCAATAAGTCTCTTAATGAAGTCCTGCTTTTACCCATGAGCTCTTGCAGAGCACTGACACAGCATCCTAATGCCTGTATTCATATATGTGCCTTCTATCTCGGTAATTCAAATGTAGAGGAACACAGATGGTCCTCAATTTACAAAGGTTTGATTTAGGATTTTTCAACTTTATGATGATGAGAAAGCAATACGTAGCAGAAACCATTCTTTGAATTTGAATTTTTGCCATGTAATTGTGAATGAAACTGATTGGTATTCTACAGTGCATATTTGCTAATCTATGATTTTCAGTAAATTCGGTAGATCAAATATATTTCAAGTTGTAATACCTTCAATTTATGATGGGTTTATTGGAATATAACTTCATTGTAAGTTGAGGAGAGTCTACCCCAAAATAGTTTGTTTTGACTTTGGAGATTATCTTTGAATGACATGTATCTCAAAACTAATGACAATGAGGAAAAAAAAAATAGTGTGGTTCATTTCTCATCAATAAACAAGGCTCGTTTCATTAAACTTTATATGCACTGGTCCCATCTGTGGCAAGCCAGCCATGGGCTGTGTGTGTCAGCTGTGAGCATTTTGAGTGCACAAAGCGGACTGGACTGACGATGCTGCTCTGTCTGGGCTGTACACGTATGTGTCCCCTTTGCTAGCTCTGTCTTTGATCATCACACAACACATGAGATGGGCATGGCCTTCCAAGATGTCAGTCAATCTGCTGACAGCAGGACATCACGAAGCTAGACTCAACCCCCTGATATCTGACCCCTTGTCTTATTTGAGGTCCATATGCTCTTTCTTTCTTGCCTGTCTTGCCCACCTTGTGGAATCTGCGACTGAGGAGCAGTCACTACTGACTGGTTTAGTCGTGTGTCACTACACCCATCCTCCTTTCTGTCCTCTATTTCCACTATTCCTATTTCAAGCTAACAAAAACAATAGATTAGTTTAAATTCAGGAGTTAGCTATTAGATGTTTAAGAGAATATGTATACTAAGGTAAGCAAATATAAGCAATAAAATCAAGTATTCACAAAGAAACAAACCGGGTGGCAGGTGAGAAAGAAAAAGATGAAGATAAATACTGACATATAGATCAGAACAAAATTTCAGTACTTGAATATGGTAGTCCCCCCACCTTTTCTGCAGTTTTGTTTTATTCATTGAGGTTCAAAAATATTAAGTGGAAAATGTAGAAGTAAATAATTCAAAGTTTAAAATTTTGTGCATTCTGGGTACCATGATGAAAACTCACAGCATCCTACCCAAAACATGAGTGATCCCTTGGTCTGGTGTAACCATGATGTATTTGCTACCCTCCTTTAAGCACGTGGTAGCTGCCCTGACTATTGCAGTATTACAGGGCTTTGTTGAAGTAAGTCTTATTTGATTTGATAGTAGCCCTAACACACGAGAGTAGTGATGCTGTCAACTCAGATATGCCAAAGAGAAAACATAAATTGCTTCCTGTAAGTGAAAAGATAAAAGTTCTCAGTAAGAGAAAAATTGGATTGCTGAGATATACAGAACAATATGATATTTTGAGTAAGATCACATTTGTAAAACTTCTTACAGCATATTGTTATAATTGCTCTATTTTATTATTATTGTTAATATCTTACTGAGCCTAATTTATAAATTAAACTTTATAATAGTTATGTATGTATAGGAAAAACAGTATACATAGGGTGCCATGGATAAAAGAGAGCTACTGAACATTTCATGAAGTAGTCTGTATTTATTGCTATAAAAACTGTAGGTAATTTATACAACCAGGTTCTCTGAAAAGTTTAAAGTAGGGAAAAAAGCCAACTGTACAATGTTTTAGTTTTAGTTTTCTCAAAAATCTTTACCTTATGCTTGTGCTGTATAGCACTGGCAGGAAAGTTATTATTTAATGAGGTGATGTTTACACGACTAATATTTGTGAAGTACACATTATTAGCAAGCATTATTGAGAGCCTGCCGAATATAACTTGGAAATACTAGTTCTCTAATCTTGGAATCTTAGTACTAATAATGAGATGCATGGATCTTCTGATTTGGGGTGGTTTGTTTTGCTTTGCTATTTATCTTCACATACCCTCCCCTGATGGTCTCTCTTTTTCTTCACTCTTTTCTCTTTCTGTGCCATCCTTAGTCATTTCTTTCTCTCTCACTACTATAGACTGTATTTATCTCCCTCTGAAATGGATATGTTGAACCCAGTCATGAATATGATGTTACTAGAAGGTAGGGTCTTTGGGAGTTGACTCGGTCATGAAGGCTGAGCCCTGGTGATGGGATTAGTGCCTTCAGAAAAGAGACCCCCGGAGAGTTGCCTTAACCCTTCCACCATGGGAGTACACAATCAAAGTGTGGCCATTTATGAACACAGATAGCAGATCTGCCAGTGCCTTGATTGGACTTCCTAGTCACAACCATGCAAAATAAATGTATGTTGTTTATAAGCCACCGATTCCATGGTATTTGGGATGAAATAGAGTGACTAGATTATAACACTCCATTCCCATTCTTTCCCTCCTCTGTTTAATTTCAAATTTCCTCTCTCCTGCTTTCTCCTCATCATTATCCTCTTCTTCCTTCCCCTCTTCTCTTCCCTCTTCTCCTCCCATCTCCCTTCCCCTTCCTCCTGGTCTTTGACTCACCTTGCAGGATGGTTTCACAAGCATTCCATCATCTGTTCTCTAAGCACATGTTCAGCCTCAGGGGAAAAACTATAATCCTCACATGCCACCATTTTCCCCAGTACTCAAGGCCGCAACTTGTACATCAGCATCTGCTGGTTCGGCATGGTACTTTGTGCAGGAAACACTGCTTTCTTTTTTGTTCTACGGAGCCCTGAAACACAATTCCTGTTTCAGGAGAATCTTCTTCTCCCTTGTCATTGAGCCTATTAACTTGCTTCACCAACTGGCTGTAGCTTCAGGGAATGCAGACTCCTGAATGTGCGTGCACACTGAGAGGGTTTTGTTTTTCGTCCACGATAGGAATCAGGCATGATAGGAAGATACAATGATAGGATCCTCAGGTCCTGGACAGATCATACCTGTACTTTGATTCTGGCCATGTTCTCTTTATAGAGCTTGATTCTCCAAACTTTCTGTGAATTCTGTGAGCTATGCAAGATCTTTCCAGTGTATTCCCTTTCTGCTCAACTTAGCCAGGGTTGTTTCTGTTGTTTGACATCAAGAACCCCAGATAGGCTGACAGACACCTGCACCACATAATAAATGGTGATAACTTGATAATCAATTTAGATTATAGAAATGTTTTCAGTGATTTCTGCTAAGAGGATGATGGGAAAACATTTCTAAGACTACTCTACCACTGACTCCCTGAGAAATTATATGCAAGTTATTCTTTGTGCCTGTGAAGTGAGAAAAAGTCATCCTTAATATAGCTGAGAAGCATGTCGAATTACAAATGAGTGAATAAGCATAAGCATTTGCAACTCCTTGAAAGAAATGATACAGAAATGGCAGTTTCTGCTGCTTTTAGTCACTCATCAAAAATGGTAAGAACTATCCTTTCTATTATAAAATCAGTAAAGGTCTAGGCCATAAATCTTAGAATATGCAGAAAAGTATAAAATAGAAATAACAATCTATTATTCCAGAATTCAGATTTACTATTTTGTATCATTACTAAAAATTTTCTAAAGGCAGCAATATTTCTTTGTTGTTCTGATTATAGAATCATATGAAGGTTTAAGAGTTACTTAAATTTATACTGTAAACATTATATAGTAGGTTCTTATTTTTATATTCAGACTGACTTTGACTTAAAATTGTGGTATATGGTGCACTAGGACTTTTTGTAATTTTTTATTTATTTTGGTTTTAATCTACCATCTTGGTCTTTTATTATATTTGTCTCAATTATTTGTGGTTTGTATGCTGTAGGCAAGCTGAGCATTTTAATAAAAACATCTATTTTACCTCTTTCATTGACTTTTTAGTTATTGTGTGTGTGTGTGTGTGTGTGTGTGTGTGAGAGAGAGAGAGAGAGAGAGAGAGAGAGAGAGAGAGAGAGAGAGAGGAGTGTTTTATTTTCTTAAAAAACTGAGGGCTGTAAGATTGAAAAAGTATCTTAAGCTTTAGCATACTTCAAAAGTAGTCTACTAATGGGTGCAGTATATTACACTATATTTAATCTAATGGTCAATTACATCTATTGGGGATGAGAATACATTAGTCAGCCTTCTTTGGTGAGCATGTGGTGCTCCAGGCAAGGAAAACATCAGGAAGCCAACTCTTTGGTGTGGAGTGAGTTTTTTCCAGGGATGTGGATATAGTTCAACTCGGCTGGAGGTCAGGGCAGAGGTGGAATAACGGGCAATAAGATTCGGATATTTAAATGTTGTCCCGAAGTAGTGAAGATCCCCAGAAAGAATCAAAGCAACAGAATGAGCTAGTCATAAATTCCTTCCTGAAATCTCATTCATCAGCAGCATGGGAAAGGATTTGAAGGTTAAAGGATAGAGCAAAGACCACAAGTCAATTACTTAATTGCAACAGTCTTATAGCAAGGCCAAGTCTATGGTTATCAGGATTATCTAGAGGAATAGAACCAATAGAACAAATGTATAATAATAAGAGGTTGTTTATTCAATTGGCTTCCATGGCCAGAGGCTGCATAGTACCACAATTACTGTCTGCATGCTGGAGAACTGGAATAACCAGTAGTTGCTCAGTTTAAAAAGCTGGAAACCTCAGAATAAAAGAGACAAATGAGTCTTTTGGGTGAGGCTGAAGAAGGCCTGCAAGTCGCTGGAGAATCTTTTGTGGGAGTTGCATTCAAAGGCTGAAGATGAAGAATCTGGAGTCGAATGTCTGTGGGCAATGGCAAGAGCAAAACAAAACACCAAAACATCCACTCAAGAAGAATAGAGCTTGTGTACATGAGCGTGATTCACACTTCTTCCACTTTTTGCTCCATCTAGGCCCCCAGCCTATGGGAGTACTGCCCACATTCAGGGCAGGTCTTCTCTTACTCATCTTGCTGACCCGTCTGCCAATCATCTCTGGAAACACCATCACAGACACATCCAGAAGTATGCTTTACCCATTTTCTAGGTGTCTCTCACTCCAGTCAAATTGACAACCAATATTAACCATCACAGACTATGAACAAAAGCATTGGCAGAGGGCTAAAGACAGAGAGAAGACTACGGAGTGTTGAGTAAAGAAAATGAAAAGAACCCTGCTGATTAGCTAGATGTGAGGGTGTAGAGTGAAGAAGGCCAACTTACCAAAGCTGTGTTGGCTATGAAGTCCTTTATTGCAGAAGCAAAAGGAAACTGCTTTAACACCACTGTAAAATTCACTCCTTAGCCTAATCACTGAATAACAAGGCTCAGAGAAGAAGGCAGTGGTTAAACTCCCTTTCTCACCTAACCTGTTCTTTCTTGGTTTATGAAAGAATCTTGACTTTTCTCATTAGATAGTAATTAGACACACTCCAAGAAAGATGCAACGTGGTGTTTTCAGACAATGTGGACCAAGGATTACCAGCATCAAGATACAAAGGGTTGGGAACTGGACATCTGCATTTTTAACAGGAATCCAAGATAATGATTAAACTCAGTATATCTTGGTAGGCACCATGACAGAGACATTCTCTCCCAGGAGTATGAAGAGGTGAACCCAAAACAAAAGGATCCAATTCAATGAGTGTTTATTTAATATACTTAATGCCCTGCTCAATGCCGTGAGCTCTTTCAGATTACATCCATATTCACAATAGGGAGGGAGGGAAAAAAGGAAAGATGTGTATATACATAAGTAAATTGATAATGCTAAAATTTAGATATTCATCAGCCGGCCAAGAGAAAAGATATTTCTGTAGTATTGAGTAGGAGAATCCTTTTCAGGAAGGCTTAAATCCCTTGGGTGAATGCCTACTTTATCTCTATATATAAACCTTATCTTTCCAGAACTCAAAATATAAATTCTACTAATTTTTTAAAAGTGAATCCTACAGATTTTCCCAACCATTGTTAAGTCACAGTTAGAATGCACACAGCCCTTTCATATACTTCCATTGCCTTGGTATTTACAACTGTAAATGGTTTGGTGTTATTGTTCTGGATATTCCAAACATAATTGATTTTAACAAGGAATTGGCAATAAAGCTCTTTTGAAAGTCTTTTAGCTTTAAGTAGAAATCCATAAAAAGATAACTAAGAGATGTGAAAAATTAATTGAATTTTATAAACCAGTGTATAATCTAAAATAAAAATTCCACATCACAGTGATTTAAAAAGGGAAAATTTAAACATCTGATTATTTCATTCTTCGCTCAATTGTTAAAAATTGAGCACACCATACTGGCAGTGTTTAAAAAATAGAAAACATATGCAACATCTGTTTAACCTCAATTGGAAGGCGATCTCCTTGGAAATACATATTATGCCTGTAAGATTGCTTCATATTATTGAGTGGCTCCATTTCCACTATATATAACTATGTATTTAAAATACTAAGCAGCATTTTAGGGGAATTGGGCTGCAGTTGAAGATAAAAAAAAATTCAATAGATATAAAAACCTGGATTGGTTTTCATTGCTGTTGTAATGGAGCAATGCTACATGATTTTAGGTTAATAGAGTAAAGTATTTTTTAGAAATTACTGGACCTTAAATACAATTGGAAGCAATAGGAATTATATTTGAGTACTTAAAAACAATAGAAAAAGATTCACATTTATAGCTTTACCATAATGTGAAAGCATTAGAATAAACTTAGACTTGTAATGATTTTTAAACAATAAATCCCTTTTAAGCATAAGAATTTGATAAAAAAGAAACTTGTTCCAAAGGTAATAGTTGATTTTCTATAATATTAATATAACCATTCATGTCTAATTTCCTTCTTCCCAGTTGACTAGTAAAAGGGAAAATGGAATATAAAAAGGGGGAAATCCAATGGATACTAGGAAAATGAAATATTCACATCCAAAAACCTTGAGAAACTTCTAATAAGTAACACGTAGTAAATTTCTACTAAGTAACACATGTATCTGAAGAGAAAATCTACTTGTGAATCCCAACTATGAAGTCATGATTCATAGGGGAAATAAGTATGAGAAACTTCAGCATCTGCCTAATACCCATTCAACTTCTTCAGCACCCACATACCCCTGAGTTTTATGGGTAAAGACTGTATGCCTTTGTGAAGACCTGTGTGTCTCTGATCACATAGTTCAGTTCCTCATATCCCTTTCAGACACCCTTGATGGAAACCACCAAGTTAGGCAAAGAGCCATTGCATGGTTTTCATCTGGTAAGACAGAGTAAAAGACCCTCAGCATATTCCTGACTGTTATATTAAAGAAAGGTAAGACATTTCCTCAACTAGAAATAAAGCTTTCTTCTACATTTTCCTCAGACTTACATGCCACCTAGACTTGTTCCAGGAGAGTGAGATTCTGATGAAACATTTTAGTAACTCCAAATGTTTGTTTCTCCCTCTCAATTTATTTACATCTGCTACTAGAGCAGGAATCCAAGTACTGTCACAAAACCACGCTCAGCTCCTACCTGGTCAATAATAGACCTTTCAGTGTAGTAATGATACTAGTGATGATGGAGGCTACAATGATGATGATAAGCTCTTTCTTATGTAATTTCAGTTAACCATAACATAATTTTTATAGAGTAAGTGCCATCATTGGGAATGTTTTTGTAAATGAGCTTACAGAGAATTACTAATTTGCTGAACCTCACTTACCTGGAGAAAAGCAGAGATAGGATTTTAATTCAGTTTGAGAGTAGTATCTACTTTGAGGGATCAGAGAAAAAGAAAGAATGAAGAAAACTGAAGTTTAGAATATTTCTGTGTCCTTTAGCAAATACCGTGTTTATAAACTTAACAACTTAAAATAGCAGCCTAAATTTATATTATTTTAAATTAAGAATACTAAATAAACAGCAATACACATTATATTGAGGAAAGTTAGATTAGTAATAGAGAAAGTAAGCTTTCAAATTCTTCAAAATTAAGAAAAAGAAGTAAAACAATGAGATAAAAGATACAAAGAACTGATCTGAGAATTGTAATGTGTAGACTATAGAATTTTAAGGAATAAAGAACTGAATAGATAGAAGAGACAAAAATAAATAGTAAGAACATTTTCCTGAAGAAATGTTTGTGTCTTTGAGGGAAAAGAACTACAAATAGGAAAGAGAACAACATAGGTCTGCATATACTCCATACATATACAAGAAATGTTATACATGGAGAAGATTTCCTACCAAAAAAAAAAAAAAACAGAGATGAGAGAGAGAGAGAGAGAGAGAGAGAGAGAGAGAGAGAGAGAGAGAGAGCGCTGAACTGAAGAAATGAATGAAAAGGCCATGGATCAAAATTCAAAGTGCTAAAGGAATAGAAAATTGTGACCTATTATATTCTCCAACTCCATCCATTTACCTGCAAATGCTATGATTTTATTCTTTTTTTATTGCTGAGTAATATTCCATGATATATATATACCACATTTTCTTTTTTTTAAAGAGGAGAGAGAGAGAGAGAGAGAGAGAGAGAGAGAGACAGAGAGAGAGAGAGATTTTTAATATTTATGTTTAGTTTTCGGCGGACACAACATCTTTGTTTGTATGTGGTGCTGAGGATCGAACCCGGGCCGCACGCATGCCAGGCGAGCGCGCTACCGCTTGAGCCACATCCCCAGCCCCTATACCACATTTTCTTTATCCATTCATCTACTGAAGGGCATCTAGGTTGGTTCCACAGTTTAGCTATTGTGAATTGGCTGCTATAAACATTGATGTGGTTGTGTCCCTGTAGTATGCTGTTTTAAAGTCCTTTGGGTATAGACTGAGGAGAGGGATAACTGGGTCAAATGGTGTCCATTCCCAGCTTTACAAGGAATCTCCATATGCTTTCAATCCCCAAACAACAAATACTGAATGTTTTCTCTGTTATAAGGAGGCTGATTCATAGTGGGGTTTGGAGGGGAGCATGGGAGGATTAGACAGACTCCATATAGGGCAAAGGGGTGGGAGCAGAAGGGAGGGGGCATGGGGATAAAAAGATGATGGAATGAGATGGACATCATTACCCTAAGTACATTTATGAAGACATGAATGGTTGAATATACCTTGTATACAACCAAAGATTTGAAAAAGTGTGCTCTATATTTGTAA